>NC_139161.1:44234938-44940578 GCF_964270905.1 Leucopleurus acutus
GCTGGTTCCCCAGGCCCGCTGGCCAGGTGGCAGAGCCTCGCCTGGGTTTGTGTGCACTGTGTCAGTGAGGTGTCTCTCTGCGCAGTGGGAAGGGTCCTTGTCTGAACTGTGGGTTTGGGCTGGGGTGTTCTACTGTAAAGTCAAGCCCAGCGTGGGGCATCGGGCCCCGCTCCTGGGTTTAAGTTGGCTCTGGCATGACCAGCTCAGTGACCTTGGGTTGGCTCCCTGAGCATCTGGGTCCTTGTGTAAATGAGAATCCTCCTACCAGGATGGCCAGCATTGGCCTGGCTCACAGTAGGTGCCCCAAACACCTCAGTCACTCGTGGAGGTAACGTAGCCAGGGGGCAGAGTGTGGACTCAGCAGTTGAAGTACCTGGGTTCAAATCCTCGCTCTGCCACTTCCTAACTCTGTGACCTGGGACTTCTCCTTGTCCTCAGTTTACCTGCCTGTAAGATGGGGACAGTGTTAGGGCCTCTCTCATCAGTTATTTGTTGTTGTTAATGTATTGAAGTATAGTTGATATACAATGTTGTGTTAACGTCTGCCGTACAGCAAACTGATTCAGTTACACACGTATATATACTCTTTTTCATATTCTTTTCCATTCTGGTTTATCACAGGATATTGAATATAGTTCCCTGTGCTCTACAGTAGGACCTTGTTGTTCATCCATCCTATATCTCACCGATTTTTTTATGAGGATTAAGTGGCTTAATGTATGTTTAAAGCACTTAAAGCCATCCCTGGCACGTGACAAACACTTCGTCAGTGTCAGCTATTATTATCTGATTTCTTCAATAAGTTGTGGTCAGTCGATTTCTTGGGCGGTTGGCAGCCCACCTGCTCTGTTTATTTTGGAACGGGGCCCCTCTTTGTTCAGCCATAGCTCGTCCAGGGTGGCAGGTATGCATGTGTGTGTGTCTTTGATCTGTGTCACCCCTGCCCCTGGCCTGGAGGACAGCTCCCGTGACAGCCCGTGTGCCACGCCTGGCGGCTGCCATGCCTGCCCCTTCCGGGTCCTCCCGGGCTTGCTTCCGCAGGTTGCATCTTAATAGTTGTCCGGGTTTGCTTCACTCTGCTGCTTAGTCTGCTCACTGGGGTTCCTGTCACACGGGCCCGCTTGAGTGTTACCGGCCCAGCCCCTGGGGTGAGCGTGTTCCAGCCTCACCTGACCTTGTCTGCATTTGCCCCTTTTTGGGGAACACATGAGTGTAGCTTGGGATTTGCCATGTAAATGGACTCACTCGGAAACAGGAGCAAGAATCTTAAAGGAATCAACAAGTCAGAATTTAACTGCTTTCAAAGATAACAAGATACATTTTGTGATAAAAATGGCTGACCACGAGTATTAACAATCTACCAGGCCTCGTGCTAAGCACTTCACATCTCCCACCCATGAAGGTAGTACTGTTATTCCCCCATTTTACAGATAAGGAAACTAAAGCAGAGAACGGCTGAGTAACTTAAGGCAACTGGACAGCAATAGACCTGGGATTTGAACCCAGGTCTGACCATCCCTCTCCCTACCGCCTCTGGCCGGCATTCCTGGGATAGCTCAACAGTGACGTTCGGCTATCTGAGCCCTTTCTCACTCTCCACCAATGGTAGTGTGGGTGATGTCAGCCCAGTTACAGCTGAGAGGCCTGCACTGGGCTTAGGGGCAGAGATCCTGTATCTTTGGGCCTTTGTGTGCTGGAGAGGGTAGTCCCAGAGCTGCCGTCACCTCAACCCCACTGCAATTCCATTCCATGGAATTCCATTCCATTCCATTCCCCACTGCAGTTCCAGGTCTGATTTCTTTCTTATGTCATCTAAACCCCACATTTCCTTATCTTCCTCTGCCCAGATGAAATGGTCTCTTAAGAAGAGTGCTGGGAAGATTTTATAACAGAGAAGGCTGTGGGTAGTCGAGTGGCCTTGGCAGGTCCCTGGTGCAAAGAGGCGTGAATGCCCTCGCCAAGCGCCTCCCAGCCTTCCTTTCCTGAGAGGCATCTGCGGGGTCCCAGCTAGGAGTGGCCCCAGTGGGACGCAGTGTTTCAGGAGTGCTTGGTTTTAATCTATTAACTTAAAACAATTTTGTCCCCTCTGGGGGGCTGGGGGAGGGGTGAGAGCACTGACAGTTGGACTGGAAAAGCCTGGGTGTGAAGCTGGTGCCTTACAGTAAACATCCTGTGGCCTGAGGCATGTCACTTCACCCCTGAGCCTTGGTTTCTCATCTCTGTAAATGGAGATGAGGATGGTCCTCATGGGTCTGTGGGGAGGGTCGGATGGGATGATGTCTGTAAACTGTGACGTGCCGTGACCAGGTGCGAGGCATCCGCACAAGTACCCATAAGCTACCAGGTCATCTCATTGGTGCCCTTCAAGCTAGAACGGGCAGTCATGTCACTGGTGGGGCATCCTGGTCTCACCTGAAACTCAGCTTGGTAATTCAGTGTCGAGGTGTTGCTCAGGCCTTGATAGTACGGAATGGATTGTAAAAGCGGGGGTAGTGCTGACCCGCCCTCTCGTTCAGAGCTGTTGGTTTCTACAGTCGGTTCTTAGCCCTGTTCCGTGGGAAGCCTGCAGACACATCAGTAATCGACCCCTGCCTTTGGACACTCGCTTTTTGAGGTCTCCCCCAACCCCCTGTCCCGGGCTCCCTGTCAGCCGTCAAAGCCACGGCCTTACCCACGATTAAGGCCCCAGAGAAAGGAGATGGGAACAGATATTGGCTGGGTGCCTGCGGCAGGCCAGCTGCTGAGTATGTCTTATCGTTTTGTCTTGACAGTGATCTTTGGAGGCCAATCTTCCCCCTCATTTACAATAGAGGAAATAAAGGCTCAGAGATATTGTCAATGGCCCACAGTCCCTTAGCTGGTAGCTGGTGGGGGTGAGATTTGAACTTCAGTCTATCTGACTCTCCATCCCCATGATCTTTCCCAGGAAGATAGGGGAGAACTCGCTCTTTCTCTTGCAGGAACATCTGGGCCTGCTCTCCTTTAAGGGGTGGCAGCTTCCTGCTCTGCATGCGGGCCGGAGGGGGCTGGCTGGACAAGCTCCTCCAGGGCCTGGCCGCTCTGGCAAGCGCTGCCTCTTTCTATCTGACCCCCTTCTGGGGGCTTTGGGAGGAGCTGGAGCTGGAGCAGCTGGAGCAGTGACTTTTGCTCCTGACAGGTGCAGGGCACCCCTCTGCCTGGGAAGTGGGGAAGGGGCAGAGCTCAAGCCGGGAGACACCTGGGCTGAGGTGCCTTTTCCAAGTCGGACCTTCGGCCCGAAGGCTTCTGACAGGTAGCTGGCCCCTCCCCCATGAAGCACCGAGTTCTACTAAGTTAAACACACGTTGACTCATTTGCTGGAGAAACTCAGCTCTCCGGCTTCCTGCATTCCAGGGTGCTGGTATGCCAGAAATTCCCCAGACAAGCCAGCAGGGAAGTCTTGTCTTTATAGTAAAAATGCTAATAAAACATCTCTAGAATCTGCTCCTTCCTTTCCACCCACACTGCCACTGACTAAATTACCTTTTGTTCTCATTTGCTGAATTGCATTGGCTCCTTAATTGACTTTCCTGTCTCTGGTTTCTCCACACCCACTTCAATCTGTCCTCTACATGGTTTCCAGAATGATCATTCAAAAATCCAAATCTGACTACATTTCTTCCTTTGCATTCCTCCCCACGCCTGCAAGATTGATTGCAGATGCCTTAGTGTGGCCTTCCAGGACCTTCCAGAATCTTCTGGGACATGCATGAGCTGGCCCTGCCCCCTGGTTGACTTTGCCCTCCCACCCTTCCCCGTCCCCTCCAGTCTCTAGCTACTTGCTATATAGATCCGTTTTGTTTTTTGTTTTTTTTTTTTTCCCGGTACGCAGGCCTCTCACTGTTGCGGCCTCTCCCGCTGTGGAGCACAGGCTCCGGACGCGCAGGCTCAGCGGCCATGGCTCACGGGCCCAGCCGCTCCACGGCATGCGGGATCCTCCCAGACCGGGTCATGAACCCGCGTCCCCTGCATCGGCAGACGGACTCTCAACCACTGCGCCACCAGGGAAGCCCAGATCCGTTTCTTTACAAGGTTCTCTTGTGACTCTGGCCCTTGCTCATGCTATGTCCCCCACCTGGGTGCCATTCCTGCCCCTTACCCTCTGTCCGTGTGCCACACCCCATGCTCCACCCCGACCTGTTGAACTCATCTCGAGGATTATTTCCTCTTTGATGCTGCCCCGCCCCACAGACCCAGTCCCCTTGGGATCCCACAAACTTCTGTGGCAGCACCCAGTGGCTGTCCTGGTCTGGAGGGCCTGAGGAAGCCCCGCCCGCACACCCGGACCTTGGTGAGGTTGGCTGGGCTCCGTCGGCACACCCTCCCTCTCCATGCGGGCTTGGGGCCTCTCCAGCCTCTCCACAGGGTCTCTCCATCAGAGTGGTCAGGGCTGCAGGAGACCCGTCCTCTGTTCTGTCCGTCAAAGCACCACAGTCCTGCCCAGATTCAAGGGGAGGGGACACAGATCTTAGAGGGGAGGAACAGGAACTTCTTGGCCATCTTTAATCCACTGTGGTGGTCTGCACTTGCCTCCTGGCCTCAAGTGATCCTGTGCCTGTCAAACGGGGAGGAACAGCTCTCACCACGCCCTGCCAGGAGCAGGGCTCCTCCAGCCATTCTTTTTCTCCACAAATGCAAGACGCTGCACATCCTGCTTCACCCCACCCCCACTGTGTGCACCCCTGGAATCTGCATCGTCTTGTATCTTCTAGGGGCAGGGGGTGCATCTGGGGGTTGTATTCCCAGGCACTCAGCATCCACTACATCAGACAGGTGACTAGAACAAGGATTCCTCATCTCTCTGCCTCTCCCGTCAGGTTAACTGTCCATCGTTACTTCGGGTCCTGTGTAATGAATGTGAAGGTACTATAAGGTATCACATCTGGGGGTATAGTACACTAGGTTCCTTTTTCAATGTAACTGTCTAAGCCTCAGTTTTCTCATTTGTAAAATGAGGTTAATAGTAACAGAGGATTAATGTGGCTATTAGATGAGACAGGACCCATGAGGTGCATGGCACAGTGCCTCGCACATAGGAATATCCAATTAAAAACACCGGTAGACAGTTGTGGTGAAAATGGTCCTGGAATACAAAAATTACCTCAAAGTCGTTCATAGGCCTAAACCAAAAAAAAGAAGGGATAAAACTTCTAGAACATAGAAGAACATCTTTGTGAAAGTGGGCTTGGCAAGGATTTTTTAGCTAGGAAGTAAAAAGTACAAACCAAAAAAGAAAAAAAATTGATAAATTGGACTTCATAAAAATGTAGCTGCTCTTTAAAATTTGGAAAGACTTTTTTTTTGTCATTTTATAAATTTTTTAATTTATTTTTATTTTTGGCTGCGTTAGGTCTTCGTTGCTGCGTGCGGGCTTTTCTCTAGTTGCGGCAAGTGGGGGCTGCTCTTCTTTGCGGTGTGTGGGCTTCTCACTGGGTGGCTTCTCTTGTTGCAGAGCACGGGCTCTAGGTGCGCGGGCTTCAGTAGTTGTGGCACGCGGGCTTCAGTAGTTGTGGCTTGCAGGCTCTAGAGCGCAGGCTCAGTGGTTGTGGCACACAGGCTTAGTTGCTCCACGGCATGTGGGATCTTCCCGGAGCAGGGCTCGAACCCGTGTCCCCTGAGTTGGCAAGCGGATTCTTAACCACTGCACCACCAGGGAAGCCCTGGAAAGACTTTAGAAGGAATGCTTTTGGATGGCACATGGTCCCAAGAAGAATGGCGAGATACCTTCTTTTTCTTTTTGTAGATTTTCTGGAAGCAGACAGGAAGCCTTAGAAGGTTTAGAAGGAGGTTTGAGACAGTGCAGCCTTAATAAACGTTAGCAGGAAGGACTGCTTTCGGTGGCAAGTAACAGAAGATGTGACTTCCACAAACAGGCCCTTATGTCTCTCCTACTATGAGAAGTTTGGAGTAAGGTGGCTCATGTGTTTATCAGCTGAACAGTGGTGTCTGTGTGGTTCTCTGGATAACTCTTGGCAATTCTAATCTTCAAAGCAGGAAGCGGGGCTATGGGAAGCCCCGGAGACCGTCCCACTTGTGAGGAAAGCAAACACTTCCGCAGCATTTCCAGCAGACACGCCCTCGTGTCTCATTGACCAGAACTGTCATACATAGCTAATTTCAAAGGAAGCTGGAAGTGGGGCCCAGATCATCCCAAGAGCCGTGCTGGGACCCCATCCTAGGTCGATTACATGGACGTAAAGTGAGGGTTGAGAACCGCTGACTCAGACCAGTTCATCACCGGGTACAGTGCTGCCCCAAACAGAGTGGGCATGGATATCAGCTGGGTAATGAGCAGCACCTAACGCAGCACCCATCATGCCAGGGGAGTTCGCCATCACCTTAGTCCACCCCTGGTATTCGAGGAGCTCACCTGTCCTTGCCCCTTACCCCCTGCGTAGTCCTCTATCCTTTTCCGTGATGGTCTCAGTTGCTAGGCAAACAGTCATGTTCCTGGAAAAGAAGGCCTATCTGCCCAGTATATGGCACGACCTCCTACTCATAGCAGGTGCTTTCAGATCAGAGTTTGAAGTGTCTCACCTTCCCGCATCCCTCCCTCCTAGTGGCTTCCAGGCGCCAGGTCTTCAGGGTGGGTAAGGGAGTAGGCCCATGGGCAGAAGCCTACCTTTGTCTTTAGGTGCAGCCTCTGCCTTTTCTCCAGGCCCCTGCTTGATAATTCACACCCAGGCCCCCTACGGTGTGCGGTGTCAGGAATCCTCCAGGATTACGTCTTATAATTGAGCGGTTGAGAGCGAAGCCATGCTCTGTGGGCTGCTCAACTTCAGACAGGCACGTGGAGTGTTTGAACTGGGACAAAGGCTGTGTCGATTAAGGGTCTAGCTTGTGGGGACACCACCCCTGTGGCTCCTGACATCTGCTGTCCCCCGGTTTCCCAGCAGACACACCGAGCGTTGGGACCATCAGGGAAGCTCAGAGGGTGGGCATGCTTGCTCCCCTTCGTTACCTCCCTCGGTCCGGTCAGATCTCTCTGTGGACACATCTGTCACCCCCACTCGTGTGAGTTCCTCAAGCTTAGGCACTAGGTTGCTTATGGCCACGTCACAGCGCCTCTCGTTGCCAGGCGACGGGAACAGCTTTCCCAAGGACTTGTTGAATGCGTGGATGACGCAGAGGCTCTCCTTCCTTCCCTCGTGCCATCGCTTCAGGCCCAGGGCGGTTAAGGGTTTAGAGCGGGTGTCTGGCTTTCTAGTGATTTAGTCCAGTTTGTCCCCACGGCCCCTAAGGACCGCTAGTTCTAAAAAACCCGTGTGGGTACTGGGGGCTCATAGGGTTGAACTGAGGCAGGAACCAACCTGCAAAGGCAGCCCTGAGACGGTTCCTTTACTGACTTTTGAAAGCCAAGGTTGCTTTCTGAAGAGCACATTCATTTGGCCCACCCTTGGCTTCTCAGGTGGGAGCTGTCTTAGGATATTTAGGTCAGGGGAATGCCTTCCTCTTGAAAACTTTTCCCGCTGAGTCTCAAGACCTCAGTGGAGCATGAGACGGGGTGGCAGGTGTTGCTGAGGAAACTCGGGTCCTTGGCTGTCCACCCTGGCCGGGCTCAAGCTCCATGTTTCCCCAGAAGCCTGTTGAGTGTTTCTAGACCACATCAGTCCCTCCTTTCCTGCCTACCCATAGTTAGCCCCAGAGCAATGAGAACAGGGGATGCGATCTAATGGGGATGCTAACTGCACAGAGGAAATCAACAGACTCGTCAGTGCCTCTGGGCAGGGTCTCCCGCACCCACTGCTGTGCCGGCCCCTGGTACTGACACCCACCAGTGAGGCCAACGTCTGATCCTGTTTTGTCTCAGCCTGGGTTTGAAGCTCGCATCTGCAGCTGGTTGTCAGGCTCCAGAGTCTGCAGCCCCAGTGGAGCCGACGAAGGGGGCGGGAGGCCCCGAGTTCCCAGCTGTGGCCGTCTCGCCCTGGCCTCCGTGGGAGTGGCTCCACTTGTGGTCTGGGGCGGACCTGTTTGTTTGTGTCTGAAGTCCCCCGACTCTGAGTTTTAACGTCAGGGCAGGGTTGCTGGGCGGGGAGATTGTCTCTGCACAGATGCACGCGTGTGGCGGCTTCCCTGGGAGGGCGTGGGTGCGGGACAGAGGGCGTGAAGGATGGCGGGTTGCGAAATACCCGGCTTGGGAATTGAGGTCACTTTCTCCTCTGCTCGCCCCACTTCCCCTGGCATGCTCGCTCGCTCTGCCCCTTGCCCACTAATGGCAGCCCCACTGGGTACCCTCGAGACCTCTGCGAGGCTCGGCGGTGCCAGGGCCGAGGGCTGCCGCTGACACTCTTGGAGCTGAGTGCCTGGCCTGGCCTGTGCGGGGAGCCATGAGCTGCGTCATGACCTCCAGAGGCCTCCTTACAGCCTCACAAATCATTTTGCAACACGTTGGCCGTGGCAGCCAGACCAGACTGCTTAGCTGGCTGGCTTGGCAGGAGGTCCCCAGAAGCTCACTGCAGCTTTGAGGAGGAGGTAAGAGAAGTAAGGGGAACAGCCCGAGGCCTGGGCAGAGCTGGCCGGTGCCAGGGAAGGAGCAGCAGCTTCAGGGACCGTACAGGGAAGGCTGGAGTAAGTCCCAAGAGCTTTGGCGACTTCCTGAAGTTTGGGATGGGTTAGACAGGGACCTGGCCCTAGCAAGGACTGCTGTGGACGTCCTCTTAAGAATATATAGTGTGGGGCTTCCCTGTTGGCGCAGTGGTTGAGAGTCCGCCTGCCGATGCAGGGGACGTGGGTTCATGCCCCGGTCCGGGAGGATCCCACATGCCGCGGAGCGGCTGGGCCCGTGAGCCATGGCCGCTGAGCCTGCGCGTCCGGAGCCTGTGCTCCACAACGGGAGAGGTCACAACAGTGAGAGGCCCGCGTACCGCAAAAAAAAAAAAAAAAAAAAAAAAAAAAAGAATATATAGTGTGGCCCACCTGGAAAAGGGATCAGGGTCCCATAGGTGTAGGTGAGCTGGAAGCTGGCCCAGAAACTGTGCCTGCTGCCTGGAGGGCTGAGTGAGCCGAGGGGAAGAGGGTGGACGTGTGGAGGCCCATCCAGGTGCATCTCCTCGTTCTGCAAAGCATGCCAGGGTCTCCTCGAAAGGGGCAGCCCCTGATAGCGGTCAGGGTGGTGGCTAGTCTTAATGAATTCAGAGCTGGTTTGGAGCCAGGGATTGGGTGTAGCCCAAAGGGTGGATACTTGCACAACAGGACCGGAGGTGGTGGCCCATGATGGCTGAATACCTTTGGAGAGTGTAGGGCAGTCTGTGACTTTCATTCAGAGGACTCATCGCCTGGAACAGTCGGGACGTGGCTGGATCTGGGGCTTGGGGCCACAGGAGAGGCAGACCCTGCCCACTGCCATCCTGCTCGTGCCGGTCAGGTCAGCTTAGATGAGCAACGGGGCCAGGGAGTCGTTATTTGGGGAGATGGTGTGGAATATAGAAACAGGGCGTTGGGTCGAGGTCTGAGTCCCTTCATGATTCAGACCAGTTACAGAGTTCTCAGAGCCTCGGTTTCCTCACCTGTAAGATGAGAATAATAAAATACACCTTTAAGTCTCATGGGTTCATTAGCACGTGTGGTTTAACTATTGGTGAGTGACCCTGAGTGACAAGCTGCACTTGTTATCGTGCTGGGGCTGGACTCAGAATTGCCTGCCGCTGTTTGTAGGCTGGGGGGGCGGGTGTCCGTCAGCCAGTGAGTGAGCCAGGCCGGTTGCCCAGCACCCACATCTCGACAGGGTTCTTTTCTCCCATCAAGAGTCTGGAAAGATCTGTGACTTTTTTGGTTATACAGAACTATTTTGTGGGGAAAATGATATGCTTAGGAGCTTTGGGGTTGTGTGGAGGTTGGGACACCACTCTTGTACTGCAGTGCTTACCTCCTGGAACTTTCATTGAGAATCCAGGGAGAGAAGGGGATAAGGTATTACCTAAATAGAAGAGATTATCATCACTACCAGGGTTGATAATGAAGTGTTGACGTGATTTCCATAATTGAGAGAGCCCACTGCTGTACCTGGGAGTCTGGTGTCCGTCTCCGCCTGTGCCTGGGATTCATTGCCCATTTATATTTCACCATCTGTCACCTCTGACCCGCCTGCCTCGCTTGAGATGGGAAGTCCTGGAGCCCTGAGAAGGCAGTGATCTGCTCAGGGTCCTGCAGCAGCCAGCGGGGTTAGGGTGACAACCGTCTTGGCATCTGGTCGCTTCTATAGCCTGGATCACAGATCACCCATAGAAGGACCTCCCCCTCCCAGGCCCTGTGTTTTAGGGTACAGCTGACTTTGTTTGCAAAACCAGTTGTCTGGAAAGACGTGTTTTCTGCAAAGGTGCAAAACCCTGGGTGAGAAATCTTTCCGTGCACACAGCCGTCGCCTAAGGCCTCTCACGTTCCGACGCCCTTACAGCGCTGGGAGCTGCTTCCTTTTCCCGGGGAAGTTTTTCTCTTTCAGTGGCATGTACTTCGGGAGATCTGACTGGTGTCTGCTCTTCAGGGGTGTCTGACTGGCCTCATCTCCGTGGAAGGGATGCTCAGGGCAGCCTCCGTTTGGGAGGCCTGTTTGGGAGTCACGCCAGCGCAGCCAGGGCTGGTAAAGGATATTTGAAGTTGATCAGGGTGCCGGGCTGGGGTGCAGGTGCTTGTCTGGGCAGGCAGCATCCCCAGAGTCGACGCAGCTCCACTCCAGCCACGTCATCTGGTGCTAATGGTGGAGGTGTGAGCGCTCCAAGGAGAAGGGGTGCTCAGGTTTCTTGGAGGCAACCTGGGAGCGGGGTCTTGGCCCTTAGACCTGAAAATAAACATCCCGGCTCTGTGAATATCACCAGCATTGTCCTGAAGGCCGTCGCCAGCATCTGGGTCTTCTTTAGCCCCATCTCTGAAATGGGCACGACCTCACCTGCGTTCTCCCTGTCACCCAAGGAGGTTGGAAGAGAACCTGAAGACTTAGCTGGGTGAGGACACCACCCACCCAGGCTTCCACTGAGCTCATGTTTCCTTGTGCTGGGCATTTTCTGAACATTTTACATCCATGTTTTCTCATGTAAGTCTTCACAATAGCCCTTGGTAGGGGATCATCCCCATTTTAGAGGTGGGGAAACTGAGGCTGACAGGTTAAATCTGTGTTTACCTGCTGAGGGAGTGGTGGGGGGGGCTTTGAGGCCAGGTCCCTCTGTCCCGAGAGCTGGAGTTTTTCCTCAGAGCTACACTGAGTCTTGGATGTGCTTGGTGTAACCAAGGGTAATGTTCTGGGCCTGTATTTTGTCAGTGTTGTTCCCAGCACTTTCATATATATTTGGACCCCAACTTCCATAAAATGTTAACCCTTTTTATAGTGAGATTGAAGCTGAGCTAAGGGGGGATTTCCCCAAGAGCCTTGACCATAAATGTCAGAGCTGGGACCAGAGCCTAGATCTTTCAGCCTTGGACACTCAGTGAGCACCTGCTGTGTACCGTGTCTCGGTGATACCCACCGACTGTTTGCAGGCTGACATGATGCTCTTCTGCTCCTTCTTTAAATCAGGCTGAGTGTCAGGGCAGGGATGGGATGCACACCCATGAAGCAAAAGGGTATCAGGGGTGGAGGAAGACTTGTTCTACCCCAGGTCCTCGCCTGGGGCCAAGGTGCTGATGACTCTTTCCCACTTGCTGCTGGTCCCATCGCTGAAACCCCCAGGTGCTCTTCTTTCTGAAGAATTTATATCTTGCGGTTTTGTGGTTAAGAGAAAATGACGCTACCCATGAAAAGCCCTCACGGAGGCCCCTGGTGCTGGGCCGGCAGGCCCTGCTACGGCTTGTCTGGGAAAGTAGCCCTGGGTGTTTCTGCGACTGCAACCAACTTTCTAAAAAGTGAGAGCAGCTTGAGTTTTGCTCAGGTGGGAGCTGCTGCATGCCGGGCACCTCCTTAAGCAGAACCCAAATCCGCAGGTGTCGTTTCTTCTTTACGATCTCTAGTACACCGGTCCCGTGTCGGGGTCGCAGTGCACCCCAACTCATCCCCTTTCCTGGTCCCCGCACAGGTGGCCAGGCTTATGGGTTGTCAACTGCGTGCAGGGAGGAATCCCTTTAAATTCTGCATGGTCCTACCTATGGGCCCCCTCTGGGCTGCCGAGTGGGGATCTCTAACAGCCTTTAAAAAAAGAAACCGCTTGCTCCGCTTTGGGGGAACGCCCCCTGGATTTTGAGACTCTCGAGCTCCTGAGCCATTACTTGCCTGATGGCATTTGTTTTCCACTGGCATTTTAATAACATGTGTGCCTGTTGGGGCCCGAGAATGTATCGTGTGTTCATTTGCCCATTCATTCAGCTAAGGTTTTACAGTAGCAGACCACACGCCAGGTGCTGTGTTGGCCCCTGGGGATCTAGTGGTGATCAGGTGATCAAGAACACAGACCAGGCCCCTGGCTTCAGGGAGTTTCCTGTCTAAAGAAGGAAGCAGACAAGTAAGATATTAGAACCGCGCTGAGTGATCTGATGGAGGAGAAGGGCTGGGGCTATGAGGAACAGGGCTGAAGGGCTTGGTGAAGTCTTCCTGGAGGAATGGATATCTAAGCTGAGTTGTGGAGGCTGAGAGGTCATTGGGATGAGCCTTCCTGGTAGAGGGCCAAGGGCTGCGGGCCTTGAGGCTGAAAAGGGCGGGACACGTTGGCGGGGCTGAATGCGATAAAACCCCCAGATACTGGCTCGTTGTCAAGGCCAGGTCGGCTGATCTCTATGTTGACCTGTGATGGCCAAAGTCTTAGCAGAATGGATGGGTTATTAATTGGCTCCTAGGGGTGCAGCCCTTGAAACACTCGGGCTGGTGATGGTCCGCCCTCTTTGCTGCTGCTATTAGCGCCAGCAGCCTGAGCTCTTTGGTTCACGCAGAAAAGAATGGTTTCGACTTTGCACAGTTAATTGACTTATTTATCGCCTTGTCTTTGGTCAGCAATCTGGCACTGTGGTTTGAGAGCAGTTTGGAGTGGAAGGAAGCCCTGGCTGTGAGAAACCTTTCAATGTGGGGATAAGGCCCCTGTGTTTTCTTCCCTCCTTCCTTCCTCAGGCATCTTTGAGCACATGTTACGTGCCAGATGCAGTAATAGGCGTGTGGGGACAGTCAAATGAGGTGGGCACGGTCCCTGCCCTGATGTAAAATAATGGGGGACTAACCTAGTCTTTGGGGGTGGTTTCCATACTATAATTCAATCCTCCCAACCAACTACAAGCTGGTATCATCCTTGCTGTTGTACAGGTGACAGAACCAAGACTCAGAGATGTTAATGCACTTCCCCGAGGTCACACAGCTGTTAAATGGCAGAAGCTAGATTCGAACCCAGATTCTGTTCAACTCTGAAGCCTGTGCTGTGTCCACTGCCCCGGGAGCTCACATCTATTGGGGGAGACCCAGTCAGAAGCTCGAACATGAACTCCTCTGTGATAGGCGCTACCAGAGAGGTGTAGACAGTGCACTCGGAAGGGGAGATGAGGGATTCTGATTAGCCTGGGAGGTCTTGCCCAGGCCAAGGACATTGCGGCTGGAGGAGGGAACGATTTCCTGCCAAAACAGTTTGAGCAGAGGCCTGGGAGTAGGGAAGTACAGAAGGTATTTGTGGAATCCCTGTAGCACCCAGGTTGGGTGGAGAGGAGATGAGCCTGGAAAAGAAAGTTGAAGCCCTGAACTTGGAATTGGCCTCTGGTCACAATTGGGAGAGATGGGTCAGAGTGGGACACGAGTGCCTCTACCCAGCCCTGTAGAATGAAAGCAGCACTTGTGTCTTCACATTCGTTAACTTTATGCTCTGAAGATGCTCCCAGGGGCCTAGGTTCCATAACAGGACAGCACATAGTACACTTCTTGTGTGGCAACCGGAGTTGCCAGCCTCAGCAGGGAGCGTTCCATAAGCAGTGTCTGCTCTGGGTACCTGAAGGGCATGTGCTGCAGGAATGCCACTGGGTTTGCCTTTGTCTAGGTTTCACTAAACATCAAAACTGTACAATGAGTGGAATTATTTTTGTTCTGACTCAGTGTTTCCTCTCTAGCCATTGTCCCCACTTGCCGCTGAGCTCTCTAGATAGCAGGACTTAGCAGAGCTCAGGGCTGCAGGAGAGGGCCCGTGCCCCTGAGTCTAGCAGATTGTGAGCCCGGGACCAGATACATTTCTGGGGGAAACTTCAGAAAGACTGATGTAGAAACAATGGTTTTGTTGTCATGATGGATCTGATTTCACACCTCATATCCCTCTAGCCATAAGGTTCTTTAACTGGGGTCTGTGGATAGAATTCAGGGGGTCCATGAATTTGGAGGGGAAAAGAATTGTACCTTCTTTTTTTTTCATTAACCTCATCTGAAATGTAGTATGTTGTTCAATTTGGATGGAGGCAACAAGGCACGGCCATCTTAGCAAATATGTGCGGCTCGGTCACCAGTAGAAATCACAGCTGTTTTCATATCACATGACAGTTGTGGGGCTGTCTGAAAAAGCAGTTTGTACTTGTCACAACTTCAAAGGTATGAGACCTGTTGCTAGATATTGTTTGATAGAGATATTGCTTTAATAGAGAAGATTATAGTACTCTATAACAATTTAAAGTAATACTTTGATAAGTATATTTAAATATAATTGATTTCATTTGTAAACCTAATGTTCTGTTTTATGGATTTAAAAGCATTATTCTTAGAAAGGGATCAGGGACCTCCCCAGACTGCCAAAGGGCTCCATGGTCCAAAAATGGTCGAGAGCTCCTGTTTGGAAATTGGGAGGCTTTCTAAGTATTTGAAATTTGAAATTATTAAATGTCAGTAATTATTTTTTAGCATTGCAGCTGTGCTAACAAAAAGACTCCTTACTCTTTAGAGAAAATATACCGAGATATTTACAGATGAAAGGAAAAGGAATGAATTAACAAGGGCAAAAACCCTGAAGGGGGCAGCAGGTCTTGGGAAGTGGTTCCAGTGGCAGGGTTCCTTTGTCCAAGACTTTGAAGGTGGTGCCTGTCTTTGGGGGAAGCTCTCCACGGGCGCCTGGGTCGCTGGGTGTCAGCCGAGCCTGGTCCTCTTTGTGTTGTGCGCTCATTTCCATCTGTTCAAGTCCACTCCACCTTCTCAATCAGCCCCCGCTGCGCCCGCGCTGCTGGTCTCGCCCCTCTGCATCCGTCAGCACCCAGTTGGTCGGGGCCCAGCGTTTGTCAAAGAGAATGCTAGTCTGACTTTAATTTACCCTTAGTTTTTTGAAGTTTTAGCCTTTTGAGAGTCTTTTGAAAGCTGTGGACACGCTTCCCTGGAAAATGCACAGATTCACATGTCTGAAATTTGCATACATTTCAGGACTGGGTCTTGGTGGACCCAAGTCAGGGACCTTTGCCAGCCACGCCACAGCCCACAGGCCTGGCCAGCACTCACAGTGTGTGTGCTATGTGCCAGGCACACACTGAGTGCTTCATTTCTTCTCTGCCCCCCAGAGAGGGAGGTTCTATTATTACCCCCATTTTCTGGAGAAGGAAACTGAGACTTTCCTGGGGGCGGGGTGTTAAGTAGCTTGTCCAAGGTCACAGGGCTAGGGTGTGTCTGAGCCTTCGGATCCCAGCCCAGACAATCTGATTCTAGGCTGGAAGCAGCCTAAATGGAAGGTTACTCATCTTCCCCAAACCCCCGTGTCTTGCGCATCGTCAATCACTGACGCGCCCCTCTTCCCCTTCCCGCAAGCAGGAAGCCCTTCTTCCATTTAACCCGGTTCTGTCTTCTGCCCAGTCTCGACAGTTACTCTCCAAAGAGCGTGGTCCCAAGGGGGAGGCCGTGCCAGCCAGCCTTGGGTGGGGTGACGGGTGATGGGTGGTTCTCTAGGATTTCCTGCTTCACCCCGTTTGAATGGCAGCAGAGGGGGCACCTGGCAGGCCCCTGTCCTTATCGCACGGCCCGTGTTTGCCAGAGCTCCCCATGTCATGCTCGGGGCTGCCATGTACACGTGCCCGGAATGAACCCACTTTTCTTTCCTGGACTTCCCACAGGCAAAGCTGGTCCGGTACATCTGCAAGCAGCGGCAGTGCAAGCTGAGCGTGGCTCCCAGCGAGAGGACCCCGGAGCTCAACAGCTACCCTCGCTTCAGCGACTGGCTGTACACCTTTAACGTGAGGCCGGAGGTGGTGCAGGTGCGTGGGCCGGGCTGTGGGGATTGGGCTCTGGGGGTGGGGCGTGGGGGGGTAGTCAAGCAAAGGGACCACGCACAAACCCGAGGACCAGCTCCACTGTGGCTAGTGCCCTATACTCAGGAAAGGGATGTGGGGGGATGGCAGCAACAGGAGGGACTCAGGGTACATGTGGCTCTACTATGTGTCCTGGGCGCCATCGCTTTATGAGCCAGACAGCCTGACCACACCACTCACAGGTTCGCCGTGAGGACAGCAGCCGACATTTCTGGAAACGTCGGCTGTGCAACAGACACTGTGTTAAACACTCTGTGCAGAGAATCTCACTTCGTTCTCACAAAACCCTGTGAAGGAGTTACTATCATTATTGCCATTTTATACTTGAGAAAATTAAAGCACAGAAGGGTCAAATAACTTGTTTAAAAGCATACAGCTAGTAAATGATAGCTTTGGAATTTGGAAGCAAGGGTCTGAGTTTAGTTTTCTCCTGTAACTGCAGTAATATATTATTTTCTTTCCTTTGTTCTCTCTTGCCATCCATCCAACCTACCCACCCACCTACCCACTAACTAATCAACCAGTTTGCATGGAGAGGGTCAGGGGTCCAGGACAGCTCTCACGGGGCATCAATAAATCAATGCTTGGCAGGTGTGATTCACCCAGCCAGGTCTTTTAAATCCTTTATTTCTCTTCTAAAATCAAAAAGATGGACTCTTGCTATTGTTTTAAAAGTAATATGAATTCATTTACACTTTGGAAAACAGAAAAGGGAGGGGAAAAAATCACATACGTATTCCCACTACTCAGAGAAAAATCTGTGATCATTAAGATTCTGATTTTTCCTGCTAGTCTTTTTTTTTTTTTTTACCCTAATAGTTAAATCTTTAAAAAATCTCTAGTGGGTTAGACCTGTGCTGTCTAGTAAGGTAGCTAATATTGTGACTTGGAATGTGGCAAGTCCACACTGAGATGTGTTATGATTTCAAAGATATAAATTCAAAGGTGTGCTGAATGAAGACTTGATACAGAAAAAAGGCAAACAAATATTAACAACTTTAAAATTTTAATCTGGTGAGATGACACTTTTAGATATATTAAGCTAAATAAAATGTGCTTAAAATTAACTTCATAGATATTTACTTTTTAAAATGTGGCTGCTTAAAAATTAAAATCTGAGCGTGTGGCTTGCATTATGTTTCTCTAGGGCAACACTGGTTTAAAGCATCCTGAATAAACAATTTTATATTTTGCGCTTATCATTTGACCTGCTAACCAGCCTGTTTTCCCCGTATTTTCACACTTGGTAACCCCCAGCCTTTTTTTAAGTGGATGCATAATGTTGAAGTGTATGTGCTGTAGCTTACTAGGCAGAGGTTAATTCCAGTTGTTGACTATTATATATAACATGGTGGTTAATATTATTTAGGAAGCTATTTGTGTATTTAAGAATTTTCCCTAGGAGAGATTCCAGGACAGGAGGTGACACGAGCATAAAAGGTTTGGGGAAGGGGGTGGAAGAAGATGGGAACGAATGGGGGGGACCCACAGGGGCGCTCTCAGCACCTTACATGCTCCCGGCCCTGGCCCCGGCCCCAGTGGCCCTCATATTTGTGGCATATGCCAGCTTTTAAGAAACTGGCAGAGGGACTTCCCTGGTGGTGCAGTGGTTAAGAATCCGCCTGCCAATGCAGGAGACACAGGTTCAAGCCCTGGTCCGGGAAGATCCCACATGCCGCGGAGCAACTAAGCCCATGTGCCACAACTACTGAGCCTGCGCTCTAAAGCCCGCGAGCCACAACTACTGAGCCCACTTGCCGCAACTACTGAAGCCTATGCACCTAGAGCCTGTGCTCCGCAACAAGAGAAGCCACTGCAGTGAGGAGCCCATGCACCACAAGGAAGGGTAGCCCCTGCTCGCCGCAACTAGAGAAAGCCCACTCGTGGCAACGAAGACCAACGCAGCCAAAAATAAATTAATTAATTAATTAAAAAAAAAAAAGAAAGATACTGGCAGAAAAGCGTTGGTCCATGTGAAGGTTGAGGGAAACTGTTTTGTGAGCTGGAGGTACCTTGGGCGTTATTAACAGTTCCACATACGTGTAACACGTAATATGTTTAATGTATACGTATAATAACACATAAGACGTATAATGAACTTCACCTCTCTCCATCTCTCCATCTGTCTCCCACCCACCCCCACCTGCCTCACAGTTTTCTGCCATACAGGAAGGAGATCCAAACATATAATGGTTAATCCATGGTGACAGATTTAAAATCATGGGCTTGGAGACTAGGAAGAACTGAAGGGTCCCTCCAGCTCCCCAGGCCAACCCCTAAAATTTCTCTAGGGGCTCCCCACCCCTCCCTAAAATCTCAGGATGAAGCCGTTTCCCCTCACACTCATGTCTGTAGCTTAAGTTGGAGACACTGGAGCCCCACGAGGGCAGTGACTTGCCCAGCGTCTCATCAATGTCATCCCTACTTGGCTGTGAGGGTCCAGAGTGGCCGAGGGGCTCTATGAGGGTCCCAGAGCTAGTGACAGGGACAGACTTGAGGTTCAGACCTGGGCCTGCTGGACTCCAAACTGTGCCTTCTAACTTCCTGTCTCGGGCCTGAGACATCGCTGGCAGATGGCTTTGCTCCTCAAGGGGTTTCCCTCAGATCTCCAGAGATGCAAAGTGTGCAGGAGACCCAGCCCCACCCATGTCAGTCTTTGAGACAGGAGCCAGCTGTGCCCAGGGCAGAAGCCAGCTGTGCCCAGGGCAGAAGCCAGTACTACGAAGGCTGGCTACAGAGGCTTTTTGGCCTCTGGGGAGCACTCTGGTGGCAGCCGGTACAGGGGTCTCCCAGCCGGGCCCAGAGGTAAAACAGATTCTGAGTCAGGTGATGTTTGAATCACAAAGTCATGCGTGATAGTCAGAGCTGGGTGGTAAATGAGGGGCAAGCTCCTTTGTGCTCAGTGGTCAGACAGGCAGGAGAGCCCAAGAGCCAGGTGTATTTGGGAGCCAGGATGCTACCTGGCGTGGAGCAGTGGGGCAGCATCTGAGCAGAGAGCTGTGTGGGGACGGCGGGCTCAGGGTGAGACGGCACGAGTGTCTCCAGTTGCTCAGTGACTCTTGCCCCAAGACGTACTGCAGACCCGCCCACCTCCCTCCATGTCTCCCTTCCCCCACCACCACGGTCCAGGCCCCCATCCTCTCTCGCTCAAACTCCTGCAGCAGCTCTGGAACTGTCTCCCTGCTTTATCATTCACCTGCTTCACTGCATTTTCCACACAGCAGCCAGAGTGCCCACGAAGAAACGTAAATTGGATCACGTCACTTTCCATTGCTTCCCACTTCTTTCCGAATAAACACCAGATGCCTCACACACTTGGACCTCTGCCCGCCTCTCTCTGGCCTCATCTCGTTCACTCTCCCCTTCGCTCCCTCCGGTTTGACCTTTGCACCCACTCTCTCGCTCTCTGAAGTGCTCTTTCCTAGGCTGATCCCATGGACATCATTCTAGTGTCAGGTCTATTGTCACTTCCTCCAGGCAGTCTTCCCTGATGATGTGACCTAAAGGTCACTCCTATCTTTCGTTTTCTACCAATGCACCTTGGCTGATTTTCTCAAGGGCACCAGTCACTTTCTGGAGTTTACGTAACTTATTTGTTGCTCGTGGTCTGTCTCCTCTCTCCCGCTGGAGTACAAGCTCCAGGAGACAGGGACCTGCCTGTGCTGGTTGTTGGTCACAGAATCCCCTTTGAGTATTGGGCCTGATGTGATGACTGTTTGAGAAGAGGGAGGAAGGGTGGATCTCATCATGACATGGCGGATGTCCCCTGAGTCAAGGGTTTGGTCCTGAGTGGGTGGTGACACAGGTTATTCCAGGGTCTGGCTTTTCAAGCCTATAAGATGGGCCACCGTTGGGACTATAGCCCCAAAGATCCATGTTCCCAGTCATGCCCGGCTGCCCATGAGTCAGCCTCTGGAAAGACCCCTGGGAGAGTTGGTGCTCCCAGGGGAGGGGGCCTTCTCCAGGAAGGCCGGAGCCCCAGGGAGCCCTTCTGACATAACGGACCACCTTTCATTTATTAAGGGGTTGTGCTGGGAGGCCTCTGTGTCTGATTATGAGTCTGCACCATGACTAAGGGGCTCCTGGGACCCCTCAGGGTCTCATTTTGCCTCAAAGCTGACATATAGAGAGCACACCTGGCGTGTAGTCCAAGTGCTGTGTAGGCACTGAGTCCTCGCTCTCTGCCATGTCTCTCTCCTGCCTCTTAGAAATGCCTGGGTTCTTGGCCTGGCTCTGGGAACCTGGCCAAACCCTTAACCTCCCTAAGCCTCAGTTTCCTTCTCTGTAAAATGGGGGAGTAACCCATGTGCCATGTGTTCGCTGAGGCAGTTGTGAGGGTCGAGCACTTCGAGGCACTGTGGTGTTTGCTGGGGTGGAAGAGGGAAAATTAAGGCAGTTTCCTCACCTCATCCTCAGCTGCCATTATTCCTGAGTGAGAGTCAGACCCAACAGAGACTGTTGGAGGCTTGTGCACCAGGCAGCTGTAAGTGGCCATCAGGGGAGTGGATGGAGACGGGGGCTGGCTGGGGGGCGGTTTTCTGAATCAAGAGGCAGTGGGAGTTGGCCGAGGGCTTAAGACAGAAGGCAGCACATGGGACCAACTGGAGGCAGGCCCAGTGTCCGCCTCCCACCTGCTGCTGGTCCCAAGGGCCACACATGGTCATCCTTACCACCATTGGCATCCTCACCATCACCGGTGGGCTGGAGGAAATGAGGCCAGAGTGGCTGGGGAACAGGAGGAGGGCAGGCTAGGCTGCCTGGGTTTTAAGAACCACAAGGAAACACTGGCCGGGTGTCACTCCATCTTCCCCCAGACTCCCCAGACCCTTCTTCTCAAGATTAGTCTTTTTCTTCCCCCCAGATCTCATGTCAGTTCAGGCCGGAGTGTCCTGAATGTTGGAAAGAAGGCTGTTTCCTTTAGAAATCCCAGGGGAGGTCTGCCTTCACTCGCTGTGTTCCTTAGAGTTTCTCCTTGCCATGGGGGGGCGGGGGCAGAGTTAGAGTAGCTCCGCACCTGGCTTCAAGGCCAGCCCTGGGGCGTTGGCCTGTCTTGTTCTGTTTCTTAACCCCGGCAGTTGTGTGGACTCTGTTTTTGTTTTTGTTTTTGTTTGCGGTACGCAGGCCTCTCACTGTTGTGGCCTCTCCCGTTGCGGAGCACAGGCTCGAGACGTGCAGGTTCAGCGGCCATGGCTCACGGGCCCAGCCGCTCTGCAGCATGTGGGATCTTCCCGGACCGGGGCACAAACCCGTGTCCCCTGCATCGGCAGGCGGACTCTCAACCACTGCGCCACCAGGGAAGCCCAGTTGGACTCTGACCGGCACCCACCCCACCCTGCTAGGCCTCGATGCATCCTGTGTGCTTTCAGCCAGAATTGGTTCTAGAATAGGTGCAAATTTCAGAAACCAAATTTCCAAACAGCATGAAAGCCCCATGCCTTTCCAAAGTTGACCTGACAGACAGAATCCTTTGACTTCTGAATGTCATTGAAATCATTGTTTATTTTCTTAAATAAATGTTTTATTTTGGAATAGTTTTAGATTTACAGAAGAGGTGCAGAGAGAATGCAGAGTTCCCGTTCCCAGCTTCCCCCATCATTAACATCATACGTTACCAGGATACATTCGTGGAAACTCAGAACATGGCACTGGTACATGACTACTAATTAAACTCCAGACTCTATTTGGATTTCATCAGTTTTTCCATTACTGTTCTCTTCCTGTTCTAGGTTCCAATCCAGGGTACCACATTGTTTTTATTCACATCCAAATTTCCTTTTCTTTTTTGTTTTTTTTTTTAGATGCTAAAATGGGATCGTAGAATATATATCATCCTGTGGGTTTTTAGTCTGAATCTCATCTCTGTGTTAGTCCATGCAAACCCACCTCATTCTTCTTTAGCCATAGAGTAGGAAGAGATTGGATTTCTCTGTGATATCTTAGGAATCGCTGTGTTGGAGGGGTGCCCACGTGTGCACATAGAGGCCCACACAGAAGGCATCAGTTCATGCCCAGAAGAAGCCAGGTGCCCAGCAGCATGGCACCTGGCATATGGGAAGCCCTGGCCAATACTTGCTGGTGAAAAGTGACAGAGGAATGAACGAAGGTCACAGTGGGATGGAGGCTGGGGGTGCCAGACTTGAAAACGGGGTCTCTACCTGTCCTTTTTCTGTCTGGCTTTTTGGGGAAGGGATCCAAGTCCATGAAGTCTGGCAATTTCCTTGTGCTGAGCTATGGGGGTGCATTGGTGCAGTCAATACCCCCAAGATGATTTGCCCCAGGGCTGCTCCCCGAGGCCTCTGGGGATGGTCTTTGTGTGATGGGACTTGTCTCTTCAGCCTCTTTGAGTTCTCTGCTGATCTTAAGCCTCATGGCTTCGTGACTGGGGCTCTGATTCTTCCCCCAGGAAAATACCTGCATCATACGTGTGTGTAGCCGTGTACCCATGTATAACCTCCTCCTTCCTTTTCAAAAGCACCTTCCCAGGATCTGGGCCTCTAGGGTTATCTAAATAGTATTTCAGCTTTGTCCTTAGACTGTGGTCACCAGTTTGTGGCCATACAGTCTCCTGGAAAGAATGCCCTCCTGCTGGATGAAGAGAGGGGACGGACGTGGAAGTGGCCGCAGGGCGGTGTGGCTCTTCTGGGTTTCTGGTGTGGACGAAGGGACTCTGCACTCTTCCTCCTTTTGCCACCGGGGACACATCTCAGCCCTCTGCGGCTCCAGAGCCTGCTGCAGGCACTCTGACCTGTGTGCCCACTGACTCCTCTTCTCCCTCCTCTGTGGATGCTGGAGACGGGCAGCTCTGGAGGTGCCTTCCTGTCTTCACCCACCCATCAGTCCTTTGTCTAGAGTGACACTGTCCAATAGAACTTTCTGTGATGCTAGAAACATTCTATTCTGCCCTTTGCAGGGTGGTAGCCACCAGCCACATGTGGCCCGGCGGGGGACACTTGAAATCTGTGTAGTGCGACGGAGAAAGTGAAATTAACATTTGTCTCTGTCGTCCTGAATTTTAATTTAAATAGCCATTTGGCGGCTGCCATGATGGGGCAGCACAGGTCTGAAGCCCGTGCCGGTGGGGCCGTGTGCTGAGAGCCGGGATGCTAAACACGCTGTCCCCAGTGCCAGAAGCTCTCAGGCTTGGGGGAGATGCACGATCGACAGCTGGCACCGAGTGCCCGGACGGAAGCCAGCCTGGGGTCTGTGGAAGCAAGCGGGCACACTCACCGTGGGTGCTGGCCAGGGGCTAGCCTGGCGGGAAGAGGAAGGACACACTGGACGGAGGGAGGGAACAGTAACTGCA
Source organism: Leucopleurus acutus (assembly GCF_964270905.1). Classification (NCBI taxonomy): domain Eukaryota; kingdom Metazoa; phylum Chordata; class Mammalia; order Artiodactyla; family Delphinidae; genus Leucopleurus; species Leucopleurus acutus. The sequence continues at coordinate 44,258,421 of NC_139161.1, forward strand.
AAGACCCCGGGGTCTGGGTCTCAGAACGCTGGTGCCATCCTCACAGGAAGTGTTTGCAAAGGGCTGGTCCGGGAGGAGATCGGTGAGGAAACAGGGTTGGTTCGTGGATCTCTCCGTGAGTGGAGCGTAGGGGTTGGGGGTTTATCTGGGAGATCGTGGAAGAGTGTGTGCATGAGAGAGAAAGACAGAAAACATTAGGATTGTTTGAAGGAAACTAGAACTCCTCCTAGTGAGAAGGCTGGGTTCATCAGGGCTGGCGGGGGCGGGGGGCAGGGGTGGAAGGTGAGCCAGTGCCCCTGGCTGGTGAGGAGTGGGGAGCAGGTCTGGAGGGTTGGGGGGCCTTCGGGACGAGGGAGTGAGCAGGAGACTGAGTTTAGAGGCAGGGCCCCTTCCCCGGGCATCTAGACTCACACGCTGTGACTGTTTCCGCCCCCTTCCCCGTCTATAGGTTCAAAACTAAAAGTCGCAGCTTCATGTTCTGGCTGCAGCTGGGGAAATGATTTCAGAGCCCGCTGGCATGGGGCCATTTTTTTTTCTTCAGCAGTTTCCCTGTTGGTAGTTGTTAAAGGAAGTGGCAAGCGCTGGCTGGGATCAGTGCTAGCCGGGAGCGTGGGTGATGTGGAGGCTGGATTCCATGGGCCACAGGCTCCCCGGATAAGGTCTCGCTGGTGGCGGGTTTTTTTTTTGTTTTTTTTTTTGCGGTATGCGGGCCTCTCACTGTTGTGGCCTCTCCTGTTGCGGAGCACAGGCTCCGGAAGCGCAGGGTCAGCGGCCATGGCTCACGGGCCCAGCCGCTCCGCGGCATGTGGGATCTTCCCGGACCGGGGCACGAACCCGTGTCCCCCGCATCGGCAGGTGGACTCTCAACCACTGCGCCACCAGGGAAGCCCTGGTGGCGTGTTTTGAACTGAAGATGCAGGTGGGTCCGGTAAGGGGTTTTTGTGGTGGCCCCGACTAGGCAGGTTTCTCTTTCCCCTTTCCTCTGGCCGTGCATTCCCATGTGTAAAGTCAGGCCTTCTCCTGGGGATGGGCAAGAAAGCTGCCTGACCTCTGCCACCATCTTGGTTTCCCATTAGCTGGGAGTGGCTCTAGCTCTGTGGACCCCGGGATGTAGCGGGAGGCTGTGTAAGATTAGACCAGAAGAGTGAACAGGTATTTGGCTCCCGGGTTCAGCTTTAATAGACGTGAATCCTGCCAGCCTCGCTCCTAGCGTCTCCTCACATCCCTCTTCCCATCCCCACCCTCTCCCTTTGGGAGCCAGAGGCCCCGCCATCCTGACAGCCTTGCTCTTTGGCATCTGGGAGCCTCCTCGGAATGCAGCGCACACCCTCACCCAGCCACGTGCAGGGATCCAGGCCAACCATCAGCCCCACCGGCCTGGGCTGCCGCCACGCTGAGGAATTGACATCTTGGGCGCTGACCTCAGTACCAGCCCAGAGCGGCTGGGAGGTGGAGGCCTGCGTGGTGGACTGGCATGTGGACATCACCCAACCAGTCGGGGGAAGACCTAAAGTTGGGATATGGGAGGAAGAGGGCAGCATTTTATAGATACCATCCTCTTTAATCCTGATACCTTGGGTGGGGGGTGGGGGCCGCGGGAGAAACACTATGATCCCCACTTTATCGCTGAGCAAACCAAGGCTCAGAGATGTTGAGCGACATGTTAGCGTCACACAGCGAGCCGACAGGCAGGTCAGGATTCAAACTCACGTTCTTGTGACTCCAGATCCAGGCTTCCTTCCCCTGACAGATTTTGTCCTCTGACGTCTTACCCAGAATAGCTCAGCCTGGGGCTATTGTATGTAGTTGTGTAATTGAATTGAGCTTTATTTCTTTTAATCTTCCTCCCTCTCCCCTCCCCCTCCCTCTCTCTCAATCTCTTTCTTTCTTTTCTTTTCTCCTGCCTTTCTCCCCTCCACCATTTTTCCTTTCTCTTCCTCCCTCCCTCTATCCTTCTTCCTTTCCTCAATCCCCTCCTTCTTTCTTTCCTTTCCATCCATTTATTCTACACCCAATGATCACTTACCTTGTGCCAGGTACCCAGATTAATTACCACAGGGGATTCGTTGATGAGCAGAGTGCAGTCTTCCCTGGAGGGCTTACAGGGTGGTGGGATGTACACGTCTCCAAATAACCACGGGGCAAAGCAGACTGACGGGTCCCCAGGGAAGACAGGATGAAACATGGGGGTGACACAGAGCTGAGGGCGTGCTCACGTTTTCTCCTATTTGTCCGATCATGCGTTCGCCCAGTGAACGTGCACTTTCCTCCTGTTGTGTGCCAGGTGCTGCTCTAGGCATTGCCTGTGAGTTCCTGTCCTTACAGGACTTGCAGACGTCACTCTTCCCCATTGATGAAGTGATTTATTTTTCTGATCATGAACCAAAGTGCCCTCTTTTAAGCCCTGAGTGAGGAGGTGCGCCTGATTCCTAGAAATCTGAAAAATCGTGAGATGACTGCTCTGCTTCGCCCGTACTGGTTGGCATTTTTGAATGGTGAGCGCATCTCCTCCATCCTTTAGATTTCTGGGCTGCCAAGCCCAGCGAAAACTGATGAGACCGAAAGTCCCATGTGGGCAGGGACCTGGCTGTCTTGTTCACTGTTCTATCGCCAGTGCCTGGCGTGTAATAGGTGTTCTTGTTGAATGACTTAATCTAAATAAGATTATCCAAAGAGTTTTGGTCTCTTAGGTCTCAGGAACTCTCTCATCTGAGCTAGTGAAGGTTGAATTGCAAGGGTCTCTGGGGAGGACTTTAGGGGCTGCCGATGGCCTGCTGTGGCCTGGGGTTCCTGAGCTGCCTCTGCTTTCCACTGGCAACGGGTTGGACTTGAGCAAGACTGTGTGCCTGTAGCCTCCTCTGGGGCCACTAGCTCCTGGGCTGTCAGCTGTCCACCTTCTCCAGGGACTGCCTCAAAGGCAAAATTGCTCTAGAACAGATCTGCCCAGCTAGATATTGGGAAACTCTTGTGTCAATACCACACTGTTTTAATTACCTTAAAGCAAAAAGTCTCTTCTCTCATTCTTCTTCTTTTTTTAAAAAAATCAGCATATAAATTTCAGTGGTCCTTGCTTCCAGCTATATGCCTTTGGGCAGGCAACAAGATTAGAAAGAAAGATCGCTTAAGAGCGTGACCTCTGGAATTAGACAGCCCAGACCCTGCTGTTGGGAGGCGGACATAGCTTAACTCTGCCACTTGCCAGTGGTGTGACCTTGGATAAGTCCCTTACCTCTCTGAGCCTGTTAACTCATCTGTCAGCTGCTCTAGCTAGAAACTGAGGAGTCATTTCTGATTCCTTCTGCTTCCTCCACCTCGACATTCAATTGACTAGCAAATCCCACCAGCTCTGTTTCCAAATATATATCCCCAATCCACCTATGTTTCTTTTTCACCGCTGCCACCTCCCTAGTCCTAGCTACTGCATGGACTTGTGCAGTAGAACCTACATCACGCTTTGTATCACTCTTGCCCTTCCCTCTGTTTCATTGTTCATGAGCCAAGAGTGATTCTTCTCAAAACCCCAATCCAACCACCTCACTTTCCTGAGTACAGTCCTTCACTGGTGTCTTGCTGCGCTCAGCATACGATCCAGACTCCTCACCATTCCCTTCAAGGCTCTGGAATATTTGGTATCTGCCTCCTTCTGTGTGGCCTCCTGCCCCTCCTCACTCTTCCCCTCGTGTTAGGACAGGTCAGGTTGTTTCCTGTCATAGCCCAGTGCCTTTGTGTGTTCTGCTTCCTCTGCCTGGAAATTTCTACACTCTCATGGCTAGCACCTTCTCGTCCTCTGACAGGAGCTTAACAGTCAGCTCTTCAGAGAAGCCGTCCTGTCTAAAATTAGATGCCCCGCCCCGCCGCCACCCAGCCATACCCACCACTTTGTCTCAGTATGCTGTTTCCTTTTAGCACTTATTCACAAATCTCAATTACGTATTTTAGTTACTTTTGAATTTGCTTTTTATTGTTTCCTAATGGGATATAAGCTCCCTAAGGAAAGAGACTATATTTTTTGTTCACTGCTGTACCCCTTGTGCTGAGTAAGGTGCCTGGCCCACCCTTGCTATTCAGTAGCTATCTGTTGATTGGATGGATGGATGGATGGATGGGTGGGTGGATAAATAGGTGGAGGATGGCATGGTACCGGGGCACTTAGTGAGCACTTACTAAGTAAAAGCTATTATGTTCTCATACTTCTGGTTAGAACTCTTCTCTAGCAAGTTCCAATATAAACCGGCTTAAAGAAAACAGGCTTTTATCAGCTTAGGTAATAAAAATCCAGGGAAGTCTGGATGCAGGGGCTCAGATGTTGCTCTTAGAGCTCACTTCTTGGACAGGCCCACTCCACATGGCAGTCATGAAGGGCACAAGCAGCTAAGCTTCACTTTCTTTCAGCACAGTAGTGGTGTTTCTTATTGAGAGCTTCTTACCCTAGAACTGTAGCTGAAAAATCCCAGGGAAGGCTCTGATTGGCTTGGCTTTGGTCATGTGCTCATATCAGAACCAATCACAGAGCTAACAAGACAGAGAACTCCAGTTGGCCCAAACTAGGTCATAGGTTCAGCCCTTTGGCAGAAAGGTGGCGACCCTGAAGGGTCAGGGCCACCTACACTTGGGAAGTGGGTCTTGGAGGAAAGAGAGCCCCGCTGACAGAAGAACGATACACAGACACACACTCTCACTCCCTTAGATAACAACTGTTGCTACTGTAGCTCCCCATCCCCCACCCTCACCAGGGGCTCTCCATGGGGATGGGTCACCTGGCTTTCCCCTGGGGGGGGACCTTGCGGTGACCGTTGTGCCCGCCTTTCCCAACAGTGAGCAGAACTCCTCTGTCTGTATAGGAGGCAAAGGGCCTCAGGCTCAGAGGTGGTTCGTCAAAGGCCCAGACCCTGGCAGGGTTTCTGCAGAGATCATGTGTCTGTGATATAATAGGTGAGTCTATTCTTCAGTTTTTGTTTTTAATAACACTTCTCATTTTCTTCACTATGATAGTAATAACTATTTATTTTAGAAAGTATAGAAAAGCAAAGAAAACAGGTCATCTGTAATCCTGCACAGAGGTAATAATTGCTTCTTGGCTTTCCAGGGTGTTCTGTTTTTTTTTTTTCTTAATATCCAGTCATTTATATGTATGTTCCTTTTCAAAATGTGAAAAGTATAGAAATTCAAGAAAACAATACTGCTGTTTATTGATGGTTTACCTCATAATCTTACTACTAAGAGGAAATGATGGAAACATTGTGGTGCATTTCCTTCCCGTTGGCCTTTGTTGCTTGATTTTTCTTTTCTTTTTCTTCTTTTGTAAATGTCGTTTATTCATGAGTTTATGCTGTGATTCTTTAGTGAGTGTTCCCAGTGTGCCTGGGACTGAGCTGTGAGCTTTACATGGAGCATGTCGTTCAGTCCTCCTGATAACCTTCTGGGGAGATGTCTTACTCCAGTCCATTATGGCTGCTGTAACGGAAATACCGTAGAATGGGCTAGGTAGCTTAAAAACAACAGAAATTTATTTCTCACCGTTCTGGCAACTGAGAAAGAAGTCCAAGGTCAAGGTGCCAGCAGATTCAGTGTCTGGTGAAGATCCACTTCCTGGTTCATAGATGACCGTCTTCCTGCTGTCTCTTCACATGGCAGAAGGGACCGGGCAGCCCTCTGGTGTCTCTTTTATAATCAGGGCACTAATCCCATCCTAAGGGCTCCACACTCATGACATCCCAAAGACCCCACTAACATCATCACATTAGGATTAGGTTTCAATGTACAAATTTTGGGGAGAACACAAGTGTTTAGTCTGTAGCAGGAGGCAGTGCTTTTATCCCCAGTATAGGATAGAGATAGAGAAACTGACAGTGTCACTTACCCCAGGTCACCTAGATGGTAAGTGGGGGAGCCAGGATTCATACCCAGGAAGTCTGGCTCCAAAGTTGGGGTCACAACATACACGCTTTAAGTTCTCATGAACGGGACTGCGTTGTATGTTCCCTCTGTGATGCCTGAGCATCTTTTTAAAAATTTCACTGAAAGTCACATTTTCGAAAGCTAATTACAAGTGTTCATTGTAGGAAAATTTGAAAATATAAAACTCAAAAAAGAAAATAACTCCCCCCCCAAAACCCCACCAGCCACTGCTAGCCAGCCATATCACTTTGTACATTTCTTTTTTCCAACTGCACATAGTCAAGATCACTGTTTTTGGTGTACAGTTCTATGAGTTTTTGATTTTTAAGTATATATTTTAAAATTAATTTATTTTATTTTTGGCTGCGTTGGGTCTTCATTGCTGCGCGCGGGCTTTCTCTAGTCGCGGAGAGCGGGCGCTACTCTTCGTTGCGGCACGCGGGCCTCTCATTGTGGTGGCTTCTCTTGTTGCGGAGCATGGGCTCTAGGCACGCGGGCTCAGTAGTTGTGGCTCGTGGACTTCAGCAGTTGTGGCTCGCGGGCTCAGTAGTTGTGGCTCGCGGGCTCTAGAGCGCAGGCTCAGTAGTTGTGGCACACGGGCTTAGTTGCTCCGCGGCATGTGGGATCTTCCCGGACCAGGGCCCGAACCCGTGTCCCCTGCGTTGGCAGACAGATTCCCAACCACTGTGCGGCCAGTGAAGTCCCTTCTATGTGTTTTGATAGCTGGTAGCTTGTACGGCTCTTCCTTTGGGTGTCTAAACCACCCAGCCCCAAATCTGTGAGAGCAGCAGGGGCACTGGAAGCAATTGGAGTTCATGCGGGGGTGGGGTTTCCCCAGATGATTCACCGGGAGGAGGGAGATGATCGTGCTCCTTGTTGACTCAGCTCAGACTCTTTGGAGGGGGGCAGTGAGGCAGGGAACACCTCTCTGTCTTCAGCCTGGTACCCCAGATACCCTGGGTGCCTGGCCCCCTGCCCCACACCCGGCCCCCTGCAGCAAGGCCCGCCAGAGCCTCTGTGTCTTACCCCCAGCACCTGCTCCGGGAAGTATGTGCTGACTCCCCAGCTCCCCGGCACAGACTATTTTTGGCTGCAGTGACTGTTCACTACAGTCATGAAAACAGAAACTCCTCTCCCTACCTCCTTCCCTGGGACACCACACCAGGGACCGGGGCAGCCAGGGACCCTGGGCTCGGGCCCCTCGTCATGCATTGCCTGTGGAGCTGGGTGATGGCCAAGGCTACAAGGAGCACAGGGACCCCACCGCCCGTGGTGCTGCCTGAAGCACAAAGCCTGGACCAGCGCGGGCTGGAGGGCTGCGAGGTAGGCACTGGGGGCTGGGATCAGGTGGCCTTTGCATGAGAGCCTGGAAGGAGTGTGTTTGGCTGGGCTCCGGGTCCTTGCTTTGCTGTCTATAGAACACATCTGGAGAAATCAGCATATTGGGGTAGCACATGCCTTCCACTTCATTATTTCATTCCCTTTCTTTTTGGCAGTTAGGTGGCTGGTGGGCACCCGTCGGAATCTTAATGAAATAGATCTTCCCCTTCTAGTGAATGGTTTGGGACCCGTTCATGCTTTTGGTTTGAACAGGGCACACACTTGTTGTGAGCCTACTTCTTCTGCCAGGAGCTTAAGAAACCAGCGTTGTACAGGCAGGCCCAGCCCTGTCTCAGTGCTTCTGGTCAACCAGATAAGGGGGGCCAAGCCCTATAGAGGCTGTGAGTGCTAGCTTTGGAGGTACATGGACCAGGGTCCAATCTAGGCTCCTTCGCTCACTTGCTGTGTCTTAGGTGAGTAACCTAATCTCTCTGAATCTCACTTCCCTTAGCAGTTAAGCAGTTGTGCCCAGGCCACTTCACAAATGGCTGTAGTACCAGGAGTTGTTAATTTATGATTAGATTGGTTGTGAAAAGAGGAAGCATGTGAAGAAGCTGAGTGAGAATCAATGTGCCACAGCCCCGGGTGGGTCTTAGCGCTCAGCTCAGAACCTGGGTGTTTGGGTGTAGCTGCTGATGTGCGATTTGCTTCTTCTTTACAAAAATAAAAAAGATGTGTCACTGAAGTGGGCATGGGTGGGGGTGGGCAAGAGCATGGAGCCGAGGATTTCTGCCCACCCACCACCTTTTGAGTCACCAAGACATTAGGGACTTGCCAGGCTCCAGGTGAGGCCATGAGCCCAGAACCCCACTGCTTCCAGATTCCAGAGGGCTCTGGACCCATGAGGTGAACACATGGCATGGTGTCCCTCAGGCCAGCACCTTTGGAAAAGATCCTCAGGGCAGACCTCAGGGAAGTCTTCCCTTTGGCTCACCTCTTAGAGCAGCTCAGAAAACCTCTAAAGGAATGACACCTTTACATCTGGGTAAGGAATGCCGACCGTGGAAAATGGTGAGCTCTCCCAGGGGTCGGTACATCCTGGTGTTGGTCCCCGGTGTTGGTCAAGGTCACCAGGGCCTTGGTCCTGGTGCTGTTGTTCTGGGTGACCCAGGCAGGTCCCCTCCCCTCTCTGGGCCTCGGTTTCCTCCTTTGTAAAATGAGTGTTGGACTAGAATGTCTCTAAGGTCCTTTGCATTCTGCCATTGACCTTGGCAGAGAAAGGATTTTTCTCCTTTCTTCACCAGCCTCATGAATACCCATTGGCCCCCTTCATGCCCTCAGCCCCTGGTGGCTCTGGCGATGGCCTCCTTGGCTTGAGTCCTGGCTCCGTGGCTGCTATGTGGCAGGAGTTGTTTACAGGGTTTCTGGAAAACTACAGAGAGGGGCTGCCTCCCTCCAGGGTCTCCCGAGAGGTCTCAGTCTCCCGCTTGGCCATTGTGGGACAACTTTGAAACAATGGGCCCCTGTCCTCGGCCAAGTAGCCTCTGCCTCTCAGGTCTCCAGCTCTGGGCTCATGTCCCGCAGCCTGGCTCACCCCCCTCCCTGCCCTGGACAGACAGACTGATAAACAGCCCCAAAGGACAGACAGCGCGCTGAACACTGGGACGTGCCGCTCTGGTCGAGGGGTCTGTGATTTGTCTCCTGGCCCTGCGGGAGGGCCCACCAGATCAGCGCTGGGGCCAGGCGTGTGCCAGGGCCCCGAGTGAAGTCGCCGCGCCCTGAGGCCCGTTTGCCAGTCCGGGTGCCCTGCCGTGGGGCCGGGCGGGGGGCGGGCTGCACTCAGAGCCCTCATGTTGCGGATGTCGAGGAGACAGAGTAGACTTTCTGGGAATCCTCACTTGACTGCTATGTTTGTCCAGGGGAGAACTGGAAGCGGGAGACAGCGACAAAGCCGGCCGCAGACATGGTCACACCTGAGAGCCCCTGTTTATTTCTGTCGGTGCCTTTACCCCCAGGAGAGCTGGGGAGGTTCGTTTCAAACCAGGCCCTGCTCCCTGCACCCTCTGCGGAGGATCACTGGGCATATCCCAGTTCGTCCGTCCTGGGCAGTTCCTCACAGCTCTCCCGCTTTCTGTCTCAAAAGTGTCCCCGTTGGGATGGTCCATTGCACGCTCACCACCCCCCTCCGGAGGCCCTCCTCTTCACCCAGCTGCCGGCCCACTGCCACCCTGCTCATCCATCTGCTGTATCAACAAGGGACGCCATGAGGGCCTGCAGGTCTGGGGAAGCTGCTGCCCTGGAGCAGGGCTGACGTGGTGACAGGCCCCTGACCCCTCCAGCTTCCCCAGCTCTGGCCCCTCCACACTGCCCTGCTCGTACAGGGAGGGACTCCCCACCTGCCTGTCCCCTAGAAGCCAAGTGTCACCCAAGGGCTAGTGTAGCTCTTTGGCTGCCGTCAAACCCTCCCCCTTCCTACCTAGACCCCAGTCTTCCGTTTGAATGTTCTCTTGTTTGTTTGTTTTCGAGTATTCCATTTTTGGTTTGAATTTTACCGTGGAGTCTAGTGGAGAGTCTAGTGGGTTCTTTGCCACAGAGGGCAAGCATCCTGGGGGTAGAGAACCCCCTGCTACAGAAGCCCACCCATCTCCTCTGTCCATTTTGGGAGTAGCGTGTATTGGGGGAAGCACACAGCCCCAGACCTGGGTGGGGGGGTGTCTGGTGTGTATATGTTTCTCTAATCCTGGTCATCTGGCCATTTTCAAACAGCATCCAGGAGGAGCAGTTTTGGAAATGTGTGTTGATGACACAGAGAAAGGTGACAAAATGTAGGCTGCCTAGATGGCAGATGTGGGCCCGCCTTGCCTCTCCGTTGTGCTCCCCTTCTGCTGATTGTGTGCTGGGACTGGATGGGGAGAAGACACGTCAGCACAGGGAGAGGCAGGCAGGAAGGAGCAGTGAGACCCGGGGCCACCAGGGGATGGAGCCCAACATAGTTAACGTGTGTTTGTTGAGTGGCTGAATGACCCACGAGGTCAGGGGTTGCTAAATTACAGCCTCTGGGCCAAATCCAGCCCACCACTGGTTTTTACACAGCCTTTCGAACTAAAAAATGGTTTTCACATTTTCAACTGGTAGGAAAAACAAAACAGCAAAACAAGGCTGTTTCGTGACATGTGAAAATCATATGAAATTCGAGGTTCTGCGTGCATACTTAAGGTTTTATTGGCACATAGCCACAACCATTTGTTTCCATATTGTCTGTGGTTGTTTTGGTGCCCTGATGGCAGAATTGAGTAGTTGTGACAGAGACCATATGGCCTGCAAAGCTGAAAATACTCACTCTCTGGCGTTGTTCAGAAAAAGTGTGCCAATTCCTGCACTAGGTACCTCGGGTATGGGAGGAAGAATGGGACCTGGGAGGCAGCCACAAGACAGGCTTTTCCGGAGGGTGGGCCCAGCCCCCTGGGGTGATGGTGGTGGCTGTGGTGAGAGCAGATGCCGCCAGAAGCTGGAGACCTGATCCCAGGCAGAGTTGGAGAGCACCCGCCTCCTCCAGAGGGCAGGAGGGGGGCTGAGGGGGCCTGGCAGGCCCGCTGAGGGGATTGAAAAGGAATGTGGAGAGAAGACCCACTGGGAGGCCTCCTGCAGCTGCTTTTAACCCCGCAGCTGGAGCGCACCTCCCAGCTGGGCATAGGAGTAGGGCACAGCGTGGAGTCTGGAAAGCCAGATGTGACCTGTGATGCCAGGTAGACTCTGGCCTGGGAAAAAGATCTCACTTTATAGAGCAAAGAAGTGGGCACCAGTACAGGCAGAGCCAGCTGGCTGTGAAGAGGCAGAGGTGGCCCGTGCCTCAGCCTCATCTATCAGGCTGTGTGGCCTTGAGCAAGTTACCCACCCTCTCTGAGCCTTATCGTCCATCTCAGGCTGTTATGAGGACCTCTATAGTTCATCTAACAGGGTGCCTGGCACCCAGGAGTAATGAGTAATAAATGCTCATCACTCACCCTTTCTTGATCCCTTTCTCCTGCATCCCTCCACCTCCACACCCCTTTCTAAGGCTTTTAAGCCCAGACATACCAATGCGTAGGCCAGAGACAGCCACTCCCTGAAGGGTCCACCAGGCTTCCCGCTCTGTGAGCCCCTACCCTGCCTAGGAGGGAGGGAGGCAGCAGTGTACAGGAGAGCGTATCTCCTGGGACGTCTATGAGCTTGGGCTAGGCTAGGGTTGGGTTGAAGGAGTGTGGGCTCATGAGAGGACAGGTCTGCCTTCTCAGACCCTTTCTGCCCTGGGCTACTTTAGCCAGACTTAAGGCCCTGCAGCCTTTTTGCCAGCATGGTCCTCACCCCCAGACATTTTGATTTGATTGGTCTGAGGCGGGGCCTGGCCATCAGGATCTTTTTTTTTTTTTTTGCGGTACACGGGCCTCTCACTGTTGTGGCCTCTCCCGTTACGGAGCACAGACTCCGGACGCACAGGCTCAGCGGCCATGGCTCACGGGCCCAGCCGCTCCGCAGCATGTGGGATCTTCCCAGACCGGGTCACGAACCCGTGTCCCCTGCATTGGCAGGCGGACTCTCAACCACTGCGCCACCAGGGAAGCCCCAGGATCATTTTTTAAAGCCTCCCAGGTAATTCCAGGGTGCCCCCAGGGTCAAGAGCCACTGATCTGATCTAGCCAAACCCACTCATTTTATAAATGATGAAACCGAAGCCCATTGAAGGGGCAAGAACTGGCCCAAGGTCAAGAGGGTTCCAAGGACCAAGTCTGATCCTCCTTTTGCTGTACTGGTCAGCTAGCTGGGAGGTGGTAGAGAGAAGCCCTCCCGGAAGGGGCTGACTTCTCCCAGGAGGGGCTTTTCCTCATTTTCTAGGGCTGGGATAGTGACTAGGTCCAGGACTGGTCCACAGACAAAGCCAGTATCCCCAAGCTGTCCGCTGATCTCCATGGAAACCCCAGGAGGCGCCTGACCCAGGCCCCTACTGCCTTAGCCCCTCCTGTGCCTCCCAGAATATCCAACTATTATTATCCAAGTTTCACCCCCTCTCCTTCAGCGCCAGCGGTGGTGAGAAGGCAGGAAGGAACCTCCGTCAGGTTCTCCTTTGCCAGCTGGAGGCATGGGGGCTCCCGGCCTGGGCTGCCATAGGCACCCCTAGCTCCTCTGCCCCTTCTGTCCTAGCCCTCCCACTGAGCCCTGGCCACAGAGGGGTGCCAGGGTCCCACGTCACCATCCACACGGTTCTGGGGGCCCACCTCTGGTCTCTCTGGTGGGACCAGTTCCCAGGCAAGCATCTGTGGGGAAGGATCCTGGCCCTTGAATTAAGCCCCAGCCAGGGAAGCTGGTGGACATCTCTGCTCGTGCACCAGAAATCCAGGTTCGGCCTATGGACCTTGCGCGCCTGCCGCACTGATTGAGACAGTTACTGCCGTGACTGAACCATGCTGTGCTCTAGGACTAGACAGAACGCTAGACAGAGACACCAAGTATGGGCTTGCGTCTCTGTCTTCCTTCAGCCCAGGCCTTCACCCGAGTTCCGTCCTGAGCTGCCACAGGTTCTTGCGGCACGCGGTCCACACACAGGCTGTGAAGCCCATGGCATTTCCACGGCCCGCCTGACCGGCCACGGCTAGGGGGGCGGCCTTCAGTGTCAGCCGGCACAGGTTGCTAAGTATAGACTCCAGGCAGCCCCGTGGCTGCTGGTAAGTCCTGGGACACCATTTGATACCCAGCCTGGCCCGTGACACCAGTTGCCATCAGCAGCTGGGATGTGTGGGGAAGGGCGCAGCGTGTTTGGCCCAGCCCGTCCCCACCTTCTGCTGCAGAGAACAGAAGCAGCCGTTTCGTGATCACAGATTGGGAGTCATCTCCATGCTCCACTGGTCCTGCCCTCTAATTATTATCAGAAAGAGTAACATAACGTCACCTGCCGGAGACATAAGTCGTGGCTCGAGGGAACGGGCAGAGGCGGGGAGCCAGTGTGCTCTGTCCTGTGGCCCCTCTGCCCACCCCTGCGCTCACATGCTGACCCGAGGCTGGGTGGACCCAGAACGTCTCCCGTAGCAGGCTGGGCAGCCATGTCTTCCCTTCCTGGTTTCCAGTTCACGTTTTCTTCGTTAGACAGAAGCTGTGGTGGGGTGGGCAGTAATTCTCCTTGAAGCAGTGTGGACACTCAGCCTTGGTCCCTTCTCCAGAATGCCAAGGTCTGGACGCCTGGCTTTGAGACAACTTGGCATCTTCGTGTGACTCCAGGCAGGTGGAGGCCCTCCACAGCCTTGGGGCCTCTCAGACCTGAGAGCGTTTCAGGGCGCCTTCGCCTGCTGGGTTGTCGACAGGCCCGTGAGTTCACCGTCAGCAGGCAGTGAGACTCATTCCCTAATTTGCTTTCTTTTCAAAAAAAAAAAAATCTATTTATTTGGCCGCGTCGGATCTTCCTTGCAGCATGTGGGATCTTTATTGCAGCACTCGTTGGGGTACCTGGGCTTCTCTCTAGTGGCGTGCAGGTTTTCTCTTCTCTAGTTGTGGCCCGTGGGCTCCAGGGCGCGTGGGCTCTGTAGTTTGCGGCACCTGGGCTCTCTCGTTGAGGCGCTCGGGCTCAGTAGTTGTGGCGCGTGGGCTTAGTTGCCCCGAGGCATGTGGGATCTTAGTTCCTGACCAGGGATCGAACCCGCGTACCCTGCATTGGAAGGTGGATTCTTTACCACTGGACCACCAGGGAAGTCTCCCTAACTTGCTTTCGGTTTAGAGATTATCCAGAACAATTGTACCTGAATTACTCTGGTCTGGAATAACTTCCTAACTGCGACTTGGCTGTGCCTGTGGCTGTGAGGGGGAGAATCGCATCCACGTGTGAGGTTTGGTGGAGTACACAGGAGGGAAGGGAAAGCGGCCCCTGCTGCCTTATTCCCATGGGGTGGACTGAGCCCTGAAGTCTCGGGGGAGTGAGAGAAACTTTCCAGCTCATTCGAAGCTGTAAGGAAATACCTTTTTTCCCCTTTTTTTAAAAAGGGAATGGATTTGAACATATTCTCTCTCTTTGCTCGCTAAAGACAAAGGACTTCCAATTTACAGTATATGTATATATATATTTTTTTTTCCAGAAAGCAGGTAGAAATTAATTCATTTACTTTGAAAAAAATCATTTTCCCCAAGATAGCTGCTGCGTCCCAAGGCTTTGCCCAAGTTCACGAGTGACAGTGGGGAATAGTTGAAGGAGCTTTGGGACCCAGCACACTGGGGTTTCAGTTGTGGCCTCGCCATTCATTAACTTGCACTGCGTGAGGTCCCTGAGCCTCAATAACATGGGCTTCACAGCATCTCCTTGCTGCATTGTTTCGAGTGGAGACAGTATACAAAGCCCTGAACGTATTGTAAAGCACTAGCAAATAGTTTGTAATAATAAATGTAGTTATTATGCTTGAGAAACTGAAACTTGGTGTGGGCAGGGAGGAAAGGAATAGAAAAGAAAAAAAAAAATCTGAATTTGCATTGTAGTTAGATTGGGGATTGGGTTCCTAGGCTTGTCTTTGTCGTCATCAATCCACCTCCATCCCCAAATCAAGCAGATACTGGAATCTCCACGTTCCGTAGAACTGCTGAGTCATCACAGCCTTGGGGAAACGCGCATGTGCAGGTGAGCACTGAGGGCACCCTAGGGAAAGGTGGAGGGTTGTTTTGTGCAGGTCAACATCACTTCCATTTGCTCTCCTCTGACAATATTGCCAAATAGCTTTGCATAGTGAAATGAGGGCAAAAGATGTCAAGATTGCATTTCAGTGAAGAGTGTTATTGAAGACAATAGAGGAAGGCACATGGATTGAACAAGAGCTTCTGCCCTGGGACCATTATCTAATCAGCCTGCCCTGTGTGCTGTTCTTATCCACGGTTTCCCGTTCCCATTTTATCGTCTGGAAGGATTTCTGACAACCAGGGGTTTGTCCAAACCAATGAGGAGCTTCCTGGTGCTTTGGGGTATCTGTTTATTTCTCATTTTTGGTGTGAGTCATTCTAAACAGCCATGAGATTCTTTCCCACAACCCTGGAGACTGAAGAATATACATACAAGACACAAAGGTGGGGAGAGGGGACACGACCAGACACCAGGGGCCACATGCCAGGCCTCAGATGTGGCCCCACCCCCCAGGCGTCACAGAGCCCCCAAACCATCGCCCTAATGACTCAGAGCCTGTATCTTCATCAGGTTCAGTTTTGACACTTGAGTTTAAGGTTTATAGCACCACGGATTGACTGACCATAACATTGCTCTCGTAAAATTAGGCACAGCTGGCTAATAAAATCAATGAAAATCAGCTTAGATCAAAAACTGCAAGCTTAGGGCTTCCCTGGTGGCGCAGTGGTTGAGAGTCTGCCTGCCGATGCAGGGGACACGGGTTCGTGCCCCGGTCCGGGAGGATCCCACATGCCGCGGGGCGGCTGGGCCCGTGAGCCATGGCCGCTGGGCCTGCGCGTCCGGAGCCTGTGCTCCGCAACGGGAGAGTCCACGGCAGTGAGAGGCCCGTGCAAAAAAAAAAAAACTGCAAGCTTGTATGAATCATTTGATGTGGGATGTTTGGCCTTCCCTGTTATAGAAAATCTGGAAACTCCAGAAAGAGGACAACACCCGCAGCCCCCCAAGCTCACCACTGGTCCCATAGCTCTTTGAGCTTTCCCTCTGCTGGGCCATATCTTATTGCATTGCAATAACTTATTTTCACGTCAGTCACTCCACAAGCCACTTGAGGCCAGGGACGTGTCCCATTGTTCTGAGCTCCAGGCTCCGTATCCCATGTGGCTCAAAGTAATCAGAGCCAGAGGGGTTTCCCCACTCCTTGATGAGAGGAAAGAGCATAAGCTTTGGAGTTAGGCCTTGATTCAAATATTCGCTGTCTGTACTCATTTTCTTTGCTGTGTAACAAATTACCACGAACTTAACTGCTTAAACCATCCCTCGTATGTTAGCTCCCAGTCCTGCAGGAAGAAGACTGGATAGAGAGGTCCCCACGGGCTCGTCCAGCTTCCCTGCTTAGCAACCTGCCCGGCCAAAGTCGGGGTGTCAGCCAGGCTGGCCTCTTACCTGGAAGCTTTGGGAAGAACTCACATCCAAGTGCGTTCAGGTCTTTGGCAGAATCCACGTCCTTGTGGCCTCAGGCCTGAGGTTCCCTTCTTGCTGGTCCGCCAGGGGCCACTCTGTCTCCTCGAGGCCACCTCGTTCCTTCTGTGTGGCCCCTCCATCCTCAGAGTCTGCACCAGTCTTTCCATCCTTCGGGCATCTCACTTACGTCCGCTACCTTGAAACCTTGGAAGGGTGCGACTGAGAATCAGATAAAGCCGGGTAGTGAGGACCTACACTGTGCTTGGCGAGGGTTAATTCTTTGTCATCCTTCTCTCCATAAGTCAATTTTATTTGAAACCAACCTATTTTGTCTGATTGAGAGACAGCAAAATTGTGAAGGGCTATCTTTATCTGAAGTACTTGTCGTTCTAAAAAGTCGTGGTGTTTCATCATTCTCCTGTGTAGAAGAATAAATAAAAAGAGACGAGACGGGAACACACTCTTATCAGAACTTTCCTGGTATTTTCCTTCCTTTCCCCCCAACCCCAAGTTTTGGCATCTCTGCTTCAGCTGCTGTCTCAGAGCGCTGGGGGCGGGGGCCAGGGTTGACGGCTGGTGTCCTCGGACAAGTGGAGGCTCTGGGTCAGAGGCCAGCCCGCCAGCAGCTGGCCCCTGCCACTCAGCGGGAGGCTGGCCCCGCTGGGAGGAGGGTGACTGCTCAGCCGGGCTCTCCGCCTGTCCTGTGCCTCCTGATCCGCCTGTCCTGTGCCTCCTCAGGAGATCCTCTGCGAGCTCACGCTGGATGCCCTGCTGGACATGAACGAGGCTAAGGTGAAGGAGACGCTGCGGCGCTGCGGGGCCAGTGCCGAGGAGTGTGGCCGCCTGCAGTACGCCCTCACCTGCCTGCGGAAGGTGACAGGCCTGGGTAGGTAGGACCAGCCCCATCGTTTCCCTCTCCCTCTCCCTTGGCCTGGACACTGCACTTCTCTCCCAGGCTTGCCCTGGTTCCCTGGGCGCCAGGGCTTTTGCTGGGATGGATGACGGGGTGGGGCCAGTGTGATCAGGGTCTCTGGGCCAGCTTGGAACGGCCAGGGTCCACCCTCAGAAAGCATGTGATGGACCTGACCCGAGGCAGAGGGCTCTCCCTGAGACAGAAGGCTCCCAGATCCTGACTGGGCTGGCCAGGATGAAGCTTGAGCCATCGTTAGGAGCCCCGGGCTGGTCTGCTGGGCAGGTGCTCCCCGTGGAGCACCTCTGTGGGGCTCTGGGACTCTTCTGTAGTTTCCTGCAACCCAGCCCCCTCCCTCCCCCCCCCTCCCCTCTCCCTCCCCTCCCCCTCCCCTCTCCCTCCCCTCCCCCTCCCCTCTCCCTCCCCTCCCCCTCCCCTCTCCCTCCCCTCCCCCTCCCCTCTCCCTCCCCTCCCCCTCCCCTCTCCCTCCCCTCCCCCTCCCCTCTCCATCCCCTCCCCCTCCCCTCTCCATCCCCTCCCCCTCCCCTCTCCCTCCCCTCCCCCTCCCCTCTCCCTCCCCTCCCCCTCCCCTCTCCCTCCCCTCCCCCTGCCCTCTCCCTCCCCTCCCCCTCCCCTCTCCATCCCCATCGGCCAGCCGGCTGGGCTGTGTGCTCAGAAGGGCCCACGCTGGTGTGGGCTCAGCCTGAAGCAAGCCTGAGGAGAGAAACTGTACCTCGTTTCAGCTGTGAGTGTGGACATGGCTGCCTCAGGCGAAGTGTATAATCCTGGCATTATGAATAATGTTCCTCGGGAATTATTTGCAGGCTTTCTAAATCTTGCCCTGGAAACAGCTTCAAATGCCCTGACTTAACGCTCCCATGACCACCCAGATAAACCTTTAAAATGCGCCTAATGAATGGAATTTGCTCCATTTTTTAATTCGCTGAGCCACTTGTCTTATCTCTGTCTGCCTGAAGCTTAAGGAAGGCTCTGAGGTTTATATTCTACTTGATTTTTTTTTTCCCCAGAGAGGACTGTGCTTAATTTCTTCCCTGGCCCCCTTGTACCAAGTCTTCCTCTGAACACAGAGCCCAGAGCTTCACTTAGTTCGGAAAACCTCAACACATCTGGCCTCTGGCAAGTACCATGGAGTAAACAGGACAGGGACATGGTTAGCAGTCTTGTCCCCACGTTTTACAGAGCAGGAGACTGAGCCCAGAGAGGGTAACCAAGGACACACAGCAGTGGGTGGCACAACTGTGACTTGAGCCTCAGCCTTTGCCACCTGTGCACATTTCACTGTCTTTTTTCTTTATGTCAAGAGAAAAGATATTTCTGATGGATTAATTTAGCCATTGCTGTCAGTCACCTTCAGACAACAGTCAGAGAAGAAAAAGAAATAAAAGTACTTGCCACCCAAGCTGGGAATCTGGGGGACCTTGTCAGCCCTCCCGCTCTATGCCTGCATTATAAACAGTTGTAGAGGAGCCAGCCATTGGGTGGTGGTGACCCCCGTGTGTTAAGGCTGCTGTCTGTCCATCCTGGGTGCCAAGATAGGAAGATCACTAATTTACGAAGCACTGCTTATGTGCCAGGCACTTGACACACATGTGGCAACACCCTTTTTTTTTTTTGCGGTACGCGGGCCTCTCACTGCTGTGGCCTCTCCCGCTGCGGAGCGCAGGCTCCGGACGCGCAGGCTCAGCGGCCATGGCTCACGGGCCCAGCCGCTCTGCGGCATGTGGGATCTTCCCGGACCGGGGCACGAACCCGCGTCCCCTGCACCGGCAGGCGGACTCCCAACCACTGCGCCACCAGGGAAGCCCGGCAACGTCCTCTTAAGAGGTGGTGGTGAGCTCCTTTTGTAGCTAAAGCATCCGAGCACTGGAGGCCCTGGATGAGTTGTCTTGGGTTCCGCACCTGACACGTGGCAGAGCTGGGCTTTGCACCCAGTTTTCTTCCTCAGAGGGTGCTTTTTCCACTATGTCCCCGAGGAGGTCCTGGGCAGAGAGTCTATTCCAGGTGCTTCTTTCTCATTCCATCTCGGCTTGTGATACCCCTACATCCCCAAGAGGGACCCACCGCACCCCAGTCCAGGACACGGGCAGGCAGATGGGTCTGCCCAGTAGTGGCTGCACTTCGAGTGTACCTGCTGGGGGCTGGGTGGGTAACTGTGATCACCCTGTCTCCCAGGTCATGCAATCAGAGTCTTCATGGCACCCGACAGGGCCAGGTGAGAGCAGTCAGGCTGCAGTAAAGATAGACTGTGGAATTAGACTGCCTAGGCCTAGCACTCTGCTCAGCCACTTAGAACCCACGGGACCCTGGCCCGTTATTTAACCTCACTGTGCCTCATCTTCCTTATGAGTAAAATGGACATAACAACAACACTTCCTCACATAGAATTGTTGCGAGGATTAAATGAGTTAAGGATAAGTACTTAGTCTAGAGCCTGGTGCATATTAGATGCTCTTTTCAGTATTAGGCCTATGGGGTCATGGAAAATGTGGATGTCTCTGGTCTTAAGAAACGTAATGAAGGATGTTTCTTTATGCCAGTGGCTGGTGAACAGGAGAAGATCATGCTTGCTGATACTCCCTGTCCTTCATCCATGGCAGACATCACTAATCAATCCCTGAGCTCTTCCTCCTTAGTGACTCCAGAGTCATTCTCAAGCAGCCACTGCCATTGACTGGTGTTGGCATGCACAAGAGCCATTTGCCATCCATGAGCTGGCTCAAAGCAGTGGTGATTAAATAGACAGTTTGAAGAATTGAGGGCTTGTTTCCTTTGGTGGCAGACTTGCCCGTGGATCCATGGAACTCATTCTTCCATCCCCTCAGCAAGAGTGTGTCCAGTGCCTCCTATAGGCCAGTTTATAAGTTAAAGTGTAGGTCTTGGCCACAGTTCTAAAGGAGCAAGCATAAAGGAATACACGGGCGAATAACTCATTCTCCAAGTTGATCCGTGAATAGAAAGTCACCATGCAGTGAGGTAGGAGGAGGGGCATTTGAGGAGGGGATGGAATGGACAAACCCTAAGAACTGCGAAGGATGATCCCTCTCCACCGTCTCTAACAGATGGCTCTGGGGGCTGGGCTTGACCACCTCCGATGGCAGAGAGCTCATTACCTCCAGAGGCTGTGCCGTTACAGGTTGTTCAGCATCGGTAGCCTTGGGGGAGGAGGCCCAGTGCTGTGGTTGAGATCGAGAGCTCGGTTCCCATCCCACTGCTTACTTAGCTGTGTGACCTTGGCAGTGTACACAGCCTCTCTGAATCTCAGCAACCTCACCATGCTGGGCGGATTTAGGAAGACAGGGTACAACTCGCAAAGTAGAAGGATTACAGGGTGCAAGTTCATTTTGCCTTGAGTCAAAATCTGCCCTCCTGTACTTTCCAGTCATTGATACATACGAGAAGGGAGGTGTCTTCTTCCCCACAACAGAGTCTCTGTGGACAGGGGTCCTTTCTTCCTGCCCCTACCCCTTCACTATCTCCCCATTTCCTGTAAGGTCAAACCTCAAGCCCTTGGCAAGACATCCAAGGCCCCTCCGGAGCTGGCCCCAGGTGGGCTGACCCTCCAACTTCATCTCTTGCCTCTCCCTGGTTTGTCCTGACCTCTCAAGTCATGTGGGACGTGGAGTCATTGCCCGAAAGTGCTGTGTGCTCCCTGCCTTTGCATGCACTGTTCTCTCTGCCTGGTACCCCTTCTCCACTTCTTCCCCAGCTGGCCCAGCCCTGTTGCCACCTCCGCTGGGAAGCCCCCTGACCCCCAAGCTATTTAGGGTCCTCCTCCCCTGTACCCTCTCAGTCCCCGTGCGTCTCTGCGTCAGCACACAGCACGCCGTGTTAAGTGTCCGTCACTCTTACTGGACTCCTCAGACACCACGGATGTGTCTTTTTTTTATGCCTTGACACCCGGCATATACTCGAATGAATGGACAGGCCGTGTCATTGAGTTGGAACCCCTGGAGCCTCAAGGCCTCAGGGGCCTCAGGCAGGGTCACCACAAGGACAGCCAAAAGTCACTCAGAGGCTCCTCTCCAAAGGAAGTGGCTGTTCATCTCTTTCTAGCTGGATCTCTTTTCTAGTAAATTCCCAGGGCAATTTGCTGTCGGAAGGTCGGCGCAGCCTCTTTTCCCGATGATTGAGTTTTCTTGGAGGGGAGTTATCCCTTCGCACAGCCCAGCTTCCCTTCCCTAACTCTTAGAGGACAGTCACCACTTCCCTCTCTGAGGTCTCCCACTTTGGGGGTGGGTTTCCTCGCCCGCTCCCCACAGACCTGCCAGCAGGAGCCCTGCGCATTCCCTCTCTGGTCCTCATTTTCCTCTCTGTAAATTGGGGACAGTGATATCTACGCTGGTGCCCCCGTAGCCAGCCAGATAGTGTGGAATTTAGTGTGTGTGCACCAGTGGCCTTAAACAGGTGAAGGCTGGCAGTTGGAGCCTCCGCTAAGGAACTGTGCTCCTGGGTCCTGGCCACCTCACCTGTGAATCCCTCCAGCCCCAAGCATCTGTGACTCGACTTCTTGGCCCGCAGGCGGAGACCACAAAGAGGACCCGGGCTGGAGTCCGTCGGATGCCCGACGGGAAAGTGGCTCTGGGCCTCCCGCGGACAGCCTCTCGCCAGCCAGCCTGCCCTGGCCCCCAGGAAGCTCCCAGCTGGGCAGAGTGGGCGGCGGTGCCCAGGGCCCACGCTCCGTCTCCGTGTCCGCTCTGCCCACCTCGGACTCCCCAAGCCCCGGCCCCGGCGAGGGCCTCGCGGACCCCTGTATCTCCCTGCACACCAGCGGCCGGCTGACGCCCCGCGCGCTGCCCAGCTTCATCACCCCGCCGACCACGCCCCAGCTCCGCCGGCACACCAAGCTGAAGCCGCCCAGAACGCCGCCCCCGCCCAGCCGCAAGGTCTTCCAGCTGCTGCCCAGCTTCCCCACGCTCACCCGGAGCAAGTCCCACGAGTCTCAGCTGGGGAACCGCATCGACGAGGTCTCCCCGATGAGGTGAGTGTTCCTGCCAGGCAGGTGCTGAGTTTGCCGTCTACTGAAAGTTCTGTCTGCGGTTTTCTCCTTGTAAAGGTAACACAGGCTCGATTGCAAACGGACCAAATCAGCCAACATAGAAGCTGCAACGTGAAAAGTGAAAGATGCTGCCATCTCTCAGTCCGTTCCCCAGACTACCTTATCAGTTTGGGCCGAATCCTACTAGATTTCTTTCAGAACACACACACACACACACACACACACACACACACACACACACACACACACACACACACACACACACACACACACACAAAATGATACCATGTGTCAGCCAGGTTAGGTTGGGTTATGCTGCAATAACAAATACCCCCAGATCTTTGGGTCTTAAAATAACAAAGATTTGTTTCTTGGTCATGCTACCTGTCCGTCACGGTCAGCCTCATTTCAGATTCCAGGCTGGAACGTTGTCTAGAACATCCCACTGTGGCAGAGGAAAAAAGAACTTTAGATGTTACAACCGAGTAATTAAATGCTTTTTCCTGAAAGTTCCACTCACCATTTACGGCCCTACCCAAACAACGGAACCAAGGAATGTCATCCTCCCATGTGTGCAGAAGGGGGAATTAGAATATCATGCTGAAACCACTAATGATTATCAATTACTATGTACTCTGTTCTATACCCTAGTTTTTTCAACTTACCTTTATTTCTGAGCACTTCATGTCAGTACCTCTTGAAACACCTTACTCTCTTATTTATAAAAAAATTTTAATCTGTTTATTTTATAGGTAGTAACAGGCACATAGTCCAGTATCCAAAAGCTTTGTAGCTTGCGTAGAGCTTTGTAGAGTATAAAGTCACTCCCTACCAGTTTTCCTTTTCCTTTCAGGAGCCAACCAGGTTATCAGTTTTGTATATATCTATAATTATTCAAACTACCTCATCTTTTTTTTTTTTTTTTTTTTTTTTTGCAGTACACGGGCCTCTCACTGTTGTGGCCTCTCCCGTTGCGGAGCACAGGCTCCGGACGCGCAGGTTCAGCGTCCATGGCTCACGGGCCTAGCTGCTCCATGGCATGTGGGATCTTCCCGGACTGGGGCACGAACCCGTGTCCCCTGCATTGGCAGGCGGACTCTCAACCACTGCACCACCAGGGAAGCCCTACCTCATCTTTTTAACTTTTTTTTTTTTTTTTACCTCTTTCCAGTGTATAGTTTAACTAATTCCTCCCCTCTTGATGGACATTTAGGTCCTTTTGCTATTACAAAAATCGCCCTTGTCAATATATCCTTGTGAACAGGGCAGAAGGGAAGGAGGGAGTTTTCTTTGGGTGCCTCTTACCTTCTTGTACTTCTGAGGGTTGGAGACCTGGCCCCTCTCCTGACATGGTCTTTTTTGGTCTTACGTGGGCTTGTTCCCCCATCCCAGTGCAGGCTATCTTGGGTCCCTTATGGGATGGACCCTGGACATCTCTGATGGTTTTGAGTGTGTGTCACCCAAGGAGAGAAATCTACCTGTGACCTACCTGCCACTCTCGATCAGGCTGTCTTGCTGGGGCCTGGATCCTCCCTCCTCCCCCCACCCCCCGAAAGGGCTGAGCCTTCCTCCCCCTCTGGATCTTCTCTCAGGAAGCACAGTGATAATGACCATGTGGACACATGGACACGGGTCCATCAGAGGGCATCTCAATGCGCAAACCCCAGTGCATCTCTTCCCTCATTTTTTTCCCTTAAAAGAGTGTTAGGAGGGCTCTGGTCTCACCCCCAGCTCTGGGTGGAGAACAGAGCCTCGGGCAGATGACGCTACTTCCTCAGATCCCACCGTTGGTGAGCTGGGCCTTGGGCCCTGAGATTCTGAGTCAGGTCCCCACTAAGCCACCAAAACTGGCCCTGGCATGGGTGCTCAGGCCACCCTGCTGCCCTCAATGAGCCCTGAGGGTGGATTGAGTGGCCTGGGTTCCTAGCTCTCTTCGTCCCTGGGACAGCGGCACCCCCGGGAGGCATCGCTCAGGGCACGTCCTGGCCTGGCCCTGCTTGGGGGCTGCCTCTCTGCTCTTACAACTGTCCTCCTCACCTCCTGCCCCAGCCACTTCCTCCCTGGCTGCCTGAGCCCCCCTCCTGCCTGGGCCGAGCACCCCTCCTTCCAGGGCTCTGGGCAGGGCTCCCACACCTACAGGCACATGACCTTGGGAGACTGTGAGCCTGTTTCCGCAGCTGTGAAATGGAGTGAACTCCAATTACCATGCAGGTGGCTGGCGAGGCTTAGAAAAGCTAATGTATTAAAGTGCAGGGTATAGCTCCATTGTCCACTGGTGGGGGACCGGGGGAGCTACCTCTGGCCCTTCTCATTGAGGAAACGTTCCCCGGTCACTCAGCCAGCCTGGCCCCATGCCCCAGGCGCTCAAAGTCCTCGTCCGAGTACCCTGCCTGCTCCCACCCAAGGGCTGATGTTCTGGGAAACACCAGGCCAGTGCGGTGACATAATCCTACTTTCTGTCTTTTTTGTCTCCTGCAGGTTCGGTAAGAGTGATTCATTTTCATCCCCTCTGCCACCCAGGAGTCCTGTTTGTGTCGCTGTCCCCATCAAGGGTGGATTTCTTCGACCCTCTCTTAGTCTGCTGGCCTTTCCGTGGTCCGGAAGCAGAGATGCTGGGCAGGAAAATAGCTCTAGGACAGGGAACCTTCAGGTGACGAGGTGGCCCAGCCCAGCCAGCAGCCGCTCTGAGAAGCTGAGACCTTGAGAGTGTCACAGTCCGCGGACAGCCCTATGGGGGGGTCCCACTTGCACCTTGCTGCCCCCCCCACAGGTGACCTCTGGCAGGGAGTGTTTACCAGCTGGGCTGCCATGGTGACGCCTCGCTCCCGGGAGAGAGGCACTGTCTGTCCGGTGTAGGTGGATGGTAGCCATACGCAGAGCCTAGCTGACGTCTCGGGACCCCCCTGCTCGGGAGAGGAACTTCCCTGGAGGCAGGAACGTGGTCGGCTCTGAATGAGGCCCTGAGAGATCGGAGGGTGCGAATATCCCCTTGGGAGGGGACGAGGATGCCTAGGCAACCTCTGAGTCCCTTGCCTACCTCTGGGGTGAGAGCTGGTTCTTGCACGTGGCTGTGCTGTGGGGCATTCCTCTCCAGGGTCAAAGTAGAGGGAAGTGGCCTCTGGGGGTCTGCTTTTGATGGTCTCAGTGGAGATGCAGAGGCGTCTGGCTTTTGCCTGAGCAAAATAGCTTATTTTGGTGCTGTCCTGAGCTGGCTAAGCAGAGTGATGAGGCTGTCAGCAGGGTCTTAGACATGCGGAGGGGCAGTGACTTTGCCAGAATGGATCTGACTGCAGGACCACCGGGGTGAGAGAGGAGGGAGGGGGCACGTCCCTGTCCCCAGGGCACAGGCAGAAACTCCCAGGGCCCTTCCCAGAGGCTTGGAGGAGAATCCAGCACTTGCATCCCTAGGACAGCCTGGCCCTGCCATCTTCCCAGCTGCTATAGTAATTCAGGGACCATAGCAGTGAGGCTGCTTCCCCAGTTTTCCAGGAAGGCAGGACGAGGCCTTCAGGACCAGTATTTCATCTCCATCAGGGACAGCCTCATCTCACCTCCCTCCTACCTATCCCAGGCCTGTGGCAGACATTACAAATCAATCGTAGGTTGCATTCAGAGATAGATGGTTAAAATCTCATTTTCCCATAGTCTGTTTCTCCTAGACTGGCAACCTAACCCCTTTTTGACCCATGTACTTTGATGGCTTTGGCTACTGACTGGGGTAGGGTGGCCCCCACCCCCAGGACGGAGTTGGGAAGAGGCAGCCCCATGGCAGACGTGCTGGCGAGATTGTGGGTTCAACTATCAGGGGGTGGCAGAGGACTTTTCGTTCCGATCAGACTCCCCGCTTGGTGTAGGAGGAAAAGTCAGTACCTCCATCACTCCCTTCTCCTGTGGCTGGGTGTGTGGTACTTGGCCTTGAGTGAACGATCACTTATTGAGCACCAGCTGTGTGCCAGGCCAGCATGGGGTGGAAGGCTGACTCAGAGGGTATGAGATGGCCACAGATCACTGGAGCACTGTGTTCCTGACCTTTCTGGGTCACAGATCTATTTGATAATTGGATAAAAGTGTAGACTCTCTTTCTAGGGGAAAGCACACATCATTCCGCTTACCAGTCCAGAGGGTTCCCAGAGCCCCTGAGGGTTCCCATCCGTGGGCTCAGTTAAGAACCCCTGCTCTAGGAGGAGATAGGCAGTGTTGAGTATGGGCAGAAGGGAGAGGGGGGAGGGGGTGCCCTGATGGAGGAGGGGAGATGGGGTTAGACATGTGGGCTGCTGGTGGATGGACAGATTGCTTTCAGCTGCTCCCCTACTGCTTGCCCTATTATACCACGAACACCAGGTATGCCTGTTCTTATGAGGAAGCCAGGATTGGAGAGAGAGGCCAGGGTGCCCGCTAGGAAGGCAGGCAAAGCTCGTGGCCTGAGACTTCCCCAAAGGCTCAGACTGAGTGCCCGGCTGGGGCTGGACTACGTGGGAGCAGGTAAAGCTTCACCTCGTCTTCCCTCTACCTGCCGGGCTCTGGCATTGGTGGCTCTCAGAGCAAAATCCTCAAGGTGCTTGTGACTGGAAAGCTAGGTGTGCCACATGGCCGACCAGCCTCAAGCCCTCTGCCAAGGGCCAGGCAGCTTCTGCTCGCTTCCCAAGAAGCAGCCAGGATTGGTGGCCTGTGGGTGCCTCCACAAGGAAGTGCAAGAGACGCGGGGGAGCGGAGCTGCTGTCCTCACCTTGGCTTTGCCTCCCGCCAATGCTGGAAACCTCACGGGGACCATTTCTGAACTGTCTGCGGAGGCTAAGTGGTACCATTTGTTTGCGGGGGGGCCCAAGTGTGAGGGTGACCACACTGGCCCCCTCTGGTCTCGCCTGGCCGTCTCTGTCTTGATTAGATGCAGGTTCAGGGAACTGTCCCTCTGCCATATGGCGGTCCCTCCGTACCGCCCTAGCCTGTGATGTCTGAGACAGAAGGTCACAGGCACACGCCATCCCCAGCAGGGCCCCCTCAGCCTGCCTGACCTGGCCCTTTTCCCCGCAGATCTCCTGCACGGATCCCCACAGATGGTACGAAGGGACATCGGGCTCTCGGTGACACACAGGTAGGCCCAGCTGGGCTGGGGCGGGGAGGGGGCACAGAGCTGGGCTGGGGCCCATATAAGCTGAGCCTCCACCAGGGTGTCGCTCTTCAGTGCATGGGGAGGGGCTGTCCTGACCCCCGTCTCTCAGGGCTCTTTGCCTCCGGTCTGTCTGTCCATGCCTCTGTGGACACGACCCGGCACCCACCTGGAGCCCCTGCCTGTCACCAGCAGCCTTTGGGACTTGCTGGGCCCTTTCCTGCCCCTCCTTGGGTCTCTTCCTCAGTCTGCTGGGGAAAAACAGGTCCTAGGAGAAACAGGGTCAAAGGCCCAGGGAGGGGCCGAGAGCGTCCTCTGGGTCCAGCACGGCATCAGTTACGTGGACATAACTGGCCACACATCAGAGCCCCGTGGAATGTGCTGAAACTCCAGACCCCACCCCTAAGGTTCTCGGGTTGCCAGTCTGGATTCCAGCAACTTGCGGTGACTCTGGCGCTCACGCAGCTGGCGTGGACCCATAACGTGGACAGCCCAGAGGCCTTGGCCTCAGCGCTCGTGAGGCTGGCGTGTGCTGCCAACAGCAGCTCCGGGCGGCATCTCGTTCCGCCCCGCGCCGATGGCCAGCAGGATGGTCCCTTGGGATGCGTGGTGCTCTGGCCGCCCCATTAAAGGATGCTGTGAACACAGCAGGGCCCACTCATTTTCCCCCGGAGCGTGAGCTGCTCTCCAGCCTGTGCGGGAGGCCAGCCTCGGATCCTCACCCAGCGGTGCAGACTCGGCTCGCGGGGCTTGAGTCATTTGCCCGAGGTCACGTGGCCACCGAGACGCTGCTTGAGCGCCGTGGCTGGTGCCCAGGCACCTCTGTTGAGAGCCTTGGCAGGGCCGGGATGCCTGTACCCCAGAGCCTCGGGGAGGAGAGTCTCCGGCACCAGGGGAGGCTGTCTGAGTGAAGGTCTGAGAGCCTCCCTCTGTCCCACCCGGTGTCCGGTGCGATCTTCCCAGCCGTGAGAGGGCAGGACCTCTCCTGTTCCCTCTCCGGTGGGGACCCCCCCATTGCCCATCGGCAGGAATCCCTCCCAGCCTCAGTTTCCCCCTCTGCGGTTGGGACTTGCTCTCAGTCCTGTCGTGAGGATAAAATGGAGTGAAGTGCATGTGAGGCTCACGCGTCCAGCCCTGGGGAGCGCTGGGTATTTAACCTCTGCCTCTAGCCGGAGAGACGCCGACTTACCCAAGGGACACCAGGATCAGTTCTGTTTCATTTTTGCCCCAGCTGCCCCTGGTCGCACAGAGGGTTTGCCAGCTGGACCCCGAGTGCTTCCCAGGCTGCCGCTCCTTCCACCCGGGCAGCAGTACCCCTCTTGTCTGGCATGGCCAGGCTGCCCTGCCTGCCTGGGCTCCGGGCGCGGGGATGGGACATCACTGTCATACCCTCTTGGTTTTTCTAAATTCATGATCCGGGCCTCTCTCGACAAGAAGCTCTGAAGGTTTTTGGTCCCATCGTGAGGGGAGAAAACTGTCCCATGACGCTCAGCCCGCCCCTTCCACCTCCCTGGCACCTGCCCCTTCTCCGGCCGAGCCCCCCGACTCTCATTTCCACCTGCTTTCAGGACTTCCCGGTGGAGATCGTCTCACATACCAGTGAGCTGCTCCCCTTCCCCCCATGTTGACATGAGAGGAGATTAAAGACCAGAGAGAAGGAGAGTGTGGTTCCCAGGTGGCCGGATCGGGGCTCCTTCAAAAGCGTTCCAAGGGGGTGGGCGTCTTTGTCCTTTTGCCCCACAAGCTCCCATCTTGACTGAGTAGAAGCAGTGACGTTCACGCCCACAGTCCAGGCTCTGCACATTTATCCAGCACGCGAGCGATCCCCCCCAGATCCCTGTGAGGGGAGAGTGCTGGCCTCATTTGCAAAGGCTTTGACCCATCCCACAGCCGGTAGTTGACAGGATTCAAAGCCAGTGTGGTCGGGCCCCAATGCCCACGCCTTTCCCCTTATTTTCTGGCCCAGGGGTCTCTTATAGAGCCATGCTCTGGTTTAGAGACCTGGGGTCCCGGGTCACACAGGGACTGTGTGACCTCGGGAAAGTCACCTAACCTCTCTGAGCTGGTTTCCTTGCTTGTGGACTAAGAATCGCAGACCTGCCTAACTCCCACGGGTGGTCACTCCCAGGAGTAAGCTAATGTTCATGGACGCATCACAAACTGTTCCCCAAACACTGTTGCTGTTTGTTCTGTTGTTACTATGATATACAACGCTTTAAAACATCTAGTCCTCCAAAAATGTGAGTTCTTTCTGCCCTCAGGCCTCCCCACCCTATGAATGGACCTTGGACCTTTTCTCTGGAGGATACCACCCACTCTCTCCCCATCCTCCTTTCCAATATATCTTTTGTGGTTTTTTTTAAAACTTTATTTAGTTTGGATTGAAATACATTTATAATTCAAACCTCAAGAGGTCTGAAAGGGTATATATATGACAAAAGTCCCGCTGCTGCTGTCCCCAGGCCCCAGTTCCCCCTATAGGCAGATCTTGGCTCTTTCTTGTGTGTCCTTCTGGAGATATTTTTATATAAGCAAAGACATATGTATATTCTTCCGCCTCCTTTTTTGTTTTCACACAAATATTGCATATATTACACACACTGTTCTATCCTTTGCTTTTTTTCTTGTTAAAATCGAGGCATAATTTATATAGAGCTAAGTACACAAATAAATTCTTACATATGTATACACCCACGTATGCCACCCAGAGGAAGATTCAGAGCCTCCACATCCCAGAACGTTTTCTTTGGCTCTTCTCAGTCCGTAGTGCTACCACCCAGAGGTACTTTTCACTTCTGTCGTCATAGGTTAGTTTTTCCTGTACTTGAACTTCACATAAGTGGAGTTGTGTTGCATTGTACCTTACTTTTTTCACTGACAGCATAATTTAATGATCATTGCCTATTTGTGCAAAAAGAGCTTCCTTATTTTACTTTCCGGCTGCGTGGTACTCGGTTGTGTGCACGGATCATACTTTATGCAGTCAGTCACCTGTACACCTAAACGACACAGCTTGTTTCTCGTCTTTTCTGCCACAAACATGCTACAGTGAGTAACCTTTTCAGTACGTCGTTTGACACCCGTGGGAGCATCTGTTGGATGAATTCCTGGCACTGGAATCGCTCTGTGTGCGCACTTAGGATTTTGATTGCTTTTGCCGAATTGCCTGCCAGAGAGCTGGCGTCGGTGACCACACCAGCTTTGGGACTTTGGCAATGAAGACTTCGTGACTAAGAAATCTGAATGCCTGGGGGAAGCAGTGGCCCCTGGGTGTCCCTGCCCTGCCTGCGAGAGGGTGCCCGGGGCTCTGGGATGGAACCAAGTCTCCTGGTCTCTCTGCGGCTTTGTGGACCCTTCTCCATCCTGGCCCCTCTGAGCATTTCTGTGTGTCCACCCCCTACAGGTTCTCCACCAAGTCCTGGCTGTCGCAGGTCTGCCACGTGTGCCAGAAGAGCATGATGTTCGGAGTGAAGTGCAAGCATTGCAGGTGATGGGCGGGGCGTGGCAGGGGTGACAGAGGGGAGCAGACTCCGTACTTTTAGTTTAGTAATAATCTTGCTACCTGATTCTTGGCCTTAGGTCAAGTCGGAGTTCCTTTGAGAGTTCCTAAACCTATTCATAATCTCAGCACACCAGGGAGTGATCAGCCCTCTCTAGGAAGATTAAGGGAGCATCAGGCACAGCACTCTTAGAAGAAGGGAATATTTGAGGTGGGCTCTGAAGGATGAATAGAAGTTTACCAGGTAGACTAAGGAGGAAAGAGAATTCCAGGCCAAGAGAGCATCTTGTACAAAGGCAGAGAGGAATGGCAGGACTGTTCTGGAAACTGTAAGGAGTTCTGAAGTTTAGCCTTACGTGTTAGCACACAAGGAATGGGGAAATGGGGACAGGGAATGGTAGAAACAGAGAAGTGGCTCATGGTACTTCCAGAAGAGAGTGAGGGGAGAATGTAGATTCTATACAAATTCAACATTTTTTCCTACTGTTGTGGTTTCTGGTAGGAAAGAAAGGCAAGGATAGTGAACAATGTAGGGTGAGCAGAGTCTGTCCCCTGCTGTCTGGCTGCCCTCACCTTATAGAGGATGGACCTGGAGTCTGCTCCCAGTCTACTTCGCCCCTGTGTTGCTGTGTGACCTGGGGCAAGGTGCTTGCCCTTTCTGGGCCTCATTTTTGTCAGGTATACATCTGGGAAGATGATTCCAGGTCTCTCTGTCCATCAGGATTGCTCCAAGAATCTGAGCTAGTGTATATAGTTAAAGCATTTGGGCTCCTGCCAGACTGTAGGTGATGGGTCTCATGTGTGTCAATTGGATAAATTGTGGTTAGGAGAGTCATCAGGAAAACGCAAAGGAGATGCCAGACCTTTCTCACCAGTCTAGGTCTTTTGTGGCTCCTGGCCATTTGGCTTTAAATTGGGGACCTCCAGCACCCTTTCAAGTAATACCTTTCATGCGGAGAGCACAGGATAACCTCTGAGCCCCAGGCTCTCCTGCAATTGCAGTGAAGTTGGTAGAGCCCCAGCCATCAGCCCATTTGATCAACGAGAACCCCAAGAGGGGGTTCAGCCGGCAGAACCAAACCAAGAATCCAGCTCTTTCCACTTCTGCCACTCTGGTCCTCAGACCACGTGGCCTGTGTAGGAATGTAGCAGGAGGGGCTGCCCCTTGCTTCCCTGGGACCCTTTGGTAATGGAAACATTTTCCTTCTAATTCATCTCTTTTAAGTTCAGACTTGTCTCAAGCTTTCTGAACACGGGTAGAGGGTCTCCTTTTGTTTAGAAAAGAGAAATCGCTGTGTGACCCACAGCAAGTTAAAATGGGTGCAGTCAAACGTGCTTTGACGTGAAGATTGGGCAGGTGATAGCAGGAACACGGTAGTACGCAACAGATAGTAGCTGCTAGTACTATTAACATCAGATGTTCTACACGCTTAAGCTAATGTTTGTTGAGACATTTGTGGGAGCTGAGGCAGTCATGGTTGAGTGTTGCACAAAACTTCCAGGCAGTGCTTCCGAGCCCCTGCGCGTGTCCCGGGGTCCCGTGTGGCTTTGCGTGCACTGACCCTGCCTTCGTTACCAGGTTGAAGTGTCACAACAAGTGTACAAAAGAAGCCCCCGCCTGTAGAATATCCTTCCTTCCGCGTGAGTGTCCTGCGCTTCCCCCTTCTGGATTTGGGGTGCATCTTTCTTGAACCTGTTTCCTGCTGATGGTTACCACGCCCCTCTTTTTAAACAGTACCCAGGCTTCGGAGGACAGAATCTGTCCCCTCGGACATCAACAATCCGGTGGACAGAGCAGCTGAACCCCATTTCGGAACCCTCCCCAAAGCACTGACCAAAAAGGTATAATGTGAGGCGAACCCTCACCCAGGATTCCTTTCTGTGAAGCACCCCCAATGTGGAGGTCCAGCAGGGGAGCATGATACTGCAACCCGGGGTGTGTGGCCAGAGGGAGGCCTTTAGGGATCCCATATTTAGCCATTTCGTAGATTTCACATTTGCGTCCAAATCTTAGTTATGTGCCCATACCCCCCCCCCCGCTCCCCTATTTTGAGCCACCATTTCCTGAGTACTTACACTGAGTCAGGAACTTTTTCCATCGATACCTCATTTGATCCCCACAGTAGTTCTAAAAGTCACGTGCTGATATCACCTCCATTATTTTTCTTTCTTCGGCCGCGCCACACGGCTTATGGGATCTTAGTTCCCCGACCAGGGATCGAACCTGCGCCCTCGACGGTGAAAGTGCAGAGCCCTAACCACCGGACCGCCAGGGAATTTGATATCACCTCCATTTTACAGATGAGGAAATTGAGCACGGGGTCCCCCGTGAATGAGAGGCAGGCCCAGGGTGCATGGGTGCTGTGGGGGGCAGGCCCGTGGGGTTGTGCTCCCGTCGGGCCCTTGACGCCTGCCTTGGCGGTTGGCACACAACAGGCAGTGAGGAAACGTTTGTACTGAATGCTGAGCGAATAAACAACCCCGTGAGGCAGCAACTGATGCCCCTGCTGTGTAGACAGTGCACCGTGTGGCTCAGAAGGGTGGGTTGATTCATCCAAGGTCACACAGCTGCTGAGTCGGGGCTGGGATTCAACCTGCCTCGAGCTAGCCCCCTGCCCTGGCTGGCCTGGCCTGACCGGGATGGAGGGTCTGGCCTTGACATGTGAGCGGACAGAGTGAGGGCCAGTGGTTGCAGCCCCCTCCTCGCTTTAGCTTGGCAATAGGCAGTGTGGGTGGTCGCTGGACAGCGAAGCCCACTGCATGGCTTTGGTGGATTCCAGAGTCTACCGTGCATCCCAGAGCCTTGAGGGCCCGTAGAGGAGAAACCGGTTGAACGTAGCATTTAACCCAGCTTGGCCCCAACTTTTTTGACCAGGAATCCCTCCCCAACCCCCCTGAGGAATCGGTGTGTGGTCTGGGAAACAGTGATCAGGCCCAGGGTCCCCCCCTGATGTAGACTCAGTCCCCCCAGTAGCCCTCCCTCAGGTGGCCCTCTGGCCTTGCTAGGGCCCACGCCACTGAATGTCCTAGCCGGCAGGTCCCCTGCTGAGTGGAGGGAGCATTTATTAGGCACCCACTGTTACCACCCACCAAACAGAGGCTTGTCAGAGGCTGAATTTAACTCGTTAGAAGAGCCTACTCTGTAGCCAGAGCAGAGCCAGGCCCTGGGTGTGTGACGAGCAGGTGTGGTGCTTGTTCTCGGGGAACACCCACAGCGTGGTGGAGAGAGAGTCTTCAGAAAACTGCCCAAGACGCCTGCAGCTGACAAACCGTAGTTCAAGTGCCCTGATGGAGGGTGCTGGGAGCCATGGGGGGATAAAGGGGGGAGCACGCCCCGGCCAGGACTGGGGAAGGACTTCGGGGAGGAAAGGACGCTTGAGCTGAAATAAGAAAGATGAAAGGAGCCCTCCAGGGGATGGACGTTGAGGTGCGCATCTCCCTGTCCCGTTCTCCCCTCAAATATTAGACCCATAAAACACCAGGACGCCCTGGCTGACCTCCTCCGTTTTAGGCGGGGAGGGGTGGGGGGCAGGCGGGGCTGGGCGGCCCCTGCCACTGCCTGTGCCTCTGGTCCCGCAGGAGCATCCTCTGGCCATGAACCACCTGGACTCCAGCAGCAACCCATCCTCCACCACGTCTTCCACGCCCTCCTCGCCAGCGCCCTTCCCGACGTCGTCCAACCCACCCAGTGCCACCACGCCCCCCAACCCCTCGCCCGGCCAGAGGGACGGCAGGTTCAACTTCCCAGGTACCACACCTTGGGGCTTTCTTGGGCCTCAGGGGTGGGGTTGCATGTCCCTTCTCTGCACACCCCGGCAGGCTCAAGGTCAAACACTGCCGCCACTAAGAGCACTTGCTGGGAGCCAGGCTCTGTGCCGAGCTCAAGAGCATCCCCGTATTTAAACTTGCTGTGATGGCACCCATTTTACAGATGGGGACGCAGGTTCAGAGGGAGCAAGTGGCTTGCCCTGAGCTGCACAGCATGTAAGCTGCAGAGGTGGGATCAAAGCCAAGTCTGATGTAAAGCCTGGTTTTTTTTCTTTTTTAAATTTATTTAATTTATTTATTTTTGGCTGCGTTGGGTCTTCGTTGCTGCGCGCAGGCTTTCTCTAGTTGCGGTGCTACTCTTTGTTGCGGTGCGCCGGCTTCTCATTGCGGTGGCTTCTCTTGGTGCAGAGCACGGGCTCCAGGTGCGCCAGTTCAGTAGTTGTGGCTCGCGGGCTCTGGAGCGCAGGCTCAGTAGTTGTGGCTCGCGGGCTCTAGAGTGCAGGCTCAGTAGTTGTGACGCACAGGCTTAGCTGCTCCGCGGCATGTGGGATCTTCCCGGACCAGGGATCGAACCCGTGACCCCTGCACTGGCAGGCGGATTCTTAACCACTGCTCCACCAGGGAAGTCCCAAGCCTGGGTTCTTGACCTGATCCCAACGCTGCCCTCCCATGCATGGGGTGGCTTCTCCTGGGTGTTGTTCGCTCACTCGGGGCTTCTGAGCTCCCAGGAAGCAGGACAGGCAGCACGGGGGGCTGGGGCAGGCCCAGAAGGCTGGGGCGAGGGCATCCGGGGCTCTGTGGCTTACCTGCTCTGTGGTCTGGACAAGCTGCTTAAAGGGGTGCTTTGGTTCCCTTTTCTATAAAACAAGAGACCGTGTGAGGCTGGGGTTAGGCTATCCCCCTTGCATGGATGAGGCCACGGAGTCCACCGGGGAGTGCGTGCCAGGGCAGAGCTGACCTCTGACCATGGCCCCGGCTGCCCCGGCTCTAGAGGGACAGGGACCCCGCCGCTCGGCCAGGCCTGGGGTGTCCCACCTCCCCCAGGAGCAGAGCAAAGCCCACTCACCCGTCCGGGATTGAACTCCGGCCCTGGCCTCCCAGGAGGCCCCTTGCAGTTGGTCTTGGCCCTCGGTGTGTTTCAGGTGGCAGCTCAGGGGAGGAGGGCGGCTGGGATATTCTAGTGTGCTCCGGACCCAGCCAGGCCCTCTGCCAGCTTCAGCCCGTGGAGTGCCAGGCCAGGCCCCACCTGTCACTGGCCCCTGGGGCTCCAGGCTGGGGAGGACAGAGGCACAGCTCTCCCTGTGCCAGGGGAGCCCTGGCTGGGGCAGCTGGCAGGAGGCCAGGCAGCCTCTCTGGGCCCATCTCCCCAGGGTCCCAGGGACTTCTTTTGGGGGATGGTGAGACTTTTAAGAATCCTTCTTCTTTTTTGCCTGCCCCTTCACCTTAACACGCATGTGGCTGGACACCTCCCGACATGAGTGTGTCGTCCCGAGCCCACCTCTCCCTCCCCAGAGACCCAGCGACGGCCCCGCGTGATCGCCCTCCTCTCGTGTTCTGCTCTGTCATTGTTATGCTCTGAAACCGGGCCTTCTGCTGAACGTCCTAGTTTGGGTTTTTCTGAAAGGAAGGGCCTGTTTGAAAAACAACAGCCAGTGAAAAAGTCCTTTGTGTGATGTCTGCCAGAGCTTCTCAGCTTTCCCTGATGTCCCCAGGCTGGCCTCACATTGTCCCCTGCACAGAGCCCTCTCTCTCCAGGATCTGCTCTCTCTCTGGTCACGGGCTGGGCTGGTCCAGCTGTTAAGGTGGGATGGGACCTCCTCCTACCGTCCACCCACTCTATTGTGGGGAGCATTTCTGTGTATCTCCGTGGCTAACCCTGGGCGAGGTTATTGTTTTGGATGGTGACTCCTAGTGACGAAGCCTCAGCACTTGCAGGTGTGAATGCGGGCCGGGGGATTTTTCCCTTCTGCACCCAGCACTGTTCAGTGTTTTCAGAATCTCAGTTTTTCTCCCCGTTGTATTTTGCCCTCCTGGGCTCCTGCGCAGTTCACAGAGGAGAAGGGGGCCTGGGAGGTGAATGGAATTGGCCAGGGCTCTACAGCAGGGTGTTCCCTGGGACTGGGTCTCCAAACCCCAGCCCTCCGGTGCAAGTGCCTTTACTCCTGGGGGCTCCTGCTAATAACCGCTTCCTCCCAGCTCT
Source organism: Leucopleurus acutus (assembly GCF_964270905.1). Taxonomy (NCBI): domain Eukaryota; kingdom Metazoa; phylum Chordata; class Mammalia; order Artiodactyla; family Delphinidae; genus Leucopleurus; species Leucopleurus acutus. Next base: position 44,295,228 of record NC_139161.1, read on the forward strand.
TCTCCTCCTTCCTCCGTGGAAGCTGGGGCAGGGCAGGTGGGGAAGGGCTGCCCCAGCCCTATAACCAGCCCCTCTCCCCCGAGCCCGTGCCTCCGTCCCCTCTCCTGCTGCTGCATTTGCTGTTGTGTGTGTGACTTACCTGCTCTTCTGTTTAAAGCTGCCTACTATATGCATCCTAGACAGCAGTTTATCTTCCCAGGTGAGTCCTTTGCATGGTTCCACCAACTGCCCCTTGACGTGACCCGCCTCTGTCCAGCCCTCTCCCTGGGCGCCTTGGAGGTACCCGAGTCTCACACCCACCTATTTTGAGAGCTAACTGTCTGTTGAGGCTGGGCAAGGGGGCAGAGGGAGTAGCCTTGAGACTGGCCCTTCACAGGAGCAGTGCCTTCCTGGGAGGACCCTTGGCATCCATCCAGTCCTTCGTCTTGCACAGACACTTCAGGCAACTTGTCCAGGGTCACACAGCTAGGAGGTGGCAGAAACCCAGTCTGCAGAATAAGGGGAGAGGATCTCTTGCTGATGTCTTATGAGCCTCTGACAAGATATCTTCCTCTATATAATGGCGGGGAAACTACTACCCGATCTTAAAGAAGGGGATGCCAGTTTGGGAAGGTCAGCAGCCTTCGCTTACTGGGCGGGCCTCACCTTCCAGAGCCTTGTCACACAGCGCCATCTGCTGGCAGTTGTTGGAAATGCCTCCAGGGCCGAAAGTTTATAAAGAAGAAAACTTTCAGGAAGACATTCTCGTTGATTCCCTTCCACAGAAATTGTTTTGTACACCTTCTGTGTGCCAGCCGTTGCATTTGACCATATTCCTGCCCCTCAGGAGTTTATACAATTAGTACTTATTTCTCTAGCTGGAGCTGACAAGCAATAGTACACGTAATCTGCAACTTTAATTCTGAACTCGACCATATGAAGGTTCTGTGTGTTTTAGACAAAGACTGTAGCTAACTTTTTTTTTCCTGGATTAAACAGGTCTGTCTTGAAGTCCTGGTATTTTGGTTATTCCAGACTTTTCTGTTCCCCAGCCCAGCTCCATGAGGGGAGTGACCAGGAGCCCCTGTTAGTTCTTACAGGCCCACCCCAGTGGTTCTGCAGGCTGTGCAGGCTGGCTGGGCTCAGGGCCAGGCTCCCTGCGCTGCTCTGTGGCTTCACAGCCATTTTTTCCGTGGTTCCCCTCCAAGAGCCTCCCTGGTTCCTGCTCTAGGGTGACGTACAGGGGAGCACCCTTGAAAGCATGGGGAAAACGTGCGGTTCTTCTTCCAGAAGGGTCCATCTTGCTCTGAAGATATGTCAGGGAGGAGAGAAGGGAAATATAGTTCTATTAAAACAAATGTGGACATATCTGGAGCAGAATGCAAAATGCACTCTTAATGTTTAAGGAAAACTATGAAGCTTCAGAGACATTTTGCCTTCCCCCCAACTTGGGGTGCGGTTTCTCCCCAGACCCCCACCTCCCCATGTCCCCCCGTCGCCGTGCATGTGTTTATCTTCTGTGGAAACATGTGAGCAGCGTTGGGTGGGTGGAAACACCAGGCCGCCCTTGACAGTCTGCAGACACAGTGCAGCGGTGTCTGGAAGAGCCTTAGAAGAGGCTTCCGGGTCTAGGATTCCCCAGAAATTGTACACAGGATGTTGGGTGCATGTGTGCATTTCCCTAATACGGCCCACGACCTCTATCAGACTCTCCAAGTATGACAGAGATGTTGAGAGAGCTACAGGGGTAGCCTTGGAGAAAGCCCAGAGGGAGGTTTGCTGGCTGGTGGGGGCGCTATTTGTCCTAGAGGACAGGGAGAGGCCCTGCTTAGCTCAAGCCACTGCCACCTCCAGTCTCTTCTTTTGCTGAAAAGGGGAGCAAGGGGCCCACGCAGCCCGGGGGCTGCCAGCCTCCCCGAGTGCGATTAGAAGGGACCAGAGAGGATAGAAAGAAGCCAGCGGCAGAAGCAGCCGTGGGGCATTTGGCCTGTAACATGTTGGCCCCACACTGCGGTGACCAGCTGTCCTGTGTCCCCTGGATGTGGGGCTTTCAGTGCTGAAGCTGGGAAGGCCCCAGGCTCAGGGGTCAGTGCCAGCTGCCCAGTCCTGGGGCCCCCGGCGTGTGGACCGTGCATTGCTCTCTGCCCAGAGGCTGCCCCACCAGCCACCCAAACCCTGAAGCTGAGGGGATGGGGCCCCTGGTCCCCACCAGCAGTCCCCGGCGGCTGTGCCAGGCACCACGTCACACTAGTGAGCCACCTGCGAGTCCGGCCTTTGGCCTCTGCTGGCCCGAGAGTCTCCCCACTCTCAAGGGGTGTTGAAACCAGCCCCTGCCTCGGAGCCGTGGAGAAGGGTCTGGCCCACACGCCCGGTAAAGAGCAGCCCTGTCGCTTTCACCACTTGCTTGTCTGGGGCGGTTTGGCCACGGGGCGATGGTGGTGACTGAGAAGTCTCAGCCTCCTCCCCCACTGGAGTCCCTTCCCAGGGCAGCGCTGTGTGGGCAAAACCGAGGGCCGTGGAGGCTGCGTCCGTGTTCTGTTTTAGGAAGAGCCCAGGGGAAGTGGCCCCGGAGCACGTGTGCAGCCCAGCGAGGGGCTGCTGGCGGAGCACGCTCGGCCCTGCGGGTGCTGGCTTTGCAAACACCGTGTCTTCCGGGGGAGTGGAAGGGGGTCTCATGCCTCATGTTTGTTTTCTGTTTCCTCCAGACATTTCGGCATTTCCTCAGGCAGTCCCATTCGCCGAGGCGGACAGTTCCCGGTAGGCAGCCCTGCGCTCTCTCCTCCTTGGGGACTTGTTAAAGCTGGACGCACATCCCTGACCGCCTCCCACCTCCACCTTTAAATCTCTGACCCTCCCATTCCAGACCTTGCCATGTACCTGGGCAGCCAGATGGGACACGCTTGGGCTAATTCACCCTGTGATCCAGTGAACTCAGCCATAGGGTTTTAGTTGCCTCCTGTTGGTGCAGTCAGCATTGGGTGGGGCAGTCTGTGAGGCAGGAGCAGTCTGTGACCCAGGAAGGCCCGGCGAAGGGCACTCAGCGTTAGAGAAGCCTGATTATACGGCCCCTGTTTATGGAGCCCTTTCTGTGTCAGGCCATGCTGAGTACTTGTCTCCCATTTTTTTGTATATTTCTCAGCCAGGTGTAAAGTAGGTGTCATCCTCAACATACAGATGAGGAAGCCAGCTCAGAGAGGTTAAGAAATTGCATCCAGTCACACAGCTTAGGGAGCAACAGAGCCAGTTCTCAAGTAGAATTCCAAGTCCTGTGCGTGTGCTCAGAGCCCCATACCGGTTGTCAGATTCGAAAGGGCCTTGATGGTCACTGCCCACCCGTCGGCCCCTACCACCCTCAGATTAAGTCCGGAGAAGGCCAAGGCCAGAGAAGGGAAACGGGGTCTGGTCCTCGGCCTCCTGTGTGTTTCCACAGCATCCTGACTGCCTTTCCCACGGCCAAGTGGGTCAAAGTAGGGATCCAGGCCTGGTGCCCCTTTCTCAGACCTCACGTGGGGGGTCCCCTGCCCAGCTGGGAGCAGAATGGCCCGGCCTCGGGGTCTCTTGGACAAACGCTGTTTTACTCTTAGGCTTGAGAACCCGCCCAGAGCAGATGTGTCCGAGGATCGCGAAGTGGAGGTGAGTGATGGCGACATGCCAGCCGTCGACGGTGCATCTCTCTCCTCTCTCCCCGGCTCAGCACGTGCAGGGGTCTGGGGAGCATGTGGGCACCGGGCCCTGTTGAGGGCCGTCTCAGGTGCCCACCCGCCACCCGCCGCAGCAGCCTCGAGCGGTGCACATGGCAGGGAGAGCAACGAGGGGTGCCACGAAGCAAGCTTCCTTCTGCTTTTCTGGTTTTTTGAGGCTAACGTAAACTCTTCATTCCCATGGTTTTCACCCCCAGCCAGAAGGCCTGGGCCCCAGCCCGGAAGACTCTCCTTGGGTCTGTCCGGGGTGGGGCCGGGTGTGTGGACTTATCAAAGATCCCCAGGTGATTCTGACTGTAGCCGGGGCCAAGAATTGCTACCTTGACCCTTGAACCAGTGTCAGCCGAGCAGTGCAGTGGCTTAAAGATCTTGAGCAGATAGCAGACTGATTTATTCTTACACAGTGGAGAGTCAGAAACTGTGTGTTTAAACAAAAGCATAGCCAGAAAGGGTGAATGCGGTCCAGTTCTTCACGCCAGGGGATGTTAATGCTCTTCCCCAGCGATTAGATGTCACTCATAGGTGGGTCTTGGAACATTAGCGGAAAAAAGGGCCAAGTGCCGTAGTCTGTGGATTGGGACATTGAGGCTGTGTGGTGCGAAGTGACCTGCCTACTGTCCACAGCAAGCCCCGCAGAGCTGCGACTAGAGCCCAGGCTTCCTGAACCCAGGCCCCTCTGCTCCCCGCCTGCCCCCGGGTCCCCTGCCCCTTCTATCCCCTCCTCCTCTCCTTCCAGGCTGAAGAGCCCGAGGCCGGCAGGTCGGAGGTCGAAGACGACGAGGACGAGTTGGATGACCTGCCGAGCTCCCGCCGGCCCTGGCAAGGCCCCATCTCTCGCAAGGCCAGCCAGACCAGCGTGTACCTGCAGGAGTGGGACATCCCCTTCGAGCAGGTGGAGCTGGGCGAGCCCATCGGGCAGGGCCGCTGGGGCCGGGTGCACCGCGGCCGCTGGCACGGCGAGGTGGCCATCCGCCTGCTGGAGATGGATGGCCACAACCAGGACCACCTGAAGCTGTTCAAAAAGGAGGTGATGAACTACCGGCAGACGCGGCACGAGAACGTGGTGCTCTTCATGGGGGCCTGCATGAACCCGCCGCACCTGGCCATCATCACCAGGTAACCCGGTCCCGCTCTCCCTGGGGTGGCCGCCTCCTCTTCCCCTTTCCCTGGGGGCCCTGTTATTTGTGTGGACACCCCGGAGGGCATGGAAGTTTTCATTTAGAGAGGTACAGAGAAGAAAACCAAAAATGAGGTGTAATTTCTCCATCATATAACCCCATTGACATTAAATAAATAAATCAGTAAAACAATACCTAAGGATAGAGAAAATTCAAATGTTCCAGAAAAGTATAAAGTGAAAACCAGTCTCTTCCCACCCGAACCGGGTGCTTCTCCCCAAAGGTGGATACTGTAAACAGTTCCTTATCACACCTTCCATTAAAATAAAAAAAAATTTGTATACACTCATGTTTTTAAACTATTTATCTATTTGGTTTGTAACTATTTATGTGTTTGTAAAAATACACACCAAAGAGCCTACTGGTTACTTTGCCTTCTTGGCTGGAGGGCAGGTCTGAGGTCTAATCTGAGTACCTGCATAGTGCCACGTAGCAGAACCTCCAGTGGTGTGCTGGTAAATGTTTAACAACCAGCTCTTGGGTGGTGGTGAGGGAAGCTCTAGTATTGATACATGGCATCTGTCAATTCCTGTGGTGTAAACACTCTCACCGCAGTTGATTTCAAGTTACCAATACGGTGTCACTGAAAGTGGAGTGGAATTGGGTCGAGTCCCACAGCTGGGCTCTGGGTCCTCTCTGGAACCCGATCGCTGGTCCTCCCCTAGTTTATTTAACCAGGCCTCTTTTGCTGGACACTTTGTCGTCATGAGCATCTCTGTTTCCGTATCTTGGTGAACTTCTGGCAGTACGTGTGCGGGGCTGGGTCAGAGTGCACGTTTGTCACGTTTTGATGGACGTTGTCCGTTTCTACTCCAGAAAGTGTCCACCAGTTTCCCCTCCCACCATCAGTGGATGAGTGACCATTAGCTCCCTGAGCACCAGAGGGCTGTGAAACTGAAACATTTTTGCCCATGGCATTGAAAAAGTTGTTATTGGGTCTTTACTTCTAAAATCAGGAAAGACAATATGAGGTTAGTGACGAATCTTTGGAATACACGTGGTGTCAAGAAAAAAACTAAAAACCACTTTAATCCCATCAGCCAAAAGAATACTCATTAATAGTCTGATGACATTCTCTATAGTTGGACCCTGTGCTTTGAAAAAACACCTACTCCTCAAACAAACTGTATTTGTTTACTAAGTAAATAATGATTTCCATCTTGCTTGCATATCCGAGATAACTACCCACTAGAACTCCCAAGCAGTGTGAGATCATCAGGTCACCACGTGGACCTGGTGGGGTGGGGACAAAATTCCAGCCCAAGCATGACACCATGATGCTTCAGGGAGCATGTGGTTACGCCAGCTCAGCTCCCCCGGATCCCAGCCTCAGTGCCGTCCATCATTCATCCTCCCATCTCTCTCTCATCCACCCAGTCCCATGAGAGATCTGAGTCTCCTTAAAGAGAATACATATAGCAAAAGAATATTAACAAAAAATTTAACGTGTTTTAGAATCTGCTGAGGGGACTGGAACACAGAAAAGCAACCGTCAGCCGATAGTCCAGACCTTGAGGGTCCAAGAATCTTATCTCCTTGGAGATGATTCCTAAAAACTAGCCCCTTCCTCAGATGGCTGAAGTCAGCTTCTCCCTGGAGCAGGGGAATGAAGCTACACATTCTACCTGGGTCCTTCCTCGCTCCGGGTTTTAGGAGTCAGTACAGATGGGGACCACAGCATGCAAGCCCCTTATCTAATAATCACTCTGACATGCCTGACAGCCACCCCTCCCCTCCTGCACACTCCGCATTGTAACAAAATCCCTGTGATCAGAAAATAACACGATCATGAAAATCATTATGGTGAGCCCAGAGCCCTGATGCTGCCTGGTTACAGCCCGAGAAGGCCAAAGATTCCTCCCTGGCTGCTGAGTTTGCCTGGGCGCGTTCCTGCCTCGAACTTCCACAGAGGTGGGCTGCTCTGAATTGCCAGGAGGCTTGGTGAACTGAGTTTCCTGTTCTGTGGTGGGCAGGCCCTAGGCCTCGGGGAACCGGTGTTCTTGCCCACTCAGGCCAGGCCCCAGCAGGAATGGGCGTCAGGATGGTCAAGAACGAGGATTCAGGCACCCAGGGTCTAGGGGACAGAGAGAGCCCTCCCGGGGCCGGTGGGCACAGCTCTGCCCCTGCTTCTCCCCGGCTCCAGAGGGGCTTGGGTTGGGCTGCACAGGCCCCAGATCTCTGCCTGACCCACCACTCCTCACAGCTTCTGCAAGGGACGGACGTTGCACTCGTTTGTGAGGGACCCCAAGACATCTGTGGACATCAACAAGACCAGGCAGATCGCCCAGGAGATCATTAAGGTGAAGGGGCATCCAGCTGGTTCCACAGTTCCTGGCTGTCCCCCGGTCTGTCTGACCGTGTCAGGGTAGTGGTGGTGGCTGATCTGTTTTTCCCTTTAGGTGGGGCACCTCGGGGGTGGGACCCCCATCTCCTTCCCTCTGTCCCTGTCTTGTCTGCTGGGAGCTGGACACCCTGGAGAAACTCAGTGGGTTTTAAAGACAGATGGCTTGAGTTTGAATCTTGGTCACACCAGCTGTGTGACTTCGGGCAGGTCGATTAGCCTCTCTGAGCCTTGGCTTCCTCCCCTGTGAAATGGAGACGCCAGTGTCACCTCCCTCGTTGGATTGGTGCAAAGGTAAACTGGGATAATCCATGGAGAGAGAGCGTCGGGTCCAGGGCCAGCGCTTGGTGAGAGTCTGTTAGAATTGATTAAGGTTTGAGACAGAGGTTCTGCCTTAAAGTTTCCACATCCAAGTTTCATGAGGACAGGGCTTCAGGCTCAACTCAGGCAGCCTTTTTTTAAAAATAATTAAGTAATTAATTTTGGGCTACGTTGGGGCTTCATTGCTGCGCACGGGCTTTCTCTAGTTGCGGCGACCGGGGGCTACTCTTTGTTGCAGTGCACGGGCTTCTCATTGCGGTGGCTTCTCTTGTTGCGGAGCACGGGCTCTAGGAGTGCGGGCTTCAGTAGTTGTGGCATGCAGGCTCAGTAGTTGTGGCTCACGGGCTCTAGAGCACAGGCTCAGTAGTTGTGGTGCACAGGCTTAGTTGCTCCGCGGCATGTGGGATCTTCCCAGACCAGGGCTTGAACCTGTGTCCCCTGCACTGGCAGGTGGACTCTCAACCACTGCGCCACCAGGGAAGCCCTCCTTTCATCTTTTAAAAGTAATTAAACAAAAATGAAAGAAAAGCTTATTTGTTGCTTTATTTAGCGACAGGCCCAGAGAAAAACTAGATTAGTGCTGGATAGGGCTTCCTCTTTCCAGGTTCCCGTTTTTGTGGGAAAGCTTTCTCTTACCAGCTCCCACCAAGTTTTTGTCCCTTTCCTGTCGTTAGTTAGTCTTGCCTTCTGTTCTTTTTTCTCCCTCCCTCCTTGCATCCATTGTGTGTGTGTGTGTGCGTCGTTGGAAAGGAAAAGATAAAAATCTCAGTGACATTTATGAACACCAAGATTTCCACGTGACATTTCCACGTGGCTACACTAATGCATTAAACTTTTGCAGCCCCCAAAACCCAAATATCACACTTAACGCCTTCCTTTGTAGTCTGTCTCATTGCAGAGAAGTTGGAGGGAGCTGCAGAGCGTCACACCTACTCTGTGATGGCCCCAAACCTGCTGGGCCCTGCTCCACACTCTGCCCAACTCGGCCCTCCTCCCCCAAACTGTTCTCTCTCCTTATCGTCAGGACACTGTGGGAGTCTGGTTGCTGAGTTAGGTTCAGTGAGCCATCTGGAAGATTCCAGGGCAGAAGAGAAAAGTTGTGCAAAGGTTTTAGAGCTGCAGAGCCGGAAGCTTCGTCTCTGCTGGCTTATTTATTTTCCCCATCCCCCTTCTTCTGAGAACTTCTAAGCCACTTCCTTTTGTACTCATCGCTGATATTTTGTGGCTCAAAATATAATGACGGGGGCTTGACCTTTGGTTTGAGGGCTTGGGGGCCACTCTAGAGGCATTGTGAAATTATGGGAAGGAAGGAGGGTTTGTGTTCCAGACCTGGGCACTTCCTGTCTACTCTCTGGCCGTTTGAGGCTGTGACACCTATTTTATAAACAAGGCTCAGAGAGGTACAGGCACTTATCCTCAGTCACACAGCTGGTCCCTGTTCAACCCAAGATGGGGGTCTTGGCTCTCTTTGGTCACTGGGGAAGGCTTGTGCCTTGGTTTGGTTTGGGAAATGGGCAGATATTTTAAGAAGGATCGTTTTACATTCAGGATGGTGTTTTGGGAAAGAGCAAGTTACTCTTTCCTGGAACTCCTGGCCTCCGTGGCAGGATGACAGCTCTCAGCAGGCCTGAGGGAAGTGGCCACGGTGCACCCCGAGCCCTCCCATCTCTTGCAGAAGAGCATCTGCCTCGTGTACATTCTTCTCTGACGCGCTCCCGCCCCACTCGGTCTGAGCTCTGCGCTCGGCTGAGTTCTGTCCGCTTCCGCCTCACAGCTCATTCTTCTACTTCCTAAATGTGGCTTTCGCTGGTTTTACCCCTCCCCGTCTCACCCCAAGATACCTTTAAAGCCAGGCGGAGTTCTCACACGTGAAGCACCCTTGATGTGGGAGATTGGGAGACGGGTTTACATGTACCTCTTTCTGACCCGGCAGGGATGCCCATTTCAGTCATGCGTCTCGTACAGTACCCCCCTTCTCCCTCCCCGCTCCCCGTTCCCAAGAGCATCAGAGCAGCAGGGGACCTGGGAATCCTGGCTTTGGCCTTGGATGAGATCATGCCTGCGTGAGGTCTCCCACATCCCACGCGCCTGGCAGTGTTCAGTCCAAATAGAGCGTTGGTTAGAAATCACCCAGCCCTGACCTGTCACTTGGCAGGTTGAGGAAACTGAGGCTTAGAAGTCAAGTGCAAGGCCCCACAGTGAGTTAGAATCTGGGCTGGATTTCAGCTGGATTTCAACTACCACAGCACAGGCAGTGGGACCACCTGAGCTCAGGGGCTCCCTCTATGGGAATTCCTCTCTGTTCCCCAACCCTAGCCCTTGCCCAGCCTGAGGGGAGAGGCCAAGCAAAGCCTGAGAGAGACCCCACATCACTCGGGTCTTTTATAACTTGACACAGAGAGTAGCATCACAGGGAACCTTTATATACTTCCTGACCCCCAGCCCCTCAACCCTCCCCCTTTCCACGCCTCATCTGAGTAGCAGGTGGGTGTTGGGCAGCGCGCTGACACAGCAGGAGCGCAGACTGGCCTGGCGCCAGATCTCAGCAATGCCGCTGAACTGCAGTGTGGCCTGGGGCAGGTGACTTCCCATCTCTGAGGCTGGCTTTCCTCCTCTGTAAAAAGGAGACAGTTACACTGCACAGGGTGGTGAAGATTAAATGAGGGGGTGGGGTAGGGCGTCCCGTCCCACTCAGGGCCTGGCCCAGAGTAGGAGCTAAGTCATTCGTCATTCACCTGCCCTCCGCTCCTGACGTGAGGCTCGCTGTCTTCCAGGGAATGGGCTATCTCCACGCCAAGGGCATCGTGCACAAAGATCTCAAGTCCAAGAACGTCTTCTACGACAACGGCAAAGTGGTCATCACAGACTTCGGGCTGTTCGGGATCTCAGGCGTGGTCCGAGAGGGACGGTCAGTTGGCCTTGGGCATCTGGACAGACTAGGGAGGAACTGGGCGGTGCTGGTGGGCCTGAGGTCCAGCCGAGGTCTGGGCACTCGCCGTCTGTCACTGAGGGGCAGCCCTCCCTGTAGGAAAGGCCAGGTCTGCTCTGGTCCTGGTCCAGAATCAGGTTTGGGTGACACTTAGGTCACTCGTAGTGCGTCATTCTCAGGCTGGCCCCCGTGGTGGTTGGGTCCCCTCACTCACATGTCCCCTGTATGCTCACCGACTTGGGCAGGGGACCAGGGTTCACGTCCCCATTATGAGGAAGAACGTCGGGTTCTAGTTCTGCAAATCTTGAAGGGGGCGTGGGGATGGGGAGAAAGGCTCCTTCCCAAGCATCTGGACCCCAGGAGGGAGGGCGGCAGCCGGGCTGGAGAGCCAGACCCAGGCTGGGTTGTAAGGCCCACAGGCAGATCTGATCTCCTGCTTGGAGATGCCCTTCACACTCCCAGGGTAGAGAGTGGCACCCTCAAGTGCCACTCCCTGCCGATGCCTGTTCTCGGCCTGCTTTCTAGAAAAGCCTGGTTATCACTCCTCGGTAACGTTCCCCCAGAGCGCAGGTGCCCTGGCGAGTGCATGATGGGTGTGCTGCTTTTCTGGGCCATGGTGGGTGGTGCGCCAGCCCCGGGGCGGGTGTTTGCCCTGCGGGCCTCTTTGCTGCTGACTGAAGGCCATGTCCTTGCCCTGGCCTCTTGGCCTCCAGACGTGAGAACCAGCTGAAGCTGTCACACGACTGGCTGTGCTACCTAGCCCCCGAGATCGTGAGGGAGATGACCCCCGGGAAGGACGAGGACCAGCTGCCCTTCTCCAAAGCGGCTGACGTCTATGCATTCGGGTGAGGAAGCCCCTGGCACCCCTCCGCCTGAGGCTCTGAGGCCAAGTGTGGCTCAAAGAGAGGGTCCTACTGGCCACGGGGCGGGGGGGGGGGGGCAGGGGGAGGTGTGCTTTGAGTCTGAATCAGCCACTTTTTTGGGCCAGTGACCACGTCCTTGACCTTCTGTTTCCCCACCTGTAAAATGGGAAGAATAAAGTACCTCCCCAGTAGAGCTGTTAAATGAGGACTAAATTAGCTGATCGTATAGAATGCTTAACTCTGGGTGTCATTCCCACCTGTTGCCCCATGAGGACGCTCACCAGAGCTCATCAAGGACTGTCCCTCTGGGAGAACAGGGAGTCCTGCCAGCTGTGCCCCACAAAGAGCTGGGGTGCTGACCGATAGCAACATAGAAATATAGAAACATAATATGAGCCAGATGTGTAGAGTTTTCTCTTCACCACATTAAAAAAGAAGAAGAGGGAATTCCCTGGCAGTCCAGTGGTTAGGACTCCGCGCTTCCACTGCAGGGGGCGTGGTTAGATCCCTGGTCGGGGAACTAAGATTCTGCATGCAGTGTGGCACGGCCAAAAAAAAAAAAGAAACCGGTGAAATCCGTTTCAATAGATATTTAACTCAATATAGCCAAAATATTATCATTTCAGCGTGTAATCAAAATAAGAAATTAAAATTCTACCCCACAAAGCTTTCAAAAGCTGGTGTGTGTTTTACACCTCAGTTCCCCTCCCCACATTTCAGTTACTCAGTAGCCCCACGTGGCCCCCAGGTTGGACAGGGTGGGTCTGACGGAGAAGGTCCCATCAGATAAGTCGAGAAGGGCAAGGGGACTTGGAGGGTCTGAGGGACGGCCTCATCCCGTAATCTCTCGGGGGATCCTTCCCTCGCGGGTGGTCTCTTCCTGGCCTGACCTTTAACTATCATTTCCTGAGCACCTGCGTGTGCCAGGCCCAGGGCTGGGCATTCTTGTCACGCCTCAGACAACCTTGGCCATGGGCAGCCACCCCACGGAGGTTGAACGGTTGTACCGGGATCTCTGGCCAGAGCCCGTGCTGTCTGAGTCTTCCTGCCACAGTGGGAGCACAGGGCCCCCTGGGAGGGAATCAAGGCGTTCCCGGAAGCCTGGCGGGTGAGGAAGGTAGGAGGGGGATGCTGGGTCCTCCAGCCGGGCTCCTGGCATCAGGGCAGCAGGCACCTCCGGGGTGTGAGCTGAGCTGAGCCGAGCCGTGCCGCCAGGGAGCTCAGGCCACGTGGGTGGCTGGTCTCCACAGGACCGTTTGGTATGAGCTGCAAGCCAGAGACTGGCCCTTGAAGAACCAGGCTGTGGAGGCCCTGATCTGGCAGGTTGGAAGCGGAGAGGGAATGAAGCGAGTCCTGGCCTCCGTCAGCCTGGGGAAGGAAGTCACCGTAAGTAGCCCCGCAAGCCCCTGCACTGGGAGAGGAAGGTGGGGTAGAGGGCAGGCGGCTGGCTGCCCTTCACTCAGCTGAGACGTGGGACCCAGAGGCGGACGGGTGGCGGGCAGGCCTCTTTGCTGCCGGCTAGGAGGTCTGTGTCCTTCACCACCCCACTGCTAACCTTTAAAAAGAAAAATTATCTTTAAAAGAAAAGGACAGGAAGGAAATAAAGATAATGGTTTTGACTGAACTATGAGATAAGATAATAAAGCCTGTATGTTACTTACTAGAAAGAATATAATAACAAATTTCACTGCATAAAGTACAAACAGTGGGGTTGTTGTCGTGTCAGATCTTTCCTCAATGTTGTTCCCGACCGTTCGAGAACAAATCAGGGTTTCCACAGCAAATCTGTTTTCAAGATGCCAAATCACAATACGGTCGCTGCCCTCACGTGACTGAATATCATTAATGGCATCTCTGCGTTGCAGTTTGTAAGTTCCCCCGCCTGGCACAGTGACACGTGAACGAGCCCGGGGGGGCAGTGTTCTCAGCGCCGTCAGTGTTTACCACGCGCTCGTGAGTCAGATGGGCCCGGAGCAGACAGATGCCAGCCAGGATGTTGATAAGTAGCCCCAGTAGGTACCTGGGCAGCACAGCATTGGAAACGTCTGGGGGGACCACCCGGCACTCAGCGCTAAGTAGGCTGTGAGTTTCCCGGCAGGGTCACCATCTGCCCTGTTGCACGAGCACCTTCTGCCTGGCTGTGCGTGCCGGCCTGTCTTCTCCCAGGGACTTCTTCTGAATCGAAAGGTCGAGGGGTGTGCTGTGTGCCCACGTGGATCCGGAGAGTAGGCAGCAGAAGGCCAAAGCCCCGACTCGGGACTGTCAGGACAGCTGTTCTGTCGACGCTCACTGCTGCCCTGTACTCAGTCCTCTGGTCCCTGCCAGCCTCCATTCCTGGAACGCCCCCAGGCTCCTCCGCCATTGCAGCCTGGCCAGCCCTGCACACCTTCCGAGCATCTTGCGTTTCACCTGTCAACGCGCTGCCTTCCGCTTTCCATTCCGAACGTCCGTGACCCCATTTCTGATCTCTTTCCTGTGACCTTTTATTCGTCTTTGTAACTGTTATTCCAGGGAGGTCGAGGAAGGAAGGAGGGGAGGGAGGCCCATGCCCTTCATTTTCACTGGAAGTGTGAGAGCTCTTCTCAAATTCAGTTATTTCACGGCCCTACTTCAGCCATGGCCAGTCACCTCGGTGTCGGCAGGAGAGTGAGGCGACCACCAGCCGGGGGGCGCTCGGGAACACGGAAGGGACCCTCGGCAGAGTGCCCCGGCCGCGCCCCCCATCGCTCCCGGCCAGCTCTCACGTCCTCCAATGCTGGCTCGCTTTGCAGGAGATCCTGTCCGCCTGCTGGGCCTTCGACCTGCAGGAGAGGCCCAGCTTCCCGCTGCTGATGGACATGCTGGAGAAGCTGCCCAAGCTGAACCGGAGGCTCTCGCACCCCGGGCACTTCTGGAAGTCCGCCGAGTAAGTACCCCTCGGAGCCAGACCTGCAGCCAGGCGTCTTGGAGGGCGCTGTCTGCTCTGTCTGCCCGAGACTTTGATCTAGGGAACCCCCAGAGCTGGTTAGCCAGAGGTGACTAGTCCCCTCGCCCAAGGGATGTCGGGATTCCGCTCATCACATTTATTTAGGAGACCCTTTCATAGGCCAGCGTCTCCCGCTCTCCTCTGTGGAAACCTCCACATCCCTGTTACCAGCCCAGTGCTGACGCTGGGCCCAGGCTGGGCCCTGGCAAGGAGGTTCTGCCTGCTATCCAGCCCAGCGTTAGCCTGGGTTCACAACAGCTGATTCATTTTGCTGTACAGTAGAAACGAACACAACATTGTAAAGCAACTATACTCCAATAAAAATTAAATTTAAAAAAAAAGAAATAAAATTTCTGGGTTAAAAGGTTAAAAAAAAAGAAGGTTCTGCCTGGGAGGGGGCCAGACAGAGCTTTACCGAAACCAGCCGAGCAGCTGTTGCTTAAAATGGCACAGAGCTTTCTAGCCCCCAGATTAGCCACCTGTCACAGGGACCGCACCACCCGGGTCTAAGTGCTGCTTTGACACTGGGAGCCCGTCTCCTTTCTGTGTAATCACATAATCCTTTGCAGCCCTCCGTGCTGGGGTGGTCTCCACTCCTGTCTTCTGCCTCATTCCCTTTTTTCTTTGTCCCTCTGGCTCTGTCTTCCAGAACATTCAAAAACAGACCTCTGCCCTGCCTCTGCGGGAATCTGGGCAAGTCCTTCCTTGTTCCCAGCCCCAGCTTCCACAGCTTTATAGGAGCGGGAGGGTAGGCAAAATTGTCAAGGGCCACGTGGGAAATAGTTTAGCTTGGCAGGTCGAGAGGGAACCTCGAGTGACGGCTCCTTGCCACTGGGATTTGCAGGGTGCCCAGCGGCGTGCAAAGCGACGCCACCACCACGTACAGTCTCTGTCACAATGACCCAGCTCTGCTATTTGGTTCAGGGACGGCCACAGACCCACAAACTTGCGGGCTGCCTGGTTCTAGTAAAGCATTACTTACGGATGCTGAAACTTGCATTTCATGTAATTTTCACAGGTCATGAAATAGTCTTCTTTTGATTCCCACCCCCCACCCCCCGATCATTTAGAAAGGTAAAAAACATTCTTAGTTTGTGGATTGTACAGAAACAAGGGGCAGGTCACACGTGGCTGGCCTCCTGGACAAGATGCATGGCTTTGACCTTTAAGGGGTAAGGCACTTTCTAGAAGCGTCATCTCCCACAGGCCCAGGACATAGAACAGATAAAGTGGGGCTTCTCTTGGTGGGAGTTGGGCAGTGGCAGGGGGCGAGAGCCTGTCTAACCCCTACACCCAGCGTAGCCCCCGGAGAAGCTATCCCTGGATCTCACACCTGCCCGAGTGTGTGGTGGCAGTGGCACTCCTCTTGTTCTAGAAAGAGCCAGATAGTAAGTATTTTAGGCTTGCAAGTCATATGGTCTCTGTCACACGTTCTTTGTTTTGGTTTTTTATTTTTTTTGACAGCTCTAAAATGGTCACAACTTTTTTGTAGCCAGATTTGACCTATACCTAGTTTGCCAGCTCGTTTTGAAAGTAAACCAAACCAGGCTTTGAGCAGCAGGTGAGGAGAGGCCCAGGCTGGGTCAGCCCAGCAGAGGGCGCAGGCAGGAGAACTTGAAGAAATACAGCAAAGTTGGCAACTTAGGCCAGTTGGAGGGACAGTCTGAGGAATGGCGATTTGGGGTGAGGGAATGCTGCGCCTTAGAATGCGAGATGAGATTCAGTATTTTGCACTTAAGGTGGGTCAGAGTCTAATACAGATTGGGGGCAACAGGTGTTGCCATCAGAGGTGTGGGTTTTACCCAACCGTTGCTGTGCCACACTGAGGCGACAGGCCAGGGCCGGGCCTCCACCCGCACGGAGCTGATGGTTTAATTAGGATAAAGACAAGCAGACGCACACTGTAAGCCCTCGGAGCAGGACGCTGCCTCATCACCTCTGTATTCTCAGCTCTAAGCACACTCCCAGGATGTAGTAGTTGCTCAATGAATATTTGACGGGTGACGGGGATGATGACAATGTGCTGAGTGCCGGGCAGAAACTCAGCTTCTGTGGGCACACTGCCCACCGGGGAGCTTGAGGAAGGGTGTCCAGAAGAGAGGGGTCATGGGAGCTGGGTTTTGGGTGGGAGCCTGGGCGTCTCCTGGACTCTCAAGAAGTACAAGGATCTGGTTTGTCAGACCTTGGGCAACTCGTTTAGCGCACCGGGCCCTGGTTTTCTCCTGCACAAAAGCGAAGGCTGCGCCGGGCACGGGGCGTGGCGTAGGGGCTGAGGGGTGGTGCGGTATTCAGGAGAAGGTGATTCCGGATTCCCGAAAGGCCACAGAGCCCCACCTTCCCATTCCACATGTGGGACACTGAGTCACAAATGGGGGTTGTTTCCTGCCCAAAGTGATCAGTTTTAGCCCCTTCTAGGAAGGAATGCCAGCATAGCTCAGTGAGTCTGTGTCAAAGCTTCCTGTTCGTGACTTTTACTTCCACACACTCAAGCCTCTAATTCTCATTCTCTCTTTTCCTTTCCATCGGTCTTGTTGCTTTTCTTTTTTTATTTTCGGGGGGGGCGGTGGCGGATCCGCTGGCCTGGCCTGTCATCTCCCGCTCTCCCGCCACCCTGATTCCTGTGGCCCTTCCTCCACCCGTCCACACTGGGTGCCCGTCTCCATCACCTGCCGGACCACGCTCCTCCCACGCCTGGCAAAATGGTTGCGGGTGCTCCCAGGCGCTGGCGGAGCCGCTACTACGGGAAAGGACGTTACGGTCACCCTGACTTTAAGAACAACTGTCCAGTCCTGGAGGAATAGTGTGTCTTCTGCTGTTTCCTTGATTCTCTGCCTGTTTGCAGTTAACCCTTTGCACCTCCTGCCTCCTGTTCTGTCTCTGCTTCCAGCTTCCCCTTCTTGGCATGTTGTATTCCCATAAGCGAAAGTGACGCTGGCAGCTCACATGGCCACCGGCAAGGGCCCTGCAAGCTCGTGTTTCTCTCGCTGGGCTGAGAGCAGACCCATGGCATGTGGCAGGGCCTCTGTCCACACACTGGCAGACGATGGCTTATCCGTGGTGGGGAGAGAACTCAGATCACTGGTCTGAGTCCCCAGGACCCCCTCTGGCCAGACTCTAAAGAAGAGGATGCAGGGAGCAGAAATAGTATAAACTCCGAGACGTCGACTTTGATGGTCAGAGGCTGAGGGGCAGTGGGCCTGCTGGTCGACCTCGGTGCAGAATTCTGTGGCCATGTCCCAGGGGTGAGCTTGGGGGAGGCTCTTTGTGCCAGGCTCCCTTCCAGGCTTGCTCTGCTGCCAAAGCCTGGAATGGAGTGGGGATGTCCCTTTCTTTGTCTGCAGGGAAGGAGGGGTCCCTGCCCCGTGCCCTGGCCGGGCCTCGGCCGCTCCCCTGCCCGCTCCCCGAGGGCTTGGGTTCTGACGCTGCTCTCCCCTCTTCTCTTTCCTTCTGTAGGTTGTAGGCCTGGCTGCCTTGCATGTACCGGGGCTTTCTTCCTCCTAATCCACGCTCGGCACCGTGACTTCTACTCGAGCTCAAACAGCGATGCGGGCACTAACCCAGGGGATGCGATCGCCGCCACTCCGGCCTTCTCTGCTGAGACTTCTTCTCTTGCTTTGTTTGTTAAAACTGGCCCTCGCCCCGCTCCGCGGCCTGCGTGTGCCTGAGTAACTGCTGTCCATGGAGGGTCCCCCTAACAGCACCCCCAGAACCGCCTTCCTGGACACAACTTCATCTCTCTCTAGCGCTTCTTCTGTGGGGTGGCCCTGTCTCCCTACTAACAGCTCAGTGAGAGAGATCCCCCGTCTCCCTGGTCCCCCAGCACACCGGCCCCCCATGGGGTGTGTCCGCAGGACAGGGGTCGGGGTTTTGCTTGGCTTTTAACCCGCGGGGATCTTGTCCAACACGGAGTGGAATGATTTCAGAGCTGCCGGGTGGTCCCCTCTGGAGGGCTAGGGTTGTGACACCACGGGTCCTGTTGCCATGAAAGACACCAGCTCAGAAGAGCTGTGTCCTCGGCCACACACTGGGGAAAGCTGTCCTGAAGCAAGGGGGTGGGACCTGTCTCCAAACGGTTTCACTAGTGAAAACGTTTCTGCCCTCTCCCCCCTGCAGCATCACTCCCCTTCCGTCTGCCCAGTGCAGACGGAAGGTACCAGACCCCGAGCCAGCGTTCGGCAAGAGTGTGGCTGACAGGTCACCCACAGGTCCTCCACTGCTTACCAAACACAGATTCCTGGGCCTCCCCGAGACCCGAACCCGGGTGTCTGGAGGCAGGTGCTGAGAACCCGCATCTCAGCCTGCTTCCCAGATGGCCCTGACGCACCCCAGCATTTGGGGACTGTTTCTAGGAAGGAGCACGCGATGCCACTCTTAGCACCGGCGGCTGGGTTTCTCTTCCCTCCCAGTTCCACTAGGAGCGAGAGCTTTCCCGGCTGCCAGTGAGAACGAGCCCCCCGGCGGTTACTGGGCGTGCTGGGTGCTGGGGCCTCCAAGACGAGCAGGCCCCTGCCCTCCAGGAGGGAGTGCAGCCGAGGCTCAGCCCCCGGCCGGGTGGAACCAGGAACAGCTCTGCCAAGGCCGTTGGCCTGTATCATCATTCCCACTTCTTGGTGGGGCTGGGTCCTCTGCTGAGCTTCTGGAACTGGCCCACTCATTAGCTAGTGCTGCCCCAATTCTGATCAAGACCGGCGGGGCTATAACCCTTGTTTTTGTTCCTCTTTGCAGTATTAACAGCAGCAAAGTTGTACCCCGGTTTGAAAGGTTTGGCTTGGGCGTCCTGGAGTCCAGTAATCCAAAGATGTAGCCAGCTCTGCCGTTTTTCTGACATTGTATTTCTCTCTTAAATGGGTTTCTAAAACATCCCAACAACCGCCACAACAAAAGAACAACACTCTTCAAAACGCCAGCCATCCTCCTAAGGGCTGCGGGTCAGGAGCACGAGGCCTCGGTTTAGACTGTCCGTCCGTAAAGACACTGGGGTCCCGGAGATGGAGCCGCGCCCGCTGTTTCTTAAAATGACATCACCAACAAGCAGACCTGTCCCGACAGACGGCAAATGTTTACATGTATGTTTCTGCAGAGTTGGACTCGTTGTACAATAGGTGATAATAAAAACCGTCTGTGCAGAGGTCACTGGCACCGAGGGCAGAAGTGGCCGTCCCCTCTGGAGGACCCTGTAGGAGTGAGGTACCCACACTGGTTCAGAGGAAGAAAAGCATCGTGTTCGTGGCTGTTCCCCAAGCAGGATGGTGGGGGACCACAAGGTTTGACCCGGCCTCTGCGTTGGCCCTAAATCCCGTCGTCCCTCGTCCTACCGAAGGGCTGCTGTCCCTTCCTCCTCTTGCAGAGGACACCCTGACCAGGAGCCGAGCTGGTTATGAGGGTCGGGAGTTCACAGAGAGCTTGGCTTCACCTTTGACCCTTGTAATCCAGTCCATACCTGCTGGAAAAAGCAGAGACATAAAATCCAGATAACATCTGGACTGATCCAGTGGTTCCCAGCCAGGGTTTCCAGTGCCTGGGAAGATGTTCCTTCCGTGAAGCCCGCAGGGAAGGCACCAAGAAGGTGGGACTGAGGGCTTTGGCTGTTTAGCTACATCCCAGTCCCTGACTGACATTTGACCCCAGAGCGCAGGCCTAGCCCAGCAGCTGCGTACACCATGAAGGCTCGATCCGTGAGAACAGGGAAAGTAGGGGGAGGGAGAAGTGGCAAGCAGAGGGTCCCTGAGCCCACCCTCCTAGCCACAGGGTGCCCCGGCCCATCACCAGTCTTGCCAAGGTTCCGGAACTGCCCACCTCTTCCAGCCCTCAGTCCCGTTGAAACCCCTTAGCCCGCTGCTGACTCCTCCACTGCCCGCCCCTCCCCGCTTGCACTTGGACCCAGCTAGCGAGCTCCCGACCTTCAGAGTCTTCCCGAGCACCACGTCAGGCCTCCTGCTTGCGTCCCTTTGGACGAGAGGAGGGGCCGGGTTGGGAAGGTCCAGGATATGACAGTTTCCTGCCTGTCCTCGTTAGAAGCTGACACCTAAAGAGAAAAGTTCCAAATGGCAAAGAAGCCCTTCAGTGAAGGTTACGTCATCGTATCAAGCTCCAAAGGCAGAAATGATCAAGGGCGACGAAAGTGGAGAGGAGGTTGTCTTCAGACCCAGAACCCGCGTCCACGCCTAGAGCCGCCGAGACGGGGAGGCACGTGGCCCTCCTACCCCGTTTACGCAGACCCGTCGAGCCAGGCTCCCACCCCGGAGTCTGGCGAAACATCGTACAAGATGGGCCGCTTTGCCTGGAGGCTGCGGGGCTGCCTTCTTGGCTCTGGGCCAGGCAGCCGTACAGGGTACCCGGGCCTCCACGGCCATCAGCACCTCAACCCTTCCCGCTCGGGGTGTGGGAAGGAAGACGAAGGGGCTGTAAACCGACTGGACTCAGCTCTGTGGGACTCTTCGCGTCTCCCCATCATTCCTCTGGCCTCTGGGTCAGCCGCTCCTATGATCTCCCCACCCAAAGCCACGTGGGATGTGACTCCGCCTCTGGTTGTCGGGCCCCTCCCCCCACCCCGACATTGGCGCCTTCCCGGAGGTCACAGTTCCTGCCTCTCACCTTTCCCCTCTGAACCCTTGGACGGTGCAGTTGGGCCGAGGGGGTGGGACAGCAGCTAAGCAAGTCAGGCTCCCCTCACGGCCCACAGAAAGGCAGTCTGGGTTTTGTTTTTCTTCCTCGGGGCTCTCACACTCTGGGGTCAGTTTAGAAAGCTTTCCTGGAGCACCCACTGTGCGCAAGTGCAGGGGGCCAGGGATGGGAGCAGTCACGGTGCCTGCCCTTAGGGGACTCAAGATCTGCCAGGAACCCTGAGGGTGGGACTGGGGCCACCCCCTTCCTCCCCAGGGCCCCGGGATGCCTTCCCACGCTCGGCCTGAGCCTCTGCACTGCCTGTCAGTTAAGAGAAGCACCTGAGGAACCCCCCCGGGTGGCCGCCCTCTCCCTGTCTCTACTTAATTGACTGTGAATTGAGGTTAGGAAGACATGCCGCCCTTCCGTGTGCTGCTCCCCATGCCCGTCTGCCTTGGAAACACATGAAGGACAGCAGATACTGTGAATTCAGCCCTCACAGCCAACTGTGAAAGGGATGGAGAAAGCCGGGAGGCCTCCTGGGCGAGAGCTCGGGGGCTGTGGAGGTCCCCACGGGGACTGAGAGTGGAGCCCAAGCTTCAACCCTTCAGCTCCCCCACCCGCCACTTCCCAACCTCACCTCCAAAACCCTGGGATCTGTCCCTGCTGCCTTTAAACACGAGAGCCACAACCCCTGCGTCTCCATGCAGCTCGAGGTCCTGAACCCCGAGTTCCCCACCAGTTGTGAGTGGCGTGTAGCTGACCGCTCCACGTCACCAAATTGAAGATGTGTGCAGGGCCTGGAATCCCTCTGCCCTCTCATGGCATTGCTTTCTGTGATCGCCGAGGGGCGTGGCATGCCCTGTAAGCCCCTGGTGGTGGTGTCCTTTGTTGATCTGGGTGCCAGGTGGAGACATAAATGTGAAGCTGGTTTGAGAGCTTGTGCAACGCTGCCTGGTCAGCCAGGATTTCATCCATGTGTGCAAACCCAGCATCTTCTGTGGCCACGAGGCACATACTTGCTTTTTTGAATGTGATGTAAAATTTGTACAGTAAAAGTTTTTATATTTTCTATCAACTGCATTTGTCTTCCAGAAATGCTATTAATTTAAATTAAAACGGTTAGTATTAACAGACGTGCGCTATCGGTTTTTTTGCCACTGGCAAGAACGCTGTGCCAGGCCCAGCCTGGGTGTCTGGAGTCTACAAATAAAACTGTACCAAGGTGGGGCTTCCCTGGTGGCGCAGTGGTTAAGAATCCGCCTGCCCATCTAGGAGATACGGGTTCGAGCCCTGGTCCAGGAAGATCCCACACGCTGCGGAGCAACTAAGCCCGTGCGCCACAACTACTGAGCCTGCACGCCTAGAGCCCACGAGCCACAACTACTGAAGCCCACGCACCTAGAGCCCGTGCTCCGCAACAAGAGAAGCCACCGTGATGAAAAGCCCGCGCACCGCAACGAAGAGTAGCCCCTGCTCGCCGCAACCAGAGAAAAGCCCGCGCGCAGCGACAAAGACCCAACACGGCCAAAAATAAATAAATTAATTAATTAAAAAATAATACTGGTACCAAGGTATCTGGGGCTTGTGTCTGCTTGGGTCGGTTCCAGATGACTGTGTGGGGCGGGGTGTGGGGGGGGGGGGAACCGCTCGGATGGATGGCATGGGAAAGCAGGAGGGGAGGGGGCAGGGTGTTTGACCCCCTCTGGGAGCTCCTTCCAAGGAGAGAAGTTTTGCCTGCACCTCAAAGGCAGATACTTGTAAACAGATGGAGGAACGGAGACAGAAGAGCATCAAAGCCTGTGTCGCACGGAGGAAGGTCATCCAGCCCCCAACAGTGACAGCCCACGAGCACGCTCAGACCAGTCACTGTCTCCTCTACTCGAAGGGCCTTTGCATTATGCAAGCCTTGGGGGGTGGGGAGTGGTCATTTATCTACATCTTATTTCTAGGAGCCTCTCCTTGCCAGTTATAAAGAGAGACAGGTAAGCAGGAGGTCAGATGGAGACAAAGGGGGACCAACATCCTCTGAGCCAGAGAGGTGCTTTCTACACATCATCTGACCTTAATCCTGTCCTCACAGCAGCACCATGGGGTAGGGACTGTTGTGATGTTTCAGCTGAGGAGGGTGAGGCACAGAAAAGTTAAGATATTTACCCAAGTTGACACAACTGGTGGGGGGCTAGTCCAGGACTTGGGTCATGGCTTGACTCCAGAACTTCCTTCTCATAAGAAGTTGGGGAACTTATTGGCCAGACATTTATTGAGCACCTACTGTGTTCAAAAGATGGTGCAAAGTGCTGGGGGACAGATAAAAAGTAGAGACCTTGCCTTCAGCCAGTGAGTGGCTCAAGGAAGGAGTCCCTCAGTCTGCCTGGCAGGCTTCATGGAGGAGGTGACCTTGGAGCTGACTTGAAGGGTAACATGCCTGGTGCATACGAGCAGGAGGAGACCATTTTACTTTGAGCAAAGGAGAGCGGAGACCTCCCAGGGCAACTTGGGAAGCCACGTGTTAGTGGATGGCAGCATCCCAGCAGTCTGGGTGTTTGCATGACTATGGAAGAGGCCACCTGCCACCTGCCATACCTGCCCGGGACTGGAATGTGAACAAGAAGAAAACGACTGGGGTCAAGCCACAGTACATTTTGGGGTCTGTTGTAGGTGGGTTACACGAAAATTATATTCTTTGGTAAAAGTAATTGCAAGCAAGTACTGAGACAATTCTGGACATTGTGCTTATCATATGACATGTATCTGATTTAATGCTCATATCTAGGAGGTAGGTACTCTTATTAACCCATTTTATAGTTGAAGGGAGAGGCCCATAGAGGTTATATCGCATGCCCAAGTTAGTAAGTGGCAGAGGCAGGATTCAAACCCAGACTTACCTGATTAATACCTGGAATCTTAAAAAAAAAAGTGTATTTGTTAGATGTCTTTATATTAGAAAAGTCACTCAGACCCATTGCAATGTCAAACATTACTGAAATGACAGGAAAAATGTTAAACCTTCATTCCCTACCGCCTCCCGCCACCCCCCAACACCTCGTTCTAATCCCTGTCCTGAGATGAGCAGTGTTAAACTTGGAGACTTTTCTTCCTCTCTGCTGCATATAAACATGGTTTGGGGTTTGTGGTGGTTTTATTAAACAATGACATCACATACATGATATATATGACATATATATATTGGGTTGGCCAAAAAGTTCTTTTGGTTTTTAAGTAAAAATAAACGACACATTTTTCATTTTCACCAAGAACTTTATTGGACAACATATTCACCCTTTTGTTCCACTACCTTCTGCCGTTTTTCAGGCCACCTCATAATTCCATCTTCCCAAAACTTTTTATCTTTTTGAGCAAAGAACTATTCCAGGTGCCTTTTACAGTCTTCCAGGGAATTGAGATTTTTTTCCATTAAGGGAATTTTGTAAAGACCTAAATAAATGGAAATCCGAAGGTGCCGTGTCTGGTGAATACGGCGGATGAGTCAGAACTTCCCAGCCAAGCTGTAACAGTTTTTGCCTGGTCATCAAAGAAACATGTGGTCTTGCGTTATCCTGATGGAAGATTTTGTGTTTTCTGTTGACTAATTCCGGACACTTTTCGACGAGTGCCGCTTTCAGCTGGTCTAACTGGGAGCAGTACTTGTTGGAATTAATCGTTTGGTTTTCCAGAAGGAGCTCATAATACAGGACTCCCTTCCAATCCCACCATATACACAACATCACCTTCTTTGGATAAAGCCCAGGCTTTGGTGTGGTTGGTGGTATTTCATTTCACTCGCCCCACGATCTCTTCCGTTCCACATTATTGTACAGTATCCACTTTTCATCGCCCATCACAATTTGTTTTAAAAACAGAACGTTTTCATTACGTTTAAGTAGAGAATCGCATGCGGAAATATGGTCAAGAAGGTTTTTTTTCGCTTAACTTACTTGGAACCCAGACATCAAAGCGATGAACATAACCAAGCTGGTGCAAATGATTTTCAACCCTTGATTTGGATATTCTGAGTATGTCGGCTACCTCCCAAATGGTATCACGTTGATTGTTCTCAATTAATGTCTCAGTTTGATCGCTATCAACTTCAACTGGTCTACCCAACTGTGGAGCATCGTCCAGCGAGAAATCTCCAGCACGAAACTTCGCAAACCACTTTGGACACGTTCGATCGGTCACAGCACCTTCTCCATACACTGCACAAATCTTTTTTGTGTGTTTCAGTTGCGTTTTTACCTTTCTTGAAATAAAGCGTATATGCCAAAAATGTTGCTTTTTTTCTTCCATCTTCAATGTTAAAACGGCTACACAAAAATTCACCAGCTGTCACATACAATCTAACAAAATTGTTTTGAATGAAGTTAAGGACAACTCAGCGCTACTAGAGCCATCTTATGGAAAAAACTGAACGAACTCTTTGGCCAACCCAATACATAAATCTCATGTGATATACACTGTCACATAAATACATTTTTCCCTGAAACTTATTTGTGAATAGATCAGGGGCAGCCCTCCCAGTTCACGCATGTAGATCTAACTTAGTCTTTTAATAGCTGCATGATAGCCCACGGTACACACAGTCCATGGTTTATGTAACTAGTCCCCTCTGAGAACCACTTTTCATTGAGATCATCTACTTAACTGCTGTTCCCATTAACCTGGTGTCCTCCCCGTGCCTCCAGCCCGCCTTCTCTCTCTTTGGTACACATATAGCCAATATACCCAGGCCCAGGAAGGCTGAGGGCGGGCAGTTGGAGGTTCCATGCTGGCTGCCCCACCTGGTTAGACGCTGCCCTCTGGCTTCATGAGGTTTCGTCATAAAGTTTCTGGAGCCCGAGCATACTCTAGGTACAGTGGCTTCACAAATTTTAACTATTTCATGGACATTCTCAAGAGACCCAAACCTTGCCTGGGTTCCAAGGAGTCATCCCAGGAGGTAGGAGGGGTGAAGGACAGGAGACACATGGGGGGCAGAAGCCCTGAGGCACAGAGGATATGGGCGGTGGCGGTGCTCCCGGAGGCCTTCCCTTCCCCCCTACCTAGTAAAGCTCCCTCCCCCCACACCCTCTCCCTCCCCTGCTCTGCAACCTGCCCAAGGTCTCTGGGAAACATGGCAACGGGGACAGTGTCAACCAGCATTTACATGGCTCTTTTCAATTTACGTGGCACTTTGATGCACACTATCCCATCCTATCCATTCGAGACCCCCATGACTTGAGAATTGTCCTCTCTGTTTCCAGATGAGAGGACTGAACTTGGAAGGTGTTAGGACATTTCAGCCTTCACTTCTCACAACTCAGAGGACTCCACCTGAAGGTGTATTTTGTTTGACCTGCAGAGCTTAAGAAATATGGTTCTAAATCAGTTGCTAGCATTTAAAAACAGGAAACATTCACAGAAAAATCTGAAGTTCTGGCTTCTTTGGGCAATACTGGGCTGGTCTTCCCAGAGGCAGCATCAGCTGCGGCTGAGCACAG
This sequence comes from Leucopleurus acutus, assembly GCF_964270905.1. NCBI lineage: Eukaryota > Metazoa > Chordata > Mammalia > Artiodactyla > Delphinidae > Leucopleurus > Leucopleurus acutus. The sequence goes on from NC_139161.1 coordinate 44,321,588, forward strand.
CTGCCCCCACGGGGCTGGACAGCCTCTGTCCTGCTGAGTCCCTGCCCCTGCCGATTGCTGGGGCCTGTGTTTCATTGCCTAGAGCAAAGAGGACAGGGACATGTTTCCTATACCCATCAAAAGTGAGAAGGTGACATGCTAGACTGAGGGGCCCAGGCATTTCATCCAGCCCAGGTATACCCATTACTTCCCTGGTCCCTGTAGGCAAATGAGATATTCAAAATATGTAGACTCGGGGCTTCCCTGGTGGCGCAGTGGTTGAGAGTCCGCCTGCCGATGCAGGGGACATGGGTTCGTGCCCCGGTCCGGGAAGATCCCACATGCCGCGGAGCGGCTGGGCCCTGTGAGCCATGGCCGCTGAGCCTGCGCGTCCGGAGCCTGTGCTCCGCAACGGGAGAGGCCACAGCAGTGAGAGGCCCGCGTACCGCAAAAAAAAAAAATGTAGACACCCACCAGTCAGAGGCGACGCTGGTCGAAAAGGACCAGGAAGTCCACAGGTGCGAACTGGCAGAATATCAGCCCTTTTCTGAAGGCCAGTGGTCCTCCAGGTGGGGTCTCAGGACCAGCAGCATAGCATCCCTTGGGAACTTGTTTGAAAGAGAAATTCTCTGCACTCAACCAGCTATACAGCATCAGGAACTTCGGGGGTGGAGCCCAGCGATGCGGGTGTTTTGGGTTTGGTTTTTTTTTTGCGGTACGCGGGCCTCTCACTGTTGTGGCCTCTCCCGCTGCAGAGCACAGGCTCCGGACGCGCAGGCTCAGCGGCCATGGCTCACGGGCCCAGCCGCTCCGCGGCACGTGGGATCTTCCCGGACCGGGGCACGAACCCGCGTCCCCTGCATCGGCAGGCGGACTCTCCGCCACTGCGCCACCAGGGAAGCCCCCTCAGCGATGCATTTTAAGCGTTTGTGACCCTGATCCTGGTCTGAGTGCAAGAGAGGGGTTTTGGTTGATTTTGGTTTGCTTTGTTCATTTTAATATAAACTTCTGTTAAGTCGGGCTGGAGAGACACCTCCACCTTCTCTTTGTTCTTTTATACTCCCAGGGACACAGATGCTAAAATGGCAGGAGGGCAGGGCACAGACTTTGGTGTAGGGGAGGAATATCTTTACCCTTCTAGGTTCTTTTGGCTGGTCTAATAATTAAATCAATGTAAGACAAATTAACAGGAGAACAGTTGAATCTCGTACGTATGGGAGCCTCACTTAGACACAAGAGGCTCCAAGACAGTCGGTCAGTTGGGGCTTATGTGCATCCTGAGGTGGGAGAAGTGGGTAGGGGTCTGGGGCGTCAAAGGGAATTAATTCACTGGAAGATGGGAAGAACGTTTACCATGCCGCACAGAGACAGTGGGATCCCACCCAGTTCCCCAGCTTCCCACACCCAGCCCATCCTCTGCCGTTCTCTCTGTTGAGGGCTCTCTTCGTGGACCAGGCTCTCTGTCTAAATTCTTTTAGGCAGTTAAGCAGGAGGTGAAAAGCTCTTCCTGAGTCTTTTTAGGTCTTGATTATCTTCAGCTCAAAATAATCCATATGCCAAAGTGGCTGCCTGCCCCGAACCCCGTCAGTACCTCTAGCAGCTTGGGGGGGAAACGCAGAGTTGGACACAAATAAGCCAGGTCAGGCCAGGACTGGGGCAGGAGGGCCAGCCAGACGCCATGGCCCCCATGACAGCCTTGAACCTGCTGGGTCATGCTCAGCCTGGGTCCTTGGATACTGTCGTCTTCTTCTTTTTTTCTTTTTTTTTTTTTTCGGCCACGCCATGCTGCTTGTGGGATCCCAGTTCCCCAACCAGGGATTGAACCCGGGCCCTCGGTAGTGAAAGCGCGGAGTCCCAAACACTGGGCTGCCAGGGAATTCCTGGATACCGTCTTCTTTTCAAGTAAATTTCTGAGTTATTTTATCCAAAATGCTACTTAAGGCCTGTTTTGGGGTAGAGCTGGGAGGTGTTGAGACCCTGGCTCTCTTATGCAGAGCCATGAGCACAAAGGGGGAAGGGGAAGGTAATCCAGTGGTTACCATGGTTACCATGATTACCAAGAGCACAGCCAGTGTGGGAGGGGAGAGACACACTTGCTCTCCTGGCAGTAGTGGAGGGCTGTGTGGGGGAACAGGGAGAGACTTGTGAGAGGCAGAGGGGCTGGGAGGAAGGACAGAGGAGAGAGGGTGAGTGAGGCTGGGTTGGGTGGGGAGAAAGAGGCTACGGGGTAAAGGGCAAAGACAAAGGACAGGGTCTAAGTCCTGGTCCCCTGCTTCCCCACCCCCACCCCCAGCCCAGTGAGGACTGCCCACCTTAAGCAGAGAGAGGATGCTGTGGCCAGCTTCCATGTGCCCGACGTTGTTCCGTGAGGCTGAACAAACAGAAACATCAGCGTTTGGAACAGAAAAATGTTTATTGCAGGACCAAGCAAGGAGAACAGGTGGCTTGTGTTCAAAACCCCCAACCTCCCGGGTGGCTTTTAAGGAAGAGTTTTTAAAGGCAACATTGGGGGTGAGGGCTGCAGGGGGCATGCCTTTCTCCTGATTGGTTGGTGGTGAGGTAATGGTAGTGTTCCAGGAATCTCATTCATCAACCTTCTGGTTCCAACCAGTCTGGGGTCTGAGCATGTTACCATCCCCCTCCCGGGTAGGGGTCTTAATTCCTGCAGAACAACTCAAAGATGGTATCAGATTGTTATGTATATCCCTTGAGGAGGAGCTAGAATGCTGTATTATTGCTGAACTGTTGCAGGAAGGGGGACCCCTTCCAGGGCCTAAGAGTGGGCTCTTGTCTAACACTTGGAAATGAATTTTCCGAGGAGACACGTGTGCTGACAAAGCAAGAGACTTTACTGGAAAGGGGAGCCCTGGCAGAGAGCAGCAGGGTCAGGGAAGCCAGGAGGACTGCTCTGCCACGTGGCTCGCAGTTCCGGGTTTTACGGTGATGGGATTCGTTTCCGGGTTGTCTCTGGCCAATCCTTCTGACTCAGGGTTCTTCCTGGTGGCGAGTGCATGGCTCAGCCAAGATGGATTCCAGCGAGGAGGATTCTGGGAGGTTGGTAGGGTATACGGACTGGTGTCTGGTCTCTCCTTTTGACATTGCCCAAATTCTTCCCGTTGGTGGTGGCTTGTTAGTTCTGCATTCTTCATCAGGACTTCCTGTCTCAAGATAACTCATGCAGATAGCTACTGTGGTGCCTGACCAGGGTGGGTGGTTTCAGTCAGTGGCTCCCCTCACAGAACTCTTGTTTCTTTTGGCCGTGCCACGCAGCTTGCAGGATCTTAGTTCCCAGACTAGGGCTCAAACCCGTGCCCCTGCAGTGGAAGTGCAGAGTCCTAACCGTTGGATTGCCGGGGAATTCCATGAACTATTGTTTTTTGATGCTTTTCCTTTGTTTCTGCATTCCCTCACTTCCCTACTTAGTAACTGTTGAGTCTGCTCTTTGGAACCAAGGGAAAGCCTAGGAGACTGAAGTCTTTTTTTATAAACAAGAAATGGGATCAGTTTTTATGATGTAAATAAAATCAAGTGGTTGTTTAGAAAATAAAAAAATTTAAAAAAAAAAAGAAAGAAAGAAACAGGAGTCACAGAGGGGCTTTTGTACCCAGGAGGGCCCCACAGAGTCCTGAACAGTTTCAGCGGGAGGTGCAGCCAGTTCAGGTGACACTGCCATGAGAAGCTGCCCCCAGGTAGAGCCAGAACGGCAGGTTTCCAAAGTTTTCACCGGTAACAACGATGCAAAAGGCTTGTTGTCAATTTACCTTTCAAATTTGTTAAAGGTTTCCACCTGCAAGATTTAGAATATCTCACAGGGAAGGAGTGGCTTATCTGGGCGTGTCTGCTGCTTTTCTCACTTGCCAGGTAGGAAGTGAAACTCAGGCCAGGGAAGCTGTCATCACCACCCAGGCAGGTGGAGAAGAAACTGGCCAGAGGGCGCAAACATGAGGAAGAGGGGCATGTCCCCACCCCAGACGGAGCTGTATTGTTCAGCTGTGAAGGTCAGTGGCGGTCTGTGCCCCAGTGCCAGGATCATCTGCGTGGCAGAGGCTAGTGAGTTGGTAAGCATTGCCTGGCTGCACACCTTCACGGTGCGTTTGCTCTAGAAATGAATGAGCAGGGGTGGGAACTAGGAAATGTAATCATCAACACTGGACATGCAAATCGTGCTTTGATTCCATTCTCACAGGACACATTCCTCCACGCGCATGAAGGCTGGATTTGGCAAATTGAACTCAGATGAGAAGAAAGTATTGCTGAATCTAACCATTTCGTGGGACTTAAAATGTCTAGGGCTTACTGTGGACAGACGTAGCGTTTGCCAAGATTTGTAAGTTTTCCCTCAAGCTGCAGTAGGATGAACTAAGGTGAATCATTACCTTTTCACTGTAGTCTGTGCTTTCTGCTTCTGTGTCCGTGGTTTTGTGACCTCCAGGTTCCCCAGTTATGGGGACATGGGGTGGGGAGGCTTGTTTATAACTGTGACATTCAGGATATTTTCCCTAATGATTTTTTTTTTTTTTTTTTTTTGCAGTACGCGGGCCTCTCACTGTTGTGGCCTCTCCCGTTGCGGAGCACAGGCTCCAGATGGGCAGGCTCAGCGGCCATGGCTCACGGGCCCAGCAGCTCCGCAGCATGTGGAATCTTCCCGGACCGGGGCACGAACCCGTGTCCCCTGCATCGGCAGGCGGACTCTCAACCACTGTGCCACCAGGGAAGCCCTCCCTAATGATTTTTGATATGACATCTGGCTGCAGGACTTTTTTCCTTTCTTGATAGGCCATTTTTATCTTTTGAGGAAGTGCTAACCAGAGGCAATGGAAATCTGTTTACTCAGGGCCTGAGTGAAGGCGGGGGCGGAGTGGAAGATTAACCAGGGCAACCTGAGATCCTGGTGGGAGTCCCTCTGTCCTCCTGCTCATCGCTCATCGAAGCTTCCACGCTGACTCGAAAGCAGGAGGGGGAAGGAGCATTTGGCAAACAATGGCTGTGTCTTCAGCCCACTGTTTCATATCTGAAATCTCCTATTTATCTCTGTGCCCTGATGCCACGTCTTTAAATGCTACTCCATTCAAGCAGGTGCATGGCCTCTGCAGGAGTAGATGGTTCCAGAGCTGGACACCAGAGAGAGGACTTCCCTGGGGTATCCTAGCAAGTGCTGGCAGGTGCTATAGGCTGGTTTATGGAGAAGAAGGGAGACAAGGAACTGTGAGCTGCCAAGATGAAAATGACAGCTGTCAGAAAACCGAAATTCCACTGAGTACAATTGAAGATCTAATTGGCTTTATTCAATGATTCGTGAATCAGGCAGCCTCCTCTGTTGTAAACAGAAAGAAACCGATGGGTTGTTAAAATAAATAAATAAACAAAAGGAAGGTTTTTATAGGCAGAAGGAGTGTGGGGCAAGGGAGCTATTGACAAAAGCTGAGAAAGGACTGTTTCACGCCCAGTCACCTTCTTCTGGGAGCAGGGCAAGGGTCACTCATGCGGACTGCTTCCTCCTCCCAGGATGGAGAGGCCCCAGGAGACAGATTACCTCCTGGGTACTGACCAGAAGATTCCAGACTGGCTGATGAAGACTACATTCCTGGGGAAGGTCAAAATTACAGGTAGGTCAGGTATTACATCTAGGTTTGGTATCATGGGCTTTGGCAAAAGTGGTGCCATTTTGAGCCTGTAGTTTTCTCTTTAACTATTCACCACTTTTGAGCAAACTCAGCCTAACTAAGAGATGAAACCAGAATTTAAGACATTATCGTCGCTCTCGGCTTCCGATCTATAGTCCCCACAGCTTTGTTGACCGTTGGTGTGGTATCCAGAGGTCGTGACATTTTTGCTTAATTCTCACGACATTCGTAACTGAAGAGGACCCTATGGGGGCTTCTGGGGACAGCTGCAACCACCCCATGTCTGTAGCAAAACTTTAGCCTCCTAGGCCTTCCCCAAGTTCCAAGGAATAAATTTAATCAGAGAAATGAGGAAAGGCAGAAACAAAGGAAAGCAGTCAAGCAAGACAAAATAATAATAGTTTAGCCATTAAACACAGTCAAGGACCTTTTATTCCTCCTCAAGGGCTAGAGATAATATTCTGAGCCACATCCTTTGAGCTGTTTTGCAGATATTGAAACCTGCACGAAGTGGAAGAAGTTCACTGTATGCTGCCCACAAGCACGTAGACACCAGACTGGTTGGAATCAGAAGGTTGATGGTGTTGACTCCCGATTACCTCGCCACCAGCCAATCAGAAGATGTCCGTGAGCTGATCACACACCCTGCAACCCTCTCCCTTATCCTGTCTTTAAAATCCTTTCCCTGAAAGCCACTGGGGAGTTCGGGTTTTTTAAGCACCAGCTGCCTGGTCTCCTTGCCTGGTGGCCTGCAGTAAACACTTTCTTTCACCACAACCTGGTGTCAGTAGATGGGCTTTACTGCACGTAGACAAGCTCTTAGTGAAGGCAAATCCGATCTAGATAGTTATAGATGGATTGGAAACTTTGGTGATAAATTCAGTTGAAAGATTACCTTCCTTAGCAGTGGCTTGGGGGATACAGATGAGGGCGTTATCTTTCCAGGTCAATGCCAGAGGAAAGGAGAGGAAAAGAAGGAGAAAGGGTTTCATGTTTAGTTAAAGTATGAAGTCTTGATCGATCGTCTCAGGCAGAAGCTGTCTTCCTGAATGTCAGAGACTTCTCTTCCTCATCAGTTTGATTCGGCGTCTCCAGCCCTTGTACAGGACCAGGTGTTAGGTGGGTCTTCTTCTGTTGTGAGAGGCGTATCCAAGGTTCGAGTCCCTGGGGCTTGACTGCTATCAGCATAGTTGGGAGGACCTGGTACAGTCCCTTCCTAGGAGATTTAAGTGCAGTCTTTGCTCTTAGTGATTCCAAATCAGATGGTGGAAGACCACTGGGAATGTTAATGTGTTGAGTCATAGCCAGATGTTTGAAGAAATTAGAAGAATTCAGGACCCAGTCCAGTTTACAGGTATATGACAAAACCTCAAAGACAGTTAACAGCACTAGAATCTAATGTCTACAAAGGTGCAAATAAAATTATTCCATGAATAATCCAGTTTCTCCCAGCTGTCCCAGCTTAGAAGTGGCTTCTGGAACACTCTTTCCCATTGTGCCCACTCACCTGGGTCCAGTACAAAGAGGCAGGGCCTGAGGTCTGTCACAAAGGAATTTGTCCCGCGTTGCCTGGGACCCAAAGTGGAGGAGAGCAGGTCATTGGAAAGACAGAATGATCTTTCTACATTCGCTATAGAAAACATGTCAAATCTTTATCGCATGAAGAAGCAAAGAGTATGAGAGTATGCGGCCCAAAAGTCAGAAAGTATTATGGTGCCAGGATATTAATTAATAAAAATATTATTTTCCTGGATTTGGTGATGTTTGGGGTATTTGTCAACTGCTACGTTTTGAATATGGTGTCCCCCACCAAATTCACATGACCACCGTCACCCATTTCGGCCACCAGTAGTTTTTATTTATGGAAGTGCTAATGGTTTTCATTTATGATCATAAGTTAAAGTTTGCTTTTTAAATAAATGCATATAAGTTTGTTTAAAGGAAATCGGGAAGTAAGGCTGGTCCCAGGCTAGTCACACAAACACTGAAGGCAAAAGCAGCTGTGTGTTTGGTTAATCAGCTGATACGACACTGATCCTTTGCACGTCTGGTGCTAAATGTTTGCTCACATGGCTTCCCCAAGGACGGAGTGTGACCAAACGGTGACGTTGAGTGTGCTGCCTTCCATGGGGCTGCAAGTTCTTCTATTCCTTACCCCTGCCACCCATGGAAGGGATACCACCGACCCTTCACACCCCCGCACAAGGGCCACCTCCTCTCTGGATTCTCTCAGGGCCCCACCACATGCAGGCCAGATACGCGAGGACACAGATGGAGTCTGTGGAGTGCTCACTGTGTGCCAGGCATGGACTAAGTGCCTTACGAGGCTTGGCTCATTCCATGCTCACAACAACCGTGTAAAATAAGTTCTCTTATCAGCCGCCTCTCACAGGTGAGGAAACACTGAAGCTTAGAGAGCGCTGAGGAACAACATTTGCCACCCCAAATGTGTCGCTTTGGCATGAGGATTCATTTAGGCTGATTCTTTTTAAGAAACATAAGATGCGAAGTTTTTGTTACCACCCCTCAGCTGCCGCAAAGTTTGTAGAAAAAGGGCCTGTTCCAGGAAAAGAGCCGTGACCAGTGATACTTGCAGGAGAACATGGACTAGGTGTGGTGAGGGACACCCGGCAGGGCCTAGAGATCAGAGTCCACTCTGTGCCCAGCAAGCATTTATTTGCCAAACAATTACCCTCAACACCCTCTTCTGTCTTTAGCTGAAGGTGGTATTTAAGGTGAGGGCTTTGACCATTATGGTGAGTTAGCTCTCCTGGGTCTCTCCCATGTACATGTGTTGTTAAACTCTTGTTAGATTTTTCTCCTGTTAGTCTGTCTCATGGCAATTGAATTCTTAGACCAGCCAGAAGAACCTAGAAGGGTAGCGGAAAATTTCTTCCTTCCTCAACATCCATGTTGTAACCTGTGTCAGAATTCCTTTCCTCCTTAAGGCTCAATAATATTGCATTGTGTGTAGAGAACACATACTGTCTATGACCACTAGTCATGTGTCGATGGACACTTGGGTTGCTTCTATCTCTTGGCTATTGTAAATAATACCATGACCACGGGTGTACAAATATCTCTTCAAGTCCCTGCTTTCAGTTCTTTAGGATATATACCCAGAAGTGGAATTGCTGGATCATGCGGTAATTCTATGTTTAGTTTTTGAAGGAACCTCCATACTGTTCTGCGGTGTCGGTCTCAGCTGACGTAGTGATGCTGTTTGGGAACACCTGTGGGCACCCATGTGGGCCTTTACCTTTCATGGGAGCCCCACAGGCCTTTCCCCAGCTGGAGCCAATGCTGTGGCTGCACACGCCCTTCTGCTTCTTTTTTTTTTTTTTTTTTTTTTTTTGGGGTACGCGGGCCTCTCACTGCTGTGGCCTCTCCCGTCGTGGAGCACGGGCTCCGGACGCGCAGGCTCAGCGGCCATGGCTCACGGGCCCAGCCGCTCCGCGGCATGTGGGATCTTCCCGGACCGGGGCACGAACCCGTGTCCCCTGCATCGGCAGGCGGACTCCCAACCACTGCGCCACCGGGGAAGCCCCGTCATTGGATTTTATGTAACCAGAATGCTCCCAGCCTGTGCTCACTTGTGTCTGGCTCCGCTCAGATGTGAGGCTCACTGATGGCCTTGCCTGTATCTGTGGTCCCTTTGTATCGCCGAGGTCTGGTCCATTGTAGGCATATCACCATTCGTTTTTCCTTTCTCCTGCTGGTGAACATTTGTGTTTTTCCCAGTGTGGGGTTATGATGGGTAAAGCTGCTGTGCACACGTGCACATATTCTCACATCTCTTGGGTAAATATCTAGGAGCAGAAAAGCTGGGACACGGGAGGGATAGATGTTTGACTTTACTATGTACGATCCACTGTTTCCAACGCTGTAGTGTTTTACACTCCCACCTGCAATGAATGAGAGTTCCAGTTGCTCCCTAGCCCATTTAACGAGGAAACGGTCCCCATGTCCCTGGTGTCAAAGAGGATTGCAAAGAATTTCCCCTTCTTTTCCTCCTTTCTGCTCTAACTGTGCCATCTGTCCCTTAAATCCGGTCAAATTTCAGGCATCTAGTGGGGATGGAGGGTAGACGGAGGAGGCATGTGGCCTCAGTCCATGGGAACATCTCAAAGAAGTCAGTCTTTGCAAATTCTGGGGCACTCAGGCAAGCACAAGAAGGGAGAGAGGTGCAGACACGTGCACGGCCCCGGGGCACCTGCTACCCACGCGGTGCCTGTAGGACCCTTAGCTGATCATCCAGGCTTGACTGCGGGGCCCTGTCTCTAGCACATGGTGAGAACCTGTTTGACTTCAGCTAAGTATATTGTCACTATGTCTTTCCTCCCTGCCCCGCTCCCCGACCCAGCTGATCCTGAATCTGTTTCAGTCAATCATTTCCTTGAATAAGGTGCTGGAGCCAATTAAAGACAGTTTATTCAATATATTGCCCCCACCTCCATGTCACTTGGAATGTTCTGTTATGTCCAAGACTTCTCCACTCCCCATTCTAAAGCTCAGAATCAAGGGAGAGAAGAGAAGGGAGAAATTCATAGAGAGGAGGGATCAGAAGCTCCCAGGGCATCATTATACACAAGGATAAGGTAACCCCGTTACGAGGTTTTCTATTTGCAAAACATTTCTTTCTACATGATTATGATTATTTTTTAAAGATTTATTTATTTGCTGCACTGTTTCTTAGTTGCGGTACACAGGATCTTTTAGTTGCAGCATGCGAACTCTTAGTTGTGGCATGCATGCAGGATCTAGTTCCCTGACCAGGGATTGAACCCAGGCCCCCTGCATTAGGAGCATAGAGTCTTACCCACTGGACCACCAGGGAAGTCCTGATTTTTTTTTTTTCTTTTGCCGTGCCGGCGGCATGCAGGATCTTCATTCCCCAGCCAGGGATCGAACCCATGCCCCCTGCAGTGGAAGAGCAGAGTCCTAACCACTGGACCACCAGGGAAGTCCCTACGTGATTATGTTTTTATATGAGGAATAGAATTTTAAGGGGAAGAATACCTTTTTGAGAACCTAAGTAGCCTCATATGGCTCAGGATACCACTAGTGAGCTGTGTGACCATGGGCGTGACCCTTAAGACTCTCTAAGCCTCAGTTTCTCTGTCTGGAAAATGGGTATAACCAGGCTTTCCCAGCTCCACCACCAACCCGTGCACAGGCAGCACCGTTGCCGTCTGGACACGACACAGCCACATGCTCACGGATAGTGTCGTCTGGTAGCTCGCTGCAGTGTGAATGTGGTCAGGACCTCTGAGCCTACACGAACCTCTGTGAACTATTCGGTCACGGGCGGAGCGCAGGAGGAGAGTGGAGGGAAAGGGCACGGGATGAGGATCACCCACTTCCCTCTCCCAAGTATCATCCTCCACTCTCCTCCCTTGGCAACCTACCTTTCTCCCTTTCTCTAAACTCACTTCCTCTTGCTCCTGGCTCCTCCCCATTGAATAACCGCCAAATTGCTTTAGTTTCTATTTCTTTGTTAAGTCCTTCCCAGTGCAGAGGACTGCCCTGTCAGTGTGCAAAGTGGCAGCGGCCACGGAGACGGTGGAGAGATGGCCTTCGGCGGCGCCCAGCCTCCCTACCTGAGCCCAGTGAGTTCCGGGGCTGTGGGTAGCCTCAGCCAGGGGGAAACAGCTGTGGGGCTCTGAGGAAGCAGCTCTTGCAGGTGGAAGTGGGTGGCATCCCAAAGAGAACACCACAAGGGCGGAAATGCCAGCTGGGGCAACCCTGACACAACTTCTGCTCTGCACCCGTCTCCCTGGTGCCGTTCAGGGCTGGAGGGGGCGAGCATCACCGGGATTTGTGCATCTGACAAACGCTTACTGAGCTCTCTCCGGGTGCCTCTCCTCTTCTAGGTGATCAGTGGGGGAAAGAAGGGCCTAAGTAACAACTAGAAAAGTGATGGCTTTTTTTGCATGAAGGGAGAAGTAAACAGGGCTTCTGGGGAGATTAACAACCCAGCACGGCAGTGAAGGGCATTTACTTTGAAGATGGCCTCTCTGGGGTCAGCCATTTACTAGCTGGGTGACCTCAAGCAAGTTACTTTACCTCTCTGAGCCTCCGTTTCTGCATCTGTATAATGGGGATAATCCTTAAGTCACTGCCCAGGGCTGAGGTAAGGATTAAGTGAGGCAGCACGTCGAGAGAGCTTGAATGGTGTCTGGCCCACTGTGGGTGCTCTGGAAGTGTTTAGAATTGTTACGAGTCTGGGGGCAGCAGGGAAGGCCTCCCAAGGAGGTGTCTGCTCCCTGAGGGGTGAGTGAACAAGGCAGGGCAGGTCAAGGGTGTCTGAGAGGGACCATCTCTGGAGTTAGGGGGGGAGCGGGGCTGCCCCAGCACTGTGGGGTGCAAAGGGCTGCCTTCTCTGCCTTTTTGCTTTCTCTGGGGAGCCCCTGTAGCAGGCGGCCTTTGTAAACCCTCGTCATCCCCATGTCATCCATGGAAAACTGAGGCTCAGAGAGGTGGCGGCCATTTGTCAAATGTCCCCAGATGGTAAGTGGCCGAGGAGGGAGGTGTCTTGATTCCCCCCCGCCCCCCGCCCCAGAGGAAGGAGGTGCCCCAGAGAGAGCACTGCGGGAGGACGTGGGCCCGCAGGAAGCAGCCCAGGCCCAGGAGGATTCTGCGGTCACTGTGTCCTGGGCCGGACCCTGCAGTAGGAGCCTCTCGCGGCCTCTGCTTCCCAAGAGGCCGGCAGGTGGGCTGACGGAGCCCTTCGTGGGGAGCGGGGGTGGGCGGAAATAGGTGCTGGGGAGCTGCTGGGGGGCAAACAGGCCACGCCCGCCTCTGCAGGGGCCCCGGCGTGGCCTGTTTGCTCTGGGCAGTGTCCAAGTGCCACTCCGTCCATCTCGTGAGGGCTCCCAGGGTGGGGCCGGAGGAAGCTGGGCCACCCGGTGGGTGCTTCCACCATGGCCTCGGGGTCAGAACGTGTCACCTGGGCCTCTTGCTCCATCAGATGGGCGACCCGCAGTCCCTTCCAGGCCCTGACGTTTTATTATTCAGGTGACGTGTTTTTACTTTCTAACCCTTGGATTCAAAAGCCAAAGATTTCAAATCAGAAGGAAACTCCTTCTATGGCAGCAGAGAGTCAAAACAGGGCCTTGGAAGTCCAGGCCAGAAAGAGGCTGGGTGCAGGCCTCACAGGCACCCGGAGCACCATCCAGCCCATGTGGCCACCCTCTCCCAGGCCAGCCATTGACCTGAGTACCTGGGACCTCACTTCCTCCAAAATGCAGTGGGAAGGTCCTCTGCCCTGCCTGTCTGCTGAGGAGGGCACGCCTCCAGGACCTGCCTCTGGAGCCCCCCCCATTCCTCGCCCACGCCCTGCCGGCCTCATCTGGCCCAGCCCCCAGAGGGCCAGGAGGGCAGCTGGTGTCACAGTCAGGACAGGACTCGCTGTTTGGTCTAGGGGAACATTCCGTGAGCCAGGAGTGAGGATGTTCTGCGCTTCATCGTGAGAAGCAGACCGTGTGGTGGTTAAAAGCGTGGGTTAAAAGCATGTGTGGCTTGGGCAAGTTATGCAACCTTCCTGTGCCGGTCTCCTCATCTGTAAACGTGGCACTAATAATGACCAGGGTTGTCGTGAGGATAACAAGATAACACAGACGGGGAAGGTTGGCCACCAGAAGGGCGGCAGTCCCTTTGGCTAAAAGCTGCCCCCTCTGGGTGAGCCCCCTGTGCCAGCTGTGGTTGGGTGGCCTCTGTGACACTGGGCCTCCAGAAGGGGGCTGCCCACCCTCTGGCCTGTAGGGCCTGACTCTGCTTTCCGGACCGGATAGGAAGAGGAGGAAATAATCCCCAGCCTCCAGGCACAGCCCAGAGCTGAGAGCAAGTTCTGACCCAGCAGAAACATTAAGTCATCCTCATGCAGACAGCTGCTATCGTCAAGGCCTTCCAGCCAAGGGCTTTCCACTCAGCCTTTCACCTAATCCTCTGAAGCACACTGCCAGGCTGGCAATGCTATTGTCTCACTGTTCCGGAGAGGGAATTGGGGTGCAGGCAGGTCAAGTGATTTGTTCAACATCAGAGCTGCCAGCACAGGGAGCTGGAAGGCGAGCCCAAGCTGTGGCACCATAAATCCAGCATAAAAATCCATCCTCCTAAGTCATACAAAGCAAAAGCATGTGCTGCGGTTTCCTGCTGAGGTCACACGCACACACACACACGCATACACGCACATACACGCACATACACGCGCGCACACGCATACACGCACGCACACACACGCACACACACATACACGCGCACACACATACACGCACACACACGCATACACACACACATACACGCACGGAGGGGTCCTTGGCCAGCCAGGCTTAAAACATACAAATTTATTCTCTTACGGTTCTGGAGGTCAGAACTCTCAAATCCAAGTGTCAGCAAGGCTATTTCCTTTTGGAGGCTTCAGGGGAGAATGTTTCCTTTTTATTTTTTTGTCTGCAACTGTTGAATCTCAAATGTTTTCATCTCTTTTTTTCTTTTTAAGTGGTTGTTCCATTTTATTTTTTATTTTTTATTTTTTTGGCTGCATTGGGTCTTTGTTGCTGCGCGTGGGCTTTCTCTAGTTGCTGTGAGCCGGGGGCTACTTTTCGTTGCGGTGCATAGGCTTCTGGGTGCACGGGCTTCTCACTGCGGTGGCTTCTCTTGTTGTGGAGCACGGGCCCTAGAGCACGCAGGCTTTAGTAGTTGTGGCATGTGGGCTCAGTAGTTGCGGCGCACGGGCTTAGTTGCTCCGCAGCATGTGGGATCTTCCCGGACCAGGGCTCGAACCCGTGTCCCCTGCATTGGCAGGCGGATTCTTAGCCACTGTGCCACCAGGGAAGTCCGAGAATGTTTTCTTGCCTTTTCCAGCTTCCAGAGGCTGCCTGCTTGCGTTGGCTTGTGGCCCCTTCCTCCTCCTTTAAAGCCAGCGGCTTCTTGCTTCTGTTGTCACATCTCCTACTACCAATTCTCCTCTTCTGCCTCCCTCTTTGAGGACCCTGTGACTACACTGGGCCCACCTGGATAATCCAGGATAACCTCTACATCTCAAGATCCTCAACCTAATTACATACGCAAAATCCCTTTTGCCGTGTAAAGCAACATATTCACAACTTCCAGGGATTAGAATGTAGACATTTTTGGTGGGACAGAGGGGAGGGCGGTAATCATTTAGTCTACCATACCCTCCTTGGAGTCAACCAATGTTAGCAGTTTCTTTGAATCCTTCCAGAAATGTTTTATTCATGGTAAGTAAATATATGTATATAGCCTCCCCAACCCATTTTTTAAATAATACACGTGGCATCGTTCTGTATCAGTTCTCAAAGAGTCCCCTTCTTCCTCTTCTCTTCGTGTTCAGCCTCCACAGAAGCCACTGTATGGAAATACCGTAATTAATTTCACCATTTTCTTCTTGGTGGACTTTTGGACTCTCTGATGTTCTACAATTATAACGTGGCAGTGAATAATCTTGCCTTTAGGATTATACTCAGTTTGAAGTAATCTTGTGTTTCAGAATTTGAGGTCACCATTTAAGACAACAGAATCTCACAAAGCTTTTCTTGGGGGAAATCCTTCCTTAAGATTAACCTGTACTGCCCGCCCCCATTATCCACACATGGCTTCCTCCCTTCTGCCTCCTTCTGTGCTCTGATGACCTCATCCCAACACACTCTGCTTTCAGTTCTTTATACCTTAGTGTGAATATGCTTAAGGGAAGGGCCCATACTTGCCAGGAGTATGCATTTTAAGCCCTGTCTGTCACGATGGTGTGAAAGGCTCTTAAGAGAACTTCAGGCTTCAACAAACAAATGAGGGGATGCTTTTTCCAGGAAGTACGGCATGCTGGTCTATAACTGTGTCAGGCTGATTCTACTTCTTCAAAATCACTGGCATGGACAGAGACAACAGAAAGAACTCAGAGATGTAGAGAAGCCATGATTTGCTTAAGGTCACCAAAGTATTTAATGGCAGAGTTCAGACCTAACCTGGGGTGCCACAAGAGACACCTTTCCCAAAGGTCCATGGAGAGCAGAGTCTGTCTGAATGGGATCCTGGTGTTACAGGTTATCTCCCAGGGCAAGCTGTGCACATGAGTTAGGAGGGGTTTCTCTGGATCCTGAGTGGTTGTACAACTCAAGGACATAGGCTAGGACTGAACTGGGCTGGTGGGTGTTTTTTGTTTGCCTGCACAGTGTTTATTTTAACTCGTTGCTAAAGCAAATTTAGAGAGAATAGTATCATAAACAACACATACCCGTCATTCAGTTTCAACTCATGACCTATCTTGCTTCATCTCTACCCAACCCTACTTCCCTTTCCACTTCTGGATTATTTTGAAGCAAATCTAGATATACCATTTCATTGCAAATATGTCATTATATGTCTCTATAACAAAGGAACTCTTCTACAATCCTTTTTAAAGGATTTTTCCCCCAGAAATTAGAAAGTTTTACAGAAAAAAATTCCAGATTTTGGTCTCCTAAAGACTTGGAAGCTCTGCCAACACTGGACCTGGATGGTAATCACTGGTTACAGCTGAGTGGACACTGCCTCTTTAGATAAGGAAGATGATGTCTACTTTGCCTCAGTCCCTACCACTCCCTATTGTACCCTACCTGGCCAGCTCACCTATACACATCACCTGCCTGGCTCCTGTACACATTTAATTTTTTGTAACATCTTTATTGGAGTATAATTACCTTACAATGGTGTGTTAGTTTCTGCTTTATAACAAAGTGAATCAGTTATACATATGTCCCCATAGCTCTTCCCACACATTTAATTTTTGTAAGGAATTCACTTAAAGGAGAAGGTAGAAAAGACTTGAACAACTTGAAAAATGTGAAAATTGACTAGGAGATAGAACTGTGTTTAAGGCAGTTTGTAGAACCACATTAGATAAAAGGCATTCAGGAAGGAAGCTTTGAAAGTTGAGACATAAGCAATTTAGGAATTTTGATTAGAGAGACCAAGGTGGAAGGAAGCAGAGGGGCAGTAGAGAGATAACCTACTATGTACCAGTCTCTTCCACAGACTTTTTGTCACTCAATCATCCATCTCACTCAGAAGGTGGGATTTACCTCTATTTCACAGATGAGGAAATTGAGGCAAAGAGAAGTTAAATAAACTTCCCAAGGCCGCTAAGTTAACAAGGAGCTAAATTAGGGTTTAAATCTGGAGTATGCCTGGTTCTAAAATGAGGCAGCCCTCACAGTAACCATGGATCCTTTATAGAGGCTCAGGAAAGAGAACGTGACAAAGTCATGGGGCCCAGGAGGGGTGGAGATGTCACATTAGGATTTTGGAGGATGCCAAGGGCCTGGGGGAAGGAATGGGAGCCCAGGAGCAGGAATAGAAGAGGGGGCTGCCCCGTGGTTGCAGAGAGCACCCGGGAAGAGGCACTTTCTGAGGCGGTGGAGGGCAAAGGTCACGGTCACCACTGTTCTCGGGGTGGGATGGGCAGGAGAGGGGAGGATGCCTTCTTCTTGGCCTGTTCAGGTGAGCAGAAGGTTTATCCTCGAGAACAGGTTGGTGGGTCTCTTTGGTCCCTTGGGCCCCCTGAGTCCCCAGTCAAAGGACTTTGCTAGGAACCTGGCCTGGGGTCCAGCAGCCGCCTCCTCACTCCCCTGGTTCCTTCCCTGGCCTGGGGCCCAGCAGCCGCCTCCTCACTCCCCTGGTTCCTTCCCATCTCAGGGCTGTGCACGTGCCGCTTCTTCCTCTTAGCAGCTGTCACACTGTCCCTGTCACATCCTCTCAGAGCCGGAGGGATCTCCTTCTCACAACCTCAGAACGTCTGTGTAACTTCCTCGCTGCAGGCCTGGGAGGTCCGTGGAGCAGAGCCTCAATCTGTCCTGCTCACAGCTGCACCTGGCCCCTAGCCCAGGGCCCGACACCCAGGCCAGCCCCCAGCAAGTGCTGAAGGGGATGGAGAGAAGCAGGCCGGCCCGCTGACCACTGTCTCCTCCCGCAGGTCGTCCCCTTCACTGGGGTAATCCAAGGGGGTCTCCAGGACGGACTTCAGATCACCATCAATGGGACCGTTATATATTCCAACGGAAACAGGTACCTGGAATTGTTGTCTCTTGCAGCTTTGCCCCTGAGCGAACCAGGGCGCTCTCAGCTCAGGTTGGTCCACCCAGCATCCTCCGAGCTGCCCGCACCTGGCTCAGGGGATGAGCGGGGCCCGGCCCCTGCCAACAGTGCACGGCACTCCTGCCATCTGCCAGTAGCGCCCAGGGCACCATTAACCAGACTCCCCAAAGACGGGGGAGGGGCCCATGAGAGCTCCCAGTCTAAGGAGGGAAGCAGCCCAGCCCAGAGGCATAGCATCGTATGCTATGACCCAGAGTTGCAAAAGCATCACCTTCCTTCATTTCCTATAGCTGCCCTCATCTACTTCGGAACCCTCACTTGGTCTGACGTGGAAATAGTTAAACTTGCCATCAAAGTTGTAATTTGGTCTCTTTCAGTTTCAAGCTCTTTTCTGGAAAATGCTAAGTCAATTCAAAAACTAAATATCTTAGCACTGTTTCCAGCGCTCCTCCTAGCTCCAAGGGGGCTTCCCAAGCGAAGAGCTCGCACGTATTCTCAGAGGCAGGAGGGTCCTCGGATGCTCACGCAGCCCTGGCTGACCTCTGCTGAGGTCCGGGTGGCTCGGGGGCCTGGGACCCGTGCCCAGTTTCGGTGGGGTCCACGTGGGCTGCACCCTGAGGTCCACAGTGCCCACGGAGGCCCCTCTGGACACGTGGCCCTCTCTCAGAAGCCTCTCTGTCCCAATCCCAGCTGGCTTCTGCCCCTACTTCTCCTCTCATCACTTTGTGTGGGGCCTGGGGACCTCCTGGATCCTTTCAGGCCCCTCCCAGGCCCAGCCCTACCCCTGCATCTAGATGCTAGATGACTTCCTCTGCCATTGTTTCCCCTCCAGGTGGACATGGCCACACTGACCATGGGACTTTGAGAGCCCTGAGTGCCCCCAGGGGACTCGGAGGGAAGTGAGGCACCCAGATCCCCCAAAACTCTGCCAGCATGGGAGTCCCAGACCTCGACTCTGAGCTTCCATTGCTGTCTCTCTCCCCCTCCTCTGCCTGCCCTTTCTCCCAACGCAGGAGGGCTTTCTACCCCCGCCCTGCCCAACAGAATCTCTCCCCGCCTCCGAGGCCCCTTCTGATGGGAGCTTTTCCTCTCTCCCTTCCCTGGGGCAGGGATTTTCAAAGGAACACAGGAATGAAGCTGGAGGGCCGCAAAGAGAAAACTACACCCAGAGACATTTCAGAAACGCTATTCTCCACTTTAAGACGAATAGGGACTTAGATTTTCTCATTCCAGAGTCACTTGGAGTTTCCTTTCCCTTTGGTATTCCCAGAGGGAGGGCGGTTGGGCTCAGGGCCAGGCCAGTTTCCCGCAGGCCCCGCTGGCTGAGGGTTCACAGAGTGCTCCGGTGTTGAGGAGGGCATCCAGGACACAACCCCCGTAACCGAGAAAGAGAACGGGCTCTGGGGACTTCCCTGGCGGTCCAGTGGCCAGAACTCCACACTTCCACTGCAGGGGGCACAGGCTTGATCCCTGGTTGGGGAACTAAGATGCTGCAAGCTGTGCGGCCAAAAAAAAAAAGTGGAGGGGCTATGCAGGTAGGGGCTCTGTCCATCGAGGGCCACCCTTGGGGGCAGGGCAGCGCCTGGCTCTGTGGGGCATGACGTGGGAGCGAGGCGTGCTCTCTGACTGCCGTGTGTCTGTTGGGGAGACCAAAGTGACCCCGAGAGACAGGCTGCGAACCACACTGGGGCTGAGTTCAGGGAAGGCGGTTAGAGACAGGCTCCTCGCTGGAGACCCTCAGAACCTCAGACTGGAACTTGGTTTGGGGACACGAGTGAGCTCCGTCTGGGAAGAGGCATAACAAACATTTATCGCGCCCACTTTGTGAGCCAGGTCCCTCGGAAGATTCTTTCGTTTCAGTCCTCACCTTAGAGTCAAGGCTGTACCCAAAGGAAGCTGGGACGGTGAGGGGCTTCCGCCGAGGAGAGATGGGAACGAAGAGTTGCTTGCTTGGGGATTTCCCCTGGCCGCCTTGTTAATCATCCTCGAAAGAAGGCAGTCACCCCCTTTCCAGGGTGCGGCAGCTGAGGGTAGCGAGGTACGGGTTCATTGCCAATGACAAACAGTGAAGAGCTGGGGTCTGGGTGCGGGCCTGCTGACCTCACTCAGGTCAGGTGGACACACGCTAACATCTACAGGGGGACAGACGCGCACACTGAGGTCCCCACGCCTGGAGAGCTAGTGTTTATTCTATGCCTCCCCTTTAGACACCGTCTCTGTAGGCGTCCCATCAATGGCACGTGCTCTTCCCATCTGTCCTCTTCTCTCTCAACTGAGCAGACGTGGGCTGGCCTCCAATGAGCGACCACTTGGTGCAAAAGGTTCTCACTCCTAGGCACATTTCTCGACTTCCAACTTGGATACATTTCTTTATCCATTTTCTACTTATTTTTAGAAAATCACACTGTAAGGGCAAAATGTGGTAACTGCACAAAAACATACTAAGTGCAAATCAGGTGAGCAAAAAAGATGGCAACCACTAAGGATGGGTACAAACCAGCCACGCAGGTTGTAGGCAGGATCCCAGATAGATGTCAGTCAAAGGCGTGAGACCCTCCTGTTCCCACCCTTGGCAGTAAACCAGGATACCGAGAGCACTGTCTGATTTCCCTTGGCCTAGGTTTGCTGTGAACTTTCAGACCGGCCACAATGACAATGACATTGCCTTGCACTTCAACCCTCGGTTTGAAGAAGGCGGATATGTGGTCTGCAACACGAAGCAGAAAGGAAGCTGGGGGGCTGAGGAAAGGAAGATGCAAATGCCCTTCCAGAGGGGGTGTCCCTTTGAGCTCTGCTTCCTGGTACAGAGCTCGGAGTTCAAGGTGAGCAGGAACTCTCCTCTCTTCCCTTCAGCTGCCTGTCCCGCAGCCTTACAGGCGCAGTGAATAGCATTTAAATAGTCACGTGAGCAACACCTTTGTTGCTTGTAAGGATGCAGTCTCCTTAGGCACCTTCACCTGCATCTACATATGCACCTGTTCCTTCTTTTACTATGGAAATAAGCACTAGATAGGTCACCACGGTGCTTTTTGGCCTCCTGGGTCTTTAAAGTCCAAATTATTTCTGCTCCTCTGCCCTCTTCCACTCCAGGTCCCTGGTAACATTTGTTTTTGTTACATTGTTGCAGCCTTTATCCAGGTGTTATTAATGGCTTAGTTTTGCAGGGCATTGCAAACTGCTTTTGCAAGCAGCGCAGTGTCTCTGGGCTTGGGGAGACAGGAGAAGGGGTGAGTACATCTGTGTCTATGCCTCTCTGTGTGAACATGGATGTTCCCAACCCCTCAACATGCAACCTGACGTCACCTCTCCTCTGCTCCCCAGGAACATTTGTATGCATATTTCAGTAACACCCCAGGTGACCTAAGATTAGAAAGACAAACCTACTGCAATAAGCAAACAACCATAAGAACTAAAAAGCCAACAACTAGAGCCACGTAGGGATTGTGTTTGGGTCACAAGCATGTTCCTGTAACTGGCGCAGCTCTGAAGGCTGATGCCCCCGACCTACAGGGGATGGATGTGAAAACTAGACACAGGTCTAAACTTCTAGAAGCAGGGGTCCCAGAAGCTTGGGTGAGTTCCCACCTGGCCAGGGACCCCCTCCTGGAACATGCACTCATCTCGGCAGGTGATGGTGAACAAGAACCTCTTCATGCAGTACGCACACCGCGTGCCCTTCCACCGCGTCAACACCATCTGCGTCACGGGCGCCGTGCAGCTGTCCTACATCAGCTTTCAGGTCAGACTGTCCACCCGGCACCCGCCCCCAGGGGCTGGGTGCAGGGCCTGGTCCACTGTGCCCAGGCCCTGCTGCGTGGGCCCCAAAGTGCCAGCCAGTCTCCTTTCCAGGTGGCTCTGGGGACACACCTGTGGCTCCCCCGTCCTGTCCTTCTTGTGTCGCTGCCTCTGTCTGGGACACCTGCTTCAGTCTCCCGGGCTCCTAGGCCACTCATCTCTGTCATTCCCACCCTCGTTAGGAGGCTGTGTGGTTCTAGAAAGACCCGAGGCTTGGGAATCAAACTGAATCCAGCTCAGATCTCCAGCTCTGCCATTCTCATGGGCTGGGGGATCTTAGACAAGTGACTTCGCCTCTCCCAGCCTCAGTTTCCTCACCTGTGGAAGGAGCAGGGTCTCTGCCACCCCATAGGTCCTTGTGTGAGTTCAATGAGGCGATACACATCAGAGGTCACAGAACAGCCTGCGTGGGCCACACTTGGGTTTATTTGACCCTCTCTGTGCTTTAAAATTTTTGAATGTGTTACCAGCATCTAAAAGGTCAGCAGAAGCTTTTTGTTTTGTTTTGTTTTAATTAATTTATTTATTTACTTATTTATGGCTGCATTGGGTCTTTGTTGCTGCACGTGGGCCTTCTCTAATTGCATTGAGCGGGGCTCTAGGCGCACGGGCTTCAGTAGTTGTGGAACGTGGGCTTCAGTAGTTGTGGCACATGGGCTCTAGAGCGCAGGCTCAGTAGTTGTGGCGCATGGGCTTGGTTGCTCCGCGGCATGTGGGATCTTCCTGGACCAGGGCTCGAACCCCTGTCCCCTGCATTGGCAGGCGGATTCTCAACCACTGCACCACCAGCGAAGTCTCTCAGCAGAAGTTTTGCAAGGTGAAAAAGTTCTGGAGCTGGATGGCGGTGATGGTTGCCCAGCTATAGGAGTCGACTTAATGTCACTGAACTGTACACTTAAAAATAGTTAAGATGGTCAATTTTATGTGCATTTCACCGCAGTTTAGAAAAAAAAAAAAGGTCAGGCGATAGCACATGGTAATCTGGATTTCTGGTTTTTTGTGAAAACTGGAAAGATTGGGGAATGCTGGGCCCACATTCTGCAGGGCCCCAGGCCGCTGGTTGGGAGCTGTCAGCACCACATTGGTATTTGAGTGTGTTCCCTGAGATGGGAAGGCACACAGCAGGCCTCTGACAGATATGAGGCCCTTTCTCTTTGGTCCTCATCTCTCATATTCCTTCCCTCCCTAACTCCCCCTGTGGGGTTGGGGAGAGAGGAGAGAGAGACGGAGGTGGAGAGAGAGACAGCCAGCCTGCCATCACTCCTGCCATCACACAAAGTTAGGGAAGGAGCCTAACCTTCCCTCTGCCCGTCCTGGACACCCCCACTCCACCTGCTTGCCTGTCTGTCTCCCTCTTGCCTGTGGCCCCTGCTTTTCCCCTCTTCCGTTAGTGCTTCTCTTCAGCCCATGGCACCTTTATGTTTTAACAGAACACCGGCGCAGCTCTCATCCCGCCCGCCTTCTCCACGGTGCAGTTCTCCCAGGCTGCCTGTTTCCCACACAAGCCCAAGGGGCGCAAACCAAAAGTGAGTTCAGTGGAGGCCTGGGGAGGCTGAGCTGTCAGCAGGAAGGACAGAGCACTCGAGACGCTGGTCCAGCCAGCACGCCAGCCAGGGTCTCCAGGGCCTGTCATGCCCAAAGGTTCCCTGCCTCCATCCACAGCCCCGGGCCCAGAGCTGGGGACCTGGGAGCTGTCCTTGGCTCTTCCTTTCTCTCCTTATCTCTCCAGGGCACCAATACCTCTCTTCCCAAAGCCACTGCCTTGGTCCAGGCCATCTGCCCCCTCAACACTCCGACCACGGCCTGGTTCCCCACGCCCCACTCACCCACCACAGTGACCTTCCTATGCACAAATCTGATCACATCCTCCCCTTGCTTTAAAGTCCTAAAGGCCCCAAGTCCCTCTAGATAAAGTCCAGATAGCAGGACCTGCAGAATCCTCCCCAATCTTGCCCCAGCCTCCCTCCCGGCTTCATCCCTCACCCAGGAAGCTCACGCAGCCTCCACTGCTCACTTGGGGCTCTCTCAGGCCACCGTGCTTTCTGCACATGCTGTCCCAGTGCTGAAAGCACCCTTTGCCACCCACATCCAGCCACTCCCAAATGGCCCTTCACAGCTCTCCTTAAGTGTCACTCCTCTGGAGCACCGTCCCCGGAGCAGATCGCTGGATGCCCTCCTGAGTCACCACAGACTTTGGATATCTCTGTGCTATTCCAGTCGCCACGTCCTGCTATCATTGTGTCTATGTGTGTCTCCTCACCACTCTCCTCCCTCCCTCCCTACACCCACCAGGCCCTTTGTGGGCTGGGATTGTAGCTGGTTCATTTGTGTATCCCTAGCGTTTTGCACAGTGCCCGGCATGCAGTAGGGGCTCGGTTAGTGAATGTGGAATAGGTTTGCGAGAGGAACAGTCTGCCGGGTGAAGCCTGGGGCCCGGACAGGAAGGGGAGCAGGCCTGGCCCTTTCTTTGGCCACTTGAGCAGTGGGGACTGGGAGGAAGGCCGTCTCTCTACCCAGCCTCCCTGGGCCCAGCACGGCGCAGCGGGGGCACCTGCCTTCTGCCGTGCGGACGCAGGACTGGTGGGGCCACAGGCAGCCTTTGCAGGGCAGCCCGACTTTGGCCCTGGCCTGGGGAGGACAGGGTGTGGTGGATACAATCAGCAGAACTGGGTACCATCTGGATTTTCTCTCTTGTTACCTGGGTGAGCTCGGGCAAGTTGCCTAACCTTTCTGAGACTAGTTGCCTCACCGGCGAAATAGGAGGCAAGGATGCCTCCCTCGTTGTAAAGTCTTGAAGCCAGAGCCTGGCACACGGCAGGCCTTCAGCCGATGTAAGTTTTCACCTTATGGGTGAAACGTGGCACCGGGAGTAACGGCTTGGCCTCCGGGAGCTAAATGGTCTGCATCAGACACACCCTCCTCTCCTTCTGAAGGAGCCAATGGGAATGTTCCCCCTCCCCACCCACCCTGCATAACCACAGTGTACCTGGGACGCTGGGTGAGAATCTGGGCGCCCAGAAGGCTCAGGAGGGAGGCCGCGTGTGGGGAGGCATTTCTTACCACAGCTTCTGCCGCCGTGTTACTCTCGAGTGGCGCCAGTGTTAACCACCGCTGTGGTTTCTCATCCCCTTCAGCCTCCAAGGATGTGGTCGGCCGGCTCGGCTCCCATCGTAAGTGTCTTGCTCTCTCTACGGAATCTCTTCACTTCGGCTTTTCCTGTGGGTTAAAAGGAGGAGGCGGAGTCAAGCGTGGAGCCTCTCCCATCGGAGGGAAGGGCCGCCAAGGCCAGACCCTTGGGCCATCTGCCCGGCTGGGGTGATGGTGGGAGGGAGTTCGGGGTGCGGGGAGCGGTGGCTGGCCCTGATGAATCGGGAAGGAGCCCCAGTGGCCGCTGGTTTGCTCAAGGCCCTGCCACTCTGTGGGCAGCCACAGGACACCAAGGCCCCACGTTCACTTCTTCCTTCTGCAAAGCGAGGCTGTGCTAGAGAGATTGCCCTGAGAAAGATGCAGGCCACAGGCCACAAATGCAGGCCATGTTTCTTCTCCAGAGAAGAAACACCTCTACCTGCCAATTTTGGGGCGTCTGGTCAGGCGGATGGGGCTGGTTACAAGCTCAAGATGACCTCACCCAAGAGGAGTGTGTTAGGTGGTGCCCTCTGGTGGCAGGTGGCAGTCTTCACACCGGTGAGAGCCGGTTATAATGGGGCTTCTTTCTTCCAGACTCAGACCGTCATCCACACCGTGCAGAGCACCCCTGGACAGATGTTCCCTGTAAGTCTGAACGCTCTGGTCAGCTCACAGCCCCACCACGTGCCCCTTTCCCAAGGAGTGAATTCTCTAGGCCCAGAGTCAGGAAGAAAGCAGTTTAGCAAGGAAGATGGGGACAATTGGGGCTGGGCCCTCTGCTTAGGAGAAACGCACGTAAAACTCTCCTTGGGACAGTAGAGATTCTGGATCAGGCTGGATTTACCCAACGACCCAAGAAATAGGACCCTAGGGACCAACAGGAAAACGGGTCCTTCTGTCCCTGAGAGGGGAGTGCAGTGGTCCCCGTATCTGGATATGAGACCCTCCATCCTGAGGACAAGCCCCCAGGATGTCACTGCTGATCGCAGGTTTAGGCTGCTTCTCCTCCTCCTGTGCCAGTGCAAAGCACACGGGGGGCCTGGAGTCAGTGGGGCTGCCCTTGGAGGGGCTGAGGGGCAGGTGACCATGATGGGATCCAGGAACACAGCAGGAGTCCCGCCAAGGCTGACATGGGAAGGAAGGTGACTGGGAGAATCCAAGGCCTGAAGCCTCACGACCTCAGTCTCCCATTGGAGCATCGCCTCTAGAACGTGCAAGGGCGTGTGTGTGTGTGTGTGCGTGCGCGTGTGCGCACACTCCCGTACTGAATTTCCCGATCTCTTTTCAGCAGAATCCCATGAGCCCACCCATGGCATATCCCAACCCAACCTATGTAAGTGGTTTCTCTGGGAGGGGTGGAGTTCTGGTTTGTGTTGTGCAGGGCTGGGGGAGGGGAAGAGGGGAGGGCAGCTTACAAAATGAAAAGCAGTCCCTCAGTAAACTGAAGTTCTGGAAACTTCCAGGTAACTTAGAAGACTTAGGAAAGGGGCTTTCACCTTGAAAATCATCCCTTCACCATGAGCATATTACACGGTCTTCCCTTCTCAGCCCAAGCATCCTTTGTGTCCAACCAAAGCTCTTTTCATGATAGTAAAGGCCCGTTAATTTGAGGAATGCTGGAAAGTTTTCCTTTGCCATTTACTGAGCCAAGTAAAGATACCATGGAGTTCTTTCTTGAAGATACAGGCACAGTTAAGTTGTCGACTGACAGTCCAAATGCACAGAAGTTGTCATGAAGTTTCTCTTGCAGCGGCGGCTGCTCTGGCCGCTGCCGTCTGACCTGCCCCCTCCTCCCCACAGCCGATACCTTTCTTCACCTCTATCCCCGGTGGGCTGTACCCCTCCAAGAGCATCATGGTGTCGGGTACTGTCCTGCCCAGTGCTCAGAGGTAAGCCAGGGTTCCTGGGGAGAAGAGACACCCCAAGGTCTTTCGGGCCATTCCCCCGGCTCGGGGCAGAGAGTCCATGGGAGCGGCCCATCCCCAGGTTCTACATCAACCTGTGTTCCGGGAGAGACATCGCCTTCCACCTGAACCCCCGCTTCGACGAGAATGCCGTGGTCCGCAACACGCAAATCAACAGCTGCTGGGGGTCTGAGGAGCGAAGCCTGCCCCGACAGATGCCCTTCTTCCGAGGCCAGAGCTTCTCGGTGAGATGCTGCAGCCCCGAGCTGGGAGGGGCTCTCGAGGGGCAGTGGAGTAGCGGGTGGAGGTCATCTGGGGGCACCTTGATGGAGACAGGAGCTGACGCCTCTGGGGTGAGGATGGGGCCCAGAAGAGGGGAAAGTGTTCCCCAAATTACTGCTACTATCATTTTACTGTCACTGTCCCACATAAGGCAGGTGGCAGGTACCACCTACTGTTACAGATGAGACTAACTGACACGTGCAGGTTACTTGCTAAGGTCACACAGCCAATCAGTGCCAAATCGAACTCAAGAATGAGGTGTCATCCATTCACTCACTCACTCATTCATGAATGAGGTGTCATCCATTCACTCACTCACTCATTCATGAATGAGGTGTCATCCATTCACTCACTCACTCACTCACTCCTTCATTCAACAGTCATTTATCAGCTATTTCATCCAGGCCCACTTTGAGCAGCAAGTACCCCAGGTACTGGGGGGCAATGAGGAAACAGTCCAGGTCCTGCCCCCATGGAGTTTACAATCAAGGTCGGGGAGGGACAAGGAAACAAATGTACGGACAGATCGCTGCAGAATAGCAACGGGTACTACGTGGAGGGCAAAGTCGAATAAGAAATAAGTGAGCCCTGGGCAGGGGCCATGCTTCCTTAGGTGGGGGCAGACCTTGGAGGAGGCCCCAGCGCAGGCGGGACCTCAGTGGTAGGAGGAGCCCATCTTGCAAAAAATCTAAGGGGCAGCAGAGGGAGCTGTTATTATCGCCGAGGCAGAGGGTCATGGTCGTGGCCTGTCTAGGAAGCAGGAGGCCCCGGGGCTTCTGGGAGATCGAGGATGGGGAGGTGGCGGGTGGCACTGCTGGCGGCCCGGACGACACAGAGCTGGGTTCTCGGCCCTGACTACATACTCAAATCACCTGAGAGCTTGAAAAAGAAAAAGCAATGCCTGGTCCCACCCCAGGCCCACGAGAGGGTGAGCCTGGACACCCGTATTTTTAAATATGCCCTAATACTCCTCACCCAGGGTTGAAAATGACCGATGTAGGGCCTTGTGGGTCATGGATTGTGAATTTTAGCCCAGGGTGTTGGTGTGTTTCAAGCCAGAGAGCAGGATACTTTGATAGCTGTGTGACCTTGAGTAAGTGTCGTAGAGCTGTGCCTCCGTTCCCTTATCTAAAATATGGGACTGCTAGTAACAGTGATCTCACAGAGATGGAAGAAGGAAATGAAATCGAGTCTGTGACACGCTTAGGACAGTGCCCGGTGCGCAGTGACTCTGCTGCTGCTGTTAGCTATGTGATGGGGACGATGGTATTTTAACAGCTGTGCTCCTCTGGGAGAATGTCGGGGTGGAAGAGACAAGTTAGGAGGCTGCCGCAGCAGGAGTGCAGACACCCAGCACTCCTGTGTGCCGGGTCCTAGGGGCATGGATGACACAGGCCAGCATTTGTGTCCCTAGAGGCTCAGGGTCCAGCCAGAGGGTAAGGATAGGGGTGCGGGACACAGCCTGAGGGCAGTGCCTGACTCAGCTAGGAGCGGCTCAGGAGTTGGGGAAAGGCCGGGAAGGCTGGCTGCAGGAGGGCGAGTCCTGGAGGGGGAGTAGCAGTGATCCACGTGGACGAGGTGTGCAGAGCGGGGAGCCCAGGGGACGGGTATTCAGGGGGGAGGAAGAGAATACGTAGAAGCACAGGGAAGGAGAGCACGAGGCGTGTTCGGGGAAGAGTGAATCCTTCGGTGGGGCTCGAATGCAGGTGTACGTCTTGCTTAACTAACGTCTGGGGAAGGTGGGAAGGACGGAGGCAGACGTGAGGCTGCCTTTGGCTTTGAGGACAGTCCAGGCGGGGTACAGATGCCGGGGCCTCTCGTCCAGGTGTGGATCATGTGTGAAGGCGCCTGCCTCAAGTTGGCCGTGGACGGCCAGCACCTGTGTGAATACTACCACCGCCTGAAGAACCTGCCTGCCATCAACAGCCTGGAGGTGGGGGGCGACATCCAGCTGACCCACGTGCAGACATAGGCCAGCCCTGCCCTGGGCTGCCGTCTGGCTCTGCTCATCACCCCCACCCGCCCCGGATCCTGAGCTTTGCTGGAGAGACCACGTCCTTGGCTGGCTCTGCTTCTGGCCAGGTCCACCTCGTCCGACGCCGCTAGCTGTCACTCACGCGGGAGGCTGTATCCTCGGCCCCTCCCCTTCCTCCAATCTTTAACCTCTCCTCCTCCTGGAAAGCTACCCTGATGACACCCCACTGGTCCCCACCAACGGACAGGAGCCTTCTCAGCAGGGGGCTCTCCCCTTTCCCAGTGTCCTTCGAATAAAGAAAGAAAGAACAACGCTTGTCGGCACGTGTGCCTGGGATGGCCATGGTTTGGTAACTGAGTTTGGAGACCTTCTGGAGTCTCTGGAATCGGGGAGGTCCAGGCTGAGGGAAGAGGGGGAAGAGAGCATGGGCTCACTTGGATCAGCGGGTGGTTCCTGACCTCCAGGCCTGCTCCCAGCGGGTCCTCCACAAACCCCACAAGGGTGTGGGCGAAAGCTCAGGCCTCTTGGACAGGCATCGCTGACGCAGGAAGCTTGGTGATGGAGGTGAACCCAGGAAATGGCCCCATGCTTCTGAGATGGGCCAAGGGCTGGGCTGGGCTCCCGAGAAGCCGACTCGGAAGAGAGGCCTGTTTGTGTGCTTCTGCTGTGGGTCCCCTGGTGTCAGGGGTCAGGGTGTGCGTGGGAGAAAGAGAGTCAGTGTGCGGGGTTCTGCCAGTCACTGAGCCAGGGCATGGGGACGGCTCTGTGTCCCCACGATGCCAACGCATCCTGCAAGCTCCAAGAATCCTGTCCTCGGGAACCAGGGTGGGGCTCAGAGCATCCTCAGACCAGCAGTACCAGCAGCACCTGGGGGCATGAATCCCCGGCCCTGCCTCAGACCTCCTCAGCGCCTGCGACGTGACAAGATCCCAGGTGGTCTGCTGCACGCTGGAGTGGGAGAGGCACTGGCCTAGGGGACTGTCGTGCAGATGCGTCGCTGGGACGCTGAGGTCGCATGCCCCTTTCTCCCCCACTACCGGACCCGAGCAGGAGTGGTGGAGGGGAGAAGTGGGCCGGGGAGCCAGTGAGACAGGGTCCCAACCCAAGCCCGGAGCCAGATTTTGCCAAACCCTCGCTTAGCCCCTGGCTGAGCTCCTTCCTTGCTCTCACCGGGCTCAGTCCCTTGAGAAGCCTTCCCCGTGAAAGATGGGTGTCCTTCCCTCACTGCCAAGTCCTCGACACGCAGCCCAGCCTCGCCTGTGCTGTCACCCAGGGCCCAAATCATTACTGGCCAAACTTTCACGAAACAGGCAGCCCCAGAGCAAAAGGCGGTGACTGCGTAAGACCGGGCTGTGGTCTAGGCCTTCGCTAAAGACCTGGCAGCCTCGCGCCCCTGCCACACCCCATGTGAGACGCCTCCTGAGGTGCAGCTCATGCCCGCAGGCTGGGCTGCGCTTCCTTACCCCCATCACGGGTCTTCAGATGTGCACAGAACTCCGTGTGCTGTCCCCATACCCGGTGGGCATTTCAGAGGAGCAACGGGGCCACGCTGATATGTCCCTTTGTGGAGGAGTTTTGTCCAGGCTGTGGCACCCCTCAGTCCTCAACTCTATACAGCTTAAGGCTGCTTTCCCTCCAAAACACCCACACGCACATACAATGTGGTTAAAATAAAATGCATTTCGTACAAATATCTCCATCAAGGAGTCATACAAGGAAGGCTCAAGAGGCAGACTGGGGTTTGTTTTTTTTACATACAGAGGCATAAATAACTGTACACAGGCCGCTAAATACAGAGTGACGTGACAGCGTCTCCTGGTGGTCACCCAAGTGGTGCGATCAAGGAAGTTCCATCCTTCTCACCCACTGGCCAGGCCTGGCACTGCAGATCTAGTCTCCAAGGGACCGGGGAGGCCCATCTCTCCATCACCCCGGCAAGGGGCTCACTCAGTCCAGGCTGCTACTGGGTAGCAGGTCAAGTAAAGCATTTGAGAGGGAAGGATATGGGGAAATAAGATGTGAGGCTTGGGGATATAATCTCCCTCCAATATCCCCAGTCCTGTGACCTCAGAAAATCGAGAGTTGGCACCATCCTTAAATTCTACAGTGGCAGCTTTAACTTCTCCTGTGGGCGCTTGGAGCTCTGGTATTGCTGGGCAGCCCCGCTGCCCCATCCTTTTTCACCTCATAGGGAAATACAGCACCAAAGATATCTTCATGATAGCGCTTCTGGCTCTTTAAGGGAAAACAGAGACCAAGGTGTCAGCTCTGCTGGTGCAGCGATCTCTCACTCATCAGGTCCGAGCTGGGCCAAGCCCCAAGGGTCCCCCTGCTCCCCCATCACACCTACACTCATGAGCCGTTTGCCTTCCCAACTGTCATGCTCAGATTATACTCGAATCTCACTTAGACTAGGTAACCCTCATGAACACCTGCTCTGGCGTGGGCCACCAAAGCATCTCTCCAAGCTTTCTGATGGGCGCTAAAGCCCGTCCAGTGCTTGTCTCACGAGGGGCTCCAGGAAATGTGGGCTCTGAGATAGATACGGTTGGGACATGCCGTGTACTCCCTCCCAGTCTCGAGGCGCCGCGACGCACAGCAGCCTGTCAGGGGCCCTGAGAGTCTTGTAGAAAACTCAACATGTTTGCCCTTGTTTACGTGAGCAGCCAGGCCAGGGTGCACAGTTGGGCCTTCTAACAGCCCCGCCAGCTCTGACCTCCCGCCACCTCTAGGATTCCTTTGAGCCCAGACTGTTGCGAGCCTGACCCCCCGGCCCTGGCTCCCGGGCCCACGTCCTTGGCCTGCATCCCGAGCCCACACGCCAGCGGCCCTACCTTAAGCTGGAAGAAATAGTCCTCCACCTGCTCCTCAGTTAGGCTCAGCGCGGTGGCCACCAGCTGCTTCAGGGTGCGGGCCACATCCCGGGCTGCGCGCACGTCCCCGCAGACGTAGAGGTGGCCCTGGTCCTCGTGGAGCACGTGCAGCACCTCGTCCGCCAGCTGTTGCCGCAGGATGTCTTGAACGTAGACCTGAAGCCAGAGGAGACGGTGGGTCCAGGCCCCCAGTGCTGGGGGCGAAGGCTGCGGTCAGGCCTGCCGGCCATGGGGAGATGAATAGGAGGTGGGAGGGGTGGCAGGGTGAGCACCCTCCTGGCCAGGGCCTTGCACGGGGACCAGGCTCGAGATGAGGAGGTGCACGGGTGCCCTGCCCGGCCCAGGCCCAGGCTGGGGCTGGAGAGGTGAATACTGGCCACAGCCATGCCCTTGAGGAGCTGACTCTCTAGTGGGGCTCCCTGATCTGCTCTGAATTCACCGAGCTTCAAAGAGGCATCATCAAGCCACTTACCCTGTCCAGAGCTCTGAGGCCCACCTGCCTGCACCCCACAAAAGGGAATCTCTGTCCTCGAGATGCCCCGTGTAATTCACAGCAGGGCTCCCCAGTTACACAGAAGTCCTGGAGTCAACGGGGGACTCTCTCCTCTTTCTCTACACAAGATGCCCAGTGACCCTGGCATGGAGTGCCAGGTCTGGGAGGAGCCCAATGGGATCAGTTCACAAAGGTTGAGCCAACAGTCTTTTCTGACCCCCCAGGCTCATGGGGCAAAGTACTACCCGGCACAGCAGAGCCGGTCCGCGGGCCGTGCTGGGAGCAGCGGCTGCCCCCCAGCCATGCTGTGCTGGAGCGCGAAGCCGACCTGGACCACCTCCCCCCGCCCCCGACAGCTGTACATGCCGGCCGAGGACCTTCAGCAGGCTGGGCACTGGGGATTGGCTCACATGTGACTCTGACTTAGCCCTGAACGTCTCAGGGCCCGTCTCTTCTCCTGGAAGAGTGAACATAATCGCTTCACAGCGCCACTCCGGTGACTGTATAATCACCTCCATTTTAGAGCTGAGGAGGTGAAGGCTCAGGGAAGTGAGGGGCTTGCGGGGAGCCAGGCACCCACCATAGTCTGTGCTTTTAATGCTCCACCCACTGCGTGGGCAGCTGCAGCATTTACCTTGGGCTGGTCAGGCAGGCGAGAATAGGCTGTGTGCACCTCATGCAGCACCCCCTTCCGGGTCATCTCCAACATCTCTTCCCGGTAGAGGTGGTCCTCATCTGGGCGGCGGCACCCAAACACCAGGGTCATGCGGCCACTCTGGAGACCTGCAAGACCCAGGAGGCTGCAGTTACCAGGATGGCCACCAGAGGGCGGGCGGGCCATGCTTCAAGGCCTGCCGAGCTGCGCATCCAACTAGAATTCCATTTCATCCCCACGTTCCATCTAGCACTGTTCCCACTTTACAGATGAGGAAACTGAGGCCCAGGGCATTCACATCCTTTGTCCATACAGGCTGAGGCAAACTTGGGAGAGGGACCAGGAAACATCTGCGGGGTGTCTACAGCTTCAGTTCTACTCCCAGGGAGATGCTGGGCACTACCTGGTACCCCCTCCGCACCCCCAAAAACCCTCCAGCTGTACCTTTGTGCTCGGCATCATGAAGCCGCTGCTGCCAGAAGCTGCGGAAGGGGGCGATGCCCGTGCCAGGCCCGATGAGGATGCAAGGGTGGGAGGGGTCCTCAGGGAGCTGGAAGCCGCTGGCACTGAAGGGGACGGGAGGAAAGAGGCCCCGTCCTCAGACACCCTGGGTCGGATGCACACGCAGGACAGGGGCTGGGGAGCTGGGGGGGTGGCGGGGGCGGTAGTGTTGCGGGGTAGAAAAGACAACGAGCTAAAAGTTGATTTCCCAAGTCCTGCGGGCTGCTTCATGTCCCCTGTCCAGGCGCACCATCACCTGGCCCTGGGGTCCCTCTGAGAAAGGCTGAGCCTCGCTGTACTCTGGGCCCCAACATCGCTGCCACCTCTGTCCCTGCTAGAGACTTGGCCATGCTCTACCACTGGGGGTTAGAATGGAGAGGCCCAGTGTGACCCTTGTGCCTTCTTTACGGGCCAAGGGGCCCAGAGTGGCATCTAAACCCCAGATTGGGCTTCCCTGGTGGCGCAGTGGTTGAGAGTCCGCCTGCCGATGCAGGGGACACAGGTTCATGCCCCGGTCCGGGAAGATCCCACATGCCGCAGAGCGGCTGGGCCCATGAGCCATGGCCTCTGAGCCTGCGCGTCCCGAGCCTGTGCTCCACAATGGGAGAGGCCACAACAGTGAGAGGCCCGCGTACAGCAAAAAAAAAAAAAGAAAGAAAGAAACCCCAGATTCCTCCCTTTCAACCCAGTACTCCCCGGGGCCAGCGGTCCCGTGATGGACACAGTGCGGGGGGTGCTTACCTTCGCACAAAGCAGGGCACCGGGTCTTGGGGCTTCAGGTTGCTGAGCCATGTGCTGCAGACGCCGTGGTGCAGGGGACCCTGGCCGTCTGTAAGGACAGCACACACCTGACGAGCATCGTCCCTCCCACCCCTGTGTGAACCTTCTCAGTGGCTCCTCCCACACTGACGCACCTCCCTGAACTGCCCGCTCAGGCACTCTGCAGGCTTTAATCAAAGGAATGTTTTTCTCCTGGTTCTGAGTTCCACCCTCTATTCGCCCAGAGCTGGCAAAAGCTGAAAGGGACTCAGAGAGTGTGCAAGGCTCTCCTTGTGCCACTGCAGAAACCGCGTCTCAGAGAGGGAAGGTGACTTGCACAAGGTCACTCGGGTAGCAGTAGAGTCAGGTCACAGCTCAGCTTCCCTAACTCCTACTCCGATGCTCCTTCCAAGAGTTTCTCCAGGGACCCTCCCAGCCCATCACTCAGCTCCGATGACAGTAGCACAAAGTGGCCCCTCAGGGTGACCACAGTCACTTCCTCGCAGTGTCTTCAGGAGTACAGCCCTTGCTGGTAGGAACCCTGGGTGGGTGATGGACAAGCTGCTGCGCCTTCCGGTCTGCTCTTCCATCTCTGTCTCCCCCGGTGGCCCCTCCTGGGCTTGTGGAAACCCCAGGTTCCCTTCCCAATGGCCCAGCATTTAAGGGGACCTTCAACCAACTCGAGAAGTCCCGCTGGTTCTCCTCTGGGTGGAACCTTGTTCTCACAGGATGTGCCTGCCTCTCCTCTCCTGGTCTGAGGGTTGAGACTTGGCCTCTGCAGACGTTCTCTAGCAGAGCAAAGAGAGTCTCTGCCCGGTTTTCAGGAACTGTGTGACTGTGCTTCTCAGAGCACAAAGGGCTCTGAGGCGTGAGCCAGCTCCCCAGCTTTGCCAACCCAGGCAATGCTCAGTTACGGAGAGAGGGCAGGGGCGTGGTTCATCCAGCTGGACAAGGTGTGGGACCTCCCAGTGTATGTCAGCCCATCCCCCGCCCTCTGCCCTCACGGCACCCTGCACCTTCCTTCTTAGCACCTACACAATGACAGCTGTCTGTTTCTATGATTCTCTCTTCATGGTTCCCTCTAGATGGGAAGCTCCATGAGGGCAGGGTCTATGTGTGCTGTATTTCCACACCCACCGTGGTGCCAGGCATAAAGAGGTATGAAATAACTCATCACTGAATGAGTGAGTGAATGAATGAACCATCAAGGCAGAATCACCCCTGTATTTAGGCTGGACTATCAGGAAGACTAAGAATCGCTGGGCGCCCACTAAGTACTGGGTACTTTCCACATCTGATCTCATTAAATTGTCCCAACAGGAGTTGGACAGTAGAGAGGAGTATGGTGGTTAAGAACTTGGACGCAGCAGTCAGACTACCTGGGTTTGCATCTCCGTTCTCTACCTGCTACCAGGGTGACTTTGAACCTGTGGCTTAACCTCTCTGTGCCTCAGTTTCCTCACCCGTGAAATGCACACAGCTCCCGTCTCACGTGGTTACCGACCACACACACACAAAGACGTTAGCTCAGTGCCTGGTTCATGGTAGTCTCTCCCATACTCCTCCTATCGCTGTTAACAGCTCTGGAAGGTGGGTGTTTAATGATGATGAGACCAAAGCTCAGAGATGTGGAACAGCTGCCCAGTGAGGAGCAGACGTGGGCCGCTCCACGGCCTCTGCCCCAGCCTTACCTCGGGTGCGGTACGTGAGCACGGCCACAGTGAGGTGGATCTCCGTGGGTGCGTGGTCCCTGGAGGAGCTGATGGAGTAATACCGGGGCTTCAGGACAGGCAGCTGGGAGAGCAGGAAGCTGGTGGACACCCGCAGGGACGGGAACTCCTCCAGCACCTCCAGGAAGGTGGGGCTATTGGTGAACTTCCACTTGTTGTAATCAGACGGCTGAAAGCCAAGGGCAACATGAGTGTCTCAGGGCGCCTGCCCCACACAGAGGGAAGAGGCTGTCACAATCCAGTATTCATTCATCCACTCCCACGGCACACACTTCAAAGCACCAGGTGCTGTCCACGGTGCTGAGAACGCCGAGCTAGAGAGGAAAAAGTTCCTGTCCTGGAGGAGCTCAGGCCAATGAGTAGCATTTCTCTAACTTGTGTGCTTAGAACTTAACTGTCAGCAACTTGCAGGCAGGAGTCAAATCTTTATTCTAATCTAATTTGGGGAAGGGCTTCAGAATCATACAGACCTGGGTTCAAATCTTGACCGAACGCCCTTACTATCTGTGGGATCTCGTCCTCATTACTTAACCTTTGTGGAATGAGGATAGCATCACCTACCTCATGGGGGTGTTGTGAGAATTAAGTGAGAAAATGTGTGCCAGGTTAGTGCCGTGCAGCCACAGGCTAAGGGCAGTGGAGGTGGCTGGAATCAAGATAATTAGCGATAATGGTGACGGTAATAATGATATTCGGTGCCTTTTGCAAAGACTTGGGTCTAGAAAGTTGCAGGTGAGTTAATGCATTCTCTCATTCATTTATTAATTCAACTACCCATCTGTTACTATGTCCATTATCCATTCATCCACACCACCCATCCTCCATCACTTCCTCAATTCCAGGCTTGTTCCAGGTGTGGGGAATAAAAGACAGAGCGGCTCTCCTTTTCTAGCTCATTTCTGAGGAAGTGCACTTTGGTTGCATCCTGTAGACATTCAAAACAATTCAGTTCACTTGACACAACTACGTCCTAGAGATGGGACAGGAGAGGATGCCTGGCTTCCTCCCAGCCTTTGACAAATCGCACTTTGGGAAGCTGGGGTGGATTCCCCTTGGAGGTTAAAGACCAGCTCTAGGCTCAGAATGTCCCCGACTCTGGGGCCCTGCTCCTGCCTCACCCACCAGCCCCGACCTTCACCTGGCACAGGGTCTCCAGCCTCTGCCTCTCAGCCTCGTCCGTGGCCAGCTGGGCCAGCTTTCGGAGCAGCAGTTGGGTTGGCGGGGTGGTGATGTCCAGGAAATAGGTGAGAGCCTGGCTGAGTGAGCAGGTGGGCAGTCGCTTGTCCCTGACCCAGTAGCTGCCTGGATAGGGAAGAAAGGAGTCAGGATGGGAAAAAGGCCCCATTTAGGTTTCCCAAAGAGTGATGAGGCATCTGGGATAGACACCCTCTACCCTCCAACTGCAGGGGAGAGAAGACACTGGAGTTCTGGTTCCAGGAACAGCAAAAGGGTTCATGTGCCCAACTCAAGTGCAGGAAGATGGTGCCCAGCGGTAGGGCTGCCAGGAAAGGCTGGTCAACAGCCCTCCAAAGGGCACCCAAGTTGACACAATCCTGCAAAACTAACTATGTACCAGAGTCCAGTCACTCTCTGGCCCAGACCTGAACTTCAGCAGGACACACACAGCTGAACTACAGACTCACCATGACTAAATTCACCAAAGACTGATGTACACCCCAGAGGCCAGTTCTTCATTTAGAGAAAAGCCCATAACTGCAGTCTCCAGGGGTGACTGGGTGAGCAGCCCTCAGCCCAGAGTGAGGTGGCAAGTCTCAAGGAATGCCAAGAGGCCGTATGCAGGGCGGTCACAGCATGGACACTGGAGCCAGTAGACATGGGTTCAAACTCTGGCTCCCCACTTACTAGTAGGCTGACTGAACCCTCTGAACTTGGGTTCTGTCTCTGTGAAATGGACGTGATAATAAAACCTGTCCTGCTGAGTTTGCATGAGGACTGAATGAAACAGTACACGTATTAGGTAAAAATATTAGTATTACATTGTTTCCTCTAGACCCCAGGCCTGAGGAGTCACATCTGTCCCCCTACAGTCACAAGGATGTCTCTGTCCTCTTATCCCCGAGTTGCAGGCTCTCTCACACACTCCTGGACAGTGGGGAACAATGCCAGACTTTGCTTCTCAGGCTCCTGCTGTCCTATTTTGGCCACTCTCTTTAGGGGGACACATTTTTTGGAGGTATCATGATTGCAGAGGACGCTAAGGCCAGGGAGCTAGTCCAAAGGGCTGGAAGGCCTGTGGTTGCTGATTTCATTAGTTTTCCTCTCCTAGTGCCTGTCACCCAGTGCTGTGCTCACCACATAGGCTGAGAGCCTCACCTTAGCACACAACGGGGACTCTGACCCCTCCCCCGGACAGCCTCATCTCTCCAGTTAGGATGGCCAGGAGGAGCCAAGCTCTCCTGGTCACCCATGGTCTGGCCCTGCCCATTGCCCACAGAAGGTGGGCATAAATGAGACCCTCGATGGGGAAGCAGTATGAAATTAGAATGCCATGAAAATGCAATATAAATTCCAAAGCATAAAATTTGGGATCCAAAGGGTATATTAAACTACCTTCCTCTGACCTTCCGGACAAATGTCGATTAGCCCATGGGAAATGGATTCCTCCATTCCTGCATTTGTTTGGTGCCAGGAATTGTGGTGAAGGTTGCACACACACGTATCTAGTCATCTGTTCTTCACCACAGCCCTGCGAGGAAGGCTCTATTATCTCTATTTTAGAGACAAAGAAACAAAGCCTCGGGAGGTTAACGCCTATGCCCAAGGTCACATTGCTAGTAAGTGATGGATCAGGGACTGAATCTTCAAAGCTCACCATTTTCATAGTTTCCACATTTCTCTATCATGTCACCAAGCAAGTTGCACATGTGTGTCTGTTGTGGGACTGAAGAGACCATGCACGTATTGGTAAAATGCTGGCATCAAGGAACTACCCCCAAAATGGTGGCTGCTGCTGCTATTATTATAATAATAATTATGACTATTTTTGCATATCTGCATCCTGTACTAGGCAGTGAGCTTTCTGAGGGCAGACACAGAGTCTCATTCATTTTTGTAGCCCAGGGCCTGCCTGGTATATAGATGCGAGTAGTTAAAATTTTGATGGAAAAATGAATCAGTCAACCAACAAAAGTGGCCGGGTCAGCAAAGAATGAAGGGGAAAGGTAGCCCAGCCTCTGCTGCTGGGCAGATAGTCCCAAAGAAGCAGCCCTTCCTGTTGGCCCGGCGGCCGGTCGATGACTATGTACAAGGCTGCTCTGGCGCGGGCTTCGGAGGCCCACCACTCAGCAGGAAGGACAGGGTTAGCTGCCCGTTTGCAGCGCAGGTGCGGGCCCAGCCCGTCAGTGGGGCTGGGGCTTGGTGGGAGGATGCTGGGGGCGGCCTCAGCTGAGGCTTTTGTGCAGAGGGCTCACCGTTCTCGCAGAGGGTCTCCAGGCGCATGGGTTGGTGGGGGGCAGGGCCATCCACCACTCGCTCCAGGATGCCTTGGACCAGGGCTGGCTGGTTGCCTGGGAAAACTCCGAGGTGCTCTCCCGGCAGGTAGCTTGGACCTTGGCTGCCCTCACAGGAGAGTTCCACCAGGAGGGTGGTACGGCTGCAGAAGGAAAAAGAAGCCTCTGGTTACGCCACCAGGATTTCCTCCAGCACTCCCTGATGGGTGGGCCAGTTTCCCCAGGAAACGTGCCCTATTTTCATTTTCCTGCCCGGTTCCATGAACACGGGTTGCCGGCATTCCGAGGCTGGGGTGCTCAAGAGGGCCCGGGGCTGACCCGGCCTGTGGCTTCCCCGTGGGGAGAGGGTGGGCAGGAATCCTCCCATGCAGCCCTCCCAAGCCCTCAAGAGCTTGACCACAGACTCCGCCTAAAGAAAGCATTGCACTAGGAGGTATGTGGGCATCGAGACAAACCTTTCCTAGTGTCTAGCACAAATCTGGTTCTTATTAGAACACAGCCCACTTTCGCTAATGAAGGTAAGGACAGCACAGAAAAACAAAACCTACAGAGAATCCACACTGCTGGCTGACCTGGCGAGGAAAGGTCCTTCCCTGCCAAAACTTTTCCTGAAAGTTCTTAAGAAAGCCAAATAGTTTGAGCTTTTCTTGCCCTCCCCTTTTGGTGAAATAGTT
This sequence comes from Leucopleurus acutus, assembly GCF_964270905.1. Taxonomy (NCBI): domain Eukaryota; kingdom Metazoa; phylum Chordata; class Mammalia; order Artiodactyla; family Delphinidae; genus Leucopleurus; species Leucopleurus acutus. The sequence goes on from NC_139161.1 coordinate 44,361,518, forward strand.
AAGTCACAAAGGACAGGAAGTGAAGCAGGTGCCTCGTTCCCAAGCTGGAAAACTGGCCCACGGTTAATGGAGACCCAATGTAAAGGTGCTGGTGGCCACAGGGGTTAGCAATCAAGCTGACCGTACCAGTGGCATCTTAGCGAATGCCAGTGGACACTTCCCTCCTCTCCTTTCTAAGACTGACTTGCTCTGGTCTTTCCTGGATGAAAATAAAATCTGTGGAACGTCACCCAAGAAGCCCTCTCCTTTGCCCTACCTGGATTTTGGACTCTGTAGATTCCGCTGCGATTTCAGCCTCATGGTGAACACATGCTTGGCGTGCATACTGCCGAGGGCTGTGGGACAGAGAGACAGTGAGGTGGCAACGTGGCTCTGAAGTGTTGGTGGGGCAGCCTCCACGTGCTGAGTCAATTATACCCAGACGTTGCCCAGGGGTGTCTTACTGTGGTGGTGCTGGGGTTTTCCTTCCCTTCTTTTTTTCCCCACTGTGTTTCTGAATCACAAATAAAGACCCTTGGTTTGAAGAGGATGCTTGTGCCGCTGCTAGGTATTGGGAAATGCAATGCAAATGCCCCGATATGGGAATTTCTAGGACATCCCATGGCTTGGGATCCGCAGGAGAGCATAGTTGAAGCTGGGGATATCCTAAGCGTGAGGAAACATGTAGGACCTCTGTAGTCCTAGTATAGGAAAAGAGGAAGCACAGAAGCACAGCATCCAGACGGGCCGTTCAGAGTTCCCAGACTGTAGCCTGGAATTGCCTCTGAAAATTGTTCTTCATAATACCTGGCTGCCATTAGAGCGGGAAGGCTGGGGCCCAGATCCCACCTGGGCCACCTGCTAGCAACTTGCTGCACCTCCCTGAACTTCAGTTTCTCTGTCTGTGCCTTTCTCACAGGATGAGTGTCAGGGATCACTTAGAGCAGGTGCGCAAAGAGTCCAGCACAGTGCCTGGCACATAGGAGCGTCCTTCTCTCTCCACTGCCCTCCCAGGGTCTCCTCCTAAACCGCCTCTCTCAGAGACGAAGCACGCCTGCAAGTCTTGCATCCCAGCAGGCTCTTGGACCCAACGAGAGAGAGATGCCTGGTAGCCCCAGACTAGCTGCCTCTGTTCAGAGGGTCTTAGTGGTCTCCTTGACCCTAGGCTCAGGACTCAGAGACACCCACCCCAGCAGGAAGGGCAAGCAAGCTCCGTGTGGTGCAGGGAAGCAGGTACCTTTGTTGAGGTCCAAAGGCTGTGAGTCTTGCACGAGCCGGTAGTGGTGCAGGTCCCAGGTCACATTGGCAGTGTAGAGCTTGGGGATCTGGATGTGGTGTTTGCCTCGGACATCGAACGTCTCACAGGCTGCCTGGACAAAGGTGGAGCCGACTGGCGTTAATCATCATCCGTGTCTTCAGCAGCAGCTACTATTTTTTAAGTCCTTGCAACTGAGCTAAGAGCTTTGTGTAATTACTAAGCACACTTCTCTGGTTGGGCTGTTATGAGAACCCAAAAAATGGCTGGTCCTAGCACATAGTAGCTATTGCTATTATTATGAATATTAATAATGACAGCATCTCGTTGTATCTGCATGCCCACACTATGACACAGGTGTGATTACTCCCATTTTCCTGACATGGAATCGTGTGGAGGAGACATGGGCTTGGGAACCATGTCGGACCCACTCAAGGTGGTGCTCGTAAGACCCACTGCTGGGTGAAACGCTTTGCTTCAGGGAGTTCTCTCAGTCAGTGGGGTCAAGCCACAGGTGATAAAGACCTACTGAGATATCCCTGTCCCCAAGTTCTCTGTGGCTGGGACACTGGAACAAGACAAGGATGTCAGGAGGTGACCTGGATAATCAGAGGGGGAAAGATCTTAAACCACAGCTTCCCGAGGGCAGGGAGGTGTCAAGTGGAGCTCTTCTGGGGGCTGTGGGAAAGCAGCAGCGACTTTAGCTCTCAGGCCTGCGATCCCGGCCCACACCCGGGACCACGCCTATAGGACCCAGCAGGGGTCATGCCACCCAGGATGCCCAGCACAGGTGTCCTGGGCACGAGCGCACCGCAGCCTCCCTCCCGGTGTTGTGCGGCAGCTCCGGCTGTGAACTGACCTTGAAGGTTTGCACGGCCCAGCCACGGAAGGCCTCCTCCTGCCCGCTGAGCTCATCCCCTTCCCCTGTTGGGGCGATCTGAGAAGCCCCCAGCTGGGACAACTTCTGGTCGATGTCATGAGCAAAGGCGCAGAACTGAGGGTACATGCTGGAGCCGAGGCCAAACACGGCATACCTGCCCGAGGAGGACACGCACGGAGCCTGGGTGAGCTGACCCCATCCACAGGCCAGCCTCCGGCCCTCGCGCCCCAGCTGGGCAAGGACCACCAGTGCACACCCCCTTCCTGTCCTCCCTGGTTCCCGAGCCTCGTCTCCAACTCCCACGACCAACCCCATGCCTGGCCTGCAGAACTGTGAACGGGACTTGGTGTTCCTGCTTTGACCCACAACACCTCTGAGAACAGGCTGTCTCTGGGCCTGGACATCCCAGGAAGTTCCCACTTATACACACCCAGCTCCGTCCCTGGAACCCAGACTCTGGGAGTGGGGAAGAGATTTACCTGAACTTGTTGGTGAGTTCTTTCAGCATGAAGAGGGACTTCTTCAGTTTCTAGAAAGAGAGAGAATCACAGAGTCCCCAGGACAGGATTAACAAAAGCACCACTTTTCCCTTTCTTCTGGTGGCTCATTTAAAAACTGGACATATCTGGCAGGAGAAAGTTCAAGGTGCTCTCAGGGAAGTTGGTTTAGGTGGGGCCGCCTGGCTGGGACTCAGGGACAAGTTCAGCCTTAGCAACTCATGTGGGCCTGACCTTTGGTGGGGGGCGAGGACAGCCCAACCCCCAGCCCATCCAGCCCTGGCAGAGGGGGGCCTGCCTTATAGCAGGGCATCTCCAGAGGGACTCCTGATGGGACATGAGCCTCTCTTCTTGTCAGAGTGACAACTGGTCCCGTATTCTCTGAAATAACCCTGATTTCCCAGGAACTCAAGATAACTTTAGCTGGAAACTAGTGTCAAATCACATGGTAAGAAAGTATTCTTTTCTTCTTTGATTTTTTATAGTTATTCCTGTTTCAATTATTTCATTCTTTTGTCCTGAACACTAGGGAGAAAATCTCAGACTGCTGCTAATGGAGACTTAACACTTCTCTCATACTTGCTTATTACTCTTTTTAAAAAACAAAGCAAGCCATGGTTAGGCAACAGTATCCAGCTAGAATTCAGTAACTGCTTGGCTTTCATTGGATTTACCTGGGACCAATTTCTGCTGCCTTTCCATTTGTGAGAGTGATAGAAAGTTTCCTTTAAACATGAATTTTTGAATTTAAAAAGGCAGGTCAATTTACTGAAATATATTAAGCACGTCACAGGAAAGGCAGCTCACGCACACAGAGGAAATTGCGAAGGAGGCAGCCAATGGCTGACCTTAGGGCGACCCAGAGTGATAAGAGCTCTCACTCCCGAGTGCCCTCCTTAGAACATGCTGAGTCCCCAGATCCTTTCCTTGGTCCTCTTGGGCTCTACCAGACCCCAGACCCCTGGGACTCAGGCCACCCACCTCTCCGTTGCCAGGGGAGTCTCCGTTCCCGAACGTGCTGGTCACCACCAGCAGTAGCTGTTCCTCCTCCAGATGGCTCAGCCTGTATTCGTCCATGCAGAGAACCTGCACGGCACCCAGGGTGGACATCAGCCCTTGCTCCCCAGGCTGGCGCCCTCCCCAGACACCCAGCGCTCCCCTCATCCTACTCAGGCCAGGAGTCCCCTTCATCATCTCGGTCCCCTGGTGCCGGCACAGAGGAGGTGAGTAGTTAACAAATTCCTGTCTACTGAACCTATGTGAACACAGCATCCTCGATTCTTTGATTCTCCCACGCGAACACATCAGCAAGCCCTGGAGGGTTTGCCTCCAAAATACTGCCTGTCCCAAATCAGAGCACGTCTCACCGCTTCCATTGCTATCTTGAATTCTGAGTGCGTGGACATATTTTCCACAAAAACGGGATGAGCAGGTAACAAAATTGACAACTCCTCTGGCACCTCGGGGACCCAAATGCTTTGCCTGAAGCTAATCTCAGGTGACATGTGTCACGGCCTCGCGGTTCTACCCAGGCCTACCTGACCCAGGAGGCCTTCAGTGATGGAGGATCAAATCCAACACTGGTGGGAGGAATGAGTCACTCTTGGGAGTTTTGTTTTATTTCTCTGCATCTTATTCAGCCTCCGCTCCCTTCACATTTAGCACTGCACCCTGTATAGGAGGTGTTCTGTAAATGTGGATAAAATCCGTCCAGAACACCTCATGTATATCGAGACTTAGCATCATTAAGAAGGGGTTTCTCAAACTGTGTTCCCTGGAACACTATGAAGAGCTTATTTACTAGGTAAGTTTGGGAATCCCTGGACACACCTCTCTCCTTCTATCACAGATTTTCAATATGCATCAGCATGCCCAATGCTTGGGGACATGCAGGAGCAGAGCAATCATTGTAACTTGCCCCAGACTTCTCCGTGCACAGGCTGAGTCGGCTACCTTAGGGTTGAAGGCACAGCTGAACAAGGCCCCTAGGTCCCGGGCCAGTGTTTCTGATCTTCCTGTCTCTGTTGCGAAGAGGATCGTGGCTCTGACCCGGGAAGCCATTTTCTCACGCATCAGCACTGACGCAAAGAGCACGGCTCTGTGGGGACAGACATACTCTGTGTGCTGAGTCAGCCTCCAGAGGGAGACGGGGGCCCAGCATTTAAAGTGCAGCAGATCGAGGGAAAAGAACCCAGGTTTCTCACCAGCTATCAACCCTGGCTCACCGCCCTTCTCCTCCTCTCCCCCACTCAACCCACCACGCAGCCCCTTTGGGAAAATGGAGGAGAGAGAAGGCTGGGACAGAGGTGGCAGGTGACCCTGGGAATTGGTGTCTGGATTTCTGGGAGCCAAACCCTTTCTCTCTCTCTTTTTTATAGTTTTAATATACCTTTTAATTAATTAATTTATTTATTTATTTGGCCGCACTGTGCAGCATGCAGGATCTTAGTTCCCCAACGGGGGATCGAACCCATGCCCCCTGCAGTGGAAGCGCAGAGTCCTAACCACTGGACTACCAGGGAAGTCCCTCCAAACCCTTTCTCATTGTTCCCTGCCCTTCAAGGTCTAGAAGGAAGGGCTGAGGTTCAGATGTCAACACTGGCTGCTCCCTCTTACTTGACCAAGACTTTGAATCGAATCTCTCTTCTCCGGGGTCTCCGCCTCTCATCCTGCCAGACGTGGGTTTTCCAGGCCTCCACCTTCAGAAAAGAGGGCAGATATGTGGGCAAGGTGGGCCCTGGCTTGGCTTGGGCTTGGAGAGACAGAAGGCCCTTCATGCCCTTCGTGAGTTGGGGGGGTGAGCAGGCCCTGTCCCCACCCTTTCACTGAAAGCCCCACGGGGAAGGGCTGCATCTGTCTGTCTCCCTCCAAGTTGTAGCTCATGTCCGGCACAGAACCTGCACACGAACAGTTGACTGTCACTCATTCGTGTGTCTCTGGAAGGGAGAGGCTGCACATCTCTTTCCTTTTGGTGTCTGATCACTAGGAAGGCTATACAGATTGTGTATAATGCATAGTCTGCCCTGGGATACCTCTGAGAGTAGACGAAGGTGCTCTGACCACAGGCACAAACTATCCCAGGCAGTCAGTCACACTACTTATCACTTTTAGAGTAAGGAAGCTCTTCCCCAAATCTAACCAACGAGCTTTCTGACAAAAAATGAGATCATTTCACTGGGTAACGGTTCCTGAGTGCACTCTGGGTTGGACACTGGGCTGAGCTGTTACGTACACCAGCTCATGTGATCCACACAACCTCCTCCACCGTGGAGTTGATGACCATCCTTTTAGAGATGAGAAAACCAGGGCTTAGATGGGTGAAATGACCCACCCAAGATCATACAGCTAGGAAGTGGGAGAATCACCCCTAGATGTATCTGGCCTGGGAGCCAAGCTCTTCACCATTATGTCATGTGACTGTCTATAGCCCTCCCGTGCAGGCGGGCACAATGGTGGTCGCCCTCAGGAGCTTAAACTCCATCAGAGCAACGGGTTACTAAAGGTACCATGAAAGGTATTCCCTTCAGTCTCACTTCTGTAGAAATGGACAAAAGCATCCTTGAGTGAAGCCTGAAAAGCATTAAAAATATGCCTCTGTGTCCCCGATCCTTCCTTGTATATCCTGCCTTAGTGAGCACACGTGTGCACAGGCACATGCAAACACACACGCACGCACACATGTGTACACACATGCACACACGTGCAGACACACACACTCTCTCCACCCCCGAGCTCCCAAGACAGAAAGGAGAGGAAGGCCCCTCTCTTACCTGGTAGTAGTAGAAAGGGGACAGGACATAATTTAACATCTCCTGGTGGAACACGGGGGTGATGCTTCCAGAAATTGGGGGAACCAACCAAATCCAGTCAGCTGGGCAGCCCCCTCGGGACCGGTACTCATTCTGCATGTACTTCATGAAGGACTCTGCAGCTGAATGGTGGTCCATGATGGTCACATTATGCTTCTAAATCAGAAGGAGGCAAGAAGGCGAGTTGAGGAGAGTGGTCGGTTGGCTGCAGGGCTCCCAGATGGACTATGGAAGGGCCTGGCAATCTGTAAAATGGGACCACAATCCCCTCTGGCCCCCTTCTCACTGCTGAAAATAAATACCCAAATGCAAAGTATTTTCAGAGCCTCTGAGCCCAAGCAGTCACCATGGCCATGGTCAGCCCACAGGCCACACGCTGCCCCCGCTTGGCCCTCTGCGGGCAGTGTCCAGCTTCCCAGGCCCACAGGTCTCCCTGGACGCCCACAGATTGCTCTCTGGATGCTGAGGAGTCAAAGCACAGTGGCTTGTTTTCACTTGTTGGTAAAGAGTTCCAGGAGTCACCTTCCCAAAGATGTGGCTGTCTCAGCCCAGGAGGAAGAGGACTGAAGCACTGGGGGGAACCACAGTGCATGGAAGACAAATCACCACAATGTCCCACATCCTAAAATTAGAAGCCAAGGGGTCTGAGCCTTCCTGGAATGATCCAACAAGGGCAGCCACATCGTCTGGAGCAACTCATGTAGTCAAGAGACATTGGTTTCATGGAGTGGTTCAAACCTTGGCCTCTTATTAGCCATGTTACTTTGAGCTATTAGTTCCTTAACCTCAGTTTCCTCATCTGTAAAATGGGGATGGTAATAGTTCCTACATCATGACGTTGTTGAAAGAATGCAATCAAATAATACAAGTAAAGCATAAAACGTGCTCAATGAATGTTAGCCGCTATTATTATTTCTATCTACCAGGTATTGCATACAGAGGTGAAAGACGTGGCCTCTTCTCTGCATTGGATCATACTCTAACTGGGGGAGGCAGAAGGACGTCAGCCATTTCACATGGTCTGATAGAAGCTATGATGGAGGTGAGTGCAGGTGCTGACGGAGGGCCGAGGGAGGGCTTAGCTCACACAGGGGCTCAGAGGAGAGATAGGGGATTTTAGAGACAGTTTCTAAGAGGAAGTGAGTTTTGAGAGATGGGTACCAGTTAGGCAGCAGACGGGCAGTCCCGGAGGAGGACACTGCATGAGTCAAGGCAGAAGACAGGAGAGGAGCCAGTGGGCTCCAGTAGGATCAGCTATGCCTTCTAAAATTCTATACATACACACACCGCAACTACTGGGTGCCAGACCGGTTTTAGGCGCAGGAGCTGATGAATGATGAGAGCTGTGAGAATAGTTGCAACAGTAATAAATAATAATAACAACAAAACTAATGGTTTTTGAGTGATCACTATGCGTCAGGCAGTGCAGCTAAATATTTTGCATTCATTTTCATTTAATCCTTACAGTAACCTAGTGAGGGAGGTACCATTATTATCTCCATTTTACAGATGAGGAAATGAGGCCAAGTCTTTTGAAGCTGACCCTGAAGGAGGGTCATGAGGAAGTCCTGGAGACTCTCAAGCAGTGGAGGGACGTGGTCAGCAATGGTCAGGAGACAGTTGAGGGTCAGCAGTTTCCTGGGACATATCCGCATCCTGCCAATATCAGAGCTGATGCTGGGAGCCTGCAGGAGTCAGGATGTGTGATCCACAGCCAGTGGGGCCTTCCCGAGCTGGGTCAGCCCCAGGAGGCTCTTCCTGTCCTGTCTCGGAGCCGCCCCGTTCCCCCCACCCCACTCCCCAAAATCAGGCACAAGCTTGACATGCCTACAGCGTGACAAGCTCTGGGGAACAGTGTGTGATAATATGTATTTACTGGGTGTTTAATGTCAGCTCCCACTACATTCCACAAGGCCAGGGTTTCTGTCTATTTTGTTCACCGCTCACACTCTTGGCCTGGCCTAGGGCCTGACACATGGAAAATGCACAATAAAACTTTCCTGAATGAATGAATGACCCTCTGCCCTGCGGTCTGGCCTCCAGGGCATCCGCCAACTTTGTGGACATGGTCCCAGCTTCTAAAGTAATAGCTTCACACGTCCATGGCTCCTTCCCCAAAGGAAGGGGAGTGTTTATAGGAGAGCGGCAGATGGCCCGGAGGGCTCAGTCCCGCACAGGAGCCAACCTGCTGTGTTTGGTGGCTGCCATTGCTCAGAGAGGGAAGCAAGAGCAACAACTGCTCAGGTGGGCGTGGCCTCTCATTCATTCATCCAATACATATACGTTTTTAGCATCTGCCACGTGCCAGACACTCTTCTAGGCTCCAGGGGTAGAGCAGTGAGCAAGAGAGACAAGGTCCCTGCCCCATGGAGCTTACATTCTAATGGGGGAAACAAAGAAAGAAGCAGATGGACTCCATAATGTCAGGAGCTAATCAGGATTATGAAGGAAAAGAAAGAAAAGGTTAAAGGAATAAGAAAGACAGGGAGGTGGGTGAGGATGCCTTTGTTTATGGTGTCGTCAGGGAGGGCTACTCTGAAGAGGGGACAGTTGAGACCTGGATGAAGGGAAGGAGCCAGTCACGGGATGATTCATGGCAAGAGTGTTCTAGGCAGAGGAAAAAGCAAGTGCAAAGGCCCTTAGGGGGGAAGCATCTTGGTGAGTTTGAACAACAGCCAGAATTCCACTGGCAGAGCTGTGGAGGATAAAAGCCTGACCGGAGCGGCTGGGGGATGAGGACGTGTAATGAGGTCTTTCCATGGTTTTGCCGTAAAAGGGAGGCAGAGAAACAAGGTAGTAGCTGGGTAGGGGGAGTATTCGGTTAGCTAGCCATTTATCTCTTTGAGATGGGAATCATTACAGCTTACTGATCATTGATGGGAATGATCCAGTGGATAAGGAGGTATCAATGCTACGGGGCAGAGGGTGGGGAGGATTTTCAGGAGTAAAGTCCTTGAAAATTGAGAGAGGACAGAATTCAGTGCTCAAGCGCAGGGATTGACCAGCCTTGGGAGGTAAGGAGTTGCCTGTTGCTAGAAGCATTCAAGTTTATACTAGCAGACTTGAGAGGGCTTGTCTCTCTATCCCCAGCACCTAGCACTGTGCCTGGCACAAACAGGGTGTTCAACATTGTTTGATGCGTGAATAAATAAGCAATGCCGTAAGGGGAAATCAAGCATGACGTGGGCGGCTGGACCAGACGACCTTCTAACCAGAAAGCTTTCAGACCCGCAAACACCAGACATGCCTGGAAACTGTGGAGCACAGCAACATTGATCTCAATGACAGCCCGGTCTTTCCAGAGTGAGGCCACCTTGTGTGTTTCCAGGCCCATTCTCCTGCCCACTTCCTGCAAAGGCAGAGAAATGGGGGTGAGTCAGTCTCTTGGATCCCAGCTGCTGGCCCGCACCTCCAGCCGGCCCAGCTGGACGGTCTTTGTTACCTCCAGGATGTTGTAGCGCTGGACGTCACAGAAGTCCCGGACTCCGATCTCTGTGCCCATATACCAGCCGTTGAAGGGGCACCCTGGGAACTCAAGGCCACCCACCTCAAGCAGCATGTTGGCTACGGCCGGCAGGGCATACCACTTCAGCTCCAGCTCCCGGAACCACTCATACCTGGTAGGGAGGCAGAGCTGGTGGCAATGGGGCCTTCACTTTGGCCCACACTCATCCCCCCAAAAAAAAGCTTCAGAGAAAGAGTGCACCAAGAAAACTCCTTTCCAAGTGCTGATCTCTAAGTTCATCCCACCTGGAGAGGTGAATTGACGCACCACGTGTCATTTGCTAATTATACATTCAATCACGAGTTCATTCACGCAAACATATTAAGCATCAAGTATATGACAGGCCCTGTGCTAAATGCTGAGAACCCAACATAACACAGCACGTAAGGATTCCAGTGCAGAAAGCCTGGGTTCAAGTTCTGCCTTACTGATTACTAGCTGTGTAATCTTGGGATATTATTTAGCCTCTCTGAGCCCTAGCATCCCCACCAACAAAATAGAGATAAGAGCATCAAACTCATGGGATTATTGTGAAAATAATAGTATCCTTTATTTGTATATTCATTCATTCCAGAAATATTTATAATTGAGCACTTATTATGAGCCAGGCGCCCTGCTACGTGTTGGGGATACATTGCCGAACAAGAAAGACAAGATCCCTAATTCTCAAGGACCTTACAGACTATAAGTAGGTAAACAAATAAATAAATAGGAAAATAAAGACAAGGTGATGTGTCAGATGGAGGGTGAGGGTGCCTACTCTAGACTGGGTGTTCAGAAGAGGCTTCTCAGAATGGGTAACATTCGGGAAATACCTCGTTGACAAGAAGAAATGAAGTCTGCAAAATTCTGGAGAGAGGGCATGTCAGGCAGAGGGAAGGGCAAGTGCAAAGGTCCTGAGGTAGGAGTAAGTTCAGTATATTCAAGGGACAAAAAGTAGAGCCCAGCCTAATGCCTGCTACATAGTGAGTGTCAATGTATGCAGGTATTTTTGTAATTATTAGAGCTGCCTGGAGGAGGGGCTGAACCAGATGAGCTCTTGAAGTACTGTCATCAGTCAGGAGAGGGATGGCTAAGAGAGTTGGCAGGAAGGTCAAAGAGGCCTGGGCTGCACAGTGTGAGAATCTCAGAGCCTTTCAAGGATTCCTTTCCTGAGGTCACTTCTTCCCAAGCTGCTAGAGCCTGGTCTGTCTAAGCCATTGCTTTCCTGTCACCATCAGCATCTCATTATAAGTCTGAGGCCCGACATGCAAGTGCAGAGTTGCTGTAAAAGGGCGACAAGGCAGGCCTTGAAAGTTGGCCCTTCTGGGTATCACCTGCTGCTGGCCGGGCTTTGGGGGAGGTGCAGGGAGGATCCTGAGGTCTGAGGTCTCACTTAGGAAAGGAGGGGGCATGCATGTGAACACACACCCCCGGCACCCACAGCCTGCTTACTTGGGATGTTCCATGGGCACCTCAAACACAAGGTCGGGAGGGATTTCGAAGAGCTCAGGGTCACGGCCATCAGCCTGCAGGACCAGAGGCACCACATCGAAGCGGCCGTACTTGGGCTTCCAGCCCAGGTCGATGCACAGCTGAAAACAAGACAGGCCAAGTAAGTCTGGAGATCCAAGTCCCTTGACCCCTCTGGGCTCCACTGTCACCCACCAGAGCCGGATCTAGTACCTGGGTGAGCTCCACGCTGGCAGGGTCTCCTCTGATGGTACCATCAGGCATCTGGTAGCCGGCATACCGGATGAGCTGGGCGTTCCAGACCCGGAAGTCATGTTTCCCGTCGCTCCGCTGGGGGAACACGGTGATGGCCGACCTTCCCCAAGGTGAGGACAGTGCTGTTTACCACCCAGCTTCAGTGTGCGCTTCCAGCCATCCCCAACAGGTCCCCTGTCCCCTCCTATCTTCCCACTCCCCAGCCCTCTGCACCCGAGCTAACTGAACCAAACCCCTGCAGCTCTGAGACATGCCAAGCTCTCACTGGCCTCTGTGTAACCCGTCCACTTCCTGACATACCTTCTCCTTCCTTCTTCTTCCTGTAGCGCCTACCTTCCAGACCAGCCCAGGGACCACGTCCTCCAGGGAACCCTCCCCACCCCTTGGGCACGGTTAGCTGCCCAACCCTTTCCCTAGCTGCACCATAGTTCTCTTTGCAATTGAGTTAGTTGGACGCTTGTCTAGTGCAAGGCATAGGTTCATAGTGAGCTGGACCCTCGTCTTAGGGTCCTAGTCACTTCCCACCCCCATGCCTAGCCCTGTGTTGGGTCCTCATCAGGTGGGCACTGAGTGTTTGCTGAAAGGAAAAATGAATGAAGGACCAAATGAGTTGACCTTGACCTCCTTGGCTAGGGGAAGGGGAAGGTAAGGCAGGAGTGGTTCTGATGGGCAGCCACGCCCCCACCTCTAAGAAAATCACCACATTGGCCGCAAAAACAACTTCTCATCTCCTCTAAAGTGGGGAGCCTTAACCTCGAAGAGTGGAGAAGTTGCTTCTTAAGGATCCCCCCCATCACCTCCAAATGGCTACAAGTCAGAAAGAAACCAAGGAAATGGGCCACTGACGAGGCACTAAGCTCACGGAGGCCCGCTCACTGCGAGGGCTCCCTGAAGAAGCCGAGTCTTTCTCCTTTCTTTCTCCCTAGTCTCTCCTGGAGCCCAGATGCCTCCGCTAAACTCATCTGCATCTCTTGGCTAAGACTTGGGGACAGGGCGGGCCCCAGCGTAGCCTCGTAGCCTCGGGAAAAGCACACCCACCTGATGTTGCCGTTGTTGGTGGCATAACGCAGGTGTCTGCAGATGTGCTCGAACATCTCCTGGGCCGTGGAACAGCTCCGCGCGTCGAAGACCTGCGTGCACGCAGCCCACCCAGACCATGCCCGTCAAGGACCGTGAGGACAGAGGCCTTGGAGCTGATCTTAAAAGCTAAGCCACGGGGACTGAGGGAGTGGCCCCAAACCTCACGACCCGAACGCCTCGCTGAGGAGTGCATCCTCCTCTCTGCCCCTTCATCCTTCCTCTGCTCTCCTAGGGGAGCCCAGGAGCCCTCACTTGGAAGACCGTATCAAAACCCAACCCCCAAGAAAACCTGATTCTCAAGCACCATGAGTCAGGATTCCCACAGCCTAGTTGCTTTATACATGTTACACATGGCCTCCAGAACATTTTATTACAGCCAGAGCTGGTTGCATTGGCATTTCTTATCTCTTTATCTGTCCAAGTACTTTCACTATTATCTAGCAATAAAACGTAAAGACAGCTTAGGAGGCTAGGATAAAGGAAATGTTTTCTAAAAGCCAAGAATTCAGTCAAGGTAAACAACCAGGGCCTCAGCAGTTATAATAGCAAGGTCGTTTGGTTTCACGTTGGCGTTTAGTCTCTGAAATTTAACGCAAGAGAGAAAGATCGGCTAGAAATCCTGGTGCTGAGATCGGATTCTAGACTCTGGGGCGGTGGGGGTGGGTGGCTGTGAGCCCCAGGGCCGGGGAGAGAGAACGCAGGGAGCCCCGGGGACAGCTCGGCGGGCTGCTGGGAGCCCCTGCTCAGGGCCCGCCGGGCTCCCAGCTTCCTCTCCTGCTAAGGGAGTCCACCTGCAGGTTGGACCACTGGATCCTCCCAATGCAGCGGGGGGCGTTGCGCCAGGCCTGCTTGGTGGCGAAGATGAGCTCATCTCCCGTCAGCTGGTAGGTTCCTGTTGTTTCTATCTCCTTTGTTACCGCTTCCACTCTGGCCAGATGTTCCTCTATTTTTGCCCTGGGGGACAGGAAGGCATCAGGAAGATCAACAATGAGATGACCTTAAATGGAGACCGATTCAATTCACAGAAGCAGGAACTGAACTAGGACACCAGGAGGGCAAGATGTCTCTCAGGGAGACCGTCCCCTCCAGAGCCAGCTTCATGGGCACGTGACCAGGGCCTTGAGCTCAGAAGGGCTCCATGCTGGGTATAATGCTCTGCTGTCTTGAATTCTTAATCATCTGTGAACAGGAAGCCACGTTTTTATTTCCACACTGGGTCCCGCACGTTACACAGCTGGTCCTGATCCCACCAGCACCCTTGTTGTTTCTAGGAGCCTTTTCTCGAATCATATTCATCTCAGCACTGAGTGCAGCGCTTCTCAGACACTTACGAGAGCCGGAGCGGCATCCAGCAAGCCGCAGCCGCATCTTGCCTCTCAGCCAGGGGAGCACCCGTCCACCTTCCCCTGGTTAAGAGATGAATCAGTCCCTCCCACAGCAGATCCTGTGTACTGACTACTCATTGTGAGCCAGGCACTGGGCGAAGCCACCCACAGTCAGGGTCCCACTGAGACTGTGAGGGAGGCATTTTTGTGTCCTTTTTATAGTCGGTGTATCTGGAAGGTTAAGTACTGGCCCGGGAACAGAAGTGTGGTAAAGAGGAAACTCAGGACTCAGACTCAGGTTGCCCTGATGCCAAGCCCAGGCTCTTAACCTTCTACCTTCCACACTGGGTGGGAGGGATTGCAAGCCCAGAGATGTGCAGGGACTGCCCACGCTTCCCTGGTCAGGCCCAGACGGGGACCTGCCCTCAGGACTCAGCCTGCAGGGCCCCAGGGCCGCTCAAGGAGGAGCCCTCCACAGTGTGGTCCAGCGTCACAGGCTGTCTACAGCGAGCTTTCTCAACCCCCGCGCCGCTCGGCCAGCTGTCCCTTGTGAGATTTCCAAACTGGCTTCTCCCCTCCCCTCCCAGCTTCAAAAATATCCCACAGCCAGGAAGGTTTTGAAACACACACACACACACACACACACACACACACACACACACAGAGCAACCTTGAGATTTCCAATGGGCACCAAAGACATTTCAAGTTGCAACAAACAAAACTATTTAAGGAATGAACTCCTGATTAAGGAGATTGGACAACTCAAGACAAAATGGCCTTTCTGTGGATGAAGAGTGTCTTGACAGCTCTTCCCTGATTAAAGAAAAAAGCTCAAAGACAAAACACTCGGTGCTATTTATCTTCAAGGACGCTCCTGGCATAAAGACCTGCTGGGTGAGGTTGAGGCTGCCCCACCGGCAGCCCTCCTTCCCCAGACAAAGCTTCTAGCAACATTCCCTGCTCTGCATCTGAGCATGAAAACAGTAGCGACCACCAGAATGCAGATGCTTCCAACATACTTGGTAGTGTTAACGTGGGACTATGTAAGAAAAGATTATTTTATGTTCTCACCCAATTCCTTTAGCGTTTTACATTTTACCACTGTTTTCCAATAGTCACATTTCGGAGGCACTAAAATGCTATGATGCCTATTAGTTCGGAAAAGAGGGAGTGGCTTTTGGCATCGGTGCACTGACCTTGGACAGAACATTCGGCGAGTTACAATTTCTAACTATACAATCCTTCACTCACGAAAGACGGAACCGGCCCAGCTGTCCATGCCTTTGGCTGCTAGTGTAATTGTAGGGATGGGCTGCCACCTGTCACTCACACCCCCAGGACCTCTTGGGGGGTCCAAGCCATGGATTTGTGATTGTGAAAAGTGGAACTTTTTCCCTCTGTGAAAAGTAAATGGGTTTTCAACAGCCAGCAAGAGCAGCCCTGTAGCTTCCTGGGGCTATAACACCCACCCAACTCCCTTCCATACAGCAGCAGGAACCCCCAGGTCCAGCATGGAGTCAGAACCTTCAAAGTCAAAGAGCTGGATGCTAGAACATTGAGGTTTAAAGCAGGGGCTCTGGCCCAAACTGCTTGGGCTCAAATCCCAGCTCTGGAGCTTCAGAACGTGTGACTCTGAGCAAGTTACATCTCCTCCACAGGCTTTGGTTTCCTTATCTGTACAGTGTGGGGAGGATAATAATGGTACCAGTCCCATAGAGTCATGGTGAGCCTTACATAAGGCAGAGCCCAGAACATACCTAGTGCTCAGTAAATGTCAGCTTCAATACAGTGGTCCAGTGAAGCCCATTAAGAAAATTCCTTGACCCTGAAAAGCTCGTAAGTCAATAACCGAGTTGGAAGCTTAAGGACCTTGGACCTCCTAGTGACAAAGCACTTCTGCAGAGGTTCTATTTATACAGCACACAGGGCAGCAAACCCCTGACGGGGTTCTCGGTCCTGCTGTACATTAGAATTGCCTTGGGAGCTTTTAAAGAACATGGGTATCCGCTCCCTCCACACTTCCCGAGAAGCTGATGCCCCCAGCCCAGGGGACCCTGGCACCAGTATTTTGCAAAGTCCTTAACGGCGACCACTGTGCAGCCAGGGTAGTGGATCACAGCCCCAGAAGTTAAGGGTCTCTTTCATAGACTCAAGGCCCCTTCCAGCTCAGACACTGCAGGTCAGAGCAGAGGGGACGTGGCATCACCAGGAGCCACTCTTTCTGCCATGGGGAGGGGGTGTCCCAGGTTACTTCTGTGGCTCACTTCGTGCAGTAAAGTGCCACGTGGGGCTGCACCATAAAAGCCACACTCCCCTCGCAGCCCATAAAACAGCAAATCCATTCCCTTGGCCATGCTGCCTTACAATCCCTTTGTGCATTTTTATTTTAAAGATATAAAAGGACCTAAATTAATAGCCATATATTTTATGAAACTCAGCAATATAGATCCCCACAGAGTGCAGTGCAAAGAGCTCTCTCCAAGTCAGGTGGCCTAAATTCTAGCTGGGACTGAACTCTAGCTGTTGCTGGGCTTCCCGGCTCACACTTGCAGGTGGAGGGCTTGGCTAGGTGGTCTCTGAGGTCCTTTCTATCTCAAACATTTCATAGTAAAAGGTTTTGTATATCAACTCATTACTTTGTGCCAGGACGCTGTTCCACACTTATTTAATCCTCGCAACAATCTTATGAGCCAGGTTTTATCACGACCCTGCTTTGACCTGTGAGGAAGTTGAGGCACATGGAGGGTAAATAGATTTCCCAAGGATACAGGACCAGTTACCGGTGGAGAAGGATTCAAACTCAAACGTTTAGATACCCAACCCACACTTTCAACCATTACTGCCATGCCTCTTTGTCTTATGGTTTTGAGAACGTGCCCAGGGTCTTTCCCCTGAAAAACTATGTTTTAGCCCTCGGTCCATTGCAAACCTGGGAAGGAAAGGGGTCTGGGGTCCGAGGGAAAGGGCAGGAGACAGGAGAGCTCAGGGGAGGGGGAGGCAGCGATGCTGCAGGAAGCGAGACTTACTCTTTGAAGGAGCCATAATACTGGTTGACAAATTCAATAGCTTGAGGTAGAAGCTCGTCTGGGAGGGTAGGCTTGTCCCTGGGTCCTATGGTCAAACTTTTGGGGTTCATGATGGCTCCCAGGCAAGACCTGGACTTGCAAGCGAGATCCTGGAAAGAGAGAGGTGACGGTGAGGCTGGCTGCCTGGCCCCTCAGCACAGGCGTTGATGGCCATCCTCCTCCAGGGCCAGCTGTCCCGGCCACCTCCTTCCACTCTGGCTGCTCCAGTTCCCTGCCACCCCTCTCCACCTCTGTGGCACCTCCTCCTTGGGGTCTACCAGGCTTTCCACTGACTCATATCTCCTCTCCTCTACTGGCTGAACCCCAGTGGCTATGGGCTGGGCTGCTCCCACCACCCTGGGCTCAGTCTCTGGCCCTGCCCCCAAGCCAGCCCCAGACCCAAAGTCAACAGCTCGATCCCTGGGAAGATCTCAACTACCTTCTCATTTAAAGAGGCTGATATGACTCCTGGGGACAAACTATTGCTGTTCACCCAAAATGAATTGAGAAGGTGCAAATCCCAAAGCCAGGGGATGGCACAGAAAAAATACTGCAAGAAAATACACCCAAAGGTTAACAGTGGTCATTTCTGGAAGGTGTGGGAAATGACCCTGCTTTCATGGCCTTGAAATTTTCAATTCTTTCCCACTTTACAATCATAGAATACATTCTAAAGTTAGAATAAGAAACTTAGAAGATAATAAGTAGTCCAACTACTCACTGGAGGCTTGAACCCCTTTCCCACCTCCCTATCAAATAGCACTTGAATGCTTCTAGTGATAGGGAGCTCACTACAGGACTGGACTGGATAGTTCAGTCCAGCTTTGGACAGTTCTGGTAGAAAATTCTCCCTAATACAATGCTGAAATCTGTCTCTCTGAGAAAGAAATAATTTGTTCCTGTAATTGCTTATCTCACCTTCTGGATTATCCATCACCCATCGGGGAGTGAACAGGGAGTTAGCATCATACACTTCCCACTGTAATTTGTGAGAAACAAGCGTCTCTGTTCCCAGTACCCTTTGCCCAAGCTGATGCGTGTCTGGTTTGCCCAAGGGGACATCTGTTTGATCCATTAAGGGCCTTGATGTCTTCGCTGACTTGGGACAAAAGTGGTTCTCCCAGAAGCCCCAGACTTCTCACCCCTTTGGCCTTGTGGTGAAGTGTGTCTTGGAAAGTCATCCCGCTGCACCAGTTTTTGATCCTCAGGTGCCGTGGGCAGGCCGATGGGGGTGCAGCCGGCTTGACCAGGGATTCTGGAGACTGCTAAGAGGGAGCAAAACAACAGGGATTTCCAAATGCCTCCAACCGCAGGACTCCATGGGTCTTTCCCAGGCCCTAGGCCCTGCTTGGGCTCTGGGTGGCTGCGGAGCTGTGGGTGGGTACACAGGTCCCAGTGTCGGTCCACGTCCCTCCTCCCTTTCCGGCAGCCTGGCCACCTGGGCCAGCGACTGCTAAGAGCTCCAGGTGCCTGGGCCACTGGCCAGGCTTCTCTCCTCATCCAAAAGCCTGCCAAATGCTCCCTCGGGGGCACTGCAACAGGAGGGACTAAGGTTAGACGTGACAGAGATTACTGTCACAGCCACTGCTCCTGAGAACAGAAATCAGGACAGGGAGAATGTATCACTGCCTTCCCTGAAGGCATTTAAGAATATGAAAGCCAGTTCTCTGCCCACCTCTCTGGAACACTGAGGGCCAAAGCACTTAGGGAAGGTGGAACCAGTGGGCTAGGGGCTGGGGCTGGGGCTGGGGCTGGAGGCTCAGCTGCTGAATTCAGGATGATTTCTGAGCATCTTACTCTGGCCCCATGAGTGGTCTGCCCTCTCCCAGGCCTGCCAACCCACACAGGCAAGTCACCCAGGTGCCTGCGCACCTGGGGGGCCACCACTCCCGGTCACCATGGTTCATCACTCTCCCAAAGCTCTTCCTCGTCCCCACCTGTGTCCCCGGGTCTCTACTCACTGCCCCAGACCTCAGCTTCCACCAGGCTGCTGTGCCTGGGCGAGCGGGGAAGGGGCTTCCCACACCCGAGTGACTCACTGACCTTTGCTGTCCCCGTGAGGGGCTGTGGAGACTCATTCCGGTGCTTGCCGAGGTTGTGACATTTGGGGTCATCCTGTGTCACTGGACTGCAAAAGGAAACAGCTATCATGAGATGGAGTATCTGAAGGCAGAGACGGATCTCAGAGTTCCCTCTGCCAGCCCCTCATTGGGAGGGGGGGGGGTGAGGTCTAGAGGGTGGGAGTGAACGTCAGCGTTTCCAGTCAATGTGGTGAGGGAAGCGGCTGGCCCATCCAGTCTCTGCACCATCACCACCCTCCCTCCTCCTTTTCTTCCCTTGCCTGCCCCCTACAAAGCCAAAAAGTCAGGAGGGGAGCTGAACCAAAGTGAACGGCCCAAAGGGTGACCCACAGAAGCTCTGCGAAGATGCCCCTTCCAAAGCCGAGTACAAACATGGTATAGGGCTAAGCTGGCAGAGGATGGCTCCTTCAACCCTGTCCTCCCAGGCCAGCAGTACTGTCCACCAGCCACTCCCTCTTTGCGACTTAACACTTTTTTACTTAAAGCACTTGATTTATCTTGGTTTGTCTATTTATTCTAAATTTTTATTATGGAAAATGTTAAACATACACAATTAGAGACAAGAGTGTAATCAACCCCCATGAGCCTTTCACCCAGATTCAACCCAATCGAACAATTATCAACCCACGGTCACTTTCATTTCAACGTTACTCTCCCAGCCCCCACTCTCATTTTAAAGCAAGTCTGAGACCTCACGTCATGCCTAAATATCTCAGTATTTCTGGAAGAGAAGAACGCTTTTTAAAAATACATTGGTCTATTTGTTTGACAACAGCAGATTAAAAGAATCCAGCCTATCCTTTGAAGAAGAAGAAGCCCTAATAGTCTGAAGTCATTCAGAAACCATTGGTTCTGGTTTGGGATTTCAGGTTCGCTCTCCCAGTAAATGCTACAGAGAACAGAAGACACGTGGGCATCCATCCAAGAGTCACACCCCACACATGCCTCCTCCTGGGGCATCTCAGTAAGAAAGCTTCTTGGGTCCCATGTTCTCTGCAGTATTTTCTGGGGTAGGTACACATCCAAAGGGAAAGGCGGTTAGAGAGTCCTACAAAGGTCGCTCATTTTCCACCTCACACACACCTGTGATGTCGGAAAATAACAAATAAGCGTGTGTTGCTTTTGTTATTGGAAAAAGTAATGACCATTTATATTCGTATTATATAAGTAACTACATATGTTATATAGTTGCCTTATATGATTTATAACTATAAAGAGATAGTGCCTCTTTAAGAGAAAGTAACTATGTATCAGAAAGCAACTTCTATCTGAATCAAGTGATTCAGCGGCCCTCCTTGTGACTGGCCGTCATCACCCCTCTGGTCTGGTCTGGTCTGGTGTGCCCCACCAGAGAAAAGCCAATATAGGGTCGTCTGGACATTCAGAGCAGGTAAGCCATGGCTGAGCAGTCATCAGGGGGCTGCCTAAGGGGGAAGATGCTTTGAGGCTGGGGTCCTCAGGGAGGCAATGCTTTACTGCCCTTCTCAATCTTGTACCATCACCCTTCACCCCCAAGCCCCACCATTCTTATTCATGTTTCCTCTCATTTGCTTCTGGCCAGAGAACTGGAGAATCTGAGTAATCTGAGAATCCACAGTAACTTTTAGATTGAGAAACAATGTCTTTGTTCACTTAGCGTGACTATTGCTCCCAGATATTAAAAAGCTACCTAAAAATCCACTCTACAGATGGGCCATAGTGAGCCTGACCCCACCGCTTAGGGCTGGATATTTAGATTGTGTCCAGTTTCTCCACTATTATAAATAATGCCTCAAACCGTATACATGGTCTGATGCCGGCTCCGTGCGTGCGTGCGTGCGTGCGTGCGTGTGTGTGTGTGTGCACAAAAGCATAGAAAAACACCTGGGGGAAATGCTAGCAGATATTAACAGTGACTAGCATTAATTGATAAGATCACAGATGATTTGAATTTTCTTTATCTTTGTCTGCATTTTCCAACTTTTTTTCAGTGACCATGAATTCCTTTCATAATTGGGAAATTTTTTTCAATTTGAAAAAATGAACGCAAAGCTATGCACACAGTCCTCTCTCCCCTAGTGATTTCTTTGGGTTAGCTGCTGGAAGATAGGGTGCCCAGAAGCCCGGTGAGCATATTAAGGTTCTGGCCAAATTATTGCATTGCCAAATTATTACATCATCCATCCAGACACGTGCAATTTGGCCAAACCCACAGTTGTGTTTGGTCCTGCTTGGTCCTCCATGGCAACAGGGACCCTTAAGGACCTGCCATCAGAAGGAGAGCTGGAGCGTGGCTCTTGCTGAGACCCAGCACTGTCCACAAGCGCTTGAGGGAGAGGACGCTGAGGTCAGAGCTGCAGTCCGTGGCTCCTTTGGGGACTGATTCCCCTGCTGTTCGCACTCCGCCACATGCTCCCACCTCTCCATACACCGCGGGTCGGGGGCAAGGAGGTGCTCTGGAAAATGGATCTTATCTGTAAATCAAGAACCTCTTTGCTCTCTTAACCCTATCTATCCTAAAGGGTGTTGCAGCCCCAGGGCTGAAAAATCCAGAAAGCTCCCAAGTGCTGAAACGTCCACAGTTCCTACTCCAGCCCGTACAGGCGCCTCTGAGGGGTGCATGTGGGGCTTCTCTGGGTCTTTGTGGCTACTGAGTTGCAACCCCTTAAGCCTTCTAAACCAGGAAAACCCTTTAAGTGAATCCTCATCGGAATCCTACAGAGAGAACATTCCAATCCTCATATTTCCCCCGGAAACCCGAGGCTCAGAGAGGAGCAGTGCGCGCCGGGGTTCGAGCCGGGGCCCGCGCGGTGCCGCCCGCCTCCCTCCCAGGGCGGATCCCGGCCCGGCGCAGTACCTGGCTCGGCGGGGGCCGCAGGCTGGCTGCGGCCGGAGGATCCTGCGAAGGAGCCGGCAGAGTCGGGGCCGGGCAGCCTCGCACGCCGCGCCCAGCCCCTCGCGCATGGCCCCGGCGTGGGCGCAGCTCGGAGGGCGCCCTGCGCCCTGCCGCGCGGCCCCTTTATCGCCGCCCGACCAAGCAGCCCCCTCCCCGGGGCGGAGCGAGCCGGAGAAGCGGCCCAACTCGGCTTCACCCCGAGGCTGGACCCCGGCCAGAGTGTCCGCTCCGCAGGCGGCCGCCGCGTCCCTCCTCCGCTCCAGCTGGCGTCCGCAGCGAAGTCTGTCTTCTGGATGCCACTGGACTTTCTCTGGGCTGAGACCCCGGGGCAGGTATGGCCGGCCTTGGGTTTGTTATTCCCCATGAAAAAACAGTAATGTTCATAATAATAACTCCTACTGTACAGTGCTTTATGGTTTATGAAGCAAGCTCTCCTGTCATTTCATCTACCCCTTACTAACTCCAGTCGAGAAGGCACTTCGATATTGTTATCCCCACTTGACTGAGAAGGACCCAGACAGAGGTCCAGAGAAGTCAAGGATCTTGCTTGAGACCACACAGCAGCCCCAGGGCCACAGCCCAAGCTCTCTCACCTGACAGGGATGCCCTAGGAAGTGCTATTTCTTTCCTGCATGTTCAGTGCAATTCCAGGAAAGAAGCCCCAAGAAAGGTCGCAGCTGGGGGGTGACTTTCAGTGGGAGGCCGGGTGGCTGGGCAGTTGGACCAGGAGCCCCCTCAGGTCCCTTCAGGCTCCTGGTCCGTATTACTTGGAAGGCAAAGGGCCACTGACCTTTCTCCATCTGTACGTTGCTTCTTACACTGGGAGCAGGGTAACTCCTAGGGTCCAGACGGGGACAGGGCAGCAGCCCTGACCCCAGAGTACAAGGAGCCCTCCTGCACATACTCCAGCATATTTAATCCTAAACCCAAATTAACGTGGAATGAAAGAGGGTACATATTTATTCTGAGCCAACTGCAACCCAGCTTGACTTTGTCCCAAATTCCATTTACCTTCACCTAGCTGTTCCCAACATTTCCCTTTGTCTGTAAAACACAGACACATGCCCCATGTTCACTTCCTAATCATTTGTTTACACAAAATATGGAACCATTACTCCCATATAAAGTTCTTGGTCTTATTATACCTGAATGGATTTTAAAATTACTTTTCAAGATCAAAACATATTAATTGGCTCCCACTGCTTTCAGGATAAAATCCCCTTTGTGCTGCTGCTTCCTCTTCCAGTAACATCCTCCCCCCACCACCCCATCCCACTGTGGGTGCAGTCCAGCTGGGCCTACCTCCTCTCTAAAGCCCTCTCCCCACCCCTGCTCCCCCCCTACACACACTACAGCCAGGCCAGGCCCCCTGCAGCATCCCCAGAATAGATCCCAGTGCCCCCAAATTCTCCTGTAAACTCCTGTCTACCTCTCTGTACCACCCCAACCTCACTCCCAATTTTTGTGTATTCCTCCCCAAATCAGTGAGGAAGGTATCGTTTCCCCATTCCCTCCCTGACAGGGGGACCTGGATCTCTTTTCTCTGTACCTTTCTCAGCCCAGCGCACAGCAGGCCCTCAGAGAGAGTCCATAGAGTGTAGAGGTTATGAGTTTAGACTTGGTTCAAACCTCAGCTCTACCACTTTCCAGATGTTGACCTCGAGTAAGTCACTCAACCTTGTAAAATAAGGCTAATAACAGTCCCTGCCTCATTACTGACACAGTAATAAGAACTTTATAAACATTATCTGTTCTTTATAGCTGCTGCTTATGCAATGAATAAGTGGATCGATTTATTATTTACTTAATTGATAATAGAAGGGCTTCACCGACAGCCCCATGACCCCCAGCACAGTGCCAGAGGAGTGGCACTCAGCAAATCATTGTTAATGGGCTGGAACATGCCTAGGACTAAAAGCAGGGCAGCCAGTGTAGTGGTCATCAGTCAGGCTGCCCGGGTTTGACTCCTGGCTCTGTCATTTGCTGAGATCTCAAAAATTACTTAAACTTTCTAGCCTTCAGGGTCCTCATTGCTACGGTAGGAGGATAACAAAAGTTCCCTCCTCACTGATTGCTGGGAGGACTGTTAAATAAATTGACGTGTGATATTTTCTCTCAGTCACCTCTCATATCTGATTTGAGCACTTCTGCCAGCCCAGCCCAGCTTAAAAATTTGGGGTAAGTCAGCTGGTTTGCCTCAGGTCAACCTACAGCTCAGGTGTCCTGAATGGTCCCAAAGAACAAGACAGTGCTAGTAAAGGGTCTGGAATTCAAAGCTGAAGGCTGTAGGCCACCCTGTAAGGGTTAGGGGAGGAGGGGGATTCAGGATGGTCTTGAAAGATAGGGGATGGATTGGGTCTGGATGAATCAAAGGAGGAATCGCCATGTACAGGCACTGGGAAACAGAGGAAGGCTGGGCTGGGCAGGTGGGATGGACCTTCTGTCTGGGAAGGGTGATCGTACAGAACCCTGCAGTCAAGCCTCAGTGTAGTGATGGGCAATGGAGAGCCACTGCAGACTCTAGAGCAGGAGCATGACATGCTAGAAGTCAAGTTGGGGTGAGAGAGGTCAGAACCAGTGTGGGGGCTGCAGTTGGGGGAGGCCAGTCGGCCGGGGCTGCAGTCATGAGGTGAAGAGAAGGAAGGGATGACCAAGAAGAGTCAAAGCAGATTCCTGGGGTTCAGGCCCTCCAGAGACCCCAGGAGGAGCGATGAAACTGCTGTCAGTCTGCAGCATTTGAGTCTGCAGTGCCGGGAGGGCATCTAGAGGCCATCCAACCCTGCGTTCTCATCTGTTGGTCTCTTGGCCACCTTGGCCACCACAGCCCAGACCGCCTGGTTTCAAACGTTCTCTCCTCTAGTTCAACCCACACGCTATACCTTGACAATCTTGCTAAAGAATCTACAATGGCTCCCCGTGGCCAAGCAGAGAAAATCCAAATCCCCTGCTCTGCGTTCAATCCCCCGGGCTCCAGCCTGGCCTCTCCTATCCCAGCCCCCAAGCCCCACCCCAGGCCCCAGCACAGTCATGCTTGCTTCTGTCTCTGAGACTTTGCCCACCCTGCCCCCTTCCTGGAACGTCTTCGCTACTTCTCTTCACCTCCCCACATTCTACCCACCCTTCCAAGTCCACACGGAGCCGCTCACTCCTGTGAAGCTCCTAGAGGCGGCTCTGTTTGATGTTGGCGTTGCTCAACCTCGTCCTACTGCCAATAGCAATAACAACACTGATGACTGCAACAAGTACCGTTTATGGGGCGCCGACTTCCAGGGCTATTAAGTAGTAAAGCCTCCTGCTTATCCCCAAGCCCATGCGCTTACGTGCGCTGCTTTGCTGGGTTGCCCAGCTGCCCGCCTGCAAGGGGCGCCCTGCCCACTGTAGTCCAGGGGAAAGGCTTCTCTGGGGCCGTGGGGCTGGGAGGCTGTGTGGTGGCCCTGTGTGGCCTGGGGCTTTGGTTTGATTCTTCTTGTGGTGTTATCACAGGTGGACTTGTCTTTCCACTGGAGTAAGCCTCAACCTCAAGACCAAGGCCATGAACTCTCCTAGCTCTGGAAGCCTGTCCACTGATTGGCAGGCTGGCCAAGTAATTCTCTCGGTTCTACTGCAGGCTTGCTTCTCCTACAAAGTGCAAGGGGATGGAAGAAATTCTAACTCTGTAATTACCAGTCAGGTAACTTTGGGGGAAGTCACACCACTCTCACTTAAAGCTTCTGTTTCCTTAACTGTAAAATGAGACAATAACTTGTACTTCACAGAGCCCCAGTGAAGGTCAGTTGAGCGGCAAAACCTGTGAAGTGCCCTAGATGGCCCTGGCCCAAAGTGAGTGTTTGGTTACAATAAACCTGGCGTTTATTGAGCACCTGCTCTGCGTGGGCACACTGCTAATTGCTCTACACGCCCACTCTCATTTCATCCTCAAAATGCTACAAGATGGGTTACATTGGTTTCCCAGACTGCAGATGAGAACATCTGAGGCTCAGAGAGGTTCCCCTGCCCTAGGTCACAGAGCCAGCGAGAGATAGCTCAGAGCCAATGAGCGAGGCCCAGCACAGGGTTTGGGTCCAGTTTATCTAAATTCCTGGCACCCTTCACCAGGTTGATGTTCAGAATATCTAACCACCAGTGAGGCATGTGCACTGGTGAATCAGAAGGGACGTTGAGGGACTTCCCTAATGATCCAATGTGCAGGTTTGATCCCTGGTCGGGGAGTTAAGATCCCACATGCCTCACGGCCAAAAAACCAAAACGTAAAACAGAAGCAATAAGCAAATTCAATAAAGACTTTTTTAAAAAACTGGTCCACATCAAAAACATATATATTTAAAAAAAAAAAAAAAAAAAAAAGGGACGTTGGCCAGGATGCCACCTTGGTCCTAACCACTGGACTCTACTGCCTTCCATTCTCAAGTCAGGTATTCCATATCCCCTTCCTATATTCTCCCCACAGGACTGTGCCATGGCCCTTCCTTCTTCACATAGTGTCAGGTGCAGTGAGGTGCCCAATAAACGGTGGCCGCATCCAATTCCAATAGGGATGTCCAAGAAGCATCCGGCGAGAACAGACCTCTGGTGAGAAGCCAGGAGCAGAGAGGAATTCTGAGTTGGCAGAGCGGGGAATGGAAACCCAGAGGAGACCAGCAGGAAGTGGCGGCAGGGAAAAGCTTACCTGGAGGGAGGCTGACGGGCTTTGTCTACATTGTTGTTGATATCCATTTCCTGAGTCAAATCAAACTTATAGGATTTGGCCTTGAACAGAAACTGCCAGGGACAGGCCATCTCTGCGGTTTTGCAAAGCACGTCACTTCTCTGGATTTAAACTCAGAGGCTCTTCTCCGTGGGCTGAGGAAGGAGAAGGAGACCGAGGTGGGAGGTTGAGGAAGAGTTTACAGAACTGGGCCTTCTCAGTGTGGTTAGTTTGCTGAAGAATCAGTACAGAGGCTAATGTAAGTCTTGAACAGCCACTTCCTCAGGGCTTTGAAACCTCTGCTCCTATTTTGGTGTGGCATGTGGGGATCCTATGGACTTTAATTCGACAGAGCCACATAACTCCCTAAAGGAAAAACACGTAGCTTCATGAGGACAAAGTACAAACCCTGTGAGCCTTCTGAATGGGACCTGACTGGGCAAACTTCATTGCTGACCCGAGGCAAGGTGGGAAGGAGCCTGCTGGTCATTGAAATATGGGCACCTCTGCCTGTCCCTGCAGGATCTAACTAGCACCTGTCACTGGGGAAAGCATTCAAGTCATAGCTGCCTTAAATCTTTTCAGATTTTGCAGTTGTTGTCAATGCTGTCATCTGCTCCTTTTTTATTATGGGGGAGGCATAATTATTTATGGGGAAAAATGCACTTAATTCTCAATATTTGAGATCATCTCCTTTAAAAAAAAAAAAAAAAAAGACCAAAAAAGAAGACATAAGTGCAGGCCCAGGACGGGTCTGGGCTTGTCCCCAGCATGCCTCCTCCATGGAAAAAGGCTTTGTGTTGGGGGGCAGTGTGGTGATGATGTGGCCCATGTAAGAATCTTAGGGCCTCCCAAATCTGGGTTCAAATCCTAGCTTTACTAGTTACATGACCTGGGTCAAGTTATTTAAAAGATGCATTTCTTCTTCCATAAAAGGGGCTTAATAACAGTTATCTTAACAAAATTTATTTGGGAGGGAAAAGGTGCATGTTATAAGGACTGGACAGTATCATCGATATAAAAAAGAATTCTCAGTAGATTACTCCCCACTCTCCAAAAAGTTTTGCCTTGAAACATAGCAACTACAGCAAATTTTGCAGAAAAAAAAAATCTGGACAAGATGCCCTGTTCAAATGGCCAAACCTCATGTTGGCGTTTCTTAGATTTTCTACCAATTTATCCCTGTAGGCAGAAAAGTCCCCCAGTTTTCTGAGCCTTCCCAAACAGGAAGAAGCAAAACCCTCTCAAAACAGCAGCTTCCCCAGAAATGAAGACAACTCACCTTGCAGCTGGCTGTGCTGCCTCTGCAGGGTACTGACAAGCAAACTTGGGGGGACCTTCACCTTGAGAACTTCGGAACCGTCTGTAACTGCCCAGTTCCCTCACCAAGGGTGGCTGAGAGGTTTTAAACCAGCAATGCTGAATTCCCTGGGGCCAGAGAGCCTCAGTCTTCAACTCGCTGCAAAGTTATGATTATACTGCAGCTAAGAAGTATTTATACCCAACCCATGGCATCCAGGGAGCCGTTTTTGCATAGAAGTCTCTTTTTTTTTGTTTCCAAAGGGAGTGTCCCCAGCTGGGTGTACAGTTAGCTAATTTATGACTGGGAATCCTGGCCTATGAGTGACTTCATGCTGCTGTTACATCACTCCGTGTGGTGCATCCTCAGTAAATGCACCTCTTCCTGGTCCAGGGTCCAAGGCAGCGGCTCACCAGCAGGGTGGTGGGTCCAATAAAGGAGTCATCGTGGAGCCAGGTTTTATTTAGCTAAACCATGTTGTCTCACTTTCAGAGTCTGGGGGATTTTTTTTTTTTTTTTCCTCAGTAGGGAGTGCTCTGGTTAATTTCTGTCCAGACTCTCAATTTTCCAGTTCATGGCAGAAGTCCATGAAGCTGAGAAATATTGACAATATGGAACACACTGGAAAATGCCCAGGTTACAGAAGGCCAGTGATGCTGGGTCATGTAGTGTTCCCAACAGGTCCCTGAATCATTCAGCTTGAGGTTTGTGGAAGGGAAGGAAAGCCCTTGGCACAGAGAGACCTCTCAGATGTTGGTGTCACTAATGTCTCACACTTCAGCTCTGAGTAAACTAGGGGAGCATGGCAGGTAGAGTTATTTTCTACAGGGGAAAAAAATCCTTTCTTATAACAGAAATTGCATTTTAACTTCTTTATCCTTTCTTATAATTCCATTTATTATAGTGCCTCGAATACAGTATTCCTATATGGGATGAATTGTTCCATTATAAAAGTAAAATAACAACTATGTTAGGTAAGAGTCAAAAATGGAGGGAAAAAAACCCACCCTTGATCTCATCATCCTAACACATTGCTGTCACAATCCATTCATTTCCTTCCCTCATTTTCCAAATTAAATGCAGAATTATAATCAATTGAATTTGCCTAAGATAGAAAAAAACCAAATACAGACATGAAGAAGAGCTCAAAGATCTCTGTTGAGTGAATGAATGAATGAAAAATAGAAGTAGACTGCGATGAGTTGCAATATATCAAAGCCATTCTTCATTTAGTCTTTAGCCAGTTCAGTTCAGGGAAACTAATACTGCTTGAGGAGAGATGCAGAGTCCCTGGTTCAGGAAGTACAAAGCTTAGAGAAAAGAATGGATAATTATTGTATCAAGTGGCACATGCAGTGTTGGAGGGGTGGCATCCTGAAGAAGCTGAAACTGCATTGCTCAGGGAAGGTTCACAGGGGAAAGGACACCAGGGCAGGGTTTTGAGGGATGACTAGGAGTTTGCTTCACTCTAACCCTATTCCCTGTAACTGCTTCCACATATTCTGACTATACCTGCAGCAAATACATGTATTAACTCCTTTAACTCCTCCACCAATCCTGTGAGATGGGTACTACTACTTGGCATTCATGGACTCCTCTAGAATCCCAGCTGCTTGGCCTCAGAACACCTGGTTGGTTTTGCTTCAGAAAATGCAGTTATTCAGTTATTTAATCAATCAGACATATGACAGTTGGGCTTTAGATGCATGGGCAGTGGAATCCCAGGATGTGTCTTGCCCTTCATTTGAGGATGGTGCCCTGTCTTACTCTCTTAGATGTTCCCACCCTGATGAAGAGGACTGCTCGCAAATGCAGTCCCCGGAGAGTGTCCCTATGTACTCATTATCTTGTTGTCAGCTTACCTCTGCAAGGGGCCTCCCTTTACATGACCCCCTGAAGTATGTCATGCTTATAACCAGCCGGCTGCCTGTGTGTCCACTGTCTTCTTTGATTCCTCCCTCTCTGGACAGGTATGGAAACCAAGGTATCTGGAGTCTCAGGTGAATCTGTAGCAGAGCCAGGCAGGAACCCAGATCTCCTGACTGTCTCCCTACTAAATCACAAGCCCTTGGGAGTAAGGGACCGTGCTGTCCCCATCACCCAATATCCCCAACACCTACTGACCAGCACAGAGTGGGCACTGGAGAAGCATAAGCTGGATGAATCATGAGTGGCGCCAGTCAAGGGCCCCCAGAGTAGCTGGCCCAGGGTTAGGGCTCCGTAACCATTTGTTTCCTTTTCTGGTTCCTTTGCATTCTGCTCAGGTTATGAGCCTGAGCTTCAAGGCTGCTATCTCACCTCTAATCCAGCATCTACCAAGCATGATGTTCTTGGCTCATGGCAGGGTTTGGGTCAGCAGTGACTGTCCAACCTGAGTAAAAGGCTTTGACGATGTGGCTGCAATTTAGCCTGAGAGGTCCTGGGTTCTAGTGACAGCTCTGATACTGAGCTGCTGTGTGACCTCAGAAAAGTCACCTCTCATCTCTGGGCGTGACTTTTCACATAATGGACACCAAGTGGGGAGAGCGGGGTCGGGGGCGGTGATGGTGGGATGAATTGGGAGATTCGGATTGACATATATACACTAATATGTATAAAATAGATAACTAATAAGAACCTGCTGTATAAAAATAAAATAAAATAAAATTCAAAAAAAAAAAAGAAACAGTGGCCAAGATAAAGTGAGTAAATGCGATACAAGAACATGCTTTGAGCTATGGAGCAAAATGGCGGCCACACAAGAATTTTGGTCCCTGCTATGGGTCAGAGAGGAACAATTTACTTTTTGACAAAGAGCAAGCAGGTGACATGACCTGACTTCCAAAGTTCCCTTCTTCACACGGGTCAGCACTCTACTACAAACATTTGCTTTTAAATTCCCAATTCTCTTTCTCTCTGTAACATTACACTCATTTATTTATTTTCTTATTAGGATAAAACAGATATAACATAAAATTCACCATTTTAACTATTTTAAAGTGTACACTTCAGTGGTTTTTATTATATTCACAATGTTGTGTGTAACCATCACCACTACCCCAATACTCTCTTAATTAGCAAATAGCAAAGAGGGGAGTAAAAATAGCAGTAAGGATGGTGACACACAGAGGTTAAGAGATTACCCACAGTCACACATCAGGCAGTCTCTGACCTGGCACAAACAGTGATGCTCACCCCAGAGCTCTAGTCTGCGGGATCTAGGGCTGGTCCCCATCCTGGAGGTTGTCAGGGATTTCCATCTCTGCTTGTCCTGTGCTTTCTGGGTCTGCCTCACCTTTGGCCCAGCTTACCCAACAGGCCACATTCCTGGGCCTCTGTTGATGACGGATGTGGCAGGTGAATACTGCAGAGGAGAAATCAAAGAGCACCTTGAAGGGCAGTCAGAGGACACGTGGGCCCCCAGGAGGGTGCAGATGGAGGTTCCAAGGCTGCTGCGGAGAAATATCCTCCCCCCTACCTTTCCGGCGCATCATGGGCACCACGCCGATAGCAACCAGCACTGGAATTTCTCAGCCTCATCATCCTGGGACTGATTTTCCATCAAATAAAGGTGATCTGTCTCTACACCGGGTTGTAGACATGGTTCAGTCCAGTTGGCCAGTGGGAATTAGCAACTTTGAAGCTCTTTCTACAGAAACAATGATCAGAGAGAACACTTACTAAGCAAGGCGCTTGTATAAACTTTTTTTTTTTTTTAATTTTATTTATTTATGGTTGTGTTGGGTCTTCGTTTCTGTGCGAGGGCTTTCTCTAGTTGTGGCAAGTGGGGGCCACTCTTCATCGCTGTGCGCGGGCCTCTCACTATTGTGGCCTCTCTTGTTGCGGAGCACAGGCTCCAGATGCGCAGGCTCAGTAATTGTGGCTCACGGGCCCAGTTGCTCCGCGGCATGTGGGATCTTCCCAGACCAGGGCTCGAACCCGTGTCCCCTGCATTGGTAGGCAGATTCTCAACCACTGCGCCACCAGGGAAGCCGCAAGGCGCTTGTATATATCGACTGTTTCATCCACACAACAGGCTGTGAGGTGAATATTATTACCAGCCCCATTTTATAGGTGGGAAATTGAGGTTCAGCGCCAAGTTAAATGGCTTGTCCTAGATCACATAGTCAGGTGGTGTTCAGACTAAAACTCTGGAGTCCCCCTTTCTACCCCCTCCATCCTGTCACCCCCTGTGAGGGACAGAGCCAGGACACAGCCCTGGGGGAGCAAGGGTCCTGCACCATATCCCACTGCCTTTCTTGAAATATTTTCTTCCCCACCCTCCTGTAATAATAATTCTCCATGATAAGAATAATTGCAACTACCGTGGATGAAGCACTTGCTCATAACTATAGCTGGCCCGAGCTTTTCCAGTCGTCATCTCACCCCATCCTCCAGCAGCCCTCTGCCGTGGTTCTATTCTTATGCTGACTTCACGGGTAAGGAAACGAGACACAGAAAGGTTGAGAAACCAGTTCCTTGTCACTCAGCTCGTAAGGGGCAGGGCTGAGGCTTGGCCCGGGGTCAGCACTGGGTTCCAGATGACCCCCCCACCTTGTGTGCCCCTATGCACGTGCCCGTTTTGCTGCAGGCGAGCACACCCCAGGAGCAAGGCAAAAAAGTAGCAGGAAGGAGGTGGGAAACAGGCCAAGGTGAGAGCTGAGGGTCACCTGGGGTTGAATGTTCTTCCCCCCACCGCCGCCAGACTCTGGTGCCAGCTCTGTGCAGTACAAGGCTGGCACAGAGCCCCCAGGAAGGAGGAGTCCCTGCCATGTGCCTCTGCTTCACAGAAGCCCCCCTAGAATCCTCTCACCAGCTCTTTGAGGGAGTTACTGTAATCTGTAATTTGCACCCAGAACTGTCAGACCCCAAAAGTGGGTTCTCCCTATGCCATGTGTTTATGGGGTGCCTGTTAGGCAGGATTCAGCATGCTGGTGGCAAAGGGGTGATCCTCAAGACACAGGCCTTGTCCCCCTCACTCCCAGAATAAGGGAAGGAGGGCCACCCTACAGCATACCCTAAATTCCATAAGGACAGGAGGGCTCTGTCACATTTATTGCTGTATTACCTTGGTACACAGTAGGTGCTCAAACATCGATTGCATGGAGAATTTGTGCACGGCACTGTACCCAACCTCTTGACAGCCCTGCAATGAAAGTGTCATTGTTCCCATTTTGCAGCAGGGGCACTGAGGCTCAGAGAGGCGGCCCACTGGCTCAAGGACCCATGGATCAAAACTGGACAGCCAGAAATGCAGACTTGCCTCTCCCAGCTCCGAGGCCAGGGAGCTCTCCCCTGAGGGGCTTTGTACTGACTCCAGTACTCTGCAAAGTGCTCGGCTGTGCTGCTTAGATGCCGAGGGCACAAGGCCTTCAGGGATAGGGGCTAAAGGAGGCTAAAATTCTTCAGGCGAGGGGGTCACTTGAAGGACAGAAGGACTAAGTGGGGTGAAGGGACAGAGGAGGGCATCTTAGGCCAGGGGAAAAGCCTAAACCTCCATTGATGCTAAACGTCCGTTCTCCACAGTGGAGATGCCCTATGTCTCTGGATCCAGGGAACTCCCTTTCTCTTCCAGGGAGCTCCAGCTCAGCACCCTTGGCACCTGGCATGTGCTGCCTGCCCTCGGGGTGGCCTGGAGGATTTAGGAGCAGTCCCGGGCAAGCACTGCAACGTTTGATTTGCAAGGCTTGCGACAATCAGGCTTATCTTGACCCCCTGTACACGTGGGTCTGTGAGGTCACAACCCAGATCCCTTAACCCCACCCCCAACCTCAGTTCCTTTAGTTGCAAAAAGAGACCAGTAAGAACTTCTCTGTAGGATTTTCCTGAGGATAAAATGAGATCCTGTCTTCAAAGTGCCAGGCACTCAGTGGATACTAGGAGTTCCTGTCCTGGCAGATGGGGAAACTGAGGCCAAGAGTAGCTCATTCCCAGGTCTCACAGCAATTCGTGCTGGACTGCTTCTTCTAGGCCAGCAGGCCCCTGACCTCCCTTATACCCAGCAGGCCCTTCTCCTCCTCCTCCAGGTTCCCTGGTACCACCCGCCGCCTTTGAGATAGTGACGTGGTTGCTCTCCCCCCACATATAACCTCAGTGTTCTGCACACTGTAGGCGCTCAGTAGATGCCCTTGCTGATGATGCTAAAGGTCCATATATGCGTGACCTGGGGTCTCTTTTCAGTCAAATGACAGGGTTCCCAAAGTGTGGTCAATCCAGAGGGGCTTTGGGGGCGGTACCCGGAATAACATTTTTTAATTTTAATCATTGAAGTACTTATTCATGTGGTTACTGTCTGTGGCCATTTACTGATGTTCCACTTGTGGGAAATGATAAAAAATTGGTTTTAGAATTACATTTATTTAAGTTAAAAAAGAGTCAATTTAAGGGGAAAATAAGCAAATAATAATGTAGGTGGTATGCAGGTGTGACAAAAATCATGAAAGTAGGATGCAAATAACTACAACGAGTGTACACCAGAAGACATGCGAGTCTGGCTCTTTCTCTACACTTGTGCCTGTGTGTGACCTGTGATGTCACTTGCCCTATCTAGGCTTCATGCCCCTCACCTGTCACAGGAAGGCGTTGGGAAGAGGATTTCTAAGGATCCTGCAGTTCTTATACGCTACGTCTCACACAGGACCCCTGTCCCTTAGCCCCATGTCATTTGTTGACTAACCACTGGAGGGCATGAGTCACACAGCTTCCAGCAGCTCAGTAGCTGAGGTCACCTGGGTTTGTCCCACCTTGAATGACTTGGAGGTGACAGAGCAGAGGGACTTTTGCTGGAAATGCCCCAGTTGTCACCTGAGGTGGACAGACCTACGGTGGACCAGGATATAGACGGCTCTGATGGCCGAGTCCCTGGAACATGATTTACGCTGGCTGGCGCAGGTCTGGTATTTCACTGGCAGGCGGGCACAGTGAGTGAGGACCTGACCAGCTCTCGGGGGCAGGCCAGCCAGGAATTTTCTTTAAGGGCCCAATTTCTTGTCAGCGCTTCCCAGAACATCCTCCCCTTTCTGCCCTTCCACACTACTTCCTGGGTTCAGGATTAATACTTGGCAAGTCCTGAGGTGTGGTACTTCAAAGGCCAAGGATTCTGGTGCAAGTAGTGTCTTGGGACTGTGCAGGAGGCATCAGTAGGGGAGTGAGGAAGGTCAGGAAGCCATGGCGTGTGCGCTATTAAGCCAGTTACCACAACAGGCAACTGGAATTCAACCCCACAGAGAAATCTAGGAAACAGTGTAGAACCCAGACCTCACCTGAGGGGCGGGGCTGCTGGCTGTTTGCCCAGCGGTTCTAGAGTATCACTGTTTGAGGCTGCTCCTGGGAGCAGGGCAGGGAGTTAACTCCCCAAGGCCTACTGTGGGCAGGGTAGCCTTCCTTCGCTCTGGAAAAGCCCTCAGGCCCAGAGATGCAGATGCTGGCAGCTGGTGCTCCCAGGGTGCACTGCAACGTAGGATGTGGGCAGAGCACCGGTTACACTGCTACAGGTGGGTTAGGGTTAGGCCAAATGGAGGAGGAAGAGAAGTGTCTGGTCACTTTCTCCCCAACTTCAGCCTCTGAGGATGTTGGATGCTGATCCAAAGAGAAGTTCTAAGTGCCTTCCCACCAGCTAAGCTCACCTTCTTGGATCCTTCCCTAAATAGCTGTGCATCTTTGGTTGGGCCATGTGAGCCCTTTGGGCCTCTGTTTTCTCAATTAAGGTTCTCTGGAGCCTTTTCAGCTCTGATATCTGGGCTTTCTGAGTCTCTCCTGCTCATGCATGTCTTGTCTCTGGTGCTCTTGGGAGAGTCGCTTTGTCGACCAAAGTGCCCGCCAAAAAAGCAGAATGCAGCAATAACCAGGCACATGTGACTCCAGGCTCTGGCCACAAAGATGTTCAGGGCATCATGGTGTATAAGACTCAGAAACAACCTAAATGATCATCATTCGAGAAAGGCATGCTGGTCCAGCTTTAGGCTCCAAGGTTATGGTGGACCATTACACAGTCAAAGAAATGAAGTATTTTAAGAATTTTTTTAAAGACAAGGAATAATGTTTATGTATCTGTAAAAACATCAGATTATAGTACAGAATAATCCCCATCATGTAAAGTCATAAAAAACTGTGAGAAAAAATATTAAAATATTAAGAGTGGTAGAAATAAGGGTGATCGTTGCTTTCTTGTTTACCCTTCTTTGTATTTTCCTTGTGGGAATTACAGGCACGGCAGGCCTGGAGGAGTGCCCTCAGAGGAGGTTGATGCTTTATTTCTTCTTGCCTGGGGAACATTCCTCCCACGCTACTGTAGGAGGGAAACTTGGCCTTTGGCATCTGACACCTCTGCCTCTCCTGCCTCATCCTGGTCCCAACCTCAAGGTTCTCCCCTTCTCTGGGAGCCCCCCAGCAAGCCACACCTTTTGCACACATTGTTCTCTCTGCTTGGAATATCCTTCCCAGCAGCTCCCCGTCCCCAGCCCTCTAATCCGTCTCTGCTCCACTTCATGATACTGTCATCTCTAAAATGTTCCCCTGACCCTTTATCCCCAGGCTTCCCTGGGTTCCCCTCCAGCTCAACACTGATCCTACTCTTTTCATTGTGGGCTCACTCTTCTGTCTCTTTTACTAGATGCAAGCTCCCCAAGGCCAAGGCCACATCTCACACATCTCTGTAGCACCAGCACTGTCTGGCAAATAGTAGATGCTCGATAAAATTTTTAATTGAGATAAAACTCACATACCATAAAATCCACCACGGAAAAGTGTACAATTCAGTGGGTTTTATATTCACAAGGCTGTGCAACCATCACCAGAATCTAATTCCAGAACATTTCCATTCCTCCCAAAAGAAACCCCACACCCATTAGCAGTCACGCCCCATTTCCTCCTCCCCCTAGCCCTAGGAAACTGCTAATCTGCCCTTTGTCCCTATGGACTTGCCTATTCTATATATTTTATATAAATATTTTATATAAATGGAATCATGAAGTATGTGGCCTTTGTGTCTGGCTTCCTTCACTTAGCATGTTTTCAAGGTTTTCTCATGTGGTAGCATGTATTAGTACTTCATTCCTTTTTATGACCAAATAATATTCTGTTGTATGGACATAGCACATTTTGCTTATCCATTCATCAGTTGATGGGCATTTGACTTGCCTTCACCATTTGGATATTATGAATAATGCTGCTATGAACATCTGAGTACAGGTTTTGTATGGAAAGATATTTTCAATTATTATAAAGAGGAGTGAATCGCTGGGTCATAGGATAACTTTATGTTTAACTTTTTGAGGAACTGCCCTAATGTTTTCTAAAGTGACTGTTCCATTTTACATTCCACCCAGCAGTGCATGAGGGTTCTGATTTCTCTACATCCTTGTCAACCCTTGCTATTGCCTGTCTTTTTCATTATACAGTAGCTTCCTAATGGGTATGCAGTAGTCAATGGACTTTTTTTTGTTTTTAATATCTTTATTAGAGTATAATTGCTTTACAATATTGTGTTAGTTTCTGCTGTATAACAAAGTGAATCAGCTATATGTATACATATATCCCCATATCCCCTCCCTTTTGCATCTCCCTCCCACCCTCCCTATCCCACCCCTCTAGGTGGTCACAAAGCAACGAGCTGATCTCCCTGTGCGATGCAGCTGCTTCCCACTAGCTGTCTATTTTACACTTGGTAGTGTATATATGTCAATGCGACTCTCTCACTTCGTCCCAGCATACCCTTCCCCCTCCCCATGTCCTCAACTCCATTCTCTACGTCTGTGTCTTTATTCCTGTCCTGCCCCTAGGTTCTTCAGACCACTTTTTCTTTTTTTTAGATTCCATATATATGTGTTAGCATATGGTATTTGTTTTTCTCTTTCTGACTTACTCCACTCTGTATGACAGACTCTAGGTCCATCCACCTCACTACAAATAACTCAGTTTTGTTTCTTTTTATGGCTGAGTAATATTCCATTGTATGTATGTGCCACATCTTCTTTATCCATTCATCTGTTGATGGACACTTAGGTTGCTTCCATGTCCTGGCTATTGTAAATAGAGCTGCAATGAACATTGTGGTACATGACTCTTTTTAAATTATGGTTTTCTCAGGGTATATGCCCAATAGTGGGATTGCTGGGTCATATGGTAGTTCTATTTTTAGTTTTTTAAGGAACCTCCATACTGTTTTCCATAGTGGCTGTATCAATTTACATTCCCACCAACAGTGCAAGAGGGTTCCCTTTTCTCCACATCCTCTCCAGCATTTATTGTTTCTAGATTTTTTGATGATGGCCATTCTGACTGGTGTGAGGTGATACCTCATTGTAGTTTTGATTTGTATTTCTCTAATGGTTAGTGATGCTGAGCAACCTTTCATGTGTTTGTTGGCAATCTGCATATGTTCTTTGGAGAAATGTCTATTTAGGTCTTCTGCTCATTTTTAGATTGGGTTGTTTGTTTTTTTCATATTGAGCTGCATGAGCTGCTTGTATATTTTGGAGATTAATCCTTTGTCAGTTACTCCGTTTGCAAATATTTTCTCCCATTCTGAGGGTTGTCTTTTGGTCTTGTTTATGGTTTCCTTTGCTGTGCAAAAGCTTTTAAGTTTCATTAGGTCCCATTTCTTTATTTTTGTTTTTATTTCCATTTCTCTAGGAGGTGGGTCAGAAAAGATCTTGCTGTGATTTATGTCATAGAGTGTTCTGCCTATGTTTTCCTCTAAGAGTTTTATAGTGTCTGGCCTTACATTTAGGTCTTTAATCCATTTTGAGTGTATTTTTGTATATGGTGTTAGGGAGTGTTTTATTTCACTCTTTTACATGTAGCTGTCCAGTTTTCCCAGCACCATGTATTGAAGAGGCTGTCTTTTCTCCATTGTATATTCTTGCCTCCTTTATCAAAGATAAGGTGACCATGTGCGTGGGTTTATCTCTGGGCTTTCTATCCTGTTCCATTGATCTATATTTCTATTTTTGTGCCAGTACCATACTGTCTTGATTACTGTAGCTTTGTAGTATAGTCTGAAGTCAAGGAGCCTGATTCCTCCAGCTCTGTTTTTCTTTCTCAAGATTGCTTTAGCTATTCGGGGTCTTTTGTGTCTCCATACAAATTGTGAAATTTTTTGTTCTAGTTCTGTGAAAAATGCCACTGGTAGTTTGATAGGGATTGCATTGAATCTATAGATTTCTTTGGGTAGTATAGTCGTTTTCACAATGTTGATTCTTCCAATCCAAGAACATGGTATATCTCTCCATCTGTTTGCATCATCTTTAATTTCTTTCATCAGTGTCTTACAGTTTTCTGCATAGAAAAGGTCTTTTGTCCTTTAGGTAGGTTTATTCCTAGGTATTTTATTCTTTTTGTTGCAATGGTAAATGCAAGTGTTTCCTTAATTTCTCTTTCAGATTTTTCATCATTAGTATAGGAATGCAAGAGATTTCTGTGTATTCATTTTGTTTTCTGCTACTTTACAAAATTCATTGATTAGCTCTAGTAGTTTTCTGGTAGCATCTTTAGGATTCCCTAGGTATAGTATCATGTCATCTGCAAACAGTGACAGTTTTACTTCTTCTTTTCTGATTTGGATTCCTTTTATCTCTTTTTCTTCTCTGATTGCTGTGGCTAAAACTTCCAAAACTATGTTGAATAATAGCAGTGAGAGTGGGCAACCTTGTCTTTTTCCTGATCTTAAAGGAAATGGTTTCAGTTTTTCACCATTGAGGACAATGTTGGCTGTGGGTCTATAATATATGGCCTTTATTATGTTGAGGTAGGTTCCCTCTATGCCTACTTTCTGGAGAGTTTTTATCATAAATCGGTGTTGAATTTTGTCAAAAGATTTTTCTGCATCTATTGAGATTTTCATATGGCTTTTATCCTTCAATTTGTTAATATGGTGTATCACATTGTTAATTTGCATATATTGAAGAATCCTTGCATTCCTGGGATAAACCCCATTTGATCACGGTGTATGATCCTTTTAATGTGCTGTTGGATTCTGTTTGCTAGTATTTTGTTGAGGATTTTTGCATCTATGTTTATCAGTGATATAGGCCTGTAGTTTTCTTTTCTTGTAACATCTTTGTCTGGTTTTGGTATCAGGGTGATGGTGGCCTCGTAGAATGAGTTTGGGAGTGTTCCTCCCTCTGCTATATTTTGGAAGAGTTTGAGAAGGATAGGTGTTAGCTCTTCTCTAAATGTTTAATAGAATTCACCTGTAAAGCCATCTGGTCCTGGGCTTTTGTTTGTTGGAAGATTTTTAATCACAGTTTCAATTTCAGTGCTTGTGATTGGTCTGTTTATATTTTCTATTTCTTCCTGGTTCAGTCTCAGAAGGTTGTGCTTCTCTAAGAATCGGTCCATTTTTTCCAAATTGTCCATTTTATTGGCATATAGTTGCTTGTAGTAATCTCTCATGATCCTTTGTATTTCTGCAGTGTCATTTGTTACTTCTCCTTTTTCATTTCTAATTCTGTTGATTTGAGTCTCTCCCATTTTTTCTTGATGAGTCTGGCTAATGGTTTATCAATTTTGTTTATCTTCTCAAAGAACCAGCTTTTAGTTTTTTTGATCTTTGCTATGGTTTCCTTCATTTATTTTTCATTTATTTCTGATCTGATATTTATGATTTCTTTCCTTCTGCTAACTTTGGGGGTTTTTTGTTCTTCTTTCTCTAATTGTTTTAGGTGTAAGGTTAGTTTGTTTATTTGAGATGTTTCTTGTTTCTTGAGGTAGGACTGTACTGCTCTAAACTTCCCTCTTAAAACTGCTTTTGCTGCATCACATAGGTTTTGGGTCATTGTGTTTTCATTGTCATTTGTTTCTAGGTATTTTTTGATTTCCTCTTTGATTTCTTCAGTGATCTCTTGGTTATTTAGTAGCGTATTGTTTAGCCTCCATGTGTTTGTATTTTTTACAGTTTTTTTCCTGTAATTGATATCTAGTCTCATAGCATTGTGGTCGGAAAAGATACTTGATATGATTTCAATTTTCCTAAATTTACCAAGGCTTGATTTGTGACCCAAGTTATGGTCTATCCTGGAGAATGTTCCATGAGCACTTGAGAATAAAGTGTATTCTGTTGTTTTTGGATGGAATGTCCTATAAATGTCAATTAAGTCCATCTTGTTTAATGTGTCATTTAAAGTTTGTGTTTCCTTATTTATTTTCATTTTGGATGATCTGTCCATTGGTGAAAGTGGGGTGTTAAAGTCCTCCACTATTATTGTGTTACTGTTGATTTCCCCTTTTATGGCTGTTAGCATTTGCTTTATGTATCGAGGTACTCCTATGTTGGGTGCATAAATATTTACAATTGTTATATCTTCTTCTTGGTTTGATCCCTTGATCATTATGTAGTGTCCTTCTTTGTCTCTTGTAATAGTCTTTATTTTAAAGTCTATTTTGTCTGATATGAGAATTGCTACTCCAGGTTTCTTTTGATTTCCATTTGCATAGAATATCTTTTTCCATCCCCTCACTTTCAGTCTGTATGTGTCCCTAGATCTGAAGTGGGTCTCTTGTAGACAGCATATATATGGGTCTTGTTTCTGTATCCATTCAGCCAGTCTATGTCTTTTGGTTGGAGCATTTAATCCATTTACATTTAAGGTAATTATTGATATGTATGTTCCTATTACCATTTTCTTAATTGTTTTGGGTTTGTTATTGTAGGTCTTTTCCTTCTCTTGAGTTTCCTGCCTAGAGAAGTTCCTTTAGCATTTGTTGTAAAGCTGGTTTGGTGGTGCTGAATTTTCTTAGCTTTTGCTTCTCTGTAAAGGTTTTAATTTCTCCATCGAACCTGAATAAGTTCCTTGCTAGGTACAGTAATCTTGGTTGTAGGTTTTTCCCTTGCATCACTTTAAATATGTCCTGCCATTCCCTTCTGGCTTGCAGTATTTCTGCTGAAAGATCAGCTGTTAAGGACTTCCTTGG
This sequence comes from Leucopleurus acutus, assembly GCF_964270905.1. Classification (NCBI taxonomy): domain Eukaryota; kingdom Metazoa; phylum Chordata; class Mammalia; order Artiodactyla; family Delphinidae; genus Leucopleurus; species Leucopleurus acutus. Next base: position 44,403,450 of record NC_139161.1, read on the forward strand.
TGGCGCAGTGGTTAGGAATCTGCCTGCCATTGCAGGGGACATGGGTTTGAGCCCTGGTCTGGGAAGATCCCACGTGCTGCGGAGCAACTAAGCCTGTGTGCCACAACTACTGAGCCTGTACTCTAGAGCCTGTGAGCCACAACCACTGAGCCTATGTGCCACAACTACTGAAACCTGCATGCCTGGAGCCTGTGCTCCACAACAAGAGAAGCCACTGCAATGAGAAGCCCGCACACCACAACAAAGAGTAGCTCCCGCTTGTCGCAGCTAGAGAAAGCCCACGCGCAGCAACAAAGACCCAATGCAGCCAAAAATAAATAAATAAGTTAATTAATTTTAAAAAAATCCTTAAGAAAAAAAAAGATCAGCTGTTAATCTTATGGGGATTCCCTTGTATGTTATTTGTTGCTTGTCCCTTGGTGCTTTTAATATTTTTTCTTTGTATTTAATTTTTGATAGTTTGATTAATATGTGTCTTGGCGTGTTTCTCCTTGGATTTATCCTGTATGGGACTCTCTGCGCTTCCTGGACTTGATTGACTAGTTCCTTTCCCATGTTAGGGAAGTTTTCAACTATAATCTCTTCAAATATTTTCTCAGACCCTTTCTTTTTCTCTTCTTATTCTGGGACCCCTATAATTCGAACGTTGGTGCGTTTAATGTTGTCCCAGAGGTCTCTGAGACTGTCCTCAATTTTTTTCATTCTTTTTTCTTTATTCTGCTCTGCGGTAGTTACTTCCACTATTTTATCTTCCAGGTCACTTATCCGTTCTTCTGCCTCAATTGTTCTGCTACTGATTTCTTCTAGGCATTTTAAATTTCATTTATTGTGTTGTTCATCATTGTTTGTTTGCTCGTTAGTTCTTCTAGGTCCTTGTTTAACGTTTCTTGTATTTTCTCCATTCTATTTCCAAGATTTTGGATCATCTTTACTATCATTACTCTGAATTCTTTTTCAGGTAGACTGCCTATTTCCTCTTCATTTGTTTGGTCTGATGGGTTTTTACTTTGCTCCTTCATCTGCATATTTCTCTGTCTTCTCATTTTGTTTAACTTACTGTGTTTGGGGTCTCTTTTTCGCAGGCTGCAAGTTCATAGTTCCCCTTGTTTTTTGTGTCTGCTCCCAGTGGGTGAGGTTGGTTCAGTGGGTTGTGTAGGCTTCCTGGTGGAGGGGACTGGTGCCTGTGTTCTGGTGGGTGGGGCTGGATCTTGTCTTTCTTGTGGGCAGGGCTGCATCCCGTGGTGTGTTTTGGTCTGCACTGAGTGGAGACCCAGCAATCTGCAGGCTGCCCCCCAACTGTGGTTCCAGACACCAAATCTGCCTCAGTCCCGGGTGGCTTAAAGCATGCAAGTGGCCTGGACTTCCCTAGGCCCATGTTTCTGGATGGGGCTAGCTCTGTAACCCCTCTGGGCCTCAGTTTCCTCTTCTGTGAAATGGAAATAATAAAGCCCAGCCTGTGGGATGACTGCAGGATGAGGGGATGCACATAAATTGTCTGCACAGGGCACAGCACATAATGGGTGTTGCCTTTTTCCAGCCTGTTTTCTCAGAGGTCTGCCCAATACGTGCATAAATATCACTTCACTAATTAACTACTGGAAAAGAGCTTGAGAAGAGGGGGACAGTGGAAAGGGTGTGGGAAAGGGAGAAAGGCAAGCGGTTTACAGACGGCAGGAAGCTACAGCGAGGGCAGCCGCCAGTCACGGAGTAGGTGGGTGGCGCAGACAATCCTGGGAGGATTATCACAGGCTTCCAAAGAGCATTTCCCCGCAGTCATTTTTATCCTCAAGCACTCTGACTCTTCAGATCCCTGAGCTTTCTATTTCGGTCCTTGAAAGGCAGTGGCGCGGGGTGGGGCGGGGTGGGGGTGGGAGGGGCGCTTGAGGCGGGGAGCATCTGAGCAGTGCTGATTCAAACCCAACTGCAAGTCTACAGGCAAACCTCACGTAAGGGCAATCCAGATGCCGAGATCAAAGATGGCAAATGGGTTTTATCTGTTGTGCCAAAGTTAAGAGATAAGTAATGATTACTCAGAGTCATGACCCATGTTTACTGTTCTAGACCAATATAAGGTGAACTCTGTGTTGGACAGTTTCCATGTCACCTAAGTAATTTGTTGGTTGGGGCACTTTAAAAGTCAGGAGAGAAACAGGAGAGATTCAAATAAATTGATGAAGTGTCAAAGGTGGTATCAGCTACCGCTTCTGACTCATGGCTCTAGCTGCCCTCCAGAGGCTCTAGCACGCCTCAGAATGGTGTGTCTGGCTTACGGGAAACTTGGGCAGAGGCTGTCGCTACCACACAGAGAGGCCATGAGTGCCTTTAGAGCCAGGCGTGTATCTGGTAGATTCTTGACTCATCTGAGTGACTCCCAGTGAAGCTGGTTCCCTGGTTCCATGTAACGTGGGATCACGCACCTCACAAGGCTGCTGGTTAAGCTGCCAGATGATCTGACGGACCCTGATCAAGAACGTAAAGGTGCATGTGGGGGAAATATACGTTCTCAGTTTTACCAGAAGAGAAAACTGAAGCATGCAATGGGTGGGAAGAGGTGGAGAAAATGCACAGAAACAGGGGCAGCTTTGTGACTGCAACCTGTTCCAGGTCCTTGTTTTGTCTGTAATTCTGTATTAATTGTTTTGTCATTAATACTTAATTCCCAGCTGGAGAGACTCCTAGAAGCATCAGGACATCTGCCCTGGTCCAGCCACTTCTGAGGAACTTCCGGGGCCTGTTTCCCTGCTCTGTATCACATGCCCCTCCCAGTCGATTGGACAAGGGGGGGCCCATCACCCTGGGGCAGCCAGTGGCCTCGGAGGTGGACCCTCTGTCTCCGAGGGTTTGAACTGGAGACATAGGAGCAGCAGTTGATAGCAGGGTAGACCTCCAAAAGACCCCCAGAGAGAAAGTAGAGGGTGTGAACCAGAGGGCAGAGGAAGCCACGAGTAAGCAGGTGCCTGAGGTGGGGAGTGGAAGGCAGATTGCCGGGGGAGGAGCAGGATACCCTGGCCGGGCAGTGGGGAGAAACTCCAGGTGCTGGACACAACTGTCTTCCGGGTCCCGAATTCTCCCCAGGCCACGTGGCCCAGCTTTCCATCTTCCTTATTGCCCAAAATATTCTCCAATAACCTCTTTATTCCCCAAAGGAGCCTGTGTGAGGGGCTTGCACTTTTGCAGCTCCCTAACAGAGCCTAACATGGGTACTGCTGCTTAATTGAGGAAGTCTCCTATTTCACAGTAAAAATGAAAACAAGTTGTTTACCAGGGATTGAGAAAGGAGAGGAGCTAAACATTGATAAGGTGCAATGCTGGAAAGTACCCGGATACTGCTTCATCTGGGGCTCTGGGGTGCAGAGAGCTTTGCCGAAGTTCCTGTTGGAAAGCAATCACCCTTGCACAGCCTACTAGTGACTTTAATGAAGGCCAGTTTTATAATTGCCTGGTGCACCCATCTGTCCCCCCTGGAGAATATGGAGGCTTGGACTTTCTCACCCTGAAGTTGAAATCAAATGCTTGCCCGAAGTTACACGGCATTTACCACCTGACTTGTTGAAACAGTAAAAAATTAATGAACAGAAACCCCAATTAAACAGAGTCGGGGGACCAGATGGGGGAGCTCCCATGCCCTGTGCAGCTAGCAGAGACCAACAGGAAGAAGAAAGACTCCTCTTCTTTCCTGGTAAGAACTCAGCCAATGAAAAGCCATGGACGCTTAGTTTACACAGCCCTCCCAACTTCCTTTCCCCTCTGTAAAAGTGGTCTCCTTCCCTTGCCTTGCAGAGACTTGCACATGGCTCTTGAACCCCGAATTGCAATTCTCTGCTGATCCCGAATAAACCCATCTTTGCTGGAGAAATATCCGGCAGCCTGTTGATTTCAAGTCAATAAAACCTACAGTGAGCTTCTCAGCTTCCACTCCACTTTCCACACACTAGATCTGCAGTCTGTCTGAAGATGCTTCTCCTATTGTAACTCAGTGTGATGAATCCAAGTGTCAGGAGAATAAGGGAGGATTCCCAGGACAGGTAATTCCTGAACAGAGCTTTGTGTTTTAATTAACATTGACTTTTTTAATTCTTTTGATGCACAGGTATATGAGTTTTGACACTTGAGTAAATTCCTGTAACCACCACCATACTCAGGATACAGAACAGTTCCATCGCCTCCCTCCCCCAAACTCTCTCCTGCTCCCCTTTGTGGTCACACCCCACTCCCAACCCTAACCCCTGAGAACTGTTAAGTTCTCCGTCCCCGCAGTCTTGTCTTTTCTAAACTGTCAAATAATGGAATCGTAAAGTGTGTAACATTTTGAGACTGATTTCTTTCTTTCACCCAGCATAATGCCTTTGAGCACCATCCATGTTGTTGGGTATTGAAAGTTTGTTCTGTTTTGTTGCTGAAGAGGAGTCCACTGTATGGATGAACCACAGTTTAACTATCCACCCACTGAAAGATATTGGGTGGTTTCCAGTTTTGGACAATTATGAGGAGAGCTGCTATAAGCCTTTGTGTGTAGCTTCGTATGTGAACATAAGATTCATTTCTCTAGGTTACACACCTAGAAGTGGGACTCCTGGGTCATGTGGTAAGTGTATGAGAAACCACCAAACTGTTCTCCAGAATGGCTATACCGGGAATTCTCTGGCGGTCCAGCAGTTAGGACTCCGTGCTTCCACCGCAGGGGACATGTGTTCGACCCCTGGTCGGGGAACTAAGGTCCCACATGCCTCGACATGGCCTAAATAAATAGATAAATGTAAACAGCTTGTCACCTCTTTCTTAAAACAACAAACAAACAAAAAAACAGAATGGCTGTACCATATCACATTTTCACCAACAATTATGAGAGTTCCAGTTGCTCCGCACGCTAGCCAGGATTTGGTATTGTCAGGCTTTTGTTTGTTTGGCCATTCTAACAGGTGTGAGGGAGTATCTCCCTGTGGTTTTGCATTTCCCTAATGACTAATGATGCTGAGCATCTTTCATGTGCTTATCTGTCATTTGTAGATCTTCTTTGGGGAAGTGTCTGTTCAAGTCTTTTGCTCTTTTTAAAAATTTGTTGTTTGTTTCCTTCCTGTTGAGTTTCGTGGTTCTTTATATCCTCTGGGTACAAATTATTTGTCAGATATGTAGTTTGCAAATATGTTCTCCCAGTCTTTTCAATTTCTTAAAAGGGCCCTTGCAAAGCAAAAGTGTTATTGATTTTGTTTTTTATGGATCATTAAGCAGGGTTTTGATGAACATATCCAATGGACTGATAAGAGGAGAAAGGATTCTAGGCAAAGGGAATAGTGTGTGCAAAGTCATGGAGGCCTGAAAAAGTAGGCTAGGGCTGGGAATTCTAAGCAGTTCGATATGCTGGAGAGGAGCATGTAGGGTATGGGGTGGGCGGGAGGGAGTGACTGGCTCATAGAAGGACCAGATCCCGAGTCTCTTGGATGCTACGCCGAGGAGTGTAGACTACTCATCTTATAGGCGAGGGAACTACCGGAACTACCAAAGGACATGGCGATTGCTTACTTTTATTCTGGCTAACTTTTAAAAATGAGTTATTTATAATTTCCTATAGAGGGACTTCCCTGGTAGCGCAGTGGTGAAGGATCTGCCTGCCAATGCAGGGGACACGGGTTTGAGCCTTGGTCCGGGAAGATCCCACATCCCGCGGAGCAACTAAGCCCGCAAGCCACAACTACTGAGCCCGCATGCCACAACTACTGAAGCCCACACGCCTAGAGCCCGTGCTCCACAATAAGAGAAGCCACCTCAATGAGAAGTCCACGCGCCACAACGAAGAGTAACCCCCGCTCGCCGCAACTAGAGGAAGCCTGCGTGCAGCAACGAAGACCCAATAAATAAATTAATTAATTAATTTAAAAAAATTTCTTGTAGAAAAACATAGAGCAACAAAAAGACAGCTAAAACCCTATGTAATCCTATCACCCAGAAGGTGGTTACACTAATTAACATTTGGGCTGGTTCTTCTATCCATACACACATATACACATAATTTTCTTTTTTACAAAAATGAGATCATGTCATACATACTGTTTTATAACATGCTATTTGTTTTTGCTTAACAATAATATCTGTGAACACTTTTCCATATCATTATTCTTTTACTGTATCATTTCTTCAGTTAAGATTAACTTTTTTCCTTTGTTATATTTTAATGCAATATTTCATGCATTCAAATTAAAACATGTAGCATTAAAAGCATGATAATATTATGAACTACCATCTGGCTAAAGGATAAGAACATAACCAACAGCATCACCTCTGTTGGCTAAATGTATCTAGTTCTTACTACGTCCCAGATGCTGTTCTTTATATGTATTAACTCCTGTTCTCTCCAAACAATCCCCTGAGGTAGTGATATTATCTCCATGTTACAATGGGGAAAGGCACAGAGAGGTTAACCCGCTTACTCAAGGCCACACAGGTAGTGAGTGGCAGAGGTAGGACTGAAACTTTTGGCGATGGAAACAACAGACCTCGCTGACTGAGGGACATGGAGGATGAGGGAGCACAGGTGTCAGGCGTGACTCCCAGGTTTCTAGCTGCTGTGACTGAGGGGCACAGATGGCACTTACTGAGCCAGGAAAACAGGAGGAGGAGCTGGTCTAGGGGTGGGATAAGGTCAGGAACTCAAGGTTGAAATGCCTATGGAACGGGAAGGTAGAAATGAATGAATGACTGCGAAATGGAAAAAAAATGCATGAATGAATGGATGAAGGACCCACCCCAGGCAAGAACATTCACAGCAGAGCAGCAGAAAGCTCTGGCCAGTCATATCAGGGAAGCCATAAAGCTGAAGGGTCAAGTTGAAGAGGGTCACAACTACTTATAATAGGCCAGAGCAGGGAGACACATAGACACACAGGGTTTGAGGGCAGGTTGTTTTCAACAGCGTTTAATCAAGTACCCAGGATCCGGCAACTGCTCCAACCATGAGTTACTGCCACTATCTCTACTCTGAACCTGAGAGTGGGGTCCAGGTGGAGACTGCATCCACAACTGGGTCCTGCCATCCCAACACCCTGCTGGGAACAAGGCACATTCCTCAGCAGTCAGGGTGGGAGGGAGGTGGGTGGGGGATTTAATCGTCCTTCTCAGGAGACAAAGGGCTCTTCATGATTTAATTAAAATGCCCATCAAAGGCCTCAGAAGATAGGGGTTAGTTGGAATGAAATAAAAATTGTTGGAGTGAACATATTACAAATTTAATTTCATTCTGGGCGCTTCTATGAGGTTCCAATATTAGAGAGACAATCCGTCATTAAATTCCCATCTGTCCTGCCATATTGGGGCCATTTCTGAAGATGTCCAAGTTCTGTTTAAAGAGGCCTGGGGAGCTCTCAGCAACTGAGCACATCTATCCTTTGTTTCTCAGTGAGAGGAGAGCTATAGGGGCTGAGAGAGTATCTGGAAGACAGCAGGCACTCAATTAATGTGTGTGGAAGGGAGGAAGGGAGGAAGGGAGGGAGGGAGGAAGCCTTGGATTTAGAATTTACCTAATCTGGGGGTGAGTCAAAGCCTTGCACGGACAACTTTTCCTCCAGATAACCCCATAACCCCCTTCCTCCCCTCCTTCAATTCTTTGTTCATATGTCGCTTTTCATTGAGGCCAACCCTGCCACCCCTATTTAAAATTACAGTCCTTCCCCAACCTTGACCTTCGTGATCCCCCTTTTCCGGCTTTATCCATCTCCCCCAGAACTTAACTTCACATCCTATATAATTTACTTATTTGTTTGTTCATTGTCTGCTTTTCCCCACTAGAATGAAGGCCACATGAGAGCAAGAATTTGCCTGTTTTGTTCATTGATGTATATACCCAGTGCCTAGCATCATGCCTGCCTCGAGAAATATTTGTTGGGTGAATGCATCGATTAACATGGCAGAGAATAAGTTATTTGTTAATTGCCACCGCTATCACCTTCCAAGGAGAGTGGAGCTCAAGAACAATCCTGGGTTGGTGGAGCCTACTGATCCAAAGGTGCCTTATCCCCAGGTGCAGCTGCACCTGCAGACTCCAGGTTCTCACGTATAAACCATGAGTCAGGGAATGAAGTACTCTTCCAGCATCAACTCAGGGATCAAAGCCCTCACCCCCATGTCCACTCCCTGGCTCCGTGCTCACCAGCCAGATCCGAATCCCATACACTCTGAAAATGGTGAGAAATAACAAGCACCCTTGTGCCCCTGGCTCAGGGTGTCAGAGTGAAGTACACAACAGAAGCTTTCTTGTCCCTTGCAAATGGCAGAGTGGCTGCTGGGGCTCACGTAGCCAGGGAGAAGGTCCTGGGGAGTGGCCCAGGAAAGCTCTGGACAGTAGTCATCCATCTGGAAAATATTAGTCCTCAGTCTGATGTCTGCAGAAACTTAGCCCGGGACACTCTTTCACTTACAGAAATAAACAGTTTTGGGTCTCAAAATGTTCAGGACTTTCCCTGATTACTGCTGCTGCCAGTACTGGTTTACTTAGTCTTTCACAGTTTAGAGCCTGTTCTCCGCTGGAAGCAAAAATTTGGCCTGGGCAATATGAAGAGTAATGAAAATATTTTAAAATGCAGAGCCGGCTTCTTTTTTCCGAGGGTAATTTCTTGGAAATCCTGTTTGCCAGCAACACCTAAAAAAATCTTGGCCTGGTGCAACATCCTTCTAAGCATTATGGAGACAGAATTTCACAAGTGGAAATGACTAACCTTTTTTCCCTGTATGTCCTGTCCATTTTAGAGTTGATGTCTCCATACTATTCCAGCACAGAGCATCTAGACTCCCCGCCCCTTCATCTCTTTCTTCTGAGGCATAGGTCAGAGACCCTCCTCTGATCTGAACACTCTACAGGTGCCCAGATCCCTTTTAAAGACCAGATCTCCAGATTAAGTGCAAGTCTCCTACTCTGGGTGGAAAGTATGGTCTTTTCACTAACTGGTACTGGAACAGTTGGGTTTCCACATGGAATATAATGAACATGGACTCCTACCTCACATCAAACACAAAAATTAATTCAAAATGAATTGCAGGCCTATACGTGAAAAGGTAAAACAATAAAGCTTCTAGAAGAAAACACAGGATGATGTCTTCATGACCTTGGGGCAGGCAAAGATTTCTGAGGCAGAACACAAAAAGCACTAACTGTAAAAGGAAGAAGTTGATAAATTGGACCTCATGAAAATTAAGAACTTCTGTTCATCAAAAGACATTATTAAAGTAAAAAAGCTAGCCATAAACTAAAAGAAAATAGCTGCCATACTTATAACAGAGGAGTTGTATCCAAAATATATAACAAACGTCTATAAATCAACAAGAAAAAGACAAATAATTCAATTATTAGAAACAGCAGAAAATTTTTACTTCACAAAAAAGAATATTCACATGGCCAAAAATACCATTTTAAAAGGTGCTCAGCACCATTAGTCACCACAGAAATGTAAATTAAAATCCGCAAGGAGATACCACGACATACCCACCGAAATGGCTGTAACTAAAAAAGCCTGACAATATCAAGTGTTCCTGAGGATGTAAAGAAACTCTACTGACCAAGTGCAAATTGGTACAACAATGTTGGAATACTGTTTGGCGATATCCACCAAAGCTACACGGATGCCAGTCTTATGACCTAACAATTCCACTCCACCAAATGAGCGCATATGTTCACCAAACGGCAGTGCTAATCATTGTATCCCAAAGTAACCTAAATGCCCATAACAGGAGAATGAATAACGAAATAAATTGTGATATATTCATATAATGAAAGTTCACACAGCAAGGCTGGGCAGACTGTGACCCACAGGCCAACCTGGAGCCTGGTGTGTGTGTGTGTGTGTGTGTGTGTGTGTGTGTGTGTGTGTGTGTGTGTGTGTGTGTGTGTGTGTGTTGTCTATGACTGCATTTGAGTCACAATGGTGGAGCTGAGTAGTTGTAAAAGAGACTGTATGGTCTGCATAGCTGAAAATGCTTACTATCTGACCCTTTATAGAAACAGTTTGCTGACGCCTAGTACATAGCAATGAAAAAGACTACTACACGCAAAAACATGAATGAATCTCACAGACAAAATGTTGAGTAAAAGAAGCCAAACACAAGAGTGAACCCTGTATGATTCTGTTTAAAGCTCAAAAACAGGCAAAAGTAATCTCTGGTGATGGAGGTCAATATGGTGGCTACCTCTGGGCAGAAGGGTATGAGGAAGGAAGCATGAGGGAGCCTGTGCTCTATCTCTTGATGGGGGTGGAGGTTCACAGGTGTGTCATTATGCAAAAACCCATCAATCTGCACCATTCGATTTTGTGCACTTTACTACATATAACTTCTCTTCAATTTTCAAAAGGGAAAAAATGCTGGCCTCTAAGCAGGGTCTACTATGTGCAAAGCACATTGAGGGGGATTTCCTCCTTCATCCCAGAGACTGAATTCAGTATTAGTGTGACTACACCATGGCCCCTTGCTGACGGGAGCATGCCAGGATAGTGGCATTTATATCCACAGGCCACCATGCTTAGTACCACTGGATCTCATCAGCCTGGCTCCAACTACCTGGATCCAACTGATGGTGCCAAAGGCAACCTTCCACATCTAGTCCTCAAACTTTAGGACAACTATAAATGAACTGGGAGCTTGCTAGTGATGCCAATTCCTGGCCCTTCCTCCCCCAGTTCCTAGTTCTTTCAGGTTCTGGGTGGCATTGTCAGCAAACCCTGCAGGTGAATCTGATAGAGAAGATCTGGAGACCACACTTTGAGAAACTCTGCTGTGCAGGCTGAGGTAGGGGGTGTGAAGGTATAAAGGGAAAGAGACAAATTGCTCTAAGAAGGGAAGAAAGAGAGACTGAGAGGAAGAGGCTGTGGAAGAGGAAGTGAGTGAGATTGTGTAGGAACATGGGGATGAGTGTTGGAAATGGGGTTGGGGACCATTATGAAGCTGGCTGCGTGGCGTGTAGTGGAACACCTGTTCTCCATCTCTCCACCTAAGCGTTGTAAAGAATCCAGTTTTTATCACTAGGCTGTGATGTGCCCACCTCCGAGGTGTGTTAAAGTGCTGAGTCCAGCTTTCCAGGATGAGAAAAGAGGCTGTCTACAGAGATTTGGTCCCATCCAGATTTGATAACCACCCAGGAAAATAGGTATCATCCTCCTTCCAGCACTTGGGGTCAGTCATTCCCCGCAGACCCTCTGGTGTCCTTCAAAAGGTCCAGGTTTGAAGCTGCCTCCCTCCACATTCAGGCAGGTATCTGGGAAGGTGAGCATGCAGACACCTGTGTAGACCCCTACCTGACTACCATGCACAAGGCCAAATAAGCCAGACAATGTGGCCAGACAAGTCTACAGTAAATAGATTACATTAAGTAAACTGATTGAGTCCTCAGCAGCTGTTACAAAGAGCAAAAAAAGCAAGATGTAATAGTATCATATGACTTGTGAAAAAACAACAGGGGAGCAAAACATCCATACTTTCATGCATTACATATTTTGGGAAGAAGCTGGCACAGCGGTTGCCTCTGGGAAGGGAAACTGGGTGTGAGGGAGAATCAGGGTTGGGAGTAAGACTTAATTATTATTCTATATTCTTTGATACTGTTGGGTTTTTTTTATCCTGCATAAATTTTGTCTAAAATTAAAAATTTTAAAAAATTAAATTAAGAAAGGAAGAGAGGGAGGGAAGGACGGAGGGAACAGGGTAATAGACGGGCATTGGTTCTTGAAAAGCCAGTTCAGAGTTCAGAGCTGTTCCAGAGCAAGAAGCAAGCACGGGCTCTAGAGGGTTCCTGCTGGCCAGACGGTGGTGCCCACAGGCAGCAAGCCAAGGCTGTTCACCGTGCCTGACGCTCCCTCCTCCGTCACTTCTTCCACAGGCTGTGGTGAGAATGTGTTGTCTTGAGGTCATGCCCACACCCTGGGTGGAAACGCCGTGGTGTACCAACATGGGATTTCCAGCAGCTCTTCCAGTACAGTGTAGGAGTTCAGAGAACGAACTCCAAGGCAGAAGCAAGACGTGCAGAAGGGGCAAAAGGTTACAAAATACACTAAGAGCTGTCAAAGGGCCTCCTGGTCACTGTCAGAGCATAAGAGATGAGAGGCAGGACGGGGCCGTGGTTACCGGTCTGGGCCCAGGCTATCTGGGATCAAATCCTGGTTTTTCCACTTAGAGACTGTGAGACCCTCTAGAGCATCAATTCCCCCATGTACAATGACAGAACCTACCATATAGGATATAGTGAGAATTAAATGAATTAAGGTATTATTGTTTAAGCACAGAACAAACACATAGCAGATGTTAGCTATTATGGCTCCTGTATCTTATTTGAATTCTAATAATACTGTGCAAGACAGGATGTGACTATTGGCCTATTTTAATTTGATACACTGATGTTTAGATAAATAGACTTCGTAAGGGTTAGACAATGGATTCTCTGATACCAAGCTTAGGGTTTGGTCCATTACATCAGCATTTCCCAAACTCTGTTCCAATGAACACTTAACGTCTCACCAAAATTTTAATAAATGTTCCTCCAACACAGGGTTTTGTGACCAGCAAGTTTGAGAAATGCTGATTAAGTGAAATTAAGCAGGTTATTTGCTGCAGGCTTCATCAGAGCCTTTAAAGTGCTAATTAACCCGTGACTCTTAAGATGGAGTAGCATTTCCCAAGTCATTTGACCATTAAACAATTTTGGTTTTCATGGCATACATATTAACACCTAGAGAAATATTAGGGTTCCATGGAAAATAGCTCTGGACATGCTATGCTACATTAAAGAACAGGCATGATTAGAAGAAAGTAGAACTATTCAACATCTGTTTTCATGCCAGTCTCCATCAAAGAGAATGTCTTCAAATCACAAAGTGTAGAACATATTTGGGCATGGTGGTGAAGAGGGAGATAATGAGTTGTGGAAAGAACATGAGCACTGAGGTGAGACTGGGATCCGAATTCAAATCTTGACTCCGCTGGTTCAACAGGTCATCTGCTCTCTCAGAACCTCAGCTTCCTCATCTATAAGTTGGCAGAGTAGCATCTACTTCATTTGGCTGTTTTAAGATTTAAATTTCAGTGGGTAATATCTCAGGGTTAGTTTCTTAATCAGTTAGAATGTTTTGAGTTGCAAACAGCAGATAGACAAACTTAAACTGGCTTAAGCAAAAAAGGGGAATTTGCCAAAGAAAGTAAAAATCCAGATAAGGTTTTATTAGAGTTTATGATGTAATTAGAGCAGGTGGTAATTCCCACCACCAGGAAGCTTAATGCCCAACCCTGGAAAAATTCTAAACTGGATATTGAATAGATGATCTATTAGTGCCTTGATCTCTAGGGACCAATGCAAATTCACTAAGAACAAGTCATTGGAAGAAAGTCCTTTTATTTTTTTCAAAAAAATTATCCTGTCAGGGGACCAATGATTCTCAAGCTGTGTGGGCAGGCACCCCTCACAGTTTCCAGAGGGAATTTCCACCAAATCCCCTTGTCTGGTAGAGCTATTTTAAAAACTGGAATAAATAATCATTGCACAGGGCATGGGCAAAGAAAAAAAAATGTTTGAGAAGCACTATCACAGACATAGAGTGATGGGATCTCCCAAAGGATGTTTGATAAAACCCCTATCAAGGGCTTCATAGATAAATAAGCTGGGGGAGTGTGGGACAGCTGATAACAATAGCTTCTATTGATGGAAACACGATGTAGTTTTGTGCAAAACACATAGAATCTTGAATTTTCTATTTAAGCAGAAATTTAAATTTTTTATTAAAAATGCATTAGTTATAGATGTTTTTTAAAAATGCATTCGTTATATGTATACTGCTCAATTAATTTTTACATATATATACCTAGGTACCTACCACTCAAATCAAGATATAACACATTTCCAGCTCCCCAGAAGGATCCTTCATGTCCCTTCCTTGTCAATCCCCTGCTTCAGGAACCACTATTCTGATTAGTTTCACCTGTTCTTGAACTTTATGGAAGTGGAATGATACAGAATATACTCTTGTTTCTGGTGTTCTTGGCTCATTGTTTTATCTATAAGATTCACTGTATTGTTAAATGTAGCAGTAATTCGTTCTTTTTCATCACTATGTAAATTTATTTGATGGGCATTTGGGTTTTGTAGGTATTTTGCTGATATCCTTTACCATAATAGCAAAAAATACTTATTGCTAACATCCAATGTAGTGGTAGAATATTGAACACTTTTCTCCTGAGTTTGAGAACAAGACAGAGATGTTGACTATCACCACTTATATTCAACTCTTTACCAGAGGTCCTAGCCAATGCAATAATTCAAGAAAAAGAAATAAGATTAGAAAGGAAGCCATAAAACTGTCATTTTTCACAGATGGCATATCTTTATACGTAGAGAAGTCAAAAAATTCATTACTAAAATTAACAAGTGAATTTAGCAAAGTAACTAGCTAAGATCAGTATAAAACATCAGTTTGGGGGCTTCCCTGGTGGCGCAGTGCTTGAGACTCCGCCTGCCGATGCAAGGGACACGGGTTCGTGCCCCGGTCCGGGAAGATCCCACATGCCGCGGAGCGGCTGGGCCCGTGAGCCATGGTCGCTGAGCCTGCGCGTCCGGAACCTGTGCTCCGCCCGCAACGGGAAAGGCCACAACAGTGAGAGGCCCGCGTACCGAAAAAAAAAAAAAATCAGTTTTATTTCTACATATTAGCAACATTGAAAAATAAGATTTTAAAATTACCATTTACCAATAATGTGTCTCTTTGTGTGTCAGTGTGTGTGAGAGAGAAAGAGGAGAGGGAATAGTAAAGCAAATGTAGCAAAATGTTAGCATTTAGGGAATCTGGGTGAAGGGTATATAGAATTATTTGTAGTAATCTTTCAACATTTCTTTAGGTCTGAAATTATTTTAAAATAAAAAGTTTAAAAATGCCATTTATAATGGTATCAAAAAACATCAGATAACTAGGGATAAATCTATTAAAAGATGCACAAGAGCTACACTAAAACCTAAAACATTGCTGAGAGGAATTAAAGAAGACATAAATAACTGGAGAGAGCCACAATATTCATGTATTGGCAAACCCAGTATTGCAAGATGATACTGACCTGAAGAGTCGGTGCAATCTCAATCAAAACCCCAGCAGGATTTTTAAAATATAGATATGCAAAGGACCTAGAATAGCCAGGGGTAGGGGTTGGAAAACTTTTTCTGTAAAGGGCCAGATAGTACATATTTTAGACTTACAGGTCATTCGGTCTTTGTCACAACTTCTCATTTCTACGTAAAGTAACCAAAGACAATATATAGACAAATGGGCATGGCTGGGTTCCAATAAACGTTTTTTTTGTTTTTTGTTTTTGTTTTTGTTTTGTTTTGTTTTGTTTTGTTTTGCGGTACGCGGGCCTCTCACCGCTGTGGCCTCTCCCGCTGCGGAGCACAGGCTCTGGACGCGCAGGCTCAGTGGCCATGGCTCACGGGCCCAGCCGCTCCGCGGCATGTGGGATCTTCCCGGACCGGGGCACGAACCCGTGTCCCCTGCATCGGCAGGCGACTCTCAACCACTGCGCCACCAGGGAAGCCCCCAATAAACTTTTATTTACAAAACAGGCAGTGGGCTAAATTTGCCCTGTGGGCCATAGTTTGCTGACCTCTGGCCAAGATAATCATGAGGAAGAAAAGAAAAATTAAAGACTAATATTACCAGATATCACCTTATTAAGACTAATTATAAAGCTAAATGTGGCATATGACTAAAGTGGGCTTTGACTCCAGTCAGACTTGAGTTTGTGTGCTATAACCTCTCTCTCTCTCTCTCTCTTTTGCATATAATTCCCATTTTTATTCCAAATTCTTATTGACTTAATTTTGTTGTTTGTTTTTTGATGTGTTTTTTATTGAGGTATAGTTGATTTATAATATTATATTAGTTTCAGGTGTACAACATAGCAATTCACAATTTTTAAAGATTATACTTTAAAGTTTATAATTATTGTTAAATATTGGCTATATTCCCTGTGCTGCAAAACTTATCCTTGTAGTTTATTTATTTTATACATAGTAGTTTGTATCTCTTAATCTCCTACCCCTATCTTGCGCTCTCCCTTTCCCTCTCCCCACTGATAACCACTAGTTTGCTCTCTACATCTGAGTCTGTTTCTTTTTTCTGTTCATTAGTTTGTTTTATTTTTTAGATTCCACATATAAGTGATAACATATAGTATTTGTCTCTCTCTGTCTGACTTATTTCACTGAGCATAATACCCTCCAAGTCCATCCATGTTGTTGCAAATAGCAAAATTTCATTATTTTTTTTATAGCTGAATAGTATTCCATTGCATATACATATACCACATCCTCTTTATCTGTTCACATGTTGATGGACATTTAAGTTGCCTCCATATTTTGGCTATTGTAAATAATGCTGCTAAGAGATATAACCTCTCCTAATGTCAGTTTCTAAAAATGACAAAATGTAATAATAATAAAATGTAGCTCCCCTTCCCCTTAAGTGGTTAATGTCAACAGAGGGAAAGTTCTCTCTAATGGAAAGCTACACAACTCTGTGTATGGCCTTGCCCTCTTCGATATTTTTAGTAAAGACTCAAGTGAAGATCTAACACCTGCTTATATTGACTCAAACCTGAGAAGAATGTCTAATATATTAAGAGAGAAAATTGAGGTTCATAGAGATTTTGACAAACACGAAAAAAATCAAGTAAAACCAGCCAAAAATGAGTTGAAGGCTGGGAGACAGTAAAATCTGGTGGATAAATCGTGAAGTCCAATTTATATTCAGAGAGATTAAAAAAGAGTTATGTACCAAGATGTTCACCATGGCATTATTTATAACAGATAGTGAAAACAACTGAAATGTCCAACAATAGAGAAATGGTTCATAAATCATATAATAGAATATTAAGGTAAATACACACTAAATGAAGGAATTTTATATAGTCATTATGATCTTTTATAGCTTTCTTATAAAGTGAGGTTTTGAAGAATATGTAATGACATAAAATATATGATCTGAATTTTTAAAAAAAAAGTTAAACACACACAAATAGATAAGAAGGTAGAATGAACGATAAACATGTTAATGATTGATTTCTTTTTTTTCTTTTTACCTTTCTACATTTCCCCAAAGTCCTGCTCTTTTATAATCAAGTGGGGAAAATAGCAATAACCATTCTTTTAATATATCGTTGGGTGTTTTTGCAGATCATAAGCCCCGCATGAGTCAACAGTGGACAGACACCTCTGCCAAAAATACCAACACAACTCTTAGCTTCATGAAGAGAAGCAGAATGTCCTGAAAATAGGAGGTGACAACCTTTGGCCTACAGATGGCTCATCCTCATATTAAACCTTGTGTTCCGTTCAGGAAACCACATTTTTAAGGACATTGGGACACTGGGGCACGTCCAAAGAAGGATGACCAAGATCATTAGGAAAGTTGATACCATGTCATATTTATTCATTAATGAATTCATCAATTCAACCTAAAAAACACCACTTAGGCACTGTGGGTGAAATGGAAGAATTTTATCAAAAGATGGTTGATGCATCTAAGGACCCTTCTGGTCCTTGTAGACAATAGCCGTCTACAATATTTTAAGATCTATTGTGTGGAAAATGGACCAGGGGGTATGAAGTTGCAAGACAGCCCACGGAGGCATATATGGTCAAATGATTTTCAACAAGGATGCCAAGACCATTCAATGGTTAAAGGACAGTCTCTTCATCAAATGGTGTTGGTAAAACTGGATATCCCCATGCAAAAGAATGACGTTGGGTCCTTATCTTATACCTCATTTAAAAAATAACTCTAAATGGATCAAATACCTAAATGTAAGAGCTAAATTTACAAGATTGTTAGGTGAAAACATAGAGGGAAAGCTTCATGACATTGCATTTGGCAATGAATTCTTGGATATGACAGCAAAAGCACAAGCAACAAAAGAAAAAGTTGATAAATTGGAATTCATCAAAGGTTAAAACTTTTGTGTGTCAAAGGACACTATCAACAGAGTGAAAGGAAATCCATGGAATGGGAGAAAATAATTGCAGCAAATCCTATTTCTGATCCTTATGGAATATATAAATAGATAGATAGATAGATAGATCTTCCTCGACTTACAAGGGGTTACATCCTGATAAACCAACTGTAATTTGAAAATATCACAAGTTGAAAATGCATTTAACACACCTAACCTACTGAACATCATAGCTTAGCCCACCTTAAATGTGTCCAGAACACTTACATTAACCTACCATCAGGCAAAATCATCTAACACAAAGCTTATTTTATAATAAAATGTTGACTATCTCATGTTATTGATTGAATGCTGTACTGAAAGCAAACAGTGTGGTTGTCTGGGTACAGAGTGGTTGTAAGTGTTATCGGTTGTTTGCCTCCGTGATCGCGTGGCTGACCGGGACCTGTGGCTTGTTGCTGCTGCTGCCAGCGTCATGAGAAAGTGTTGTCCTACACATTGCTATCCTGGAAAAGATCAAAATTCAAAATTCGAGGTATAGTTTCTACTGAATGTGTATCGCTTTCACACCATCGCAAGTCGAAAAATTAAGTCAAACCATCATAAGTTGGAGACCATCTGACTGTGTGTGTGTTATGTGGTTACCTGCATTTCTAATCTTTTCTGACTAATGATAAGGGACTAATATATCTTCCATAGCTTAACAGCACAACACAATTTAAAAATGGGCAAACGACTTGAATATACATTTCTCCAAAGAAGATTTACAGTGGCCAATAAGAACATGAAAAGATGAGCAATATCACTAATTATTAGAGAAATGCAAATCAAAACCACAGTGAAATACCACTTCACACCCATTAGGATGATGGCTATTATTAAAAAATAAAACAGAATGAAACAAACAGATAATAACAAGGGTTGGTGAAGATGTGGAAAAATCACAATCCTTGTACATTGCTGGTGGGAATGTAAAAAGGCGCAGCCACTGTGGATAAAAGCATGGATAAAAGTTAAACATAGAATTACCATGCGATCTAGCAATTCTACTTCTGGGTATATACCCAAAAGAATTGAAAGCAGGGTCTCAAACAGATATTGTACACCCATGTTCGTAGCAGCGTTATTCACAATTATCCATTGACAGATGGGTAAACAAATGTAATATGTACTTACAAGGGAATATTAGTCAGCCTTTGAAATGAATTCTGACACATGCTACAACATGGATGAACCTTGAAGACATTATGCTAAGTGAAATAAGCCAGCCGCGAAAGGACAAAAACTGTATGAGTTCACTTATGTGACGCACCTAGAAGTAGTCAAATTCATAGAAACAGATAGTAGAATGGTGGTTGCTGAGGCTCGGGGGAGGGAGGAATGAGGAGTTACTGTTTAATGGGCACAGAATTTCAGTCTGGGAAAATGAAAAGTTCAGTAGATGGATTGCGGTGATGGTGTGAAAATACGTAAAAGGAGGGTCATACCCACAAGAATAGCTAAAACAAAAGACTAAGAATACCAAGTGTTAGCAAGGACATGGAACGACAAAGTCTCATACATTGCTGGAGGGAATGTAAATTGGTACAACTTTGGGAAACTGCCTGGCAGTATCTATAAAGCTAAAAATATGGCCCAGAACTTCTATTCCTATATATTAACCCAAAGAAATAAGTTCAAGTGTGAAGAAAAATACACAATACAAAAATGTTTATAGGAGCTTTATTCATAGTAGTCAAACACTAGAAACAAGCCAAACGCCCATAAACAGATTCCATTTATATGAAGTTCGAGAACAGGAAAAACTAATTGTTGATGATAGAAGTCAGAATAGTGGTTGCCTCTGTGGGAGGGGATAGACAGGGAAAGGACACAAATGAATCTTATGTTTTATCTTTCCTTTTGGAAATATTATATGTCTTGATCTGAGTGGTGGTTACATAGTTTTGTCCATATATAAAGAATCATTACATAATATATTTAAGATTAGAGTACTTTATGTACTCTGCTGTTATCATTTTAACAGAATTTTTTTAAAGAAAGAAATATTTTAGAAATCCAATTTAGGATCTCACATTGCATTTGGTTGTGATATCTCTTTATATTTTTCCAATGTGATTCAGTTCCTCTGTTTTTTGTGACCTTGACACTTTTGAAGGGTACTGGTCAGTTATTTTGTAGAATGTTCTACAATTTTGATTTCTCTGATATTTTCTCATGATTAGATTAAGGTCATGCATTTGAGGCAAGAATAACACAGACATGGAACATATGTATATGTATAGCTGATTCACTTTGTTATAAAGCAGAAACTAACACCATTGTAAAGCAATTATACCCCAATAAAGATGTTAAAAAAAAAAAAAGGTCTGACAATACTCAACATTAGCGAGAATATTAAACAAGCAGAAATTGTTATATTGCTTAGGAATGTAAATTGGCACAGGCATTTTGGACATTTTTGCACTGTCTTCTAAATTAAACATATTTATGCTCTAGGAAGCAGAAATTCTTCAAGCAAGATAGATGAGTGCTGATATCTACCAAAAGACATATATAAAAATATCCATAGCAGCGTTATGTTTAAGAGCCAGAAAAGAAAAAAAAAGAATAACACGGACATGATACTGTGCTCTTCTGTGTCTTTTATCCTCTCCCATTTATACCCTCTCCCATTACAATTATTTAAGTAATTGTCTTAAATAATTCTTCTATATATTATTGAGAACCACATCAGACAGTGTTAACGATTTTTGATTCAACAATCAAATACAATTTAGAAAACTTAAAAGAAGAAGGAAGTGCTATTGTATTTACCCATAGTTTTACTCCTTCCTTTGTTCTTTCTTCCTTTCTGATGTTCAGAGATTCCTTCTTTAATCATTTCCTTTCTGTTTCTAGAACTTCCATTAGCCATTTCTGACGGTAGACAAATTCTGGAGACAAATCCTCTTAGTTTTTCCTTCATCTACAAATGTCTTCATTTATGTTTATCAGTCCTGAAGGATATTTTCTATAACACTGGTTACAGAATTCTGGGTTGACAGTTCTTTTCTTTCAGCATTTGAAAAATGTTATATCACTTCCTTCAGGCGTCCATGGTTTCTGTTGAGAAATATACTATCATTTGAATTGTTTTCCTCCTATAGGTAAGGTATCATTTCTATTTTGATACTTGTAAGATTTTCTTTTCTTTAATTTTTAATTTTTTAGAAGCTTGATTATGTGTCTTGGCATGGATTTCTTTAGGATTATCCTGTCTGGGATTTTCTCAGCTTCTTGAATCAGTGTCTTTTGCCACGTTTGGGAAGTTTTCATCCATTGTTACTTCAAACACATTTTAAGCTTCAGTCTCTTTCTCCTTTCCTGGGACTCCAATGACACAAATGTTCCTTTGTTATAGTCTCATAGGTCTCTGTGGCTCTATTTTTTTCAGTCTATTTCTCTTTATTGTTCAGATTTGGGAATTTCTATTTTTTTACCTTCAAGTTCACTAATTCTTTCATCTGTCCTCTCTACTCTTCTCTTAAGCCCATGAACTGAGTTTTAAAATTTTGCTTACTGTGTTTTTCAGTTCTAAAAATTCTGCTTGATTCTTCTTTATAACTTCTGTTTCTCTGCTGAGGTCTTCTAGTTTTTTATTTGTCTCATTGCTTGTTGAAGCATTTTCACGATGACTACTTTAAAATCCTTGCCAGGTAATTCTAACATCTGTGTCGTCTTGGCATTGGTCTGAGAATCCCCTGAAATTTTATACAACTACAGTGTGGTGGCCTGAGATGCTGAGAGAAATTGTTTCTGATTTCCCAAAACTGTGACTGGAACTGAGAACCAAAGGAACTGGATGTATTGTGTTGACCAAAAAGTTCATTTGGGTTTTTCCATAAGATGTTTCAGAAAAACCCGAGCGAACTTTTTGGCCAACCCAATACCACATAGCAAAGTCCATGAGCTACCAGCTTGGAAGCAAGCCACCTTCCCACCAGGCCTGACAAGAGGTAACACTTGGGAGAACCAAGGACACACCCCCTTCTCTCCACCACCCTGGTCAATATAAAGCTGATGGTTTAGGGTGAGTGGGGAGATGCTTCTTGGGGGAGGAGGGTGTTTGTGAAAAGAAGTTATTCTATCCTTCCTCTCCCTGGGGATGGAGGGGAAAGAGTGGGACTTTGACTAGTTTGAACAGGGATGAGAGTGGATAAAAATCTGTTGGTATCTGCACAATGGGGAGATTGACACTTCATTGCCTATTTGATGCCCACAGAGCCACCGCACTGCCCTGATGCTACTGGAGTGGTATAGTCAAGAGAGGGCAAGAATACTCCCTCCAACCCCAAGTTCCCGCCAGCAACCAGGACCTGCAGGTGCCAGAGTTGGGGCTGTGGAGAGTAAGATAAGCTGGGAGGCTGCAGGTTTGCTGGAGATGAGGAGGCAAGCTGCACTGGGCACAGAGGCGTGAGCAGTAGGTGCTTCTGGCTGGGAGTCAGCCTGAGGATACCGGTCTCAAGGGACTGCCAAGGCCTGGCAAAGTCTCCTGACATCATGGCATACCAAGGGAGTTGGTCCGCTTAGGCGGGAAGAAGTATTTGGTCACTTATGTTGTTTAGTATTTTCTGGGCATAGTGAGGATAAACGTAGACTGGCTTTTGTCAGTTTTATGATTGCATTTAAATTCTGTATGGACAGTGCCCCCAACACACACATCCCTCAATATGCCACTTGACAGTGATGTTGACATTGAGGCTCTTGCGGCTAGGCCCTTAGCAGGTGCCTCCTCTGACCTGAACCCAATCAAAGATCAGTGAGGGAGTAACCAAGAAGGATGGAGGGGTTGAGTGAGAGCAGACACACCTCACCCAGCACACACACACACACACACACACACACACACACACACACATACACACACCCCTTAGGTGGAAAGGAGCCTCATGGGCCTGGGAGAAGGAGGGAAGTTTGGAAGTGAATACAAGATCAAAGTTTTTAAATGGAGAAAACTTCAATAACATTGTTAATATTAAGGCTTAACAACTTAAATGAGACCGTTTCCTCCCCCCCACCCCGCCCCAGTTTATTGAGGTATAATTGGCAAATAAAACTGTACATATGTAAAGTGTACAAAAGACTGTTTATAAGTGCAAATGACTAATGTTATGGGGACAGACCGAGAAGTCCTGCTCGTTGCCCATCAACAGAAGCTTACCTGCAGAAAAGAGGGCGGCACCACTGGCAGCAAATATCAGGAAAAGTGATACTATTCCTTGTTAAACAGTCACTGAGCTGCAATTTCTCAAGTAAAGCAGCTACACTGGAATTTTTTCTATGATAAGGCATATGTACATATTTCTAGGAAGACGGTGTATGCTTTCAACTTATTCTCAGAGGGCTCCTGGATCCAAAGAAGATTCAAGAGCCTCAGGCCTCACCAGGCTGGCTACAGACCACCCAGACCATTACCTCAAACCACTCTTTCTCATGACACTTTCTTAGTATCCTGTGTTCAGCAGACATCGTCTCACCACTGTGTGACCTTGGATGAGTTACTATACCTCTCTGTTCCAAAGTTCCTCACCTGTAAATGAGGATAACACCACCAACAAACTCACAGGGCTCTTAAGAGCATCAAATGAGTAAATGTAAGGGACGTGCTTACAACAGAAGCTGGTATATAGTAAGTGCTATATAAGCAATGGCTGTTATTATTATTTTTACTACTGTTACTTTCTAGACCTCTTGGGGAGCCTAGAGGATTTCTTCATGGATGTCTGGCTGCCTTGCCAGTGGCTCAGCTAAGTGATGCCTATTTCTGAGAAGTGTTTTTTCTACTGCAAATTCAAGAATTAGAGCCAAGAGCCGAGAAAGGGAATTAGCCGAAGAGCTGAATCACTTGTCGCACCCAGACAGGGAAAACCCCACGGCTGCCATGCTCAGAACTAAACTGGGTGCCTCATAATGCACTAGTTCAATAAACTGGGGAAGTTGGGAAGCTCTCTTCCTGTCCTTTGACTTGACATTGGCTTAATGTCCGTCCCATAAGGAGACAGCCCCAGCCCCTTGCTTCCCACTGCTTACTCATGCCCTCTGTTGCCCATAAAACAGCTCACCGTGCTAGAGAGAAGACTGTTACTCATCACTCCTGCCATTCACTTGGCACCCTGGAAGAAACCTGTGTCTTCCAGAGGGTGCACAGCCAGAAAGGATCCATCCCTGGGCCGTCCCCAAGTGGAAACGTTCTCATTTAGAGGGCTGGAACCAGGAGATGGAATGGCTGCATCCCCTCTGTACCTACTCCCTTGTGAGGCACGTTGCTTATTGATCCAGAGAAGCTGGAAGCCCCAGCACCACCACCGCCCTGAACTGGCTTACAGGAGCGATAGGGGTCACTCTGGTGCTAATCACTTACACTTGCAATGCAGATATTTGCAGATGGTTCCAAAGAACCAGATGAGAGAAGGCAAGAAAACAAGCAATTGAATCTCCTGCAAATGTGTATCAGAAAAGCTGCCTTTGTATATAAAGTCAAACACTGGAACTGGGCCAGTTTGGGAAAGCTGATGACCAGGATCCTTGCCCTTGGGCAGGGACACTCTTACTACAGAGTGCAAGGTGGGCTTTCTTCCACTGTCCCGGGAAGTCCACACTCTAGGTGGAAATGCCAAAATGTGCACACTGGGAATTTCCAACAGCGGAAGCTCCTCTCAGCGCACGATGGCAGTGCTCTTCGTTGTGTCTCCTTCGCCCGAAGACTCTCCTGGTTATTTCATTCTCTCTCTCGACAGCATCACACAGGGGTAAATACAGTATAGAGCAACCAGTGGAAGAAGAAGACGTGAGGGTTTTCTGGTGGTTTGTTCAAGCTGACTTGTTTGTATTATCTGTGTTGGCTGTGTCTCTAGAATCCATCCTTCTGGAAGTCAATTCTTTATGCGCAACCACCTCGCATCCCTGCACCGAAGTTAAAAATAAATGTGACATAGAATTAGGCATAGATGTGGAGCTTAAGCATGAGATGACTGCTCTCCTCGGAAGAACCATCATTGATTTATGCTTTCATGGTTTCATGGTAAAACAGGGTCCATTTCTGCTCCTGTGAAACTACAGCCGAAGACATCTCTGAGCACGTATCTCGAGTGCCTTACATAAGAATCTACAAAATTTAATTTTCCAACAATGTAATGCCAGGTGAATGCTTGCTTCTTCAAACAAAACTAAATGCAGCTGCTCCATCTCCTTCAGAAAATGATGATGAAACTCACATGGCCCACCATTTCTGTTTTTGCCTTGGGGGCTGGGAAGCTCAGGGTTAACTTTCATGCTCAAACTATTTTATCCACATTACTGAGAATATTTCCTACTTTGCCATAACCAGCTTCCAGTCCCTTTTAAAATTCTCCATTTTCACTGTATTTAAAATTATAAAACCCCTCATGTCCTTCTTTATAAAAAGGCAGAATAAAATTAATTAACTAACTAAACCTGACTTTGGGATTAAGCACCCATGCGACTTAAAATAGTTGATCACCTAATGCTCAGTGAGGCGTTGGTTACAGCTATTGTTCGCAAAGAATTGGCTCTGGGTGGGGTTTGAGTTACTGATTTGAATCTGTTTTCTTGGAGCCTATTTGAATTCATTGGTGAGGCTGAATGACTGTCACTTCCTACATTCTTTTGTTTGAAAGGATTGTGTTTTGCATCACAGCCCAGGGAGACAGGCAGGTGCAGTGACTCAAAACAACTTTTTCTCCTCTCCGCAAGCACTTCGCACAGCTACACTCATCCATGTTCTTATCTTTGAGCCAAACCTTGCTACAATAGCAGCCCTGCAACATTCTCCATAGAACAGAAGTTTCCTAAGCCCTGGGAACTAAAAGAGGTCCACTTATTAGAACAATTGTCAACTAGTAAAGTAGCAGAACAGTTACAATATTTGGACTGAGCTCAGGGTTGGTTACAGTGAGGTGTGACTGTTTCTGGTTTATAGGATGAGTAAACACGGGACGCAAAGTTGCCTTAGGGTTCCATTATTTACAAAATCAATCAACTACAATTCATTAATTAGTGCCCTCAGTTAACTGGAATCTTATCTATCCATCCCGTTCCTAAGTGTAGGTGCTCCACCTTTAACATAAAAGGCCAAATTACAAGAAGTTACATGTATGTCTGAGAGGTAACAAAAGTACTAATAGCCAAGGAACGTCCTCGACTTAGTCCAAGTTCTTACACAGCTGTCTGTAGGCAAACTGCAAGCAACCTTGCTATTCTAAGCCCATACGCGCTATAGCATCCTTAGCCACTGGAGGCAAAAGCACTCTTTCAATATAATTTTTAAAAAGGACACAAAAGTGTGTCAATCAAGATAGAGTGCGTTTCTGTTCAGTTAAACCAGGAAGAGCAAGATATCATAGCAGTCTCTTCCATGAGCACCTTGGCAAAACAAGCTTTGCCCAAATCTCTTCCAAATGCTTCTTCTTGAGACATTAAAAAATCCCAACCCCACCACCCACCCCGTGTGGCCTGAAGGGCTCAAGTCAATTCCTTAAGGAAGTAATTCTGTCCTCAAGCCAACAAAAAGTTACTGAGTGTCTATTCTGTGCTTGGAGGAAGGCAGACTGCATGCATGTGACCCATCTCCCCACCCTGTGCAAGTCAGACGCGTATGATGGTCATGGGGCTCTTTGCTCAGCACCAGCAGCCATCAATCCATGGAGCCTGGAAGACACAGCAGCTCCAACCTCCTACACTCATGTTCACTGGGTACCTACCATGTGCCATGCCAGGCTGGGAAGATAAACATGAATAAGGCACTGTCCTAGCAGAACTCACAAGCTGCAGGGAGAGGCAGACATACAGACCGACGCCTAGAAGAGCTCTGACTGGTGCTGTGTGAGTACCAAGGGTGTGGGCCAGTCATCAGGCCCAGCCTGCGCTGGGGGTCAGGAAGGCCCCCTGGAGGCAGAGGCTCCACATTGAGGCTTAAATACACTGCAGCAAAGAGGTCAGGCACCCAGGCTCTGGAGGCTAGCTAGGTGGGTTCAAACCCTACCTCTATCACTTTCTAACCATGTCACCTCAGGCAACTTAGCCTGAATTTTCATTTCCTAATCTATAAAATAATAATAGTGTCTACCTCTCAGTGTTGCTAGAGGATGAAATTATAGACTCCAGGAAGGCAGTTAGCACAGGGTCTGGTACATAGTAAGAACTTGTTAAATGTCAGGCAGTCATGCATTTGACAAATATTTGTTAAGGGTTAACTGTGTGCCAGGAACTGTGCTGGGTGCTTGGGATGAATGGTGGGCAAAACACATAAACCCCCTGCCCTCCTACTGCTTATATCAGAGCGGAGGATGCAGGTGAAAATGAAACAAAGAAGGAACCACATACTCTATTAGGAGATGGTAGGTCCGTGGAAGAACACAAAGCAGGAAGAGGCTGGGGAGTGTGGAAGGCTGCAGTTTTAAATACGGTGGTCAGGGGAGCTTCCACTGAGCAGGAGACAGGCGAACAAGAAATTGAAGGAGGTGAGTGGGGAAATCGTGCCGCCATCTGGGGCAAGGGGAAGGAGGTAGGCGGGGAGGGTAGAGGACCATGGAAGAGCAGAAGGAAGAGCAAGTGCAAAGGCCCTGTGCGGGGTGGGCCTGGCAATGGCAGGAAAGAGCAAGGAGGCCAGAAGACGGGCAGGGAGAGGACTGTCTAGTACCGGTACTAAGAGATGCTGTGAGAGGTCACAGGGCTTTGGGGCCATTTTAAGAACATCAGCTTTTCTCTGAGACACACAGTCAGCCACTGGAGGGCTGTGAGTGGAGGAGCGGCATGATCTGACTTACACTTGAGAAGAATGAACCTGGCCATTGTGGTCAAGAACAATTTACTAGGGGCGGGGGGGCGGGGGACAGGGATCGAGGTGGGGAGACCAGTTAGGAGGCTATTAAACTAATCCAGGCGGGCTTCCCTGGTGGCACAGTGGTTGAGAGTCCGCCTGCCGATGTAGGGGATGCGGGTTCGTGCCCCGGTCCGGGAGGATCCCACATGCCGCGGAACGGCTGGGCCCGTGAGCCATGGCCGCTGAGCCTGCGCGTCCGGAGCTTGTGGTCTGCAGCGGGAGAGGCCACAGGAGTGAGAGGCCCACGTACCGCAAAAAAAACAAAAACAAAAATAATAATCCAGGCAAGAGATGATGGTGGCTTGGACCAGGGTGGTGGCAGCAGAGGTGATGAGAAGTGGTCAGATTCTGGGTATATTTTAAGGTCGAGCTAACAAGATTTGCTAATGGACTTGATGCGGGGTGTGAAGGAAAGAGGGGAGTAAAGTGTGACTGCAAGGGCTCTGGCCTGAGCAGCTGGAAGGGTGAAGGTGCTTTTAGCTGAGAAGGAGTAGATGGCAGGCAGGTCAAGAGTGGGAGGAGGTCAGATGGTGGATTCCTCCCTAGAGGTGAGGAGGAAACTACAAACCAGGAGAGTGTGGTGTCCTTGAAACCAAGTGAAGAAAGTGTTTGAGGGAGAAGGCAGAGAGGGATAACTCTGCAAATGCCACTGGTGGGTCAGCTAAGATGGGGACTGAGAGCTGAGCATTGGATTTAGCAATGTGACAGCCATTGGTGACCTTGACAAGTGCACCACTAATTACTGAAGTTCTCAGGCACTGCACCAAGCACGGAACTTCAGGTTCTGGGATGTGGAAGATGCTGGAGGAAAAGTGAGCTCTTAACTCCAGCTTCTGCTGCTGTCTAGGGAGTCACAGCAGCAAGTCACACCCATACCTGCAACACCGTAGATATTGAGACCAGAAGGCATCATCTTATTGATATCGGCAAGTCCATTTGTGTGAAAACAGACAGGGAGCTGCTGGGAGTTCAAAAGCAGGATTCCAAGTTCCCAGCCAATTCATTGGCTCCTAGAACATACTGAAAACCAACCAACCAATCAACTAACTCGGAAGCAAAGCAAAGCAGTATTGAAAAGGCAGCAGCAGTAGTACTACAAAAGTATCAGAGATTTAATACTTGCCACCTCCAAAAAGAAGCAATGAAAATGATCATGCAAGTTCCTTTAGGGCAGGGACTCTGCTTCACTGTTGTACCCCATGACTGGCACAGAGTAGATGCTCAATAAACGTTTGCTTGTTGACTGGCTGATTGCTATGCCTCTTACATGTTATCTCATTTAACATTCACAACACTCTGCAATATATATTCAATAGGTGCCAACAGGAGACGTACCAAGAAGACAATTCAAACAAATGGTCAGAATAAGTCTCAGTTAACGTGGCTAACGCAAGAGGAGAAGGAGAAGAACACATCATCTGATTCGTTCTGAAATTAGTGACGATGGCAAGCAAGGGAAGCGAGAGGTCATTGAGTGATTACAACAGCCGTCAAGTGTTGTGCACCTAACGTCTGCCAAGTGGTTTATGCAGACTTTTAATTCCACCGCGATGCTCTAAGGTGGGTAATATGATTCCCCATTTTATAGATGAGAAAAAAAGAGGCTGAAAAAGCCAAATAATTTGTTCTAGACTAGTGGACTGGACTCTGGCTGTACATCAGAATACCTAGAAAAAAGACAATAAGACAAAGTAGAAGACAAACTATCATGTAGGAGGAAGTAGAATAAAATTAAACCCCTAAGCTAATGCAATTGCCATGGCCAAACACTGTGGGTAGGCAGCAAGGTGCAACAAATAGAATAGAGATTTTGGAGTTGGACAAACGTATTTGAATCCCAGGTTCACCAGGTCCTCATTTTAAAGCTCTGCGCAAGTCATTTAACTTTTTTGAGCTTCAGTTTCCTTATCCATAAACTAATAATAATAATTACTTTGAGGGTGTTGTAAGTATTAAATAAAATGAGATGACTTGCATAATTGTAGATACGCAATAAATGCTATTTCCCCTTTCCTTAACTTATCAGTCAAGGGAACAGGAGAGACAGAGAATTATGCAACTGTTATTATTTCTCTGCTTTGTTTCAATGGTTCTCAGAGTGTTATCCTGGCCAGCAGCATCCCCTGGGAACTTGTTAGGAATGCCAATTCTCAGGCCTCGCCTATACCTACTGCCTCAGAGCCTCTGTGGGTAGGGCCCAGCAATCTGTGTTGCCCCAGGTGATTGTATGTGCTCTCAGGTTTGAGAACCACAGCTCTATTTCATTATCAACCCAGTCTGCAGCACAGCAGTGGAGGAAACTTGAGTAGCCAGGTAACTTGGCAAGATCACAAAGTTATTCACTGGAGACACCATTCAAATAAGGATCTCAGGCAGAATAATGCTCTTACTGGGAACAATAATTACCAATGGAACACAGACTTTTGTCATTATACAACTGGAAATATGGGATTCTTTCTGCATCTGTGAGCCTTATCGATGGCATTTAAAGACTTTCTCATAAGGCAGTTTCTCTGTTCATGTTTCTTTTCCCTACCTGATACTACGCCTGACGATAAGTACTTTATATATCTTCTGTTCACTCACGGTGAGGAAAAATAAGTTAACATGTATAAATACGTTACATAACCGGGCTCAAAGTAAACAGGCGTACATGTTGTCGAGGAAGCGCTCCTAATGGACCCACAGGGTGTCATTCTAGGACTAGGGGGAGTTGGCACAGCACAGCTGTGGGAGGAGAGGGATGCTTGCGCCTCTGCCACGTGGTCCTGCAGCAGGCTCAGTGTCATGGCCATAAAGTCAGAGCTGGGTGTGCACCCAGGCAAAGCACTGGGGGTTGGGGGGACAGCTTTTCAAAATATGATAGTCCTGGGTAAAAATCACAAACACTGTCCTAGACAGCAGGTGCTGGTAAACTGGCTCTTGGGGCTGCCCTGATTTTCATGGTGAAGTACTCTCACTATGGATGATTTCAAGCTACCAATGGTTGAACAGCCTGCTCGTGAAGTTCCTGAATATTCAACCATCGGCACTAAGTGGGCGGAGCAGCTGGCCCCAGCACACCAGTGTGACATCTCCTGTTGGTGGGCCCATTTTGACATGGCAGGCGGCATGGTGCTTTATTTATAGTGCTTGTAAGTACCTTCAGAATGCTTGAAGATAAATCTCCTAAGGAGGTAATCCCACTGAAGTAGATTTTACGAACCCTGCCTGATTCTCAGGAGACCAAATTTACATGTTGAATTCTTTCAGTAGAAACAATTCTTTTGACTTTGCACCTATTTTGACTGGCACTTGTGAAAACAGAATCACCAAAATTGTACTGAATTATTATTTTGAATTGAACAGAATGTTGATAATATAAAATAGATTATAAGGTAGAGATAAACTTCACTGATAATCTCTTCAAAAAAAATTATATATAATACATAAATGTATATTTATATTATATAGAAGAGTTATGTAAGTATTAAAAAACAATCTTTGGCATAATTTTAAACGGTTAGATTTTCAGGAAATTTTATTTGTTCTGATATTTCTATTTATTGCTGAAAAGAAGAATGGAGTGAATTATAGTATTTTGAAGTGAGGTGGTTGACCTCAATTACACAAAGGATAGGAAGTTTTTAGGAAGAAGATCATGGTTTTATTTTTTGCCTGTGGTCTCAGGATAAAATATCATTTTCACTGTCAAATTCTTTTTTCTTTTCGGTCTTAAATTATCTCAGGATTCTTGTAACCTCATAAATAAGACAATAGACTAAATCAAGTGCAAGTGTTTTAACATTATATAAATTCTAATCTTAAAAATATCTACCTGCATATTCATAAAATTTATTTTGAGTTATATCTAGTACAGTACTTTTTTTAGCACAGTATTTTATATTGAAAGCAGTTTGCTGTTAAAAATACAGCACTAAAAGGATAAGAATCCCACCTTTGAATATTTACAAAGCTGTTTAAAAATTCTGAATGGTCTTCAATCTGCCTCTGTTTGTGCCCTGTTTAAAATGTATTGTCTTATTTGGAAAATGCTAACAAAAATATGAAGTTAGGGAAAAAAAGTCACTCGGGAGCTTTTTTTTTTTTAAATTGACATAATATTTATTCGTATTACCTTTTATTTTTGCCACACCGTGTAGCATGGGGGATCTTAGTTCTCCGACCAGAGTTTGAACCTGTGCCCCCTGCACTAGAAGCGCAGAATCTTAACCACTGCATAGCCAGGGAAGTCCCACTCGGGAGCTTTTAAAACATATCAATGAAAAAACAAAACAAAACAAAACATATCAATGCCAGGGCTCTACCCACAGATTCTGATTGAATTGGTCTTGACATCAGAGTTTTTAAGCCCCTCCCTCCTGGTGATTCTAGTGGGTAGCCAGGGATAAAAAAGTTGCAAGTAATATGGGTTAGCAAGCAACTCCCAAACCTAGAGTCTGTTGCCATAGTACCCTGTGTGAGAACAAGTATATTATTATACTATAATTATTCTAAAGTTGTTTCATGTGTGTGTGACCTCTCCCATAAAAGGAACTCCCCAGGGACAGGACTGGTGCCTCCCACTGAAACATAGTAGGGGTCTGTCCATGGTGTGTGCTCAGTAGATGCTAAATGGGTGTCTGGTGGCCAGATTTCTATTAATGAAGACCTCCTTTGGGCTTATTCTCAAATACCTGGCCACACTAGAGGGATCGCAACCTTCTGTAGACATTACATGACAATCATCAGAAGGAAAGGTAGCAGAGAAGTAGGGAGAAGATCCTACCAGCCTGTGGACACAGAGGGTGTCCCATTAACAGTAACAACTCAAAATTCCCTGACCCTTGTGCCACATACTCATGTACTTCTGGGAGTTTCCCAAAGGTGTTTCACGTGCGCTCATGGTTAAGTCCTCTCCTGCTGAGCCTTGGCTTCTCCACGGAGCTGTCACAGGGCACCACCATGGCCACCAGGCACCACCATCTCTCGTCACAGCCAAGACCCAGAAGCCC
Source organism: Leucopleurus acutus (assembly GCF_964270905.1). Classification (NCBI taxonomy): domain Eukaryota; kingdom Metazoa; phylum Chordata; class Mammalia; order Artiodactyla; family Delphinidae; genus Leucopleurus; species Leucopleurus acutus. Next base: position 44,436,285 of record NC_139161.1, read on the forward strand.
TTGAAATGTGAAAGTTGCAGGGGGTTCTGGTGCAAAGAGGAAGATAGCCCTTCTTTGAATTATACTCCTTTGAGTTGCCGGGGGGTGGAGGGTCCCTGAACAGTCTATGGGAGGCTGGGAAGGTGTACAAATCTGGGTGAGAGATCATCAGTCATTGGCCTCTTTCCCTGCCTCAGTCATTCTTTTATTTACTTATTTTTTAAACATCTATTTATTTATTTAGCTGCATCGGGTCTTAGTTGAGGCAAGTGGGATCTTCCATTGCGGCATGCGGGCTTCTCTCTAGTTGTGGTGCTTGGGCTCTAGAGCTCATGGGCTTAGCTGCCTCATGGCATGTGGGATCTTAGTTCCCCAACCAGGGATCGAACTGCGACCCCTGCACTGGAAGGCGGATTCTTAACCACTGGACCACCAGGGATGTCCCCTCATTTATTCTTTTTTAAATATATTTATTTATTTATTTTTGGCTGCGTTGGGTCTTCGTTGCTGCGTACTGGCTTTCTCTCACTGTGGTGCACAGGCTTCTCATTGCCGTGGCTTCTCTTGTTGCAGAGAACAGGCTCTAGGTGCGTGGGCTTCAGTAGTTGTGGCTCGCGGGCTCTAGAGCACAGGCTCAGTAGTTGTGGCGCACGGGCTTAGCTGCTCCGCAGCATGTGGGATCTTCCTGGACCAGGGCTCGAACCCGTGTCCCCTGCATTGGCAGGCAGATTCTTAACCACTGAGCCACCAGGTAAGTCCCCCCCCACCTCAGTTATTCTTAAAGGTTCCTTCTTACCCATGGTTGTATCACCTTCTTTACTTAGAACAAGCTCTTGGGGTTTTTCCATTCTTCATGCAAATAGCGTTCTGGAAAGCCATCCCACTGGGTCTTCAGACATGTCTGAACCCGAGGTTGCATTCAAGCTGGTATCACCACTCAAGTCACAGTCCACATACCCAGTGGCAGCAATCGGTACTAGAGGGCAAGCAAGGCACCTCCAGAATATAAAGATAAGGGGTCCCTCTAAGAGGTAAACCAGTCAAATCAATACTTAATATATGAGATTAGCCACCTGAAATAGATCTGCCCCAAGTAGAAGAAAGGAAAGGGGAGACAAGGAACATTTCCTGATCACAGATAGTTTTCTAGATATTACATCTATTTTACAAACACCTTTAGGAGGTGGGTATAGTTACCCCCATTTTATAGATGAAGAAACAGAAGCTCAGAGGGACCATGTGGCTCACATTTTGATCTCAGAGATGTTTGCCCTCAGTGATCTACTTTCTGTCCCTACAGTTTTGCCTTTTCCAAAACATCAAATAAATGGAATCATACGGTATGCAGCTTTGTGAGCCTGGCTTCTTTCGCTAGCACAAGGCAGTTGACATATTATATGTTATGTGTTATTATGTGTTTCTTTTTATTGTAAAGTAGTATTTCATTGTATGGATGTGCCACAGTTTTTACTTCTTCAATGAAAGGACATTTACACTGTTTCCAGGTTTTGGCAATTACTAATTATACAACTATAAACATTCACATACACGTTTTGTGATATTCATTTCTCTAGGAGTGGGATTTCTAGGTCATATGATAGATGTACGTTAACTTTACAAGAAACTGCCAGGGTGTTTTCCAAAATGGCTGTAGCATTTCTGCATTCCCACCAGCCACGTGTAAGAGTTCCAGTTACTCTGCATTTCCAGAGTTCCAGTTAGTCAGCATTTGATATTGTCATTACTTTTTATTTTAGGCATAGCATTGTGGTTTTAATTTGCATTTTATTAATTACTGATGATGTTGAGCATCTTTTCTTGTGCTTACCATATATCTTGCCATCCATATTTTTACTATCCATGTATCTTCTTTGATGAAACATCTGTTGAAATCTTACGCCCTTTTAAAATTACGTTGTTTGCTTTCTTATTGTTGAATTTTGAAAGTTCTTTATATATGTCATTTATCAGTTATGTAATTTGCAATTATTTTTTCTGAGTCTATGACTTGTCTCTATTCTCTTAACAGTGTCTTCTGAAGAAGTCCAATTTATCATTTTTTTCTTTTACAGATCATACTTTTGGTGTTGTATCTAAGAAATCTTTGCCTAACTCAAGATCACAAAGATATTCTCTTATTTTCTTTTCTAGAAGTTTTATAGTTCTAGGCTTTCCATTTTGGTTTATGATCCATTTCAATTTAATTTTTGTAGATGATGAGAGATGTAGATCAAGATTCAATTATTTGTATGCAGATATCCACCTGTCCCAGCACAATTTGTTGAACACCCTTGTCAATTTTGCCCATCTACCATCATCCACTTCTTCTTGCTTACTTTCTTCTAGGCATACTGGTCCTCTTGCTGTTCCTCTAACATGCCTGTTATGGACCTGCTGGGTCTTTGCACTTGGCATTCCCTCAGTCTGGAATATTCTTCTTCCAAATATCCACAAAGCTCACTCCATTTCATTCAGGTCTCTGCTCAAATATCACCTTATTTAAGAGACTTTCTTAAGGTCTGAAGACTCTGTTTAAAATGGCTCTCCCAACCCTATCTTGTGCTACTGCCTTTACTTTATTTCTTTTCATAGCATGCATCACAATCTGACATTCTTTCTATCCATCCATCTATCTATCTATCATCTATCTATCTATCTATCTATCTATCTTTATTTGCTTACTGACTATATACTCCTTCCCCCAATGCTATCAGAAGATTAAACACCATGAGAGCAGGAATATTTTCTGTTCTATTCACTATTGTATCCCTGGTGTCTAGAACAATTCCTGTACACAGTTCATACTTAATAAAAAGTTGTTGATCTTACCGAATAAATTCAAACAAGAAATATTTACTGAGTGCCTATTAGGCACCAGGCACAGTGCTAGGCTCTGGAGATATAACGGGGAGAAAAACAAACATGGTCCCTGCCCTTATGGAGCTCAAAGACCAGCAGGAAAGACCAACATTAACTAAATAATCACAGAAATGAAATGGATAGTAGCTTCTGGGCCTTGAAGGAGAAATACATGGTGCTGGGGAGCTTTAACCTAGTCATAGGGAATTAGTCATGGAGGTGAGGGAAGGGTTCCCAAGAGGCAGCTGTGACCAACCTGAGAAATAAGGATTAAAGGTGGTTCACTAGGTGAGGAGAAGGGAGAAAGGGCCTTCCAGGTACCTGGCACTTCCTGTACAAAGACCCTGAGAGGTTAGGGAGCTTGGCTTGTTTGAGGAGCTAAAAAAAAGATGGGTGTGCCTGGTGGCAGTGAGTTAGGCAAGGAGAGAGGCAGGCAATGAGGCTGGGGCACGAGCAGGGAGCTCACAGACTAGGTCACGCCAGCCAAGCAGGGGACTGCTCTTTACTTTAAGAGCAAAGAGAAGCCATTGAAGGTTGGTTCCACCTTTTTAACCACCCAATGTACATGGAACATAATAAACACTCAATAAAACACTCTTGCATGTTGAAAACAGTCCTACATGTTACTGGTGGAAGTGTACACTGATCCAACTTCTATGTAGGGCAACTTCACCACACCGTTCAAAATTACAAATATAAAATATATATACCTTTTCACCCAGTAATTCCCTTCTCGGAACTTATTCTACTGATATACTTGCCCATGTATGAAATGACAATTGCTCAGGGTTATTCACTGCAGTGTTGTTTCTATCAGCAGAAGAATGGAGACAAACCAGATGTCTCTCAATAAGAGATTACTGAAAAAGTTGTGATGCCTCCATGCAGTGGACTAAAATGAACCATAAAAAAGGGATAAGGAAGCCTTTAATGCATTTCTAAAAAAGAATTCCAAGACACATTATTAAGTTTTAAAAAATCAAGGTCAGAGCAGAGTTTGTAAATGACTAACATTTGTGTGGGTTAAAAACAAACAAACAAAACCCTGAAACAACAACAACAAAAAAAAACAGGCACAGGGAAAAGAAATATGTACAGCTTTTCTGTGCTTAGCATATCTCCAGAAGGAGACCTAAGAAACTGGTAATGTTGCTTGCCTCTGGAGAGGGAAACCGGACGGCCAGGGAGTGGGTTGGAGGGAGACTTTTACAGTGAACCTTCTGAATTTTGAACCATGTGAATATCTTACCTATTCTAAAACTAATAAATTCACATAACAAGCACTCATTGGTTAAAAGAACTAGAAAACTAATTTATTAAACAAATGGCTTCCATCCAGTACTCCTCTCTGCTATTTAGAGGAAAAGGTTTCAGGGATTCCTAGCTTCTGCCCCTTCCCTAATTCCTGGCACAGTCCCCATGGGGAATCCACCAACAGAGGATCGCTTGCGGCCTTTGGAAAGGCAGGTGGGAGGAAAATATTTATCCGGTCAATTGGCATAATTTCCAGGACCTTGAAACCACGCTTGTCATGCGGCCCCACAGAGACCCATCAGTTGGAGGCCTTTGCCAAGCTTGTTTAATTACGTTCCTTGCTGAAAAGCTGCGCCATTGGTCTCCGAGGTGCCAAGTGGCCCCAAAAGATGGAATCGCTTCTCCACAGGGAACTCTTGTCAGAAAGGCTGATATTTAACGCCTTCCTGCATAAAAACAAGCACCTAAAAGTTATTTGCAATACTGAGAAAAGCAAAGTGGTCATTCCAGAATGTCTTGAGCTCCCGAATTGCAACGACCCAGACAGCTGGTCTGTGAGTTCTGATTAAATTCCAGTGGAAAGGCCAGTGAACAGCACGGGTTCGTGTCTTGGGCAGCTCGGTGTCATCACCCGGGCTTGATAAGGAGGATGAAAGGGAGAGCAACAGGCTCACCTTCAGAAGGAGTTCCCTGTTCCTCTGGGACCAGGAGGTGCTCCAGCTACTAATGAAGGAAAGCAGCTGGGCTCTGCCCTGGAGTCCCCTCCGGAAGGCCTGAGGCTTAGGCAGGCATGCGGGTCTAGGAGGGGCCCAACAACAGAAAAGAATGAGAAGGAGGTGAGGGGTGGGGATCTTCAACCCTTCGTCTCCCTTTGTGCTATAATGTGATCATTTCTTTAGCAACCCTGTGGAGAAAAGGATTACCGCCCCCTGCCTACCTCATTCTACAGGTGAGGAAACAGGCTCAGAAAAATGCAGTAACTTGCCCAAGTTCTCACAACTAGCAAGTATCCGGCTCAGGGCATGAGCCCAGGGCTCTCTGATACCAGAGCCCATTCACTTTTTTTTTTTTGGCCATGCCGCAGTTTGTGGGATCTTAGCTCCCTGACTAGGGATTGAACCTGCACCCCCTGTGGTGGAAGCGCAGAGTCTTTACCACTGGACCACCAGGGAAGTCCCTGTTCACTTTTAAGTCAGAAATAAACATTTAGCTTTTAAGAACCTGTGCCATTTTTCTCTTAAATATTGCATCTCAATGTGCTACTTGACATCTGTACATTATTTCTATTCCAAAGACAAAGAAGATGAATTCTTTCTTTCTTCTTTCCTTCTCACCTTGAGTTCATCCATATGAGCTGAACAGGGGATTCTCAAATCCTTTTATCAGTCAAGAAGACAAAGAGAAAATACCCAGGAGGCCCAGGGCAGCCAGAGCCCCTTTCCGGAGGCACGATCTGGCTGCTCCAGTCACTTGGGTATTCTAGGTGCCAAAATCTTCCCACAGGGACAAGACCAGCATATTTTCCATGCTGGGACTTTCCATAAACTGTGTCTTTTGCCTCTTCTGAAGACAAAACCAGGGAAAGCAACCTTATGTTAGCAGTGTGGACTTGAGTGAGACATAAGAAAGAACTTCCTGACAAATGAACAAGGGATGTTGGATCATAAAATGAGTGACCCAGAAAGGACAGCCTTGAAATAAACTGGTTGGCAGGTGCCATGCATATAATCCAGATTCAGGGGACTGTGGTCGATTTGATTATCTCACTACCTCCTGAGACACCCTGCCATCTAGTCTGCATCTTATCACAGCCCCACATATATTTATACCTCTGAGCCTTTGCTCTTGCTGTTCTCTCCATCTGAAATGCCGTTCCCTCTCCCTGACTGCCCCAATTCTATCTATCAAGGTCTAGGTCAAGTCCCTGGGTCTGCTCAAAGCTTTCTCTGCCCGCTCCAGCCCATGTGGATCTATTCCTCTTGGAATTCTCCATAGTCTGGAACTCAGTCATGATCTTCTTGTTTCTGCAAAGTCAGGTGGCCAGGTTATTATCAGAGAGATGGGGAAAGGATGCTGGGAAGCAGAAGCAGCAGCCGTCACAGCTGTCTACTCTGCTGGGAACCTGCCACACCAAACACATGACCACTGTCCACTCTGCCGAGAACCTGCCACATGCAACCATCTGACCCTCATTTGCATTCTGCGGGCCCCTCTTCTGGGAAGAGAATGCCATGAAGGCACACACAGATATCTGCCAACTGTATGTCCCAAATGACACCATATTATGAAGCTGGCATTCTGGAACACGCCAGTTTTTGTTGGTTTGGAGCACAGTTTCCTCAGCATCCAATCATCCCTGATACAGTGATGTGTTATCATTTGAAAGGTGCTCTTACACATAAGAATTTATTTTATCCTCATAACAATTCCATAAATCCCACTTTATAGATGAGAAAACTGAGACTGGGGCAGGGCAAGTGGTTTGCACCAGCTCACATGGCTAGAAGATAGCAAAACTAGCACTAGAGGCCAACCTCTTCAGACAACGGGCCAGGGTACTTTTCATCATACCATACACGGTTTGAAAAATGTCTGTCCTCTGCTACATAGTACAGGGAGATCAGCTCGATGCTTTGTGATGACCTAGAGGGGTGGGATAGGGAGGGTGGGAGGGAGGCTCAAGAGGGAGGGGATATGGGGATATATGTATACGTATAGCTGATTCACTTTGTTGTACGGCAGAAACTAACACAACATCGTAAAGCAATTATACACCAATTAAGATGAGAAAGAAAAAAAAAAAGCCTGTCCCTAAACCCAACCCCACTCCAAACTGCTGAAACGTACACATAGTGGACATTACCCATACTGTCATTGACAGGTGACAAGCCTGTCAGTGTTGATACCAGTTAAAATTCAGACTTTGACCTTAGCATAGAAATACTCCTACTTACTAATGTCTTGGTCTGGCATTTGGATTCTGTTGTCCACCTACATAACCTATACAGGAGCATCTGGGTCACCTCCATTATTCCCTGCAGTTCACACCAAAGGCCGGGGCTAGACCAGCCTGGCATACCAGGCCCTGAGTGTGATGCAACTTCTGCCATTTGAGCTGAGTCGAGAAACCCCAAAGCTGTCTGTGCCAGTCACCTGGCTCTCTTGCATTATTCCCAACCTGCCTCTCTTCAGGCTCATTTCTGCCAGACACTGAGAACTTGACTACAGACCACTCTGCACGATTTGCCTCTGTTTTCTGGTTTGACTCTTGACTTTCCCAGATAGACTTTGGCCTCCTGGTACCAGAAAACAGAGGTAGATTATAATGGGTCTTTATGTAAATTAATTAATGTCTGTAAGGTGCTTAGAACAATGACTGGCACATAGTAAGCACAAAGTAAGTGTCTGCTATCATTGTTATCATTATTATCCCCACCATGATCATCATCACCATCATCTACCACCTGCCTGGTATAATACAGCTCAAATACTTAATCCAGCCTTCCCAGTCCCTTGGTGTAAAGTTCCAGATACATAGCATAGCTCTGCCTGGGCTCTTCTCTAGATCATCTCCTATGACTCTCCTCCTTGTGCTCCGAAACACCTGGACTTCCTTTAAGCCCACGGATGTGCCAAGCTCTCTAGACCTTTGCCCTGCTGTATTCTCCATTGAAATGCTCTTCATTTCCTGTCTCACTCACCACCAAACCCCCCAACCCCACAAATTTCATCCTTCAATTCTCAGCTGGAACCTTACTGCCCCCAGGACATCTCCTCTGTGTCAATTCCCCACCCAACACATCAAGATTAGGTTAGGTCTTCCTGCTACACTTTCTTATAGCATCCTTTAGTGACCATTCTAAATAGGTGTATAATTATGTCTTTAATGTCTGTCTTCCCACTACACTGTAAGCCTCATAAGAACAGGAGCCACACTTAAAGATTCATTGCTGTATCCTCAATGCCTAACAGGATTTTTAGAATGAGAAGGAGCTTAAAAACACACTGAATTGCACTGAACTGGATCAAGATAAATTGAAAAATGATGTTGGCATTGATGCCAATGAAACAATGACCTTAAAGCTTAATGTGCTATTATTTATTGACTGTATTTGCCATGACCTATTCAAAACTAGAACCTAGAATCTAATCAAGAATAAAAGGATGAAGAATGGAAGAAACAGATAATAGAATCAATGTTTCTTTGTGCATCTATAACCATTGCTACCCTGAAAGGAGACATTAACTAAAGCTGAAAGGAAAAGATGAAGGTCATGGGTATCAGGGATCAAACATCAACGAGCAAGTTACTCATCTCTGATTGGTCAACCCAGAGGATGCTGAACTTTGCCTTGTGCACAAGGATACTGCCCAGGACTATTGGTGATGTCTTTTGAAGACCACTGAAAATGTCTTCACCAACCCAAACAAAGCTGAAATGACCAACAAAGAAAGTAAAGGGCACCACAGCTCACCTGCCATTTCATAGTGATGGTTTCTGTCTACCAGGACCTAAGGTTCAATTCACTTCCAGGCAACAAGGACCTGCCCAGTTCCTCTCTCTGCCCACAACAGCTCACTGAGTAAGTTCTAATTTCTATGATGAGCACTGGAGGGCTTGCCCCACAAGATCCATCAGGTTCTGATCCACCACTGAGAACTTCTGTTTTTTCCTGTGGATTAAGAGTAAGAAGTTCTCCTGACAGCTCACTTAATGGAAGTGAGAACTAAATGAGATAATGATATGTGATAGCTTTTTGAAAAAGTTGAAAGTTTTATATTCAAATGTCATGATTTTATTGTTGTTAACAACAGCGATTGTTTCTTGCTTTTCCCAGTTAATTTTTTCTTTCTTGTTCTTAAAAAAAAAAGAAAATAATAATTGCAGCATCCTTCTCAGGAGCATGGGAATGCTGTTTAATGAGCGCTTTCTAAACGGCTGTTTATTAATGCCTATAGAATTTCCTCTTTTACACATCTCTGTTGGAATGGAGAGTCCTCTAGGGGATGTATGGCATCATCTGCTCTTTATGAAATGCCTCTTGGGTCTGCCTCAGCGTGGATGATAAAGTTGGGTGATTGATATGAACGCATGACTTCCCCCAGCTGCATTTCTGCCTTCTGCTTCCCTGACCCAGCCCTCTATCCCCAACATTTCCTTGACTCCATCCGCAGTGCTTGTGAAGCGGTTTTAGCCCCTCCATAATTTCTATCAAGCCACTCTAAAGCTGCCCTACATAAACATGCAGTCCATAAAAACCAGTACGATGGTTGCCCAAATGCAGCTTCAGACCATCCCTTAGCTGCTTCCCTTCCAATCAGACTGTTACTCCAAGCCCCTCCTGTCAGGGCACTGTTGAGAATGCACAGCGACTACCCACTGCGGCAGCCACCACCTGGCTGAGTCATTCAATTCAACCCGGCAAAACTTGACTGAAGGTTGGAGTCACACAGACCCAGCGTCAATCCTGGTTCTACCATTAGTCTGTGAGAGCCTGGGCCAGTCCTTCACTTCTCTGAGCCCGTGTCCTCATCAGTGGAAACATGAATGCTTCCTCACGTGGTTGCTGCCGGAATTCGAGGTAACACACACCAAGCACCTAGCTCTATCAAGTGCCCACTAATTACACACAGAAAGGGTGGATATTGAGTAAGTGCGAGAAACATTCTAGAGACGGTAGAATTCTTAGGGAGAGATCAGAGTTGCCTGTGGATAGAGGTCAAGAAAGACTTTGCAGAGGAGCCTTGTAAGAGCCTTGAAAGAAGGGTGAGGAGTTTGGCAGATGGACTGAGGGGAGGGCACACTGGGCAGGGGAACAGCACGAACAAAGCTGGGACTAGAGCCCAAAGCACTGGGCCCACTGGGGCAGGTAACAGGATGCAGCTGGAGCAGAGTAGGATTGAGGAGGGAGCCCTGGGAGAGGAGGCCAGAGCCAGGAAGAAGCTAGATCTGAAGCGCCTTTCAGGGTCATCGTTAAGTTGTAGGGGACATGGTTTGGCCCACAATATAGCGAGATTCTTGTCAGCAAGGGCCATGTACACAATACATTAATAGCAATTGGATAATGAAAATTGAATGTTGTAGATTAAAACCCCCAAAATGTAAGGGTCTCTGAACGACGGAGACGTTTGTCTTCTCTAATCAGAGAAGATGGCAGAATAATGAGAAGATGGGGAATAACGATGAGACTGGTTTAGAACTGAGTCCTTTGGATGCTTCTCTTATTGGTGCATTAATGACGCTGTGAAATCTAGTTCCTGTCTAGTCCCAGAGGCTTGGATGGCAAGTCAGGTCTCCAAGTCAAGTCACAAGTCCTAAAAAAACAACCCTGGAGAGTCTTTCTATTTCAACTCTCATTGTGTTCTTACCACACACAGGGCATTGCTTTTGGCTTTGGGGGCACAAAGATGAATAGGACCCAATCTGTCCCATAGGAACTTACAGCACAGCTGGGGAGACACAGACAGGCCTCAGAGCCCACCCCAGGCTGGTATCCACAGTGAATGTTCAAAGATGGTCAGAAGCTGGCTGAGGCTGGGTCTGAGTGGTTTCCCTCTGTTATTATATTAGACCCATGCTTCATTTTATCCATGTTGGAGGGGCCATCTTTTAAAAATATATATATGGGAGTTTTTTTCCATTAAGGAAAATGTGACAAATTCAGAAAGCTAGAAAGCTACCCATAATTTCACTACCACTCTTCACATTTTGGTGGTTCTCTCTCCAATTTCCGTTTCTCTACATAGGCAAGTTTGTCTGATGGTGTGTTTGTTAAATGATCTCACTGTATATACACTTTTGTGTACTACTTTTTCTCAGGAGCTTCATATCATAGGCATTTTTCTTTTCACTAAAGATTATTTTTAATGATCATCTTTTAAAAACCTCATGACATTTGATCACGTGACTATGTGAGAGTCTACTTGGTCGTGTCCCTTATTGCACTGCAGGCTGTGTGGTATCCAGTGGTGGGCACAGGCTTTGGAGTCAGGCAGACCCGCGTTCTCTCCAAATCGCATTCTGACACTTGGCTGTGTGGCTTTGGACAAGTTACTTAATCTCTCTAAGCCTCAGTTTTGTCATCTGTAAAATGAAGATAATCAACCACTTTGCATGGTTTATGAGGATCAGAGCTAACACACGTAAAGCACTAAAAAAGCAAGTTAGAGTCCTAGAAAGGAATGATGTTCATCTTAAATTGGAAGATCTCAGAGGCCAGGACCTAAATCTAAGCATTTATATATAGAGCCTAACACAGCCACCAGCACACACAGGCACTTTTGCAGAGAGAGTCTCCAAAACGACCAATAGGACACCCCCTACAGCCGCAGCTATCCAAGGGTAGTGGTATAGAGGAAGAACACGGGCTTTGGAGCTCGACTGTGCTGGGTTTGAATTTCGTGTCTACCACTGTGTGCCTCCGCAACTCATGTAACCTCCCTGAGCCTCATTTTTCTCATCAATGGGAATCATAAAGCAGGACTTTGTGAAATTTCAATCAAATGAACTATTGCATGGAAAGTGCTTAACACTGTGAACGTAATAGGTGCTTAATACATCTTCCCGCCTCATCCTCACCTCCCCTAGAATCTTTCTGGTTTTCTGGTGATGAGATGATGAACTTGGAGACAGAGCACAGAGATGCTCTCCCTGGATTTGCCATACACTACCCCATTTCAGGCCTCTTTGTGCCTCAGTTTCCCTCACTATACACTGGGAATAATAACTCCTGCTGCTTCCTTCACACAAGCAATGGGCAGTCAAGAACCAGAGAAAAGGAAAACGTGTTTGGAATAGAATCACCTGGTTGGGAGGTCTCCCTTTGGTCAATTTCTTCCTCTCCCCAAGGCCAGGCCCCTCAGTCACTGCTGGGTAGATAAGAGGGCTCACCCAACCAACTCCAAGGAAGGACACCCCAGAGACACCTACCATGGGGTCTCCGTCCCAAGTCCACTTCCTCATTTTCCAGAATTGTATTTCATAAGGAATAAATCCTTTAAAAGGATTTTCCTGAGAGGATAGAGCCCCCAGGCTCTGCTTCATCCAGGGTTTGGTAAGGAGAACGGAAACCACGCTAGGCACCTCAAGAAAGGACTCACTACAGGAAATGAAGTGCTGCAAATCCATCTGGAAGCTGGAGAAGAAAGGTCAGGGAGGCTGCCACCAGCTTTCCAAGAGCGGGAGGCTGCTCCTGCTGTCCAGGCCGGGGACTGCAGGAAAGTGTGCCCAGGCATCATGGCTGCCTGCATCACAAGGCAGGGGACCCACAGGGGATGCCGAGAGACATCTCCTGTCTGCCAAGGCCCACACCTCGGCCTGCTGCTGCTGTCGCCTCCCGTAACTCTTCCAAATCACACGAGGGCCTGCTGAGAGGCCGGTCCAGGAGGGATATATCAGCAAGAGACGGGGATGGAAGAAAACATGGAGAGCACATCCAATACCGAATCCTGAGGTTCAGGACAAAGGGAAAACAAATATAAATCTTAAGCCCAGGGAGCAAGGAACTCAAAGGTATGGGGCTGAAATGACATGAACCGGGAGGGAGGATTAATGGCATGGGGATCACGGGCACTGGTTCTGAATTCAATCCTAGCCCCACCATTCACCAGCTGTGTGTGACCCTGGGCAAATTGCTTTACTTCTCTGGGCCTTAATTCCCTCATCTGCAAAGTGAGGCGAACAATAGCACCTACCTCTCAGAGAAAATTTAAGTAAAGCACTTACAGCTTTACTGCCTGACAGGTAATAAGTATTAAAAATACATTAACTCATAAAAGTCATTCCAGAACACCTCTCCCAGCCCCTCTTTCCCCTCTACCATTTTCCCCGCTGCCTTCTTTCGTTTTCCCTGCAAAACCTAAAAAGGTGGCATTTTCAAAAATCCCTGCCTGCAGCAATGCCTCGTCTTTCTTCCTTTTGTTCCTGAGGACAGAGAATAAGTTGGAAGACCACCCTCCCTTGACCACGGAGGAAGCTAAAACATAAAGGACCCCAAATCCTATTAATGATGGTTGGGCCATTTAAAGAAAAATCAGACAGTGAAATTGACTTCTGGGGGCAGAGTACAGGTCTATGAATTTTAACACATGTATAGATTCATGTGACTGTCACCACAATAGGATACAAAACGGCCATTTCACCCCCAAAATGGCCCTCATGCTACCCCTTGATAGTCACATCCTCCCTCCACCTCCAACCTCTGGTAACCACTGATCTGTCCTCCACTGCTGTAGTTTTGTCTTTTTGAGACTGTCATATAAATGGAATCATAACCTATGTACCTTGGTTACATGTAATCTATGCTTCTCTCAGCATAACGCCTTTGAGATTTACCCAAGTTCATTCATGCATCAACAGTTAGTTCCTTTTGATTGCTGAGTAGTATTCCATGTTTGGGCCCTTTGAAGAGAATACTCAAGACATCCTTGGTGCTATTTCTTTGTGAAGGTTGCCTTAGTGAAATTCAAAGCAATTGGTTCCAAGTAATAAAGGATATATTTTTAAATAATTTCTTCAGCCACGTGCTCCATTCTTAGCTAATTTTTACCCTGTGGGAGGGTGATCCCCAAAAACATATAATCTAAATGTATGTGCTTCCCCAGTTGGGAGATGAATCATTGAGGGGGAAGTACAGTAGCTATCACTGGCGCCCAGCCTCCTCACATGCTTCTCCTGCCTCCAGCCAGGTTCCAGGCTGCCCACGTGGTCTCACAGGCAGCCATACTGTGGCTATTCTGTGACAGCCTCCAAAGCCATCTCTATGCCTACATCTGGTGGCCTTGGTTTCAGCTGTCTGATGCCTTACTACTGCTCCCCATGAAGAGAGCCAGTCACGTCTTTGGGGGTTCTTCACTGCTATGTTCACATCACTATCCTTTTTTTTTTTGGCCACACCGCACAGCTTGCAGGATCTTAGTTCCCTGACCAGGGATCGAACCAGGGCGCTCGGCAGTGAAAGCACAGAGTCCTAACCACTGGATTGCCAGGGAATTCCCCATATCACCCTCCTTGATTTCACTCCTGTGAGCCCATTCATTCCTGTGGCTTGTTTCTCCCGTCATGATTCCATTGCTCTCACTGAGAAGACACTCTCCTGACCAGAGGTTTGGGGTTTTTTTTGCTTCACTGAGATATAATTGACATGCAACATTGTGTAAAAGTTTAAGGTGTATGACATGTTGATTTGATGCACTTATATGTTGCAAAGTGATTACCACCATAGCATTAGCTAATACCTCTATCACCTCATAAAATTACCATTTCTTTTTTTGTGTTGAGAACATTTAAGATATATTCTCTTAGCAACTTTCAAGTTTATAATACAGTATTAGTAGCTATAATCACCATGCTGTACATTAGACCCCACAGAACATATTCATCTTACAATTGGAAGTCTGTCCAACATACCTCCTTTTACCCCACACCCCAGCCCCTGGTAACCACAACTCTACTCTCTGTCTATGAATTCAGTGTTTTAGGTTCCTCAGATAAGTGGTATCATATAGTATTTGTCCTTCTCTGTCTGACTTAACTTCACTTAGCATAATGCCCTCAAGGTCCACCCATGCTGTTGCAAATGGCAGGACTTCCTTCTTTCTCGTGACTAAATAATATTCCATTGTATATTTACATATATCACATCTTCTTTATCCATTCATCCATTGACAGATACTTAGGTCATTTCCATATCTTGGCTATTGTGAATAATGCTGCAGTGAACATGGGGGTACAGGTATGTCTTCTAGATCCTGATTTCAATTCCTTTGGCGATACACCCAGAAGTGGGATTGCTGGATCATATGATAACTCTATTTTTAATTTTTTTAGAGGAACCTTCATGCTGTTCTCCGTAATGGCTACACCAGTTTACATACCCACCAACAGTGCACAAGGGTTCTCTTTTCTCCATATCCTCACCAACACTTATCTCTTCTGGCCATAGTTAAAATTCTTTTATCAGAATCCTGAACAAAGTGACCTTGCTCTTGCAATGTCATATTGCGACCTAATTATTAAAAGTCTTTCATTTTTACTCTCCCTCAGTCCCTGACTCTAAGATTGATGAGAATGGCTTCTCCTGAGTTGAGCTGGGGGAACGTTTTTAGTGTTGCACCTCAGTGTTGCTTCCAAAGTTGTCCTTCCTTCAGCCAGTGTCTGACTTAAAGCATATTGTTTTTAATCTTCCCAAAATTTAAGTTCCCAGCTCACTGGGTGTGGTGGATGGTCTCCAAAGGTGGCCACCATCAATGTCTCTCCTCATTGTATGTGCATGCTACTTGTTCCATCAAGAGGTACAGTCTATTTCCTTTTTCCTTGAATCTCGTTCTGACCACCAGAACGAGGCAGAAGTGTCACTCTAGTCCTAGCCTTTAAAAGGATGTGAAAAAGGTGAAGCTCTCATGCTCTCTGAGGAAGGCAGCCACCACAGAGTAAAGAAACGCATGGTCTTCTGAATGAGAGACCACGTAGGGAAAGAGGGAGGCCCCACAGAGGAAGGCCATGGTGCCAGACATGTATTTGAAGCCTTCCTGAACCTTCCAGCTCAGCCCAGCCACCATCTGAATGCAGCAGACTGAGTGACCCAGCTGTCGCTACTTGTTACCACCCAGACAAGCCCTTCCTGAATTCCTGAGCAACAGAATAATGAGAAATAATAAGTCATGGCGGTTCTGAGCCACTAAATTTTGAAGTAACTTGTTACCCAGCAATAGATAAGAAAAACATTGAAAGACAATCCCCCAAGTTTTCAAGAGGCAACTTTTGTCCTTTTCCTTGCTTCAGCATCTCAGTCCAGAGCCAAACCTGTGTTTCAACTTGTCTTCATGCTTCCCAGAAGGGCTTGAGGGTCTTCGTGCAAATAGAATCCCTGGTAGCTTCTGTCATGTGCCCTGACCTGCAAACCCCCACCTGTGACATGAAGACATGATTCCTTCTCTCTCCTCAGATTTCTGTTATGATGGAAGCTTTTAGGGAGAAGTTAAAATGAATTTGTTCTCCCTAATCAGTGAAATAATGTACAGAAAGAAATCAGCCTGAAAGCCCAAACTGGCTCCAGACAACCACCAGTGCAGGGAGACCCCATGCAATTAACAAGCATAGGAGCTACATTTATTTAGTGCTACCTGTGTACCAGGCTCCAGCTAAGTATGTTAGGTGCAGCATCTCACTGAATCCTCAGAACTACACTGGGAGACAGCTATTATTTTTATCTCCATTGTACAAATGAGACAAGTGAGGCTTAGTAAGATTAAGTAACTTTCCCTAAGTCACATAGCTATTAGCCCATCTTTTAATAAGATCAGATGTCTTTTTCTGGGTTGTGGTAGCCGTATACACATCAGAGAGACACCTCAGTTCAGTGCTTTCAGCCACAGAAAATGCCAAGGAGAAGACCCCAGAGCTTTCCAACACTTTTCATTCCCTGACACACATAAAAAGTGACAATATAAGTAGAGCACACTGGGATAATGGGTTAAGGTTGCTTCAGGTAGAGGTGACAAGCCTAGGGCACTCCAGTTGGGAAACTCAAACTTTTTGTAATCCAAAGTCACTTCATTTCCCCAAGTCCTTTGTACCTCTTAGACTTCTAAGAGGGGATGAGGATAAAAAACTTTTTCTAAATATAACTTAAAGTAGATAGGTTATCATCTCAGAGCCTTTGGAAGAGCAGCCTTCAACCTCTAGAAAGGGCCCAACCTGGGAGATGTGTGTTTTCTTTTTTTTTTTTTTTAATATATTTATTTTTGGCTGCATTGGGTCTTCGTTGCTGCACACGGGCTTTCTCTAGTTGCGGCAAGCAGGGCTACTCTTTGTTGCTGTGCACGGGCTTCTCACTGTGGTGGCTTCTCTTGTTGCGGAGCATGGGCTCTAGATGCAAGGGCTTCAGCAGTTGCAGCACACAGGCTCAGTAGTTGTGGCTTGCGGGCTCTAGAGCACAGGCTCAGTAGCTGTGGCACACAGGTTCAGTTGCTCCGCGGCATGTGGGATCTGCCCAGACCAGGGATCAAACCCCTGTCCCCTGCACTGGCAGGCAGATTCTCAACCACCGTGCCACCAGGGAAGCCCGAGATGTGTGTTCTTGAGATGTGACCTTGGACAAATGTCTTAGCCTCTCTCGGCTTGTTTCTCTCTGAAGAAAAGTGAGAACTGCCCCAAAGGATTACAAAGTGAGCACAGTGGGTAAAGAAGGCATGAGGATTGGCCCTCATTCCCAGTAGAAAAATTCAGCCTTGGACACCACTGGAGAGAGAAGACAATTGTTCCCTTCAAAAGAAACTAATCAAGAAGAAGAGAATTTTCTAGAAATTAATGATAGTATGGGTATTACCTTCCAGAGGCTTTGGGATTTATTCAGTTTTCTCCTGGCATTTTGTTTTATTTTTAGGAGTTTTATTGATGTAACTCACATACCACACAATTCACCCGTTTAAAGTATACAATTCAGTGGTTTTTAACATATTCACAGAGATGTACAACCTTCACCATAATCTAATTTTAAAATATTTTCATCACTCCATAAGGAAACCCCACTCTTCCCAACAGCTACCCCTCCCAGCCCCGAGGCTAATCTACTTTATGTCTCCATAGATTTGCCTGTTATGGATATTTCACATAAATGGAATCATACAATGTATCTTTGTGTTTTGTGACTGGCTTCTTTCACTTAACATAGTGTTTGCAAGGTTCATCCATGTTGCAGGGTGTATCGGTACTTCATTCCTTTTTATTACTGAATTACATACTATTGTATAACTACACTGCATCTATTTATCTGTTCATCAGTTGATGGATATTTGGGTTATCTGGGGGTTTTTTTTTGCTATTATGAATAAAGCCATGAACGTTTGTGTACAAGTGTTTTGTGTGGATGTATGTCATTTCCCTCGGGTATATACATAGGAGTAGAATTGCTGAGTCATATGGTAACTCCATGTTTAACATTTTGGGAAACTTCCAAAATGTTTTCCAAAGCAGCTGCCCCACTTTACACTCCCACCGGCAGTGTGTGAGGGTTCCAAGCTCCTCAAGCAGCAGTTTCTGACACAGCCAATTATGCACAGGGGCCTAGACCAGAGAGAACATGAAATCAACACTGCAGCAAAGATGAAAAAAAGAATGAGAGTGTTCATTGACCTACATGCCTAGAGGCCGGAGCTTGAGGCTAGACTGACAGGTTGGAGCCTTGGGCAATTCTCCTTATCACTCCAATTCAAGAATTTTAAAGATTTACGGTAATAGTAAGGTGAAAATGTCAGAAAAAACGTGTTTTCAAAATCATTCACCGTTTCTCAGCCAGACTTGTCAGCAGCAAATGTTATGTGTGTGTGTGTGTAAATGTGGGCTAATGTCTATAAATAGAAAACTTTCAGGAAAAAAAAATATTTTTTTTAGTTTGATTAAAAAACTAGATTCCTATGGATAATCATGGGTGCCCAAAATGAAATCTCTCCGTACATCTCCAGAAACCATACAGATCAATCAGCAGAGCAATTAAACCACCCAGAACACAACCTTAATGAAACTATAGATGGAATTTTTGATACATAAGAGGTGCTCAATGTTCACGGAATTAATGAATAAACGGCAAAACAGCAGAGGAAATGAAGCAATGAAGTGTGATTATCATGCTAGATCCACATTCTACTAATTCTGACACGCTGGCCTTAGGAGCCAAAATCAATAGGAAAATGTAATTGGGATCCAGGCTAAGGCCTTAAATTTAGGCGCCCTACCAACACCTGGCATGGTGCCTTGCACACAGTAGGAGCTTCACATGCATTTGCTGAATGGGTTGAAGTCATGATCCTTGCCCCTGGAACTCACTATCTTGTGGAACAGAGAGACCTTTAATTCCATAAATACCATCCTGTCTGAGAAGTACAGGGGTCTACATGGGTAGCAGTGGGTCCCAAAGGAGGGGCATGCCCTTGAGTGGGCACTTGGATAGCTTCATTCAGGATCAGGTTTCTCCAAACCATCAGAATATCTCTATCTCTACCTCCTGTTAATCAGCTGCTGTCAATACCATGGAGACACAGCATCTCTGAAGAGAATGAATCCCTTTCCACTGACATCTGGGGAGGCACCCGTTCCATTGACATCTGGGGAGGCACCCGGTCCCTTTCAGCTTTGAGTAATGAATGCACAAGAGGAGCTTCATTAGAACTCTGAAACTGACTAGGGCTCATAACCTTGAGGCTGGCTGAGCCCAAGAGCCCCTATGCCTGTTAATTTCAGCCACTGGCCCAAAGCAGGCCTCTCTAATCGCCAATCTCATCTACTCCTATTCCCAACCTGATGTGGGTTTTCCTACCCCCACTGCTGACCTCTCTCTTGCTGTGTCCACGATGTTCTCTGGCACCCTTGTACCTTGCAAATAAATTCCTCACTCTCCCAGCACCCCAACCTGTTCATGCCATACATATTTGCCCATGCTTCTCCTCCCATCTGGAATGCTCTACTTGCCTCACTTATTCACCTGAAAAAACATTCTTTTCTCTATGAAGACTGAGCTTAAGCATTACTTCTCCTATGAAGGTGTTCTTTGCTTCCCCTAGCATCGTGTCTTCTAAGATTTTTTTCATGTTAACTGCCGAATGCAAACCAATCAGATGACACTGGTTCTTTAAAAAATGAATACAATCTTAGGCCAAATTAACAAAGGCATGGTATCAAGAAGGGAGGTAAAAATCTACTTTGTATTCTGCTTTATTCAGTGTACATATAGAAACAGTGATTTTCAAGTATGGTCCATGGACTCCTGGGAATCCCCGAAATCCTTTCAGGGGATTCTCAAAGTCAAAACTACTTTCATAATAATAATAAGACTTTGAGCATCAGTGATAAGAACACACACACACACACACACACACACACACACACACACACACACCAGTGTTTGGCCAAGAAATAATCACCACCTCACCGCCTCCCCCATTATTAAAAAGCAATAAACACTCTAACAAAAGAGAGACATCAGGTTGCCTGGTATTATCATTCTCCCATTCAACAAATGCTTACAGCTCACCACCTGGGCAGCAGGCACACAGCTGGCCCAGAAGATTTTGCACTTACCAGCACATGGTCCCTGCCCTCCAGGGGTTCACTCTCAGGTGGGAGACAATTACATAAAGAGATGATTGTAGAACTGTCTCTTCCGTCCACAGGGTCTCAACCACACTGAACAGCGTGGGAGCTCCTGAGCAAGTGGTGCTATTTGGAGCCTTTGCTTAAACTGCCCCTCTGCCTGGCATGCCCCTCCACTCCCGCCCCACCCCCAAGTTAGCAACGGCCGCCCACCCGTGCCCCCTTCTCTGACAGCGGGTTTCCCACTGCAGCAGATCCCAACTGGAAGAGGGGAGATACCACCACCTTAATTCAAGTTCTGAATTTTTATTTTTACCTAGGATTGGACATTTCAATTAGCGAATTAGGACTCTGAAGAATGATCCCTCCCAGGCAGCTTTCTGTTCGCCTATCTCTAATCCTCAGCATCTAGCAGGACAGCACACAGTAGGGAACAACGTACACCAGAGCTTTCACAAATTGATGTATTTACTTCATTATCTGCTGATCAGCTGAGTGCTCGTGGGGGTATCTCAGTCACTTTAAGTCACATGACTGCAAGGACACAGACGTGCGCTAGCTCATCCTCGGGTTGAGAGTCCTTGGGGGACACTCGCATCCTGGTATGCCTTCTCCCTGTATCTTCTGGCTGCTCTGCCCACTCCGGCCAGTTACCCCGACATTCCCTGCTGCTCTCCCTCCCTCCCTCCCTCTCACCCTTCCTTCCCTCTTTCCCGGCTGCTCTCCTTTCCCTCCTAAATCTATAGTGTTTGGTACATTCACAGACCTGGCTTAGCAGTTCTGTGACCTTGAAAAGGGGCTCAACCCCTCTGAGCTCCCTTCCCCCTGGCTCCCCAGGCCGGGTTCTGGGTGAAGCACTTGGTGTACATTAGGGGTCATGACTCCTCACCGTGGCCCCCTGTGGTAGGTATGGTCATTACTCCGCTGGACAGGCAGGGAAACAGAAGCTGAAGGAGAGGAGGTAAGTGACCCAAGAGTAACTTGTGTAGAGTTGGGATGTGACCCAGGTCTGCATTCTCCACCGATTTCAGGCTCACAATAACCTCATGACTGCTGGCTTGCTCCTCCCCGCTTTCCTGCTAAGATGGAGTAAAGTAGGCAAGGGCCGCTCAAAACAGATCACAGGTTCACACAGCCTGAACGCGCCGGCATCTACTGCAGCTGCTCTGGCGTTCTTTGTTTCGCCACTCTGGCAAGGACCAGGGTTTCTGCCTCTCTGGGTTGGTGTCAGGAAGAGCAGCTGCTGGGCGGACCGCTGGGCACAGTGCAACTGCGGGGGATCAGAGGCCTGGGGTGATAGGCAGGGACGGGACCAGCCCACAAGGAACTAAGACCTGATGTGGAGAGAGCTAGAGAGATGTGTGAGCACCGTGGGAGCAGCAGAGGACGGCTTCCTCAGAGGGATGTTTACTGGCCCCACCGCATACCATGTCCTACGTCAGGCTCTTTGATTTCATCTTATCTAATCCTAATGAAGGAGGAAACTGGACTTGAAGCCAACACCCTTGAAAAGCCGCTGAGCTGAGATTCAAATCCAGATCTGTCTGGTTGTTAAACCCATGCCCTGCCCTCTGTACAGGAAGCTGTATGAGGGCACGCCAGCTCTGAGTCTCAAAGAATGATGCCCAGAGTAAATGAATCGCTTTCAGTGCAAAGTGAGAAAACACATTCTCCCCAAATCCCACATCATAACCAGCTGGAAAAGCAAACATAAGGGAGACACAAACATGGCAAGAAGATCCGTCTGAGCAAATGTCTGCTTCTCCTACCCCTGACTTCCTGCTCCCAGCCAATGAGGCTAGTGGATGTTCCAAAACTGCCGCTGCTGCTTAGGGCCAGGCGAAGCGAGGGCTCTCAATATCAGTGTCTCCAAGGCAGCTGCACTCACTACGTCCTGGAGTCTCAGTTTTGTTTCTTATACTGTAAGACAGAGAGATCATTACGAGCGGGTGAGGGAAGCCAGCAGGGGGAGGGAGGACCCGGGAAGTCCTGAGAACTGTGGTCACTAGGCCTCAGCCGCCTCCTGCAAGGGCTTCTTAGAGGCAGTGGAACCCGGTCAGCAGGCATCAGACAGTCATGTCTCTAGCTGGTTCCAACAGAAGAGGAAGCTGATGAGGTTGGGGAGAGAGGATGAGAAAGACACTGGGAACATTGGAATTGAAAATTGTGGTGTGTCCAGTCTTCCCATCAAGCTGAGTCTCGTTCAGAAGAAACAAAAAACCTCCGGTTTTTAGACGACAACATTCAGAAACCAACTAGTCCCATCACTGAGTTTAAAAAACAAATCCTGGACCCCACCTCTGGAGATCTGATTCAGAAGGACAGAGTGGTGGGGTGTGCTCCAGCTCTCAAGGCTGTTCTAATACCAAGTGTAAGGACCAGCAAGCCTGTCTGTATTCCTGACTCCCTTCCTGCCTCTACCAAAACAGATACTCGAATGTTTCCTCAGTAACCCTGCCTCACCCAGCTTTCCTCTCTGAGCCGTCGCAAGGCTGCTGCCAGCTCTGGCACTATTGCTACCAGCAAGACTGTTCTCTTCCTTCTTCCTGTGGCCCCATCTCAGCTTATTCAGCACTGTGAGGCAGAAGTTTGCCTTTAGGGATTAAGGATGCGCACCCCCTTGCAGAAAACGCAACCAGAAGGGCATCTGCCATCACCTTTGGGCTTCTGGGGAGGGGAGGGGAGCGGCTGGTGAGGGGAGGGGTGCCTCCACAGCGCTGATCGGTCTCAACTGTGGGGCAGGGGCGACCCCTGGTGGTCATGGAGATTACAGCCCTCAACCCCAACTCGCAGGTGGAAGTCGGAGCCGAGCACTTACCTTGTTCAGGATCCAGTCAGCATCTTCAATGGCTCTTTTAATAATCTGCTGGATCCTCTCAGGGCTGTCTTCATCCGAATGAACTCGGAAACTCTGGAGGTTTAAGCATAGGGAAAGATGACTAGGCAAAAATCACAGGACTGGCAGCTTCAGAGCAGCAGTTGTGGGCCAGGCACACTGTGGGCACTGTACACTCAGCATCACTCTTACCCCTCCACAGACAGTTACGATGATCACACCCGAGATGAGGAAACAGGCTCAGAAACTCTACCTTGCCGTTAAGCAATGGCACCAGCATTTGAATCCTGGACTATCTGACTACACAGCCTGTACTCCTACCAGCAGGGCAGCCGTGAAAAGGAAGACTGGCCCCAAGCTACCCCAAATCAAGCTGGGCCCAAAGGTTATCGGGTAGCAGAGGCCTAAGGGAAACTTCCATCTCTCTGCTTCACTTGCTCTTCCCAGGAAGCTGCTTTCACCAGGCTGAGCTCTCTGCATGGCTTCACCACAGAGGAGAGCAGAGTTTCTCCAGACCCATGCTGGAAAGCCATGCAGGGAAGGGAGGGGCAGTGGAGAGGGTGGCTTTGGAAAATCCCGCCAGGCCCAAAGCAGAGCAATGCAGGGCTGCTGTTTGCTTTGACCAGATGTTCGCCTTTGAAAAGCAACATGAGATTCAGGTTCACTGGTGTGGCTCTCATGGCCCTTCAAAAGAACTGGTTACTTCCTCTGATATGTCACTCTCAACCCCACATGTCCTCCTACTTATCTTTAGGAGCACCTCAAATGCTCACCTCCAGGAAGTCCTCCCAGACTCCCTCAGACAGCTAACTACTCCTTCTCCATGTTTCTACAACCCTCTGTTACTACCTCTATTTTTTTACTTTCCATACTATATTTATATAAATTTCAGCTTTTAACTTTTTATTTGGAAATAATTTTTAATCTACAGAAAAGCTGCAAGAATATTACGAAAGAATTCCCTACCAGAATCACCAACTGTTACTATTTTGCCACATTTGCTTTATCATTCTCTATATGGGTTTGTATAAAAATTTTTGGAAGCATTTAAAGTTTCAGGTATCATGACCTTAACCCCTGAATACTTTGGGTATGTAAGCAAGGGCATTATCTTACATAACCACGGTAATCAACTTCAGAAAATTGAACACTGATATAATACTGTTATCTAATCTACAGTCCATATTCCAGCTTCATGAATTTCCCCAATAATGTCCTTTACAATCATTGCTTTTTCTGGTCCAGGATCCAATCTGGGATCACTCCTTACACTTAGTTGTCACATCTCTTTAGTCCCCTTTAAACCAGAGCAGTCGTCTGCCTTTGTGTTTCAGGACGTTGACACATTTGATGAGCACAGGCTGGTTATGTGGTAGACGGTTGCTCAGTTTGGGTTTACCTGATGTTTTCTCATGATTAAATTCAGGTTGTGCATTATTGGCAGGTATGCCTGTCAAAATGATGTTATGTCTCACACTCTATTTTAATTATCTGTTTAGCTGCCTTATTCAAGCCCTGGCACAGAGCTGCTGTGCTGGGTGCATCCTGTTTCCGGAACAGAAACCAGAGAGAGGAGCTGGGCTGGCCAGCACTGCTTTCCGGTGGCTCTTACGGAACTGCCACCCCCAATCCCACCACCGGAAAAACCATCCCTGCCCACTGCCCCTGGCCCCCAACCCTGTGATAGGCCCCCTGTTACAGGAAGCCCCCCACCCCAAGCCCAGTGGACCCTACTCCCACCTGCCTGACAGCATGCTTATAATGCTCCTGGATGCCCTTGGTTGGCAGCTGCCGGCAACAGCGCAGCAGGTATCGGTAGAGCTGCAGCGGCCTCTGGACCAGCTCTGCCCCCGGTAGCGGGGCCATCTGCAAGGCCTCTGTCCCTGGAAAACACAGAGCATCACTTCTAGGCATCAAGCCAATACTCAGCCCTGGCCCCCAGCTTCCAGCGCTCTGGGAAGCAGACGTATTTGATACAGTACGGAGCCAGGTCCCCAGGGAACCCAGACCCCGAGCTCAGGCTGGGCATTCGGTCCTGCAGAAGTCTCAGCTCAGAGCAGGCCTGCAAGGACCAAAGGTGAGAGGCACAGCCTCATCCTGTCGTCTTCCTTCTGGAGACCAGCTTCAGGTGGTGGATGAGGAGGTGTCATGCCAGGAGGAATAAGGGAGATGAGCAGGAAGATCCTGCGTCACAGTCACTGAGAAACCAGCTGACTTCAGGCAACAGAGGGAAGAATGCCCAGAGGTCTGAGCCTCGCTACTCGAAGTGTGGTCCTGGACCAGTAGCATCGACATCACCCATGAGCTAATTAGAAACGCAATGTCACCCCAGACCTACTGGACAGAACCTGCAATTTAACAAGATGCTCCAGAGGATCCTGCCTGGACCTCTACTACAGCATCTTGCCTGGTGCCCCTGCCTGAAGCCTGTCACTCCCCAAGTCGCCCCCACAGTGACGCCAGAATGAGTTTTGGAACCAGTTTCTCGGCTCACCCCAGAGTCAGACACAAGGAACTTCTCCCAGACCCTTTCAGCCGGCAAGTAGGTCACCTCTTGTGCCTTTGCATACACAGCCCCCTCAGCGTGGAGCTCCCTTCCCCGTCTCCTCCATGTGAGGAACTTGTGTCCATCCTTCCAGGGCCAGGTCAGTGTCTCTTCCTCTGGGAAGCCCTTGGTGACTGTCCCTCCCTGGGGGGGTGCAGTGCCACGTTCCTGGAACTGTAACAGCGCTTCCCACACTGCTGGGGATTCATCAGCTGCCAGACCTACTGAGCCTGGCCCGGGCCCCAGTGCTTCGTGCCCTGTTTGTTGAACTGGACTGAATGGAATCTGTTATCTCCTCTGCACAGATTTCCCCTCCCTGAGAGAGAGAAGCTCACTGTGTTCCAAATGGAGAAGGTAACAGACCAAGATTAAGTGAGGGGCCTTAGTTTTAAAGTAACATAAAAAGAAGACAATCCCCACCCACTCAAAAAAAAAGAGAACCCGAATACTATATCTAAATACTAATCTATCTCAAATTAGGAAAGGACACTTGCTAAGGAGCCAGTTTCAGAGGCTCCTTCATTCCATTTCCAGCATATGATCTCCCTGGCAACAATAAAGGTCTGTCTCCACAGTTTAAATTTGCCCATTGCTCCTGGTACTATGGCCTTTCACTCTGACACTGGGGTGGGCAGGTGGCCGCCTGCCCGTCCCCAATCCTCCCACCTGGTAACATCCTGGGATGAGCCACTGGGAATCTACCCCTTCAGGTCTCAGCCCACAAGGTCTGGGTGGGACTCCACTCCAGGCCTGACCAATCAGAGCCCTTTATCCACATGGTCACAAGGACTGGTTCACAGATGGGCACATGACAAACTGGTCCAAACAGAGCAAATCTCAACACCTCTGCAGGAGTGAGTGGAAAGGCTTCATTCTTTCCCTCTAGACTTGATGCTGAGAGGACTTCACCCTCAGGGAAGCCATCTTGCCTCCTCTTGAAGCCTGAGATTGGAGCCACACAGCAGACGGCAGAGCTGAGACCCTGATTGAAAGCAAGTCTAAAGAAGTCACCTGAGTCCCAAAACCGTGCACCTGAAGGCAGTCCCAGATGTGCCTAGGGTCCCAACAAGCCGCAGGTTTGGGTTTGTTGTTTTGTCACTTGCACCCAAGAATCCTAACTGATGGACAGATCTAGCCCTCCCAAATTCTGCTTCACCAGTGAGCTCTGATGGTTCCAGCTTTAAGAAAGAGTGCAAACAGGGCAGAGCTCTTCAAGGTTCTCTTGCCACGTATATCAACCTGCCAGTCCGACTAGTCACACTTCAGCACAACAAACAGAGGGGAGCCACATATCATAGGGACAGAGACCTTCAAGGGCTACCACAGAGGACATACCACCGAAGACTAATGGGCAGACTCCACTGGCAGGCTTTCCCAAACTATATAAAGTGCTAATCAAATATTGTAAAATGCTAGTCGTGTAACAGATGGTTACCATCTGCAGTCTTTAAAATTAACACTTGGAAAGAACACAACTTTGTTACATTACTTAAAAACCCAAGCAATACTTAGAAACCAACCCGGCAAGTATGGGCGGGAGATTATTTTCAGCTCAATTATAATACTTAGTCATTCTCAGTAATAACTAGAAGAGAATGCCTGTGTGGGTCCACTCAGACGAGTTAAACTAAAAATGTTTTAATTTAATTTAAAGCATGGGTTTGTTATTAAGGCACAATGAACCTCACAGCATCATTGCTAAATCTGTAGTCAAACCCTGTAGCCCTGGGAACCCTTGCTTCGCATATCCTGCTCTTTGGATTTGACCTTGGCCTCCCCACCTGAGCTCCCTGCCTCTGTAAAGACACCTCTGTCTTCCCAGGCAACCAAACCAAAGCCATCACAGAGACAACCTGCCTTCTCCTCAATCCCCACGCCACTGGTCTCTAAGTCCTATCAAATTCTACCTCTGGACGCCCCTCAAATCTGTCCCCTCCTCTCTACTTCCACTGCACATCCTCGGTTCAGACTCTTATCACAACTCAGGCAGACACCTGCAAGAGTTCCCAGCAATCTATTGTCTGACAATCTATTCTCCACTCAACAGCCAGAGTGAATCTTTCCAAAACATAAATCTCAGCATGTCACGTTCCTGCCTAAAACCCCTGATGTCCATCCCATCCCTATCACTCATGACAACTTTTCCCAAAATATGGGACAAAGATGAAAATATTTTAAGCAGTATATGGAACATCCTTTTATTGTCATGCTTTTATATTTATTTTCATGTGTAATGAGAAAAAAAATTCCATAATCTCATAGGTATTATGGCTTACAACAGTTTAAAAAATGAACGGGCAGAAAGGTGATTTTTAAAAATGTATCAAGCAAGTAAGAATGCAGTTGAAATCTGGATATGCCAAGAATCATGAAAGTGGCATTGAACTCTGGAAAAGCACTGGTCTACAGTATAAAATCCATACTGCTTTCTATGGCCTCCAAGACCCCCTCTTGCTCTGGCCCCTGCCCACCACCCCGCATCACATCACCCAACCCTGGCTGCTGAGTCCAGGCAAACTGAACTCTGATGGCACACGACAGCCTGTGTCATGTCTGCCTGCTATAGTCTCAGCACTGTGACAGAATGCTTGGCATATAACAGATGTATTAAGGTTCTCCACAGAGGTAGAACCAATCAGATACATATACAGAGAGAGAGAGAAAGAAAGAGATTATAAGAGATTGGCTCACATGACTATTGAGGCTGGAAAGTTCAAAATCCGCAGAGCTGATATATCCCAGTTTGAGTCAGAAGGCCGGAAGCTGCTGCAGAACCAGGAAGGCTAGTCCCAGCACGAAGGCTGCGTCAGGCAGGAGAATTCTCTCTCGGTAGGGAAAGGTCTATTCAGGCTTTCCAGTGCTTGGATGAGGTCCACGCACGTGAGGGAGGGCAATTTACTTTATTCAGTCCCCTGATTTAAATGTTAATCTTATCCAAAAACACCTTCACAGACACACCCAGAATAATGTTGGGCCAAATATCTGGGCACCCCATGACCCAGTCAAGTTGACCCATAAACTTAACCATCACACATGGCTTTCCATCACCTAGTGAATAAAGTCTTAAGCTCTTTAGGCTGATGCCAATTCCGAAAGCATCCTTATCTGCCCAGATTCATCCCTCCTCACTCTTCTACCTGCCAGGCACATTGACAAAAACCACCTATAGTTCCTTGAATGATAATAACAATCGTCATCATCATCGTCATCATTTACAGTTATTATTACAACTGCCTTGCTGAATACTTATCATGTGATAGGCACTATTCTAAAAATGCACAAGAATTAACTAATTTTAATCTTCTCAGTAACTCTACAAGACGTACCATTATGCTCTCCTTTTACATATAAAGAAATGGAGGCAAAAAGAAGGGAGGAAATTTGTCCAAGGTCACACAGCTGTGAGAGCAGAAGCCAGGCTTTCCATATGGGAAGTCTGGCTCCAGAGCCCACGATGAGTGCTGCCTGGAACACTAGCCCCTGCCCCAAAAGGACTTTTATTCATCCTGTAATACATTTCTGTGGTTCTTCCTAACAGCTTCCTTCATCCCCAATTTTCTTGTTAAGGGATGACTCCTTCCCATTGAGTGTGGCCTGCTGAGACTGCCGCCAGTGGCTGCATCTCTCCCAGCCACAAGGAGAGCATCAGACCCAAACTAGGCCACTTGAGTATATGCCACCTCTGGAAATAGGGTCCTGAACATGGTTACAAAGAGCCGGCAAATGAGTTCATGTACCCCTGAGAAGTGTGTCCTGATCAGCTTCTTCCTGCTCTGAACTGTCCTTGAAGGTCCTGCTGCCTGGCCTTCCAGAAATGTCTGGATTCCTGCACAGTTCTCTCTTCTCCCTTGATTCTGTGAGCTCCTAACACTCTTCCAATGATTTCTTTTTGGTTAATTCCTCCTATCCCTCTTACCCCCACACAGAACTAGACTCTCTTCTTTATTTGTGTGTCCACAGGCTGTTGTACGTGCGGGAATCACCCTGTGTTTGCCTGTCCATCTCTCCCACCAGCCCACAAGGGCAAGGACTGTGTCAGATCCCCCACCTCAGTGCCTCAATGCCTAGCACAGTCCTGAGCACACAGTGGACTCCTCCATCAATGCTTGCTGACTGAATAACCTCAAAATCCAACCAATCCCCAAGCTTGAGCGAACAATAGCTCAGCCTTCTCCCTGCCTTCAGGCCCTGGAGGTCCAAATGTGGCCGAGACAGCCTGTGCTCCTATAAAGTGAGGACCGCTGCTCTCTGCAGGGTCCTCCATGCCTCGGTACTCCTGGCCATCACCTCTGGCAGAAACACCCTCCCTTTCCCACCCAAATACTCCAGGCCTCCTCCAGTCTCCTCAGCCTCCCTCCAGCTAACCAGCAGGAACTCCCGCAGGCCACTGACGCCTCCTACCTCACTCGGTCTGGAGAGGCCATCAGACGAGAATATCCTTGGCTCCCCACCACCATGAAATTCAGCCTCGCCTGAGAGCCGACTGATGTGTTAGGCATGGTGCAGTTTTACAACTACCCTCTGACAAAAAGCATTATAATCCCCACTTTGCAGATGTGGAAACTGAGGCTGAAAAGTGGGCTGACATGCCCACGGATACAGAACCAGGGAGTGGTGGAGCTGGGATGTGGGCTCTGGCTCCAGCTCCAGTGCTCCAACCTCCCTGAGTTCTTGAAGGAAAGGGGGCCCCTCCTTTTCCAAGGACCCGTTAGGCTCTCAGAGACTCTCTCCAGGATTAATCCAACACCCTTATGAAACGCCAACTCTTCAATCCCTCCCTATGCTCAGCCAGAATGGGCCTCTAAAAACAAAAATCTCATGTGTGAGCCCCTTGCTTGATATCCTTTAATGGCACCCACAGAACAAACGCTAGGGTCATTAGTATGTGTGCATGGTGATGGAGGGGTGGGGTGTTGAAGACTTTCCCCAATCAACCACCAACCTCTATCCCATCTGTAACCAAATCCCCATGCACTCTACGTTCTTCCCCGCTCAGTCTCCTCTGTCACTTTGTCACTCCCACAGTGCCTGGCACACAGTGGCCACTAATCAGAGGGGTGTCAGACTGAATCCTCCCTCTCCCCAACAACTTTCAGGCCACTTTTCTGTCCCTGAGTACTGACTGAGTGGAAGAGTGAAGCGTGTAGGCCCCCAACCATGGCAAGGCTGATGTGAGGATTAAATAAGAGACATAGATGCCTGGCAGCAGCTCACTGAATATGAGGTTCCTCTCCCAGGCCCTTCTCTGACCCTGGAAGAGCAGCAAAAGGGAAAACAATACGTTATGATGCCCTTTTAATGCTTCTACCCAAAATAGGAATGGCCTGCTAAAGAAAGCCTCTGGTGCAGACTGAGGTCAGAAGAGGTTTGTGCATTTCATTGATTCAGTTAGCTCTCTATACATCAGAGAGAAAAAGAAATACATCTTTTTTTTAACGTTTAAATCAAACTACAGATCACGTGAAACTTTTTTAGCTTTTCCCCAAATCAGAACTGAGTTCTGGTTACTCATCCTGCGGCCACCGAAGTAGCAGGCTCTCAGGAAAAGGTGTTAACTTGAATGAACAAAAACAGGGCAAAGTAGGCCACCTTTCAAAAGCAGGATGCCAAAGAGCTGAAAGTGACCTTCTCCCACTTGGTGTCAAAGAATCTCTTCTCATGGCAGGGAGCCACCCACCTTTTCTCCCTCGAGGCAGGGCGCTGAAAGTCCTTTCGCTTCTGAGCTAAGATCTGCCCTGTAAAATTCTACTCGCCGTTCTGAGCTCTGCCCTTTGGGGCTAAAGTCTCCCTAACCTACCACCAAGTCCAGTCTGTCATTATTCAAAGTCAATCATCCCAGCCCCCCAGTCATATCTTTTACGAGATGAGCATCCTGAAGGTGCCGTAACCGCCAATGCTTCTCAATCTCACCGCCCTCCTCTTTCTGGACACACACACATCCCTTCATTATCCATATCACTCTTCAACATATTGTCCAGAGGGAAAAACGATGGTTTGCTTGTGTTCTGACCGGCTCCGTGGGCACTGGCGCTCACATGGCAATGCCACCTCCTTTACTTGGGAATCCAAGGAATGCGTCCCAGACTGCATTCTCTGCTCTGGCCCTCACATGGCCCTGGCATTCGGCTCAAAGGAACCTTTTCTCCACGAACTATTCTTAGGTCTGTTTCCCCATCTTGTATTTTATTAGTTCAGTCCAGAGTCACAATCTACCACAATCTCTGGGACACCTGATCCTGTCTGTTATCCAACTCAATTCAGCACAACAAAAGCACAGAAACGATCACATACGAGGTACAAAGCGGGTACAAAGAGAGAGAGTAAGCCCAGCAAGCTGTGTCAGTCACCCATGCAAGGCCATTCTGAGCATCTATCCCATGTGTGACTCTGGACTCAGCCCTAGGACCACAGAGATGAACGGCCTGACATGTTACATGGCTCTCCTACCCCTGGCCTCTGCAGAGCTGACGGCATGTCTTACTACCTACCATTCAGGGAGTGATTAGCATATGTCAGGGAGGTGTTGACAGCTTTGCATGTGTTATCTCAAGTATCCTCACAACAATCTTATGGAGTAGGTATCATTAGCCCCATTTTACAGATGAGGAAACTGAAACTCTTGAGAGGTTAAGTAACTTGCCAGAGGCCACACAGCTAGTACATGGTCAGGTAAGGAATCAAACCTAGGCCTATTTTATTCCAAAGCCCATGCCCTCACCTGCTTCTAACATTACCTATGTCTATATCTGAGCCACTCGCAAATGCTGCCCAGATCAGGGCTAAGGACCCCACTGAGAACTCTCCCCAGGGCTCCTTCAGGACCAGGTCCAAGCATTCATGAAAGCACCTGACTATACTATATCCAGTTCTTGGTTTTCAACCTTCTCCATAAACCCTTGTTCCATGCTTTTCAAAAACCCAAGGACCTCATCTATGGCTTCCCCCTGCATACAGATGAAAAAACAAGTCCCAAGACTAATGTCAATTACACAAAGAAAAGGGGCAACTAGAGAAATACTAAAAAAAAAAAAGCTCTTAGGAAACCCAAGGAGAATTTGACAGAATAAAGGAAAAGAGTGAAAATAAAGTCACAAAAGGGATTTCCTGGGAGCCAAATGGCATCACCATTACAGATGCTGAGAAACAGACCTTCAGCCCCATTTAATCCCACTGTCTTTCCCTAACCTGTGCCCTGACATAGGGCACATAAAAATAAATGGAAAAAAAAAAGTCATACATTAAAAAAGAAAGAAAAGAATGGAACTACAGAAAATAATCAGAAATTACACCTCACTGAGCACTGATAAAGCTAAATTAAGCCTGTATAGGACATTGTTTAAATATGCAATTATTCTTCTGGATGGGTAAAGTCGCAATATAGGAACAGAACGGTTCTGCTCCCCCCAACTCCGGGGCTCCAGCTTGAACGCATGTTCTCCCAAGCTAGAAACGGGGACAATCCTCGTTCCTCCAGTCTCTCTCCCACATGGTCAAGGCTCTCAAGATCCAGCCCCAGGGACACTATCTCGGTTCCCAGCTTTGTAACAATGCCTCCTCATCCAGCCTCTCTCCTTCCAGTCCAGCCCTCACAGTGCCACCCAAGGACACTTCCTACAAAACACACCCTCCTCCAAAACCTCTGTGGAATGTTCTTTATCCAAGGCCCTCTGAAGTCTGGTTCCAACTTCTCTCATTAAGTTCACCCTCTCTGGCCTTCGGCTTCCTCCTCTGTAAACTGGACAACAGAATATGTACCTCATGGGGGGTTTGCAAAGATCACTCAGGCTAACATCAGTACACTGCCTAGCCCAGGGGCTGGCACGTGTTAGGTGCCTGGACGTCTTACCCTTTCCTACTCTACCTGGCCACCTGTGTTCCTTGCTGTTTGTCAGCGTCTGGAGGACAGAGACTATGTTAGTCACCCCTCCATAGTCAGCAGCGCCCGGTACATAAAAGAAGTTCAATAAATGTGTGCTGATGGATTTCCCACTTACCAAAGAGGAACTAAAGCCAGGAAGAAGGGGACTGTCCTGAAGTCACAAAGCCAGCAGGTGGCAGAGGCAGGTCTCAAGCTCAGATCTTTTGGCTCTGAATCCTCAGCTCTTTCTACCACACCTGCTGTCTCAAAGGAGCCTGAACATCACATTTGTCAGCCCAAACCACCCTGGGCCTTTACAGTTTGAAGTGAACCTGGTGAGCTATTCCAGCCAAAGCAAACCAGAAACATCATCCAAAAGCAAACATGCTGGTTGCAGAGCAGAGCAACCAGCAACCTCAACTGAATCTGGTGATATGAGTCTGCTTTGTGCCAACGGCCTTGCCCACACAGGCCACAACACACTCTACTTGAGGGCCAAAGACGGGAGCTGATGTATTATACAGCTACCAGGTGCCAGATACTGGGCTGGGTACTTCAAAGGGGCTACTGAAGCGCCAATCCTGTTACTCCCACTTTACAGAGGAAGAAAACTGAGGCTCAAGGTCACACAGAAGAACGAGCTAAGAGCCACAGCTGGGCTTCTCCCTTCCTAACTCAAGCTCTTTCTACACACACCCAGGGCTTGTCTCCAAGGACCCTTGAGCTGAGAGCGCCTGGTTCACCCTTTTTCTCTCGTGCTCCTCCTCCCTCTGGCCTCCTTGCTTGTCCTCACATACCCAACCACTCTTCCAGGCACCCACGTGGCTCACACGCCCATGTATCCAAGTCTCATTTAAGAGACCTTCTCTGGGGCTTCCCTGGTGGCGCAGTGGTTGAGAGTCCGCCTGCCGATGCAGGTGGACGCGGGTTCGTGCCCCGGTCCGGGAAGATCCCACATGCCATGGAGCGGCTGGGCTCGTGAGCCATGGCCGCTGAGCCTGCACGTCCGGAGCCTGTGCTCCGCCACGGGAGAGGCCACAACAGTGAGAGCCCCGCGTACCGCAAAAAAAAAAAAAAAAAAAAGAGAGACCTTCTCTGACCACACTATAGTCCTTTCTTCTTTCCTTCACAGCATTTCTTTTTTCTTCACGGCATTTTTCACCACGATATATATTTACTTATTTGTTTGTATTCATTCCCCCACTGGAACGTAAGCTCCACGAGAGCAGGAAGTTTATTTTGTTCATGGTTGTATCCCTAGTACAGTACAGAGTCTGACACACAGAAGGCACGTGTGTGCTGAAATAGTCATTGGGCACCAATAACGTGCTAGCTGCTGGAGTTACGGAAACAATCAAGGCAAGTTCTGACCCCACAGAACTTACACAGTAACAGAGGATAATAAAAACCAAGTATTCAATTATAACTAAATACTACAAAGTGGAATTCAGGTCCCTGAGAGACTGGCTCATGGGGTCCCTCACCCAGTCAAGGGTCAGAGGTTTCTTGAGAAAGGAACATTAAATCTGAGGTCTGAAGGACGAATAGAGCGTGGCTGGGTGGACGTGGACGCAGAGAGCGCAGCCTGCGTTCTGCGACTAAACTAAAAGACACTGAATTGTGCACTTGAAGTGGGTGAACAGTATGGTGTGTAAAAACAAACAAAAGGAAAGATTAGTCCTAAGGGCTCAGGGGTTTCGGCCACGGAGTGACTTGATCAGTTAGGCAGAAGCGTAAATCAAAAGGTGAAGGTGACTCGAGGTAAGCGCCCTCACGGGGTGCTGCGGACAGTCGGCCCGTGCAGGGGCCACGACTGCTTTTGAAAATGGGCAAACTGAGGCCGACGGCGGAGACGTGTGCCCGTCAGGAACATTCCACCAGCGGGCCCGGCGCCCGCAGACCCCTGGGCTCCCCGTGGCGCCCCCAAACCCCCGGCGTGCTGGGCCTCCTCCGCCCGAGCCGCCCCCGCGAGGCCTGAGGCGCGTCCAGGAACCGCGCTCTGGGGCACACGGCTCCCCGGAGGCAAGACGGTCGGGGAAGGAAACGCAGCGGCACTGAGTCTTCCACTAGCCGCGCCAGGCCGAGGACGCCCGAGACCTCACATCCCCAGCCAGTCCCCGCCACCACGGGTGGCTCAGGCCCCCGTGCGCCCACCCGCGCTCCCACCCTCCGCCGGCGCCTAGCGGCTCACCGGCCTCCACAGGAAAACGTCAGCTTCGGACGCGGCGGACGCGGCTACCACCAGTGCGCTTCCGCCCCCGGATCGCCGAAGCACCGCCCCCGGGTCGCCGAAGCACCGCCCCTGCAGGGCGACTTGAGCCGAGCGCCCTCTATCGGCCGCGCGCGGGACTTGGGGTCTGTTAAT
This sequence comes from Leucopleurus acutus, assembly GCF_964270905.1. Lineage (NCBI taxonomy): Eukaryota > Metazoa > Chordata > Mammalia > Artiodactyla > Delphinidae > Leucopleurus > Leucopleurus acutus. The sequence continues at coordinate 44,472,068 of NC_139161.1, forward strand.
GAGGAAACCCTACTGGGTGCCCTTTCCCTGATCCGAGTACACCCGGTTGAAAAAGAAAGCTGTCCCACTCACAACCTTCCTTACCTTAAACACCCACCCTTCCTTTTGGCTTTTGTTACCTCGGATATAAGCCCTGAAGACAGGCTCTCCCCATTTTCCTGAGTATGGATTGCTGCTAAAATATGAGGGGTGTTCAAGATCTATGAAAAGGCTTGCAGAAGGACTTTTCCTAAACCGCTCTTGTTGATGACGGGAATTATATTTGGATGGGAATCTGCGTTTTGAGTCATTTCATCAAATTACAGTCCCATAACACCTGTCAAAAGAATAAATATGAGAGTAATAGGCATGCTTCCTTTCAGACCCATCTATAATTATAATTGAGGAAAAGAATACAGAATTTAAACTCACAGCGACTGCCAGTATCATTCTTTGAAAATGAAATAATGCTGTTTTATTAAATAGGCTCTCCCCGCTTTCTAATGTTTAGAGCTAAAGTGCTTCTCTGAATTGATTTAAATACAAGTTTTATATCCTGAAAGAGATAAAGATGAGTCTTTATCTTAAGGCAAACCCCCTGTTCAATGATGCCGCTGATCTTCTCTCAGCTGATGCCTAAAAGGGAGTTAGGTTGTTAGTAGATAATATTGCTTCTGTTCACGTCTCTCTTCTCTAGGGCTTTTTAAACCTATTTGTAATGAAAAGGCCGATTTCCTTACACAGACAGACTCCATGTGTAGCTGATTTAACAAGATAACTTTTTATTTTTCCTTTTTTTTTTCTTTTTCTTTCTTCTTCTTCTTTTTTTTTAAGGAAAACATTGCTCCCTGGTGGCACCTGGGGATCTCTTTTCCTCCTTTAAGGTAAGAAAAGCAGGAGATATTTCTTAACAGAAGTGTTTTTTAAAGTTTTTCTCTTTTTTTCCTAACCTCCTTTAGAGTCTCCTTCCCCACTTCCTCCCTCCCTTCCTTCCTTCCTTCCTTCCTTCCTTCCCTCCCTCCCTCCTTCCTTCCTTTCTTTTCTTTCCTTCTTTTTTGTCCTTCTTCACCTAACATACTAGCCTTCCTCCAAATCATTTGGGGGTTCCTCCCCTGAAATACTCAGATAATGACCTCAATCCTTCAATTTATTTTCAATATGTAGACTTGGACCAAATATATCTGAAACATATGATTGTACCCTCATAAATCAGCCCCTTTATTTACACACGCATAGTCAGAGGCGCATCGTTAGTGTTGATCCAATCGATAAATCATTAAGCTTTTAGAGCCCTTTTAAGGAACAATCTGTAGTCACCATCCATTCCTGTTTTCAGCCTTAGGATCACTTAATATTTTGAAGAAATATTACAGTCTGTTCTTTGGCCCTATCTCTCTTTTGTTCCTTGATCACTGTGTTCCCGCATCAGAAACATTGTTCTAATACCTAGATCTTATAAAATATTCAAGATGCAAGCTGTTCACGTTACCTCAGAAAGACTCCACCTTCAGAACCATGGGTGCCTGTTCTGTCTTGACAAACACACGAGATTTTACCTTTCACAAACATTCCTTATAAGCGTCCAAGAAAAAAATAATAATAACCCAAAGTAGAGTAGGCTTGGATACCAATTTCCAATTGTTTTCCAAATCGTAATGGAAACCTAGATTGTGAACTAATTGGATTATAATACTTCTAACGTGACAGCAACCTTAGGTTCTTACAGATTGAATAGTAAAACTGAAGAATTCTTACCAGTCCGAACCTTCACAAAAATTACACCAGGCCCACAATCTAATGAAAACCCAACCATTCTTACCATGTCATTTTCCTTTCCACTGACATTTTAGCAGATGAACACCCTCATGTCAGACTGTGCACGATATTTCGAGATGAACAGAATTGAAAGACTTTTTACTTGAGAACTTTGTCAACCAAGAGTTGGCTGTCGAGGGGACATTTTCTCCCAGGGGCGTTATTCGACTTTCCTAAGAAATACATCATTCCGCTCTCTTGATTTCTGACAATGTGTCATTTAACCTGACAACTGCAGGTTTGTAACCATATCTGTGGGGAAAGTTACAAGTCCTGAAGTTTCTTCTAGTTTAAACCTGTTTTTAGATTTCAAAGAGACAAGATACATTTGCATCCTCTGATTAAATCAGGTTATTGTCTCAAAGGCTGACCATGTAAATAATTCAAATTCATTCATCGCTGTACAATAGATTTAATAAGCATAATAAACACTTTGAAGAAAACACTTAGGACGCTTGGTCTGCCCTTGTTCTCATTCCCCATTATCTCAGATTTCCTTGTGAACAGATTGAGCGGTACTACGGGGTTCTCTTCTATTCAAAATATGCAAAGTTGCTATCGACCAGTTTGCAATTTGCATGTCTCAAATCCTGCCAGAACACAGGGTGAGGGGCATGAGGTGACTGGTGAATGTGACAAAAGGGGACATCAGAGTGAAAATGGAAACCCCAGTGAACAGATCTTCTCTACCCTGGGGTATTGCAAAACATAACCCTCACTGACTACTGAAGATTTCTTTTTTTAAGACAACGAAGATATTGGGTATGAAAGGTTACGTGAAATCTCAGACAACTGGTGTCTTTTTTCTTTAATTGCTGGGTTGAAGAACGGGATGAGCAAGGATTTAAAGATATTTATAAAAAAGAGTAAAGAGGGAGAAGGGTACAATTGTGACTGTTTACAACACACACTTGGAGAGTAATTTACCGCCTGGGTTTTAGCCTTCCTGGACCTCTCTCTGTCTTGTGTTACTTTCTGCAGCTCCATAAATCTAAGCTTGCTGACTGGTATATATCATTCTATATTCTTAGTGTGTTCTGTGGTCATATATTTACAGTGGCCACACGTGAGACCACACTGATAATCAGATGTATGTTATCTCTGAATACTGAGTCTCTACTTTTTCATCTCTTGAAAATATGCTCAATGTCTCATGATTTCAGATTATAAATAACATGCACACAGACGTGAAATTTTTTGTGTACATCAGCTTTGGAATGGAATTTTTCCCATAAAAAGTATATGTGCCTGCTGGGTGTGTATATGGAGATATTAACAAAGGAGAGAACGTGTTTGGGAATATTTTTCTGTTTTGCATTTTGAAGGCGTTTGACTAAAGATCCACTTTAAAATCACCATGTTCACGAAGTGTAGTTCTGTTTCCACTGACTACATCTGCAGAGCCTCAAGATGGCCACGGACAAGAATTAAATGCCACAGTTCATAGAAATGGAGACTGTTTGAAATGATCAACTTTATTAAACAGGATTATTTGGAGGAAGATGAGAGACAAAGCATAGAGGGCGAGGTGGGAGAGAGAAGAGCGGGACAAACAAAGGAGAGGAGTGGAGAATGAGAAGAAGTAAAAGGAAGTTATCTTTTTGATCCTTCCCCAAAGAGAAAGGCCTGATAAAGTTAAGTGAAGCAGCCCTGAACAGAAGAGCGTTATTAATTAAGAGAAACCATTATACATTTTGGCCAGGAAGTAAGGTGTTTTGGTCAATCAAATAGGTAGTTAATAGTTACCTTCCACTTCAGCGAACATTTGTTGAGACTCCTCCACGTGCAAAACTCGGTGCAAAGCCCGGAGTCTTAGCAGAAGCCTCTGGGCTCCATCTCTCCCAGTCCGGCTCTCCCGTCCTTCTCCACTTTTTGTTAGAAGCACATCTGATCTTGACACTGTCCTCCTTTAGCCCCTGTAATGGCTTCTCAATGTTCTCTGAATAGATATTCCAGACTCCTTGCCACCCCTGCAGGGTCTGCTCTCTTAGGCTTCACTTGGCGTTCCCGGTCCCCTGCTGGGGCCACTGTGGGCTTTCAGACCCTCAAATACCCCATGTTCCTTCCATCCTGCTCCTCCTTTAGATCAACTTCCCTGATGCCCCTACTCCCACTAGACACTGGGGCAGATAACCCTCTCCTCCCAAACAGTAGCCTGTACTTCTCTCTGAGGCATACATCACAGTTTATAATTATATAACCTTAGTTTGGGTTCCCCCAGAAGCAGATGACTTTGAAGTGAGGGTTCGAGAGCAAGTAATTTATTTGGAAGGTGAGCCTAGAAAATATCCATTAAGGGCAGTGAGACAGGGAAGGGAAGGCAGCCCATAAAGAGAATCTTGCCCAGCAAGTTACCACCAAGGGCAACAAGTTTCATCCTGCTGGGGAACCAACGCGGAACACACACCTCAGTTATCCCACCGGAGGGTCGTGGGACCCCGGGTACTTACACATCAGTCCCTGTTAGTTACTGGTTGAATGACGCTCTCAGCAGCACTGACCCCCTGATACTTCTGGCTTGCAGTGCTCTCAGGCAGGGATGCAGATGCTGGCAGCTGCAAGTCAGCCAGGTGTGCACAATGTAAGGCTCAAGGAATTATGGGTGAGGCACTGACAGTTCTGCTGTCGGTTCTAGTTACATACACATGTGCATTCACATTTAATACATACGGATATACGTATGTTGTCTTCCCCACTAGAGCCCCATGAGAGCAAAGACTGAGTAGCAGTGTTGCAGTGTCCCCGTGCCTGTGCCCCACTTCCTGCGGTCCACCATTAAAATCACGCCCCCTTACCAACCCCCTCAATTCCCTGGTTCCTCTTGCCCTCTGTCACACATGCTCTGGATGACCCTGTCATCCTCCTTCTCCAACCTGCACCCAAGTGGATTAATGTTGGCACATAGAGCTGATAAGTTTCACCTTATTTTTTTTTAATATTTATTTATTCATTTATTTATTTTGGCTGCGCCAGGTCTTAGTTGTGGCATGCGGACTCTTAGTTGCGGCCTGCGGACTCTTAGTTGAGGCACACACGCGGGATCTAGTTCCCCGACCAGGGATGGAACCCAGACCCCCTGCGTTAGGAGTGCAGAGTCTTACGCACTGGACCACCAGGGAAGTCCCATGTTTCACTTTAAATTTATGATCCAAACTCAAAGGCATACTGGATGCTGCCTGGAAAGAAAATGACCATTTCTCAGAACTCCCACAGCCCACCTCCACCCTCCCTCTCTGCTCATTGAAAAGTTAGACACCCTCAGTCAAGAACTTCCTCCCCTTCTCACCCCTTCTCCTTTTCTCCTGTTACAAGGAGGAAAGTGTCCTTTTGCCTTTGAAAAAACCAAACCCCCTGCTGGTCCTCTGGATTCTGTCCCCTCTGCCTTCCTGCAGTTTACCCCTCTCTCCCACATCATTAACCTCCTCTTCTCCACCTGTTCATTTTAAGCAACGTACCACCGTGGTCCATAGGCCTTGCTACTCAAAATGGGATTCACAGACCAGCAGCATGGGCCTCACTTGGGAGCTTGTTAGAAATGTAGAATCTCCCACCCCACACCTACACAATTAGAATCTGCATTTTAACAAGATCCCCAGGCACGTTAAAGTTTGAGAAGCACTGGGCTATTTATGTAGTCTATTTCTCCAGTCTATTTCTCCACCCCCCGCCACAGCCAAATTTTATCCATTCATTCGACATATGTTTAATACCTACAGGTACCAAGCAATCTTCTAGGTTCTGGGGATACAGAGAAATAAAACATGACAAGATCACTGTGCATGTGTGGCGTCCTGGTGGCAGAGAACAGCAAAGAAAGAAAGAACACACGATCCGATCATAAATAAGTGTTTTGCAGAGAAATAGCATATAGTCATGTGATAGTCACCAGAGGGCTACTTCAGATCACTCCAAAGAAGTGACATTTAAATAGAGATCTAGGGACTTCCCAGGTGGCACAGTAGATATGCATCCGCCTGCCAATACAGGAGACACGGTTCGATCCCTGGCCCGGGAAGATCCCACATGTCGTGGGATCAGGCCGTGCACCACAACTACTGAAGCCCACACGCCTAGAGCCCGTGCTCTGAACAAGAGAAACCACCGCAATGAGAAGCCCGCGCACTGCAACGAAGACCCAAGGCAGCCAACAATAAATTAAATTTTAAAAATAAATAAATAAACTGATATCTAAGTGAAGAAGTCATCATTAGCTGTCTACACACGCTGCCTCATTTCTTCACTCATTCACCCGTTCACCCTTTGGGGGATACAGTAGGCTTCCACCTTCATGCCACTGAAGCTGCTCTTTTCCGGACGCGCAGGCTCAGCGGCCATGGCTCACGGGCCCAGCTGCTTCACGGCATGTGGGATCTTCCCAGACCGGGGCAGGAGCCCGTGTCCCCTGCATCGGCAGGCGGACTCTCAACCACTGCGCCACCAGGGAAGCCCAACTGAAGCTGCTCTTAACAAGGTTTTCAGTGGCTTCCACGTTGTCATAAGCCATGGCTCATTCTCTGTCCTTAGCTTTCTCTACTTTCCAGCAGCCTTTGCATCAGTTGAAAACACCTTCCTTCTTGAAACATTGTCACATTAGGTTAGTTATGTAATTAACATTTTCTTCGCCATATAGTGTTCAACATTAGCTCTTGCTAGAAAAAAAAGACTTTTGTGAGTAAGAGAAGAGAGGGCAGAGAAGATAAAGGGGAAGGAGATAAATGAGATATATTTTATTCAAGCATAAACATGTAATTCCAAATGGGACAAAAAAATACATTTTACGTGTTTAAAAAATCCTATGTCATGTCCGGTGTATCTGGAAGTGAGAGACATAACTGCTTTGATCCAGGTCACAAAGGAAAATGTTGATTCAGTGTTCCTTCCAGACCAGCCTCTCTGAGCCCTACGTTAGTTCTCAGGGGACCTGGACAGGAAGGAGAGCTGGAGGGGGCTAGGAGGCTTCCTGCAGGACCACGAGTCTAAACCCCCCTCCCAGTCCTGGAGGGCAGGTTGGTGAGGGACAGGGAGATTTCAGAGGAGGAAGATTACTTGCTGGAAACTACAGAATCTTACCCAGGAGATGGATGGAAGGTATTATTAGCCTGCTGATGTATGGAAAGACCTAATTCAGCACCGGGAAGTTGGTTTAGGGATGTCAGTGTGTAGTGTACCAAAATGCGGGTTCATAAAAGTAGAGGACAGTCTGTGTATCACATTTACCACACATGGATTGTGAAGGTATTTCTTTTTAATTACCAAATACTGTTAAGCCCATCAGGAGCGCTGCCCTAGTACTTGCATGCTGAAGCTTGGTCCCGGTCCACAGGGCGATAGACCCACAGCCACCGATGCACGCATACGCCATCATGGTTGCTTGACACCCTGACTTTGTGGCTCTCTGCCGCCCTGGATCCAAGCTCATCAGCATTTGGCTCTCTGTGGTTATGGGGATATGTTCAAAAGTAAAGAAAAACTCAGAGGTTAGGAGATGGTTACAGCTTCATGCCCCTGCCTACCACAACAGCACAGAAGAGTAGTAAGATCAAAAGAAGAATATATTGTGACATGTGAAAATTATATGAAATTCACATTTCAGTGTCCATAAGTAAAGTTTTATTGGAACACAGTGATGCCCGTTCATGTACATGTTGTCTCTGACTGACTTTGTGCTCTGATGGCAGAGCTGAGCAGTTGTGACAGAGACCACGGGTCCCTCGAAGCCCAAAATACTCTCTGGACCTTTAGAAAAAAAAAATTGGCCAGTCCAATTTGCAGAGTGGTCTGCAAAAAGCGGTGCAGGTGTTTCAGCCTTGGATGCTAGGTTCTGTGCAATGGAGCCCTGACCTACCTTTGCAGCATTCCCTCTAGTGCTTTCCTTCATGTCCCTCCTGTAAAGGCCATGGTAAACATCTTGTTCCTCATTTAAATTTCATGCTGTTCCACCTCTGTGCTTTCTCCTTGCTGTTCCCCTCTTCTAGAAACCACACCCCACACTCTCAGTTTGCTTTTATGCCAATTTACCCCAACCTTCAAGCAGGCCTTCCTAACTCCCTCAACTATAATTTATTCCTCCACCCTCTTTTTTAGCCATAATTCTTTCCGTACTGTCTCATGACACACCAGTTCTCTACTTTGCATTATAATTATTTATGCACATGTTTTATTTCCCCGCTAGACTATAAACTCCTTGAAGAATGCATTGGCTCATTACAAAATTAGCATTCTGAGAACCCTGATTTGCATCACACATAAGATCTCTTGTCTTCAGCAAAAAGGAGTATACTTATGACACATATAATTGGCACTTATCACACAAATCAGTGATAATGGGGAACAAGGGCAAGATGGTTAATTAAAACCCCCAGCAAATTCCTCCAAAATTCATTTGCCTTCCCTACCATTTTACCAATATGATATGCACTGGTTTGTATTAAACCCCCTTTCCGCACACTTTGTAGATGTGTAACTGCACTGCTCACCATAAAGTGAGTAGCGGCAAAAAGACCAGAAGTGAATAATCCACCAGCTGAAATCACCAAGCCTCCAGGAATGGGAAGCTTTGGGAGCGTTCTTTCCAGCGAGGGTTATGAGCCTCTGAACTTTCCACCCCCGGGGCTGCATAAAGATTTGAATTTGTTTGTATGTCATTTGGAACTTAGATATGGAATAATAATCTTTTGGTACGGCCCTGATACTCAAAAGAATAGGCAAATTTAAAGTTAAAAAATAAATCAAACAATCAAGTTCCCTGCACATATGTTTGATAACGAAGGCCAAATATTCTACTGCAAACATTAATTCAACAAGAGATGATAAGGAAATAAAATAAAGATGAAGAGTAACCCTGCTTGCCAAAGCGCCATATGCGTTTGAGATGATTCTCGGCACCCATGACTAGTGTACACAAATATTGTGTTAAACCTCTCCTCCTAATAGCCTCATTTCTCACATGCTCTTCAGAGGGAAAAATGTGATGCTAATTTAAGATGACTTATCCTGCTAAGCACATAAATAAAAAATAGTTCAGAATCCAGAACATGACAGAACTCCCCTTTCACATCTAATTAAGTACTTTTAATTGGCAATTCAATTGGCAGACTGTATATTTCGGGCTGGAGAGAGGAATGCAGAACAGACCCCTGGTAAGATCCAAAGGAGGAGGTGTGGGGCATAGACAATTGCTTTATCGTATGAGACGCCGAAATGGGATGTCAGGCGACTATCTGTACATCTGGGAAGGAATTAGCAGTGAACAGGGCAAATGCTAGAGGGTCTGATCATGATTATAAAATGTCATTTAGAAAGATATTTACATTGTTAATTAAGCAGTGAAGCTGATAACTGCTATGCTGTAAATTGTGCTAATTACCCCAGTGCCTTGGAAGGTTTTCTAATCAGCCAGATCAATAGGCTCCTGGTTTATGCTAATACTGCAGCGTCATCCTCCTAAGTGCTTTGCTTACAAGCAGTCTGAACCCAGTACAGCTCCCGCCCACTGTCCTGTGCTACAGGCAGCCAGCATTCATCTGTCTGCCCACATCACACTGGTGAGGCTGATGCCCGCTCACCCCCATGGCCCACAGCGAGGAAACAAGAATCCCACCATGCACCGCGCCTCCACCAATTGTTCAGGAGAGAGGGCTGAGCCTTTGTGCTCTGTGAGATTTTTATGTGGCCACAGCCCTGTTTTCTTCCGACCATTAGAAATATCACATGGTCCTGAGAGATAAGGGCCACAAAGGAAGACCTAGATGCAAGTCTCTGCTCTGCCATTGTCTTTGATGAGATGACCTTCTTTGATGAGATGGTCAAAGAGGGTCAAAGAGGAGACCTTTTTCCAGGCTCCTTTGTAGCCATCTCCAGCCATGTGACTAGGTCCTGAAAATGGAATGTGAAGAGATGGGAGATGTGCTGCTTCCACGTTTAAAAAGGTCATCTCATCAAAGAAGCAGGACACACCAGTTGTTTCCACGAGGCTGAGTGTAGACCAAGTGAGGGGGTCAATTCAGTTCAACTACTGGGTAGACTTTTAGGGTTTTTTGTTTGTTTAATCACTGAATTAAGTGATTGTTAGTATGAACAGACTGGTCTTTCGAGCCAGAAGAACCAAACCGCTTCCAACACAACACCAGTCTCTCTGGAGCCCCAGCATGACAATAAGGGATCTGAAATATGTGATAAATGACAGAAACATCTAATGCCACGTGCTCTCATGTGTTCACCTGGCTCTTGGTCATCCACAGGAAGGCGGAGAATGTGCATGAAGGAGATCCAGAAATAATTCCTTTACCTCATCACAATCTATAGTTTTTATCTTTTTCCCCCATTAAAACGCAAACCAAAAGTCAGCAGCTGGTAGCCAAGTGGCCTGGTTTGAAGATGAATTTTCTGTTTCTCTCTCCTTCCTTGGTAGGTGTCCTAATGAACAGTCAAGATCCCACTTGGAGGGTAAACAGGGCAAAAAAGAGAATTAGCAAAGGGCTTGGGTAACTCACGGGTTGATAATCTGTCTCCAAATTACGGAGAGTCAACTACACATGAACTTTAAGCTGCAGCCCAGGGAGAGCTCGGAGGTGGAAAGCCACGGTGAGAGAGATGCAGAGGCACAATAAGGGTGGGAAACAGCTGGCATCCATTTCTTCTCTTGAGAAACAGAACTCCTTCTGTGTGCCTCCGCACGGGGCTCCCCAGCTTTCATTGCCAGCTCCGGGGCCCCCACGGGCAGAGCCTCCCGAGTTCAAGGCCAGCTCCTGTGCTGGGCTTTGGGATGGGGCCAATTTGTTGAGTTGTTTCAGTGCTTTGATGTGTAAACTAATCATCCGTCATTGTGCTCTAATTAAACTTAAGTGGTGCAATGGATTTGCTGTCATAGAGGCCAGGGCCCTTCCTGGACTGGGGGAGGGAGGGGCAGTGTCTGTTGGCCGAAAGCAGCCCTGCCCCAGGAGTGCAGAGAGCGAGGAAATGCCAGACAGGAATCTGAAAGGAGCTGGAAATGCTGTTTTGGGTCCAGGAGGCTGGAGGAAAATGTGACAAATCAGAAACTAGGGCAGGTCTATGAGTCTCTGATTTCCTGGGTGATGTCGCCCTCAGCATGAGTGTCTAGACATAACAAGCTCGGGTCAAGTGGGTAATCACAAGGTGACCTTACTGTTTGCCATGGTAACAGACCTCTCAGGGGCCAGCTGGCCCTTGTATCGCCAAAATGTAACCCAGTTGCATAAGGTGGATGAGCTATTTCCACCTCCATGAGCCAAACCCTCTGATCAAAATGTACAGGGAAGGTAGTATCAGGACTCTTTAGAAACTATAGATTCTCATGACTATTTACTCACCCCTGCCCCCCTTGGTATTTGTATTCTAACTTAAAAGAAGTGTCTCTAGAATTACAAAGGGGAGAGTGGGTCCTCCTTCTGAAGGAGAGCCAGAGGAAAGGGGGAGAAGATGGTGGTGGTACAGTTGACATCGTGACATGTGTCCTGGGAGTAAAGTCACTGGTCCTAGTTCTGACTCTTCCCTGGCTCAAATGATCACCAAAGGGCAGGGAAGAGGATGTTTATGTCCCTTACTGCTTCCACATTTTGTGAGAACTCCACATGGATAATACTGGTTTATTTGTACTGTTGACTCAATGTAACTGATAAATCCTATTCCATAGAGACAAGATAATGGCATAATGACAAAACTCTTCTCTTTTTCACCCATGTATTCATTCAGCAACTATTGATTGAGTATCTAGGTACAAGGCATGCTATACGATCAAGGCTGTGCAAGATACAGATGAAAGAATTCATGCTCTCAGAGGACAGACAAGATGACCATACATGATTCAACAGTTGCAAGTAATTCAATAGAAAATGTAACTTGGCAAGAAAAAAATAGGTCAAGCATATCATATGGAACTATCTGGACATCTACAATAAGACAGTATAAGAAAAGAGAGTATAACCAACAAGGTTCTACTCTATAGCACAGGGAACTATATTCAATATCCTGTAATAAACCACAATGGAAAAGAATATGAAAAACAATATGTATATACAGGTATAACTGAATCACTTTGCTGTACACAAGAAACAAACATGACATTGTAAATTGACTTTACTTCAACAAAATAAATTTGTAAAAAAAGAAAAGAAAGTGTGGCAGCCACTGCTATTTCTGCCCTCCCCACACCCCCGTATCTGTTCTTTCCTTCTCTGGCAATAGAATTTTAATCTTAGATGTTTGACCAGATGAAAACTACCTTTTTCCAGTCTCCTTTGTAGCCATCTCGACCCATGTGACTAGGTCCTGAAAATGGGATGTGAAGAAATAGGAGATGTGCTGCTTCCACCTTTAAAAAGAAAGTGGTCTGTCTTCCCTCTTTGCCCCTTCCTGCTGCCTAGAACGCAGATGTGGCGGTGAGCCGCCTTCACCCGTGCAAATAAATGGCGACATACTACAGGTGACAGAGCTACTGGCCAGCAGAATCCTAGGTATCCCACACCATGCAGGCACCTTATCACTGTGAACTGCTTCTACTCTTACTCATACATGGAAGCAATACACTATCTTGTTTAAATCACTGATATATCCCAACCAATACGGAGTGGAGCAAACCAATTAACAGAATGGTGCAGAGGAGAGGAAACTCATCATGAAAAATATTCAATTCTTCCCAAAATTGTTTTTCTTATCAAGAGCTTATTATGTGCCAGGCATTGTTTTGTCTCTGGGGATTCAAAAATATATGAAGTCCCTGACCTCAAGAAGGGAGCACAAAACATAATCTTTTTCTTTTTAATTTTTTAAAAATTTTTATTGGAGTATAGCTGATTTACAATGTGTGTTAGTTTCAGGTGTACAGCAAAGTAAATCAGTTATACATATGAATATATCCACTCTTTTGTAGATTCTTTGCTCACAGAGGCCATTACAGAGTACTGAGTTCCCTGTTCTATACAGTAGGTCCTTATTAGTTATCTCTTTTATATATAGTAGAAAACACAATCGTTTAATATGGAAATAGCAGCGATAGAAATAATCACAGGGTGTCATGAGTGAATGGGAAATGGACAGCTATTTCGGCCTAAAGGCATCAGGCATTCAACCTGGGCCCAGAAAACCCAGGATGGATGTTAGTGGGGAAGATGGGAGTGGAGGAAAGCCTGTTAGCATGAGGCTGCCATCTTGCCCGGCTTGCATTAGTCCCACGACCTGGTATTGCTGCATGGGAGGGTCTCCTCTCTCTCCAGGTCCTCGCCATACTCACAAACATGGTGTAAATTGTCACCTTCTCTGGAACATTCTGCTGAGCCTCCCTCGCCCTGACTCTGAAGTAATTTCTCCAATGACACTGGTGTTGGGCTGCACCCTGCAGGACTGCAAGCCCTGTACTTGCCCAGCCTCAAGACCAAAGAAAGAGCCCGGAGTCAGCGAGAGAGACGTCAATGGTTTCATGGACGGAGGGGCTTACATGTCTAAAGCAAGGTCCTGGAGCAACACCCCACCTTGCAAGGCAGACGGCGGGCAGGACATGGCAGCAGTCTTGCTACCAGGGGAAGAGGGAGGTTACCAGTTAGAGGGGGAATTGAAGTCAGGTCGGCTCATCGATTGCCAGGGAAACCAGCAGAGGGGCCGGCCTCTCACCGCCCCTTTGATAAAATATCCTAGTGGAGATAGTTCTGACCTAAAGATTAGAACAATCACTAGCTGGGTCCGGGAGCAAGTATGCGGGCATTTGCTGATTAGTCTCTATGATTAAGAGGGAAGGTCAGTCAGGTGAGCAAGGTGTAGGTGAAGCAGGCACTGGTCGAGGAGGGAGATGTACAGAGAGCAAGAGAACAGCCATCCGGGGTGGACTGATCATACAATTGGCATTTAACTAGCAATGCAAGGCCATATGTCAAATAGGTCTGCAAGACTGTTTTCTCTCTTCTTTTGGGTTAAGCTCCTCAAGGACTGGAAGGATGTTTTCTGAAGTTCTGTGCATCCTGCCTCACGCGTGGCACAGAGCCATGTGCCATGTGTGGGGAGCCCAGAGTAGTATAAAAAGGACTTGCACTTTGAACCAAGGCTGATAGAGGTTCAGCTCCCAACCCTTCCATTCGTTGGCTGTGTGGGACTTTGAACAAGGTACACATCCCTCTGAGCCCCACATTCCTCACCTGTGAAAAGAGGAATAACAGAACCTACCTGGAAAAACTGTTGTAGCAACTGAAGAAGATGATGTTTGTAAAAGTACCTAGCAGAGTGCCTGGCACAGAAGATCATTTCTTTTCCTTTTTTAAAGAAATATTTGTCCAGAAAGAATCCTTAACTCTGCACGTTATATCATTGATTAGAAACTGCAATGCACAAGCACTCTGCTCACTCAAACTGACTGCATGATGAAGAGTCTGGAAGATCCCAGTAGATAGAGCCTAAATTCAGCTGATTTGTGTCATGATCATCACTGATACTAAGCAGGGGAAGTGCGTGTTGATTGTGTGAAAGGCAGATAGGAGGAGTTTGCTGGTCATTTCTGCATCCCATTTACAAAGTTGGCTGTTAAGACTTGCCAGATTGGACCTACAAAGCAAAAATTGTTGTTAGCAACCCAAGCTGGGAAAATAGATCATCCATGTTCTGGATGCCTCCTAGTAACATTTTTCATAGAAAGGAGATAAGACATGGTATTTGCAGTTGCCTGACCTTGAGTTTTTGATCCCTCCCACACACAGTCCCATTCCCCCAGCCCTCACCCCAAAAAAAAGCCCGTTCCTGCCCTCGTCTTCCCTACATCAATAAATGACACCACCATCACCCAGTTACCAAAGCCAGAAACCCAAGCTTGGGTTTCCTTGATTCCCTTTCCCTTTCGTCCACATCTGTCCTTCAGTATCGATCCTCTCCCAACCTATCTCTTGAATACATCCTCTTCTATCTCACCACCAATCTAGTCTAAGCCACCATTATCTTTTGCAGAGAGCCTTGCCACTCAAAGAATGGTTTGGGGACCAGCAGTACTGGCATCACTCTGGAGCTTGTTAGAGATGCAGAGTCTCAGGCCCCCACCTAGACCTGGAAAATCAGAATCTGCATTTTAATAAGATCCCCAGGTGATCTATTTGCACATTAAAGACCGAGAACCCTGCAAAATCATACAGGAGCCTCCTAACCTGCTCTCCCTGTCCTTGTCCTACCTAATTCCAACCCATTGGTCTGGGACCAATTTGCTAATTCCCACACCACTCAGATAGTGTAATTTTTTTTAATCTACGCTGCCACATGGCACAGGATGGCAGTTCTAATTTTTGACAGATTATTTCTCCCACCAGACCAAGACAAGATTTCTTGTTTCCTCCCTGAGCTGGTGAGGGAAGGTATTTTAAGCCATTTCATTGGGGTTGGGAGACCCCTTTCAGGGTCCTGCGTTTATGAACAGATTTCAGTTCTAAGTCCCCTTTTCAAGCAGGCGCAGCACAGACATGAAAACTCCAGCCCCCATCCATTAGGGTTTGTATTCTGGAACTTTTTCCTGGCCTCACTCCCCTCCCCACTCCCCCAGCAGCCAGAGTCCACTCAGGATCTTCCTGCTCTGTGTTTAACTTTCCGCTTAGTCGCTGATCCAAGATTCTTTGCCTTTCTTTCTATCAAACTCAGATACATAGCTCAGTTTCATTCTGTTTAGTTTTGTTTTTTTAAATGAAAGACATTCCTATGTTTTTGGGGGTGGGGAGGAGAAAAAAGGATCCTTATTGGCCCAACTTATCCTGTTACTAGGCAGAGCCATCTTTTTAAAACTGAGATCAGACCCCACCACTCCACTGTTTAAAATGGGTCAGTGGTTTCTCCTCTTGTTTAGAACGAAATCCCGAACCCTAAGTAGGCACTCTGGTCCTTGACTACTCAACTCTTCGGCCATTTGTGCCCAAACACACAGCCATCCTTTCTGCATCTCCCACACCAAGGACCTTCAGCCTCAGGGTCTTTGCACCACCACTGGCCTCCCCTGGAAGGCTCTCCGGCTTCACATGCTGATTCCTTCTGTCCTTAGGTTCTAGCTTGGATGGCCCTTCCCGAGAGAAGACTCCCCATCCCCTCACCCCCACCTATCACACTCAAATGCCCTCCCAACTCACTCTGAGGTAGCTGCTCATCACAACCAACAATTATTTTGTTTATTTGTATGTTTATTTCTTTACTACATCATCCTCTCTAAAATGTAAATTCCATGAGGTCTCAGACCAGATAGGCACCTCGCAGGTGCTAATATTTGAGGAATGATGTGGTTGAAAAAATTACGTTCTAGGACTGTCTCTCTGATGCAGTAGCCACTAGCCACATAGGGCTTCTGAGCGCTTGAAATGTGGCTGGTCCAAACTGAGCTGTGGGGACTTCCCTGATGGTCCAATGGTTAAGACTCCGCGCTCCAAATGCAGGGGGCCCGGGTTTGATCCCTGGTCAGGGGATTAGATCCCACGTGCTGCAACTAAAAGACCCTGCACGCGGCAACAAACATCCCGCATGCCGCAACTAAGACACAGCACAGCCAAATAAATAAATAAATATTAAAACAACAACAACAACAACTGAGCTGTGTGCTCAGTGCAGAATACACATTGGATTTCAGGATTTAATATGAAAAGAATGTGAAATGCCTCATTAATAAAATTTTCTATCGATGACATGTTGAAATGATCATACTTTGAATTTTTGTGTTAAATAAAATATATTTAAAAATTTTATTCCACATTAAAAATATGGCTACTAAAGAATTTCAAATGTGTGGCCCACATTATATATACATAATATATATATATATTTTTTAACATCTTTATTGGACCATAACTGCTTTACAATAGTGTGTTAGTTTCTGCTGTATAACAAAGTGAATCAGCTAAACGTATACATATATCCCCATATCCCCTCCCTCTTGCGCCTCCCTCCCACCCTCCCTATCCCACCCTTCTAGGTGGACACAAAGCACCGAGCTGATCCCCCTGTGCTATGCGGCTGCTTCCCACCAGCTATCGATTTTACATTTGGTAGTGTATATATGTCCATGCCACTCTCTCACTTCGTCCCAGCTTCCCCTTCCCCCCCACCATGTCCTCAAGTCCATTCTTTACGTCTGCGTCTTTATTCCTGTCCTGCTCCTAGGTTCATCAGAACCATTTTCTTTTTTTTAGATTCCATATATATGTATTAGCATATGGTATTTGTTTTTCTCTTTCTGACTTACTTCACTCTGTATGACAGTCTCAAAGTCCATCCACCTCACTACAAATAACTCAATTTCATTTCTTTTTATGGCTGAATAATATTCCATTGTATATATGTGCCACATCTTCTTTATCCGTTCATCTGTCGATGGACACTTAGGTGGCTTCCATGTCCTGGCTATTGTAAATAGAGCTGCAGTGAACATTGTGGTACATGACTCTTTTTGAATTATGGTTTTCTCAGGGTATATGCCCAGTAGTGGGATTGCTGGGTCATATGGTAGTTCTATTTTTAGTTTTTTAAGGAACCTCCATACTGTTCTCCATAGTGGCTGTATCAATCTACATTCCCACCAACAGTGCAAGAGAGTTCTCTTTTCTCCACACTCTCTCCAGCATTTATTGTTTGTAGATTTTTTGATGATGACCATTCTGACCAGTGTAGTTTTGATTTGCATTTCTCTAATGATTAGTGATGTTGAGCATCCTTTCATGTGTTTGTTGGCTATCTGTATATGTTCTTTGGAGAAATGTCTATTTAGGTCTTCTGCCCATTTTTGGATTGGGTTGTTTGTGTTTTTGATATTGAGCTGCATGAGCTGCTTGTATATTTTGGAGATTAATGCTTTGTCAGTTGCTTCGTTTGCAAATATTTTCTCCCATTCTGAGGGTTGCCTTTTTGTCTTTTTTATGGTTTCCTTTGCTGTGCAAAAGCTTTTAAGTTTCATTAGGTCCCATTTGTTTATTTTTGTTTTTATTTCCCTTTCTCTAGGAGGTGGATCAAAAAAGAGCTTGCTGTGCTTTATGTCATAGAGTGTTCTGCCTGTGTTTTCTTCTAAGAGTTTTACAGTGTCTGGCCTTACATTTAGGTCTTTAATCCCTTTTGAGTTTATTTTTGTTTATGGTGCTAGGGAGCTACATTATATTTTTATTGGATATCGCTGGTCTAAGAGTGAAGTCCCAGGAACCGGAAGTGGTGGCCAGCATCATTTGAACTCACATCTCGTTTATGTCTGCTCTGGTCTTACTGGGTGCCTCGGGAAGGTCAGCGATTTGGGAAGCCATTCATTCGGGCACCGAGAGCTCCTGACTGTGCTGAGGGATGAGCCCTTTCACAGGGGAAAAACAAACAGCCGCATCAGGCTTTGTTCTTAATGCTCCTCCTAAGTGCTGATGACACCCCTGCTGGGTCCAGCCTCAGGGGAAACAGTGGGGAACTGATTGACAGCCATTAAGAAAATGGAATTGAACCGCTCAGATCAGACATCAAGGCAGAGACTTTATCAAGCAAGCATCAGACCCTGTCAGCTCTCCAGCTAGGAGGAAGACTTGCCTGGAGAACCTTAGTTGCTTGTGATTATCTGACAATCTCCTATGCGGCTTAATATTTTAGGATTAGAATTGTAAAGAGACACTAGCATGTACTGCTTGCCATTCATGAGCCGTGTGGGCAAGTTAGTTAACCTCCACCTCCCTTGGTTTTCTCACATGTAACGTGGTGATAATAATTGTACCTACCTCAGTGTTGTTATGAAAACAAGATGAGCGTCAAACAATGCACTTAGAACACTGCCCAGCCCACAGTTAGTGTTCGGTGGAGACTAGTTGGTCTTCTTATTATTGCTATTTATGTTTAATATGAAAACTTTTGTACAAAGAGCCTTTTTCTAGAGCCAAAACTCAAGCTAAAGCCTAGAGGTGTGCTCCTTGCTACCCCACAAACAGGACAGCTGGGCCTGTTTGTTTGTTTTTTCGATCTTGTTAGTTTATTGAATAAATCAATCCTGGGTAAAGAAAAAACAGAACTAGCTTTGGGGACAGAGGTCGCGGAAGTGAGAGAATCCCCCGGCTCCTGTGGTGAGGGTAGAGGGGTCGCTTGTAAAACTCATGCTCTGGGCTTCCCTGGGGGCGCAGTGGTTGGGAGTCCGCCTGCCGATGCAGGGGACGCGGGTTCGTGCCCCGGTCCGGGAGGATCCCACATGCCGCGGAGCGGCTCGGTCCCTGAGCCATGGCCGCTGAGCCTGCGCGTCCGGAGCCTGTGCTCCGCAACGGGAGAGGCCACAACGGTGAGAGGCCCGCGTACCGCAAAAAAAAAAAAAAAACAAAAAAAAAACCCAAAAACCTCATGCTCCTGTTCGTCCTTCTTGATGACTGTCTTGTCTACCGGCGATGGACCCATCCTGAAATATTTTTAATCTAAGATTCTTTTGCTGCTATAGTGGTCATTTATCATTTTGGCTGTCAAGTGTGCATCTCCCTTTTTCCCAGTACCCTGATTTTCTTTTGGGAAATTTTCTCATTTTCTGTGGGTGGTAATTCCTAGCATCCCTCCCAGTATAAGCCCAGGTCCTGCCTCTGGGTCTGGGTACAGACTGGGGCAAGCATGACCTAAGCTGCTCAGCTGGACAGATGTCCTGTTGAGCACCTCACTCATGGGAGAAGGAGCAGGTTCCAGGTTAGTCTCTGCAGCCGCAGTGGGCTCACCAGCCTGTCCGTGCAGTGAGTCTGTTGCTAGGGCCTTCACGGTCCAGCCTGCACAGCCTGGGCTTCAGTAGTTGTGGCACGCAGGATCAGTAACTGTGGCCACGGGCTTAGTTGTTCCGTGGAATGTGGGATCCTCCCAGACCAGGGCTTGAACCCGTGTCCCCTGCATTGGCAGGCGGATTCTTAACTACTGCGCCACCAGGAAAGTCCCAATTCTGCAGTCTTGAGGCAGAATTTCTTCACCAGGAAACCTCAGGTTTTGCTCTTCGGGCCTTCAACTGATTGGGTGAGGTCCACCCACGTTACTGAGGGTCATCTCCTTTACTTAAAGTCAGCTGATTGTAGATGTTAACTATATGTACAAAATAATTTCACAACAATGCCTAGATGAGTGTTTGAGTAAATAACTAGGTACTATACGCTACCAAGTTGACATGTGAAATTATCACAGAGATCATAATACTACTCTGTATCCTTGAGGGTTAAACAAGGTAAGTGCCTATATAGTTCTTAGCACAGTGCCTGACATTTGCTAGGTACTTAATAGATGGTAGACTCTATTCTTAGAGGCAGAAAGGATAATATCATTCATGCAAGTCCTATGCACTGGACTCTATTCTAAGTACTTCACAAATATTAACTCATTTAATTTTACCCCCCACCAATCCTAGGAGTTTGGTAGTGTTGTTTAAATGAGAAACTGGAGGTCCAGAGAGGTTAGGTAAGTTGCCCAAGGTCACACAGCTAGCATGCAGTAAGCCAGGATACATGTGACTGCCCCTCTGAATCAGGCTGCCCCTGAGTGGTCTCTCCAGCATGTGTAACTCAATTTCAGTTAAAATTCTGAGATGATGCGTGCCCTGCCTTGTCACTTTAAGTAAAACTCCACCTAATCCCACCAACCTGGCCAGATTTAGCTGCCAACATGTTTTAGAAAAATATTTTCGGGTAAAATCTCACACCCACACCACACACCCACTGCACTATCACCTGCCACCCATGATGATTAAAAAGCCAACACCTTTCCTTTAAGGAAACTTGGCAGAGGTCTTCCCACACATAAAGAGCGGCTCCTTCTACCCACTCCACTAGGAACATCACACAACAAATGAATTTTCCAAACAAAGAAATTTCGAGTCAGAAATAAAATCACTCGTTCGTTGTGGGTTTTCTGGAATGGATGGCTATACAATATCCTAATCAAAAAGTTGGAATCACATTAGCATTTAGATAAAGGCTTATTAGAAAAGAGATGAGGATAAAACAAGGCTCTGAGACTACGGGTGCTTCCCCAAGGCCAGTCATTACCGACAAGGGCAGGCAGCCAGCAAGTCTCAAAGTTGCCAGATTTTGGTCAAGTCCAAGAGGGACTCCAGGGATGCCCCTTCATGTCCAAAAGGTCTCTCAGGGCCCCCAAATTCTGCATCCACTATGCCCATTAAGGGCATTCAAGCAGCTCCTCTACCAATTTGAAGTTAGCTAGAATCCTCTCTTACAGCAGGTGTTTTTTTGCTTCTCAAGAATGTACTGGAAATGCAATATTCAGAGTGCCAAAATAAAGATGTTAAGATCAAGGGCCAACGAGTTCTTAACTGTGACTGCTTGTTTGGGACAGAAGACAACTCCATATGGCAGGGGTGGAATAGTAAATACACAGGAAGACATTCCCTGGTGCTACTGTCCTTTTGGAATAAGAAAGATCCCACACAGACCATGGACCACGCTTGGGCAAAACTGTGAAATACAGACATCTTATCTCTGTAGAGCTTCGCATTTTCTGTCTTCTTGTTCCTCCCTGACACCAAGATTTTTTTCTCTCCTCTCCGGAAACTGGACTCTGGGAGCCCCCAGTCTAGAGACTGGGGCTGTCTGGTTGGGCAAACGGCTCTTCCACATGTCAATTCCAGAAGCCTCTCTCCACTTCCATTCCAAGAGGTGGAGGTTCATATGCCAGGCCGGCGTGATCCTGGATCCTAAGGATGAATTTAGTGGCGCTTGAATGATACTGGTTAAGCCCTGGCGTTTGGCTTCTCTCTTGTCTTTATCTGTCAATGTCAGTGTCAAATTAGGGAGAGAAATGAATTAGGACAAGCCAAGGGCAGCCTTTCTGGGAGTTATGCCAGGTTGGCAAGATGAGGCAATGTGCCGGCAGGAGGTCACGACCGGGTCAGATGACAGAGACAGAGGTGTGTGCAGGGACAGAGGGGGCACTTTGAGTCCAGAGGACCAAGCTGAGGTCAGAGGTTGGGGAGGTAAATGGGAGGCAGCGTTCAGAAATGCAGACTGGGCAGGAAAGGCATGGTCTGAGCTTGAGATCCAGGCCAGTCACAGAAAAACAGACTCAAACGGCAACCTCCTTTCCTGGGCCTGGGGCTAGAGAAGAAATGAGGTTCATGAATCGTAAAGGAGCACATTTCACTGGTCCTCTTCCCTGTCAACAACTTCAGAGCCAAAAGCCCCCTGAAAGACATTCTTTTGTTTTGTTTTGTGTTTTTTAACATCTTTATTGGAGTATAATTGCTTTACAATGGTGTTAGTTTCTGCTTTATAACAAAGTGAATTAGTTATACATATACATATGTCCCCGTATCTCTTCCCTCTTGCGTCTCCCTCCCTCCCACCCTCCTTATCCTACCCCTGTAGGTGGTCCAAAAGCACCGAGCTGATCTCCCTGTGCTATGCGGCTGCTTCCCACTAGCTATCTATTTTACATTTGGTAGTGTATATACGTCCATGCCACTCTCTCACTTCGTCCCAGCTTACCCTTCCCCTCCCCACGTCCTCAAGTCCATTCTCTATGCGCAAGGCATTCTTATTGCACCTTCCAGTCATTTCCAGGAGTCCAGAGGGATTCTCAAGTGGTGGCCCTCAAATAAGTGGCAACCATGAGGCCTTAGTTTTCCCTTTCTAGGCTCCTTTCTGCAAGGTTCCCTGTGGGAACCTCCACTGCCCTGACAGAGCAATCTCATGCGTCCATACCATCTGCCTCCCGCGTGCCCGGATCACTGAAGTACCCTCTGAGGTGCTCATCATCTCTCCTGGGCCTCCCCACTGCAGCCACACCTGCATCTCCTTGCCTGAGGGTTTTCTGGGGTGGTGGGGCCCCGCTCCCCACACAGAAGCACAGGGCAGAGAATTAGCACCTCTGCTAGCCACAACAGCAGCTTCCCTCAACCAGTGACTGAGGGAGTTGGTATAGTTGGATGTTTTACACTGGCCCGCAGAGCTCCTCAGGAATGTTAAGGTCTGGTTTTCCACAGTGGTAACTCACTTAACGCACCTTTCATCGATCCTTTCCCTTCTCTGTCCCACTTCCCTGCATCTCCACTGTCATTTTCTGGGATCCTCTCCCAAGTAAATTCCTCGTACTTAATGTTTGACCCAGTGCTTCTGGGTGAACCTGATCTAAGACACCTCCCTGTCCTCCTGTGCTCCTACTGTTGACTCTTCCCGTGGCAACCTGAGTGGCCTTTGACAATCAGTCAGAGCAGATCACTGCCCTGCTCAAAACTTTCCAATGGCCTCCCATTACGTCTAGAATAAAAATGCAAGACTTTTGTTATGAACTGTATGTTAGTCCATTCATAAACAACAAACATTTATATCTCATGGTTCTGGAAACTGGGAACTCGAAGATCATTGCACCATGGGATTCAGTGTCTGGTAAGGCCGACTTTCTGGTTCACAGATGGTGCCTTCTAGCTGCAACCTTACATGGTGTATGGGGCAAGGGAGCTTTCCCAGATCTCTTTTATAAGGGCACTAACTGCATTTGTGAGGGCTCCTCCCTTATAACCTAATCACCTCCCAAAGGCCCCACCTCAAAATACCATTACCTTGGGCAATAGCTTTTCAACATATGAATTTGGGGGTAACACAAACATTCAATCTACAGCAGACCGCAAGGCCCTGTATGATCTGGCCCCTGCTTTACCTCTCTGTTCAGTCACTCTGCCCCAGACCCAATGGCAATCTTGCTGTCCCTCAAACACTGAGATTTTTCCTGTCTTCTGTCTCAAGCATCTGCTTTCCCCTTGCCTGGAGAACTCTGCACCCAGATCTCCATGTGGCTCACTCCTTGTCAGTGTTATTCAGCTCAGAAATCACCTCCTCCAAGAAGTCTTCTTTGACTACCCACTTTCATGTAGCCCTACGCACACACCCAACACCCCAGTCACTCTTCATAATATTGATAACTACCTAAAGCTCTCTCGGGCATGTATTTTTTTACTTGTTAATTTTGTGCCTCTTGCTCTGATCTCAGTGCTTGGAACAGTGCCCAACACTTAGTAGGCACTTGATAAATATTTGTGGAATGAGGAATGATCCAGACAAAAGCAGAGGAGTTGAATCAAGACAATGAAAGTAGCAATGGAGAGGAGGAGGCTTTCGGAAAAATATTTGAAAGGAGGAATCAATGGTATTAGATGACCAATTAGATGTGGAAGGTGAGGAAAAGGAAGGAGAAGTCCAAGGTGACCCCAAGCTTAGGAGCCTGCAGGAATGGTGGTGCCACTCATCATGACCATGAGTACAGGAAAGGGGAGGGCCTGGTGGGAAAGATGATAAGTTCATGAGGACATATTGAGTGTGAGGAGCCTGTGGGATGTCCAAATGGAGACATCTAACAAAGGACTAAAAACGTGGGTCTGGAGCGTCAGAGAGGGACGGAACTCAAGATTTAGAGCATGTGGAATTGAAACTACGGATGAAGATGACATCACTCAAGGAAAGCATTAGAGGAGGAGCTGTAAATTCAAATGCTTTTAGAGGCCAGGAAAATAATTTAGATGCGTGAACTAGCTTAGATAAAAACCATAAAGAGTGGTGGTTACTGCAGTGGGAATTAAAGATGGTATGTCTTATATCTAAAGACATTCATAGTAAACATTATTAAAACATTGTGGGGACCAATCAAAACACCTTGAGTGGGCCACTAATTTGAGACCCCTAATGTAGAATGAGAAGATGGGTTTTCCTGTGTCACTAGACCCTAGGAACACCAACATTTAAGGGGCAGGCATAGAACTAAGAGAGAGCAAACCCAGGAGAAAGCCATTGTGCAGAAGTCAAAGAAAAAGTAGTCAACATTATCAAGTGCTGCAGATAGGTCAGGCGGAAGAGAAGCCAAAAGGGACATTGGATTTAGCCAGTGGGAGTTCACTGATGGCCTGATCAGGAACAACTTCAATAGGAAGGAGGGCAGTGGGCAGAAGCCAGGCACAGTTCAATGAGAAATAAATGGAAAATGAGGGTACAGCAACAGCAAGAGGACAGACCAACCTTTCGAGAAGTTCATCAGTGAAGGACAGAAGATAAAGAGGACCCAGCAATTTCATTCCTGGATAGGTAACAGAAAAGAGTGTTTATGTGCATTTAAAAATATAGAAATGTTTATAGTAGTTTTATTAATAATAGCTAGAAACCAGAAAATACCCAAATGTCCAAAAATATTGGAACAAATAACTTATGACATGTTCATGCAGTGGAATATTGCACAGCAATGAAAAAGACCAAATGACTGCTACATGCCCCACATGATGAATCCCACAGATACAATGTCGAGTGAAAGAAGCCAGACACAAAAGAATACATACTGAATTATTCTGTTATATGAAGTTCAAGAATAAACAAAACACATCTACAGTGGTAGAGGTTAAAATGGTGGCTACCACTTACAGATGCAGAGAACAAATTAGCTGTTACCAGTGGGGAGAGGGAAGGGGGGAGGGTCAATATAGGGGTAAGGGGGAAAAAAGGGTTATTATGAGATTATATGAAATCATCTGTGTGAAACTTTCCAAAATTGTAAAGCACTATAGAATTTAAAGAATCTTTCATTCAATAAAAAATAAAATAAAATAAAATGATAAATTGGTGGCTGCCTTTATGGAAAGTGAATTAACTCATAAGGGACACAAAGAACTCAGCTAGGGAGTTGGCGATGTTCTGTATCTTGGTCTGGGCGGTGGTTATATCGGCATAAACGTGTAAAAATGCATCAAGTTGTATGTTTAAGATTATATACACATAAGATATACATAAATTATACCTCAATTAAAAAGTAAGAAAAAAAGGAGAGAAAGAGGACAATATTCTGAGAAGCAGACTGGGATTTCCTTCTAGAATGAGCTCTGTTCCCAATTTAGACCTAATATGAGGGCTGCTGTAGATATTTTGGCAAAGAAGAAAAAGCTGAAACTAAGAAAGGCTATTTTTGTTATTATTTATTAATTACAAAGGGAAAATGGGAACTGTCTAGTAAAGAAAAACTAAATGACCAAAGTTAACATCACCAGTATTGGAACAAACCAGCATCACGTACCCACTGATATGATGTACCAAAAAGAACACGATATTACTTCAATGATATTTCTGCTGCAAATGTATATAATCTGAATCTAATCGTGAGAAAACACCAGACAAGCACAAATTTAGGAACATTTTGCCACATTACTGGCCTTTAATCTTCAAAAGCGTCAAGGTGAAGAACACAAAGAAGGACTGAGGAACTGCTCCAGATGAAAGAGATCTGGTTATTTAACACACTGTGCAATCCTGAAATGGATTATAGAACTGGAAAGATATCTATAAAGGGCATTATTTTGATAATTCCAAGAAATTTGAGTATAAGTTTTTGATTAGATAATACTCTTGTATCAATATAAAATTTCTTGATTTTGGTAACTACTGTGGTTACGTGGTTGTTCTTGGGAAACAACATACACTGAAGTATTTAGGAGTAAAAGGGACATGATGTCTCCAACTTATTTCTTAATGGTTTAGGAAAAAATGCAGAGAGAGAAAACAAATGGGGCAAAATGTGAATAACTGGTGAATCTAAGTGAAGGTTATACGGGAATTCCTTGTACTATTCTTACAGCACTGAAATGACATCAAACCAAAAAGTTATTCCAAGAATATAAAGCAAAGCATGACAATTTAATAAACAAAACAATACCCCATCTGTATAAATCTTTTTAAAAAATAAGAGGAATGTGACGTATCTGTCCCTTTCCTTGTACCTTTGCCATGGAAGCAGAGAGCCAAGGCCAGTTTTGAGAAAAATTAAGGAAAGGGAACACCCTTTATACCCAGGGTAACATGCCTTTCCTGACTTGAATTAGGAAATGAAAGAGGCACTCTTGTGGACAAACAAGCAGAACACAGCAGATGGCTGAAAGACTGCAATCCCAGCTATGGGGATTTTCTGGTTAAACTAGTAAGATATTACAGAATTTTCTTCAGTTATAGAGTTCAAAAACAAACAAACAAAACCCAAAACAAAAAACCCTACAGCAAGGAACTCTCCTGAGACTAAGTTGTGTTCATCCCAGAGTGACAATACATCAGAGCAGGTAAGGTCACAAGTCTTGGAGTTTATTTGTTCTGGGTTCAAATCCTGGCTCTACCACCTACCTGATGGATGGCCTTCAGAAAGACCACATGATCTCTAAGGGCCTCAATTTACTCAGCCTTAACCAAGACTTTCAATAGTACCTATCCCCAAGGGCTGGCGTGAGAAATACACAAGACAATGAATAATCGTACTGGGCCTGGCACATGGAAAGGGCTGAAAAAATGGAAACACAAATGTAAAAAATAATAAAATGATCCTAGGAGTTAGATGTGCTCAGAAAACTGGTTAGGGGCTGAAGGGTTTTCTAAGAATAACTTACCATAATGCTATGGAATATTTACTCCATGCCTGGTCCATGGAATACTTGATCTCGTCTAATTTTCACAGCCACCCAATGAGATAAGTATTTTTCCCATTTTACAACTGAGACTGTGAGACCTCGAATGGTTAATCTACTTACTGAAAGTCACCCAACTAACAGTATCTGAATCTACTTTAGAGAGTTAAGGCAACCCAGTTTGGTTCAAAGACAAAGAGGTAGAGGGGTGATGTGAGAAGTCAGGTGACTGTCTTCAAGGTTGTCTGTCCTTCATCTGGTTACCTGGAAGTGTCAGCCCCTTTGGATGGGGATCAAATCAAGTAAGTTCCAGGGACCTATAATGACTTTTGAAGGAAGTCAACAAAAGCTATTGCCTAAGATACTCCAGTCTTCTCAAGGCTTAGATGACAACCAGCAATGACTCAGAAATGGGTCTGGCTGCAGCAGGAAACAGTACCCTAGGCACAGATATAACAGCTCTCAACACTGGGCATGACCTCAGCGTAGATGCTGGCGGGCATCAGCAGCCATGCATCTTCTGTTGGTATCAGCAGGAAACACCCGTGACACGCTGGAGCCTTAGAGCAGGAATATGGAGTTGAGGTGGGGGGAATTGGACAAGAGAACCAGACCCAGGGACACATATTAACACCGCTGCCAGGGGCGACCAGCCAGAGGTTGGACCTACCCAGGGGAAGTAGAAGCAGAAAAAGAATATTACTGCTTGGTAAGAGGACTGTATTTTTTATGCCCAGGCTGGAGGATTGATTATAGCTTACATTTCATGAAGAATTCTGATGCTCATATGATGCTAGCCAAACGGTAGACAACACCTAGATGATTTATCTTCTTATCTTACATTAGTGAAAGTTTTGGGGTTTGTTTGTCTAATACCGCCTTCATTTAGATCTTTGCGAGCGGCTTAGAATGAGAAATGTCCTTACCTGTCTGAGAACACACAGGATTCAGAAGCGACTTTCTAAGAATAAGACTCATCCATCAAACTTCAAAGGCACTGACTCCTGTCATTTCCTCGGAAATAGCCTGCATGGAAAATCAGCCTGCACAGACGGCATCATGTGTTTTCTTTTTTTTGGCCTCACTGCGGCAGCACGTGGGTTCCCTGACCAGGGATCCAACCTGCGTCCCCTGCGTTGGAAGTGCGGAGTCTTAACCACTGGACCGCCAGGGAAGTCCCTCCTGTATGTATTCTGCTGGTTGGTTGGTTTTGGAGACAGCGATATAATGAAGACTATTAGTCAGGAATGAGGTATAGGTCCCAAGTGGGCCCTAGGACACTGGGCTATTAAGTTTTCTGGGCTTTAATTTACTTATCTGTAAAATAAAAAGGACCTGAATATAAGACCGAGAAGGCCCAATCCAGCTCTGAAATTCTTGATCCATTGTCTCCACATCAGTCCTCTCTAGAGATCTAAGATTTTATTTAACGTCACGTAGATTCTTGGGTTTCTGCCATTCATGTCCACTTTTTAAATTCTCCTATAAACTTTACACAAGTCCTTGTAGAATTAATTAAAGATTTGACGAAATAACGCTATCAATTATAAAAGCTCAAGCAACAGGAAAGAAAATGATGCTTTATAATCTAAGAAATCTGTCCAAATGTTAGAATTTTTTCTTTGAAGCACATCACAGGATGAACAGTCTCTTCTCTCTTGGCCGGAAAGTCAGTGTTTCTTTTATTCCTACCCTATTCACCCCATTTCTAAGTGTCACTTGGCAAACTTCTGAGCAGGTGAGATAGACTCACCACTTGACTTGTGGTTATTTCTATATACTTGGTGGAAGAAGCATTCCAGACCAGTTCTTCCAGCTGGCCTCACCCTCCCACCTGTCACTTTCATAGGGTGACTGATGCCTCCTTGTTTTTGTTGATCACATTTCTGTCTTTCCAAGTATAAGTGGTCAGTTTAATTGTATGCTCATTGTCCTATCTTCTGAGTATAAGGCAGAACCTCAGCTGAACAGACAGGTGCCCTATTCAGGCTTTTCCCATAACAGAGCAGTTTCTGGTGCCTAAAATTATACCCTTTGGACCCCATATCAGTTCGTGTTCTTAGTTGCATAAGATGCCAACTGTGAGTGATTGAAGCAGAAAATTAATTTATTAAAGGATATTTGTAGTGCGTGGTATCTCTGGAGAGGCTAGGAAGCCAGGTTTGAAGGCTATACAGAGAGTGTCCAGATCACACTTGGAACTGACCTGAGATGACCAGGGAGCTGGTATTTTTAGCTTCCAGGGTTAGGTAATGGGCTCTACTTCTTCCAAAACTCATTAGGTGGAAACACTGGAAATCGGCAGAAGCTGGAAGGCCAAAGAGAATAATAAATGTTCACTATAGTTTCACCCTCTGGTTTTTGTACTATCCCTGAAACATCTTTTTTTTCTCCAGGAGTCTCAAAGTTGCAATGCAGTGCACAGTCAGGTAGAAGGAAACTGGCATTTATCTAACACCAACCTTGTGCTCAGAAGGTTTACTTACAATATCTTAGAACAGCTCTGCAATGTGGGTCTCGCAATCAGCATCCTTATTATGTAGTGTATTATTATCCTCCAGGGATAGATTAAGTAATTATTACAGGTTGAATTATGTACCCCTCAAAATTATATGTTAAAGTCCTAATCCCCAGGATGCGACCTTATTTGGAGATAGGGTCTTTACAGAGGTAATCAAGTTAAAATTATTTATTAGCGTAGACCTTAGCCCAAAATGACTGGCGTCTTTATAAAAAAGGGGAAACTTGGGGAACTATTCAGCCCAGGGGAATGACATGTGAAGATGAAGTTAGAGATTGGGTGATGCTTCTATAAGCTAAGGAACACCAAAGGTTGCCAGCAAACCACCAGAAACTAAGGGACAGGCATCAGACAGATTCTCCCTCAAAACCCTCAAAAGAACCAATCCTGATGACACCTTGATCCAGGACCTCTGGCCTTCAGAAATGTCAGACAATACAGTTCCGTTGTTTCAGCCTCCCAGTCTGTGGTACTTTGTTATGGCAGCCCTACTGAAAGAATACAGTAATTCACCCAAACTCTCGTAGCGTAGCCAGTGAGAAGGTTTGAACCCAAGTCTGACCAATTCCAACACCGCAGTTTTCTTCACTATGACTATGTCGTAATTCCTCTCTATAGAAAACCCTAGGATGATCTGTAACCTAGGCTTAATGGTGATCACATATTTTAAGTTGAAGGACCTAAGCTGGGTGGGAAAGATGTCAGCTTGGGTTCGAGGTGCCTGAGGATATCCAGGTGTCCAGTGAACATCTGGTTATATGAATCTGAAGTTCAGGGAGATAGCCAGGCTCAAGAGAGATGGTTGAAGTCATTAATATATAAGTGAAAACTGAAATCCTGAGTGTGAATGAGATGAACGTGGAAGAACACACTGGGTAAGAACCAGGGGGCTGGGGATGGAACCCTGGTGCAGTAGAGACTTCTATTTGCTTGCCCTCACCAATATCCATTCTTTCTATCTCCCATAGCAATAGAAACTTTAGCTGAGCACATGACTTACCCAAATAAAGACTGCATTTCCCAGGCTCCTTTGCCTCTAGGTGTGGCCGTATTCTGGTTGATGGGATGTCAGATGTCAGCTTCCTGAACACATTCCTAAGAGACAGTTCATGCCCTTTTTACTCTTTTTCTACATCTTTCCCCTATCCTGCTCCCTGGAATTGAATGCTGCCTTGAATCACAAGGTTGAGGATCACTCCCAGGAAATTGTAGGCAGTAATTGAAAGAGGACTTCCTGAAATAGAGATGCCATACCAGCACTGGACTGCATATATCTGGACATTTGTATGAGCGTTAGTTAAATTGCTATCTTGTTCAAGTCAATGTTGCTTTTTCTGGTTATACACTGTTATACCGAATCCCAACTAACATACCTGGTGAACACTGGCATTTAGAGGGTAGATATAGGAAGATGAGGAGATCGAAAAGCAATATAATGGACATCTAGTGCTCTACCTGCTCATAGGAGCATCATTCTGGAAATACATCTTCTAACCAGGTGGCTCCATTGGGAACTGCCATCTATTTATAGGTCCTGCCTTCCTGACTACAGTGATTAATCTATTGCAGTGATTGGCCCAGGGATGGGCATTTGACTCAAGGTAAGTTAAACAGAGACCCTCCTTGAGATTTTTTACCTTGAGGTCAGAGAAAGCCGTTCTCAGACTCTCTAAGATGTTTGAGGCCAGGAGCCATGTCTCTTATCGCATAGAGAGACCTGGTCTGAGAGAATGAAGACATCAGGGAGGAAGGAGAAGCAATGAAGGGCCTGGAGAGTCCTACCACCATGGTCCCTGATTCAGTCACTCTTGAGTTCCATCCATACGTCTGTTTTTATCAGAAACCCAACTTGAACTAAGCCAGTCCACGTTGGGTGTCTGTCACCTGTTACCAAAAGAATCCTGAGCAATACAGTCAGGGAGGTAGGAGAAGAACCAAGAAAGTTTACTGTCACAGAAGATGTTAAAGAGGAATCAACAGTGTCAAGGGCAATCAGTTATAGAACAAAAACTGTCTGATGGATTTGTCAGTTAAGGTGGTCACCATCACGAGAGCAATTTAGTAGAGTTGGGACTGGGACTCCAGTGAGTTTCAATGAGTTCAAGAGTGAACAGAGGGCTTCCCTGGTGGCGCAGTGGTTGAGAGTCCGCTTGCCGATGCAGGGGACATGGGTTCGTGCTCCGGTCTGGGCCCGTGAGCCATGGCCCCGGAGCCTGTGCTCCGCAACGGGAGAGGCCACAACAGGGAGAGGCCCGCGTACCACAAAAAAAAAAAAAAAGAGGCAGAGAGTACAGAGACCTTTTCTGAGGAACCAGAAGGGAAAAGAAAGAGAGGAAGTTTGAAGGGTGGTTACAGGGTACCTTGGGTTAGGGGGAGCTTTGTTAAAAAGCAAAAATCTTTTTTTTTCAAATATACTTTCATTAAGTTAATTAAAGATGTTTCTTCCACATATTATATACATGAATGGTTTCTGAAGGCAGGGGAAATACGTCAGGAAAGGAAAGAGAAAGAGGAAAGAGTCTTTCAGAGAAATTTTAACTACACAATATGCATTTAAAGTATAACTGCAACATATCTAAAATAGAACCTATGCTGTTTTGTCCTAATAGCTTTCAGAATTATTAGAAATTCCAAATAATTCCATGAAATACTAGAATACTTACTTAGTTATCTATGTGATTAATAAAAACTGTGAATCACCGTAATTACTGTTTTTACTCCACAGTCATTAAAAAGCAAAAATCTTGAGCATATTTATAGGCTGAGCAGAAGCGGTTGGAGATATGGGAAGCGGAAGGGTCATAAAAGTTGATGAGGCAAGGCCCAGATTGGAATGGGAGGGGATGGAACTGAGGACAAACGGTAGGTGTTGAACTGGAGGAAAGATACCTCATCTTCTGAAGGAAAGGAGGTAAGGATGGGGGTGCAGTGGGCAAAGTTGGAGTCTCTTACCTTTGATGGCCTCAATTTTCTTCTTTTTTGTTTCCACTTTTTCTTTTTTGACGTATAGTTGATTTACAATGTTGCGTCAATCTCTGCTGTACAGAAAAGTGACTCAGTTTTATACATATAGACATTCTTTTTTAAATATTCTTTTCCATTATGGTTTATCCCAGAGATTGGTTGTAGTTCCCTGTGCTATACAGATGGACCTTGTTGTTTATCCATTCTAAATGTAAGAGTTTGCATCTACCAACCCCAAATTCCCAGTCCATCCCTCTCCCTCCTCCCCTCCCCCTTGGCAACCACAAGTCTGTTCTCTATGTCTGTGAGTCTCTTTCGTAGATATGTTCATTTGCGTCAATATTTTAGATTCCATATATAAGTGACATTATATGGTATTTGTCTTTCTCTTTATGACTTACTTCACTTAGTATAATAATCTCTAGTTGCATCCATGTTGCTGAAAATGGCATTATTTTGTTCTTTTTTTATGGCTGAGTAGTATTCTCAATTTTATTATGAAGAAAGGCAGACTCCCCAGGTAAAATGGAAGAGGGCAAGAGTGAGAAGGAATCTCGAGGCAAGTAGAGAAACTTTCTTCTTTGATTGACAAGGGGAATTGGAGAGGAGCCTGCTCTGGGACAGCCCTGATGGCTGGGCTGGGCCTAGGGCCCAAGAAGGGCACTTCTGAGCCATTCTGCAATTTTCTCCAACAGTGGTCCTCTATTTTAGTCAAGCAATGAGGGAAGCAACAGTTGTACTATAGTAGGATGGAGTTTGCCAGGCAGATGAGGGCAAGGATTGGAGAACAGAGGTGATGGGGAGAGAGTGTTCTGATGCTATAATACAGGACCTGTGCCGGGTAAAGGAGAGAAGGAGAGGCTGAATGCCTGGCATTGGGAGAAGGGCACAGATGCAGGGGAGATGGAGGGCATGGAGACTTACGGTGCATGGCCCAGAAAACATAGAGGCGTCTCCGTATGAGGTAAAATAATCCACGGACTCTAAATTTTAAAATAGGATTTTGCTGTTTTTAAGACCTGCCTTACAGAGAGGGAGAAATGAAGTGCTTGCCAGCCAGGCCCTGGGCACCATCATACCAGCTTCTTAACACACTTACTTACACAGAGGCTCTCTGATGCACCTGGGTATACCCAAGACCCAGTCTCACGCACGCAAGCTTCCAGGAATTGTTATGTGGTCCACAGGAGAGAGAGGTCACATGCTGGCAAAAAAAAACCCCACCAAAGTCCAAAAGAGAAAACCAATAACTTGTGTTTGCAAATAGGTCCAATATGCATTTGAAAACAAGGGGAGTCAGAGTAGTCCAAAAAAGCCAGGGGGGTTCTGAAGTTCTGTAAAGTTCTGTAAAATGGTCATGGCGGTAGATGAGTAGAATAAAACATTAAGGATCATTTCTGCTGATTTAGTTTTTAACTGAATATGTGACATGAGCTTCTGATTTTGAAGAGGTTAGCTTCCTCATCACCTTCCGTGATTCTGCACAACCAAGAGTCTGTTTTCAGAATGATTCCTGGAAGAGATAGGGGTGTAAAATGCAGTCTCCCCTCCCCCAATGAGTACAATGCAGATGAAGGCAAACACAGAGCCATTCAGTTAGGGGCAGAGTGATGCAAACGGTGCAGCCCCAGCTCCAGGGATGCAAAGATAAGAACAGCTTTCCACAGACAGGGACTGATAGCAACCCGGTTCTATCAGTCTGAGCATTGAGCAGGTAAAGAACTAAATGCCTGGTTTTAATAAGAAAGATCTAGTGGGTAGAGTCACTCTGGGCCCGAGCTCAGGGCAAACCAGCAGGAACCCTGGGAGAGGATCCTGGCTGACCAGGAACTCCTCGTGCAGCCATATCGGGCCACGGGGATCACCCTTCCTTAGGGAGTGGGGAACCGACTGCAGGAACGGCTGTGAGGCTTGACCTTTTACAGCCTATAAATGTGGATCACACTTAACATCTAGGTCTCATTTCAGAGTGTGGACTCACTTACCCTTAACAAATCCTATTGTCACTTTCAAAAAGTCCCTGCTTAGAGAAACCTATAAAGTGGCACCCAGACCCAAGACAGAAACCCAATTTAAACTGCCTTAACGGAGAACTCCCTGGTGCTCCAGTGGTTAGGACTCCATGCTTCCACTGTAGGGGGCCCGGGTCCAATCCCTGGTCGGGGAACTAAGATCTCGCACAACATGCAGTACGGCAAATAAATAAATAAATAAACTGGCTTAACAAATAAAGGGATTTTATTAGTTCATGTATCCAACAAATATTTATTGACAACCTACTATGTATGGGTCAGGCAACTAAAAGTTGGGAGGCAGCTTTAGCTTCAGGCAAAGCCTGATCCAGCAGCTTAAACGTTTTCAACAAGGACTTGATTTGTCTCTTTGTCTCTCTGCTCTTCCTTCCAGATGCTCACTCCTAAGCTCCACGTGGTTGTTCCGTTCTCACTACCCCTCATCCAGCAGCTCATCCTCCTTACATTGCACGGTCACATAGAAGAGACGGACTCCCCAGATAACTCCCTCAGAGTCCCCATGACTCTCCCTCTGTGGCCATGTGCCTGTCCCTTACCAATCAGGGTGGCTGGGGATGGGATATGCTGATTGGCCCAAACAAATGAAGACCCACCCCCTGGAACTGGGGATGGGGCCACACCCACCCCAACCACCTTGGGGAGAGGTGAGTTCACAGAGAGACAAGAGAGCTGTTGGCAGAAGAAGGGTGAATGAATCCTAGAGAAACAAGCACCAAATAGTCTTTACTGCATCTTATCATTGCTCCAGCTACTTGGAAACTACACATAGTGATTAGAGCACAGATTGCAGTTACCCTACCTGAGTCAGAATCCAAGGACCACGCTTCCGAACTGTGTGATCCTGGGCAAATTACTTAACCTCGCTGTGCCTCAGTTTCCTATAAAGTGAGGTTAATGATAGTACCTGGCTCATAGGATTGTGATGAGGATTAACTGAGTTAGCATTTGTCAAGCAGATAGAACAAAGATTAGCACTTAACAAGCACTTACGAGCATTTGTTAAATAAACGTGTTCAGAACTAGCGGGGGATTGTGCGCATAGCAGAGAAGCCAGTGAATGCTTGCAGACTAAATAGAGTGAGTGACAAAGCTGGGAGCAAGTCCCAGTACTGTCTAGACGTTCCTCCCCAGCCCCTCCATTTCTCAGGGCCGGTCCTCCTGCCCTGGGGCTCGTTGTTTGGAAGCTGTTTTCCGAGGAAGCTGGCAGCTGGGTGGAGATAAGTGCCCCCCCACACACACACACAATGATTAAGATGGCACTGCCCTAGAAGGCATCATTTGAACAACATCCTTTCCTATGAACTGACAAGAAATCCATAGGATGGATCCTGCGGGCCCATCAAGGCGCTTCTGGAATAAATGATCTACATGTGTGCCGATCATCTGTCTGATGATTTAGGGCTGGTTTATCCCCAGCCTGTGACTTTTCACGCTTCTCAAGCTGTATAAAAATGAACTGTAATCAAGCTGATCTATAGATAGACAGTTCCTGTTTCTGAGCACGCTGAATGCGATGGGTGTGTTTATACATTTGCATAAAGCTGATGGATGTAGAGGGCTATGGTGTTTGGTTTTGTTAAAGATGGGGATGGGGTCTCCTCCCAGAATCAGAGCCAGAGGAGAAAAGGTGAAAATAAGGAAGAATCTTACCTTTTCCAAATGAAAAGGAAGGAGGGATTAAACACAAGGTAAAGTTTCTCAATACTCTGTCTGCAAGGAAAGAATGAGCTGGTTTAAAAAAGAAACTGACCAGCAGGTGAATGTGAAGGACAGGGGAAGGGGTGTGTGATCTGACTTTCCTGTCTGCCTCCTCCCTGCCCTTTTCCTGTATACACATTAGGGGAAGATGTAATCGTCTCTGTTTTCTATGTACAGGGATATTTAGATATGCAAATGAGCACAGCTTGTTAATGAGCGAAGGGTGATTACGCTGCGGGGAGCTGCCAGCCCCAGCTGAACAATAGGTGAAGGGACGCCAGGTGTCTGCGGAGGGATGGGGTTGGGGAGGATGGATTATTCTAAGCCCCCCTCCCCGCCCCGGCCTCAGTTCCACGGACCTGACTGCAAAATGAAAATGTTGGGCCAGGTTCTTCCTTCTGTTCCTTCTAGGTCCCAGATTCTAAATCTAATGAGTTAAGACGAGAAGTGGGAGACCAGGTAAGACCTGGGTCTCGTCAGGGAACTTCCCCAGAGGCAACCGAACTTAGCTGGGGTCAGGAAGGGTGGATGGGTAGCCAGTGAAACACGGGCTTCTTCAGTTGGGAAGGACCACCTAACACGTACAGTGGAATTGGGGTCGGGGGGGAGAAGTGGGACCCTGAGGAGTGGGCAGGTCACTTTGTGCCTCTTCGGACAGCATTTGTTTGAAAAATGGCGATTGGGAAATCTGCATGCTTTTCAGAACTCAGGACAAAGTTTTGCAGTGGGAAACAGGAAATAAAAGAGACTGTGCTTTGGATTTCTAGCAAGAGATGCTCAGTATTATTATAAAGGTGGACTTTGTACAGACCTGGGTTTCTTGAGCCAGATTCACCAGACCTGTTTTATCCATGAACCCTGGCTAAGTAGGTGCACAGCTAACCTTCCCCTGCTGATAAGATACAGGACTTGGCCTGTCATATATCAATATTATAGCCCTGACAACCACTTGAGTGTTACCTAGCCTAGGAGGAAATTACAGAAGAATCTTATGTTGCCCACACAGGTGCCCAAGACTGAACATCCTGGGTCAGGAGGAGCGGTCCAACCCCGGCCAGCTTGAACAGGATCTATAATGTACTTTTTGTTTTGTTTTGTTTATGGTGGGGTTTTTGGGGGCCGCGCTGCACAGCATGCAGGATCTTAGTTCCCTGACCAGGGATGGAAGCCGCACCCCCTGCCGTGGAAGCACAGAGTCTTAACCACTGGACCGCCAGGGAAGTCCTGTAATGCACTCTTTGAACTGCTGTTCTGTAGCAATAAAATAGGACACTATCATTTCCTGTCAGTCCCCAGTCTCGGTGACACCCAAATAAAGAAGCATGGGCTTTTCTCCCAAAGTGCTTGAACTTTTATAGATTCCCACGGAAGGCTTGAAGCTATCTCGAAACAGCCTAGGACTTTGTTAAGTCCCCTCAAATCCCTTACATGTGCTGGGTGCCTGGATTGCTCCCAGATGAGGACATGTCCCTCACCTTCTATGAAGGGCATCTGACTTTGCACCATGTCACTAACAGCATCACTCAACCCTGTCTATTAATATGGATGCTATGCTAACAAGACTTATTGCTAATTTAATGACAGTGAAGTACAGGCTTGTGTGCTGCACACATACACAGCAAATGGTATCGAAAAACGGGAAAAATAATTAGAGTTTAATGAATGATAATTTGTTCCTTGCCGCTGAGTGTGTCGGGGGTTGGAGGAGGATAAAACAGAGTGGGACCTTCCAGAAAGTGAAATGGAGATAGCGGGTCTGCCATGACAGCTTTATTTTGAGTCTAATATTGCCAAGGATTGAAGTTAATTCTCATTTACCTACAGATCCTCTTCCCTGAAAATACTCCCTGTGGAACACGAATGGAGGAAACAATTAGATCAGAAATATTTATCGCTGAGACCAAATTTTAACTAGAGTCACGGAACGTAGAGGCCAGGGCTCCAGAGACAAAGTGGAGCTGAGAATTAAAACAGTTATTTGAATGATTCAAGAGAAATAAAATCATCACTTTTACTTGAATGAGTGTCTGAATTATCGGAATCATTGTTTCCACCCTCTTTTTGGTTTGGTAGTGAAGACTTGGCCGATAGATCCAGTAGTAAAGGATGCAAGTTGTATGTGGAGAGAAAGGACAGAAAGGCTGGTTAAGCCTGAATCCCCCTCAACCCACCAGAGACTGGCTCAGTCAGGAGCTGGGGATTCTTTGGAGCTGGTGGCCAGAAAGCAGGCAAAGCTTGAAAAGCACAAGGTCCAAAAAACCAGTAATGCAGCCTGAAGGGAACTGGGAAAGATATGTGTGTGAAGCCAGGAAGCTGGAAGATCACGCAAAACGAATCAAGAGGTGTATCTGTGTGTGCAAGTTTAGGGAGGGTAAAATAATTGCCTACACCAGGGGTTCCCAAACCTGGCTGCACCCGACATTTACCGGCTGAGAGCTTCTAAATGCAGATTCTTGGGCCCCACCAGTAGACCGAGAGAAGTGGGATTTCCTGGGGCAGTGGTGGCCTGCTGGGGTACACATGGAAGGCACGATATTATCCTCTGGGCCCTGGAAGTCTCTCCTTTACAAAGCCAGGGACTTTACTTAAGTGCCTGAATGAGCCATCACTAGAGATTCATTCATTGCCCACTTGTGTGTTCATTTGTCAAGCACGGATTTCCCTTGGAAGGCAACACAATAGTTTTCAAGCTTGCTCTAGAAATTAATAGTAGCTAATTGTGGTGGATTTGAAATTCTACAAATTATTTGATACTCTTCCCTTCCAGAGGTGGAACTTAACTTCCCTCTCCTTGAGTATGGGTTGGACTTAGTGACTCACTTCTAACAAATAAAACACAGCAGAAGTGATGGTGTGTGACTTAAGACTAGGTCGTAAAGGGCATTGCAGCGTCCGCCTTGTCCTCTCTTTTGGATCGTTCACTTTGGGGGAAGCCAGCTGCCCTGTCACGAGGACACTCAAGCTGCCTGTGAAGATGTCCAAGGGGAGGAACTCAGGCTTCCTGGTGAGGGAGCCTTGGTGAGGGAGTCATCTTGGAAGCACTGACATTTGACTCCTGCCTCACCAGAGCCATCCAGCTTAGCCACTCCTGATTCCTAACCCTCAGAAACGAGTTATTTAATCTTTGTTGTTTAAGCCGCAAAACTGGGGGCTAATGTGTTACTCAGCAATAAAAAAAATACACTAATCATAGCTAAGATTTACTGAATGTGTATATGTGGCAGGCTTCACATATATTAACCTATTTAATCCTCATAGCTTTAATCCTCATGATAAGATCATCCTGGATTTAGGGTGGGCCCTAAAGCCAAGGACCGGTGTCCTAATAAGAGAAAGGAGGGAGAGATTTGAGACAAAAGACACAGGGGGAAAGCCATGTGAAGACAGAGGCAAACATTGGAGAGATGCTTCTAAAAACCGAGGAACCGCCAGGACTGTCAGAGCCACAGAAGCTAGGAGAGAGACACGGAACTTGTTCTCCCTCAGAACAACCAAAAGGTACCAGCCCTGGGGACACCTTGATTTTGGACCTCTGGCCTCTAGAACTATGAGAGAATAAGCCTCTGTTGTTTTAAGCCCCCCACTTTGTGGCAGCCACAGGAAACAAACACACCTCCCTTCAGAGGCTCCTGGTTCATCTCAGCCCTGAATCTCAGCAGCAGAGGGAGGATGGAGAATTATAAGAACCACAAAACTTTGTATAATTTACTAAGCACATCTTTATCTCACTTGGGTCTAGCCACAACCTTGAGATGTGGTGTTGTTTTGTAGCTAAGGTGGTGTTACAATCTCTCCCCCTCCTCCCCCAACTTTTTTTTAACAGCTGAGGAAAAGGGTCCAGTAAGTTTGAGTGATCCGTCCAAGATCCCACAATGGGATAGCCTAGAGCTCGGACTCTGGGTGTCTATATTCCAAATCTGACCTCTTTAGTCCACAGGAGGAGACTGGTAGGAACCCAGGGACACTAGCAAGTCTCCCTGTTCGCTGTGGACAACCCCTCACTTTGAAATGTAGAAACTTGGGGTATGGGGGGGAGAGTCGGGGGAGCAGAGAGGTGACATCAAGCTTACCCTTCTGCCTTTTGCTCAGAATTACAATAGACCTTTGATAGCAAATACTATCTCCCATAAACTGCAGCAGCAAAGTCTAACTTAAATATTTAAGTGACCCCTTCAGATCCTTAATGATGCTATAAATGCAATCCTGGTGTGATTTACAAAACCATTAAAAATACATGCTTCCACTAAAATAAACATTGCTACCTCTCAGCGGAAGTTTACTTGCATAATATAAGCACAAACTTACCTGAATCAACGATGAAAAAGGGCGGGGATGAGTGCCATACACGAATGAACTGGGAGTGCGCATGCCTTGAGGACCTCTAAGGACAGGTGGCCTTTTGGCCCTGAAGCCCTCTCCCTGATCCTCTTTTGGAGAAACACCTCCATGGCCCGATGCCCAGCTTTGCTACTCTGTCCATGAATTGCACGTTTTGTACAGAAAAGCGCTTCTCAAAATGCTCTCCCAGATCTCTCCCCGGGGTTCAGCTCACACGGAGAGCCCCGCTTGGGTCTTTACCATTTCTCATGTCACAGAAATGTCTGCAGGGCCCTGGATCACAGGAGGTTTTGGAGCAGGGGAAGGGCATGATCAGATCTGTTCATCACGTCTCTGAAGTAT
The DNA here is from genome assembly GCF_964270905.1 of Leucopleurus acutus. NCBI lineage: Eukaryota > Metazoa > Chordata > Mammalia > Artiodactyla > Delphinidae > Leucopleurus > Leucopleurus acutus. Next base: position 44,513,121 of record NC_139161.1, read on the forward strand.
AAGCTTTGGGGGCGAGATGGAAGGAGGCATGAACCCAGGGCCTGAATTTAATTCATCTTCAACGACACAGCTCTTTGATCTGCTACATTTGTTCATGATGTGAGAGAGAACATTTGAGAAGACACTGAACAGATTTGAGACCCAGGGGTCATAGGACTCAATGAAAGAGCAACGGGAAAGAGTTTGCACCTGTCCACCTTATTCACTGTGACATCCTTAGTGTCTACCTTGGGTACCTGGCACACACAGTATGTTAGAAATAAGTGTAGAAGGAAAGGAGACAGAGAGGAAAGAAGGAAGAAGAGAAGAGGAAGAGAAGAGGAATTCTAAATAATCTAGGCCACAGGGGAACCCACTTTAAGTCCTCATTCCACTACATACTAGCTGTGTGATTTTGGAAATTTTTCTTAATTTCTCTGAATCTCCATTTCCTTATTTTGAACTGAGGACAATAATGTCTTCCCATTATGAGTCTTACAACATACAACTCAAATAAAGATATCTAAAGTGTGTGGTACAGATTAGGTGCTCCGTTCCATAAATGTTGGAAGGAAGAAAGGGAGGAAGGTGGGAGGGAGGGAGGGAGGAAGGGGGGAAGGAGAGAGGAAAGAAGGCGGGAGAAAGAGAAGGAGGGAGGGAGGAAGGAAGGAAAGAAAGAGGAAAGAAAGGGAGAAAGTCTGGTTGTTCCCCTGGGGATGAATGACCCTGGAGCTGGGCACGGTGAGTATGGCGCATGGGGACAAGACGTGTCAGTGGGACGCTGCCTGCATCCTTATTTATGTGCCAGATTTTCATCATTTACCATTCACACTTATGGGATTAATTCTCTGAGAAGTGCAGCCAGTAACACACCAGCTAGTCAGACAACACAGGCTACAGCAGCTAAGGTTGTAGTTCCTCCCCCACTGACAGCCCCTCAAAGAAAAGAGGAAGAATGGAGCAACTGAAAGCTTCCATTCAGAGTCGGTAACAATAAGTTACAAGTGACTGAGCGTGTGCTGGGCAAGAGAGAAGTGGGCAGAAGGGAGGCAGGGATCAAGCCCCCGCTCTTCATGCCACCCGTGGAACACAGGATCCAGTCGAGGTATGCGCCATGAACTCGATTAAATTTTAGGCGAAGATTTAGGTTTTCCAATTTAGAAAACAAAAGCTTGAGAGCTTACTTTGTTCTTTTTTTTTTTTTTTTTGCAGTACGCGGGCCTCTCACTGTTGTGGCCTCTCCCGTGGCGGAGCACAGGCTCCGGACGCGCAGGCTCAGCGGCCATGGCTCACGGGCCCAGCCGCTCCGCGGCATGTGGGATCTTCCCGGACCGGGGCACGAACCCACGTCCCCTGCATCAGCAGGCGGACTCCCAACCACTGCGCCACCAGGGAAGCCCTTACTTTGTTCTTTTGCACCCAATATCTTTGAAATCTTTATAATTGTATTACTTGGAATGTAGAATATTTCTGTGCCTATGGAAAACAGTTTGCTTCCTCAGAAGTTAAACACAGAATTACCATATGACTCAGCAATTCCACTCCTAGGTATATACTCAGAAGAATTGAAAACAGGCAGCATCCCACTGACATGCCTTGTCCCCATGCGCCATACTCACTGTGCCCAGCTCCAGGGCCATTCATCCCCAGGGGAACAACCTCTCCCCTTCTTTCCTCTTTCTTTCCTTCCTCCCCCACTCCCTCCCTCTTTCTTGGGACTTCCCTGATGGCTCAGTGGTTAAGAATCCGCCTGCCAAGACAGGGGACACGGGTTCAATCCCTGCTCCGGGAATATCCCACATGCTGTGGAGCAACTAAGCCCGTGCACCACAACTACTGGGCCTGCATTCTAGGGCCTGCAAGCCACGACTACTGAGCCCGTGTGCTGCAACTACTGAAGCCCGCACACCTAGAGGCTGTGCTCCACAACAAGAGAAGCCACTGCAGTGAGAAGCCCGTGAACTGTGACGAAGGGTAGCCCCAGCTCACCACAACTAGAGAAAGCCCGCGAGCAGCAATGAGGACCCAATGCAGTCAAAAATAAATTAATTAAATAAATAAATTAATTTTTTTTTAAAAAACCCTACATTGGGCTTCCCTGGTGGTGCAGTGGTTGAGAGTCCGCCTGCCGATGCAGGGGACACGGGTTCGTGCCCCGGTCTGGGAAGATTCCACATGCCATGGAGTGGCTAGGCCCGTGAGCCATGGCCACTGAGCCTGTGTGTCCGGAGGCTGTGCTCCGCAACGGGAGAGACCACAACAGTGAGAGGCCCGCGTACTGCCAAAAAAAAAAAAAAAAAAACCCTACATTAAAAAAAAAAAGATACTCAAACAAATACATGCACATGCATGTTCATAGCAGCATTATTCACAATAGCCAAAAGGTGGAAACCGCGCTCCAGATGAATGGATAAACAAATCGTGGTATCTCCATACAGTGGAGTATTATTCAACCATGAAAAGGAAAGTGATGCATGCTACAATGTGGATGAACCTCAAAACTATTACACTAAGTGAAAGAAGCCAGACAAAAGGGTGGTATCGTGGATGATTCCATTTGTGTGAAATCATATAAAATGAAATGAAATACCCAGAATAGGTGCATCTATAGAGACAGAATAAAGATTGGTTGTTGCCTGGGGTTGGGCAGAGGAGGTAGTGGAGAGAAGCTTTTTAACGGGTAAGGGGGCTTATTTGGCATAATGGAAATGTTTTAGACAGAGTTACTTGTCGTGCAACACTGAAAATGTACTGAATGCCATTGAATTGTTCACTTTAAAATGGTTAATTTTATGTTATGTGAATTTTACCTCAATAAGTTTTTAAAAATTGTATTAATTAATGTAATTATTTTAATGCATGCACAGGATAAAGAAAATTCCCATCCCACAGATGGGTATAAATGAAATGTCTCCCTTCCACAGCTGACCTTCAGTTCTCCCCACAGGCAATTACTATGGGTTTTTGTGGATCCTTTCAGAGATATTTTAAACCTATGCAAATATATATAAAGTAGTAGCACACCATGCACACTGTTCTGCAGTGGAGGATGTTTTAAAAATACAATTTTAAGGGCCTCAACCCTCATCCACCCAATCAGAGTTTTCAAGGTTGGACCCAGGAATCTGTTTTGACCAAGCTCGCCAGGGACTGTGAACATGCAGGGGGTTGGTAGGGATGGGGCTGGTCCAGCCTGGGGCTTCCTGGCCACTCCTGAGTACCCAGGCCCCCTGCCTTCAGCTTGGTTGGCCTCCTGGGGTCTTCTCAGAGCTGGGGACTCATAAACTCCTTGGCCCTCAGTTTTCCTCCTCTGACACTCTTCTATGCTCAGACCACTTCCTGCTTCTCCAGGGATTCTGACCACTGTGGCCCGCTAGACCCAAACCTCCTCAAGGCCAAGGCTGGCCCTGCCTGTTGGCTTCTCCCAGGGCATTCCGAAGGGTCAGCATCTGGGAGTCTAGCTCTCTAGAACCCAGTGGAATTCTCAGCTTGACTCTGTTGCTACCCAATGACTGAGAGACCAACTCACAAAAGGCTGATTAACAAATCAGAACGTTAATGTGTTTTGAAAATATCTACCCTTCATTGAGTCCCTACTGTGTGCCAGGTACTGGGTTAGGCATTTCTTACAATATCTCCTCAGGGTAGATCTTATTAAACACCATTGTATTGTATTGTATTTATTTTATTTGATTTTTAAAGCTTTTTTTTTGTTTTGGCTGCACAGCATGCAGGATCCTAGTTCCCTGACCAGGGATCGAACCCGCACCCCCTGCAGTAGAAGCACGGAGTCTTAACCACTAGACTGCCAGGGAAGTCCCTTAAACCCCATTTTACAGATAAGGAAGGAAACTGAAGCTTAGAGAAGAATTTACAGGCTAATGAGTGGGGGAGACAGTCTGACTCTAAAATCCTTACTCTTTCCTGTATCCCACACTGCTACACAGTCCAAAATCTGTCAGTCATTACAGGAAGCGGGCCTTGCCAGGAGGAAGATCAAGTGTGTTTGCATCTGGGACACCTCTTCCTGTTAGCAAGATCCCTGGGAGCTAAATTATAATCTGAAGATGAGCACAGAACGCACGTCAAGGGGATGGAGATCTGGAGGCACTGCCCACAGAGCTATGACCACACTAACCTTGACCCAGAACAGAATTCTGCTCTCTAGCGACCTAATGTTGACATCTCCACAACACAGTGGACCCTCTCCTTGCAGAATGCCGGTAAGCCCCAGCAGATTTCTGTTTTGTCTCTGCCCCTTCAAGGTCCTGACCTACGCAATCAGTGGGGAAAACAGGCTCTGGAATCCACAAACCCAGGTTCAGAACCCAGCTCCTCCATTCATTAGCCGCATGACCTCAGGCCTCAGACACATCACTTCTGCTCCATCCTCCCAGGGTCTTCACACGTAGTGAACGCATGTAAAACTCACAGCCCGGAGCCCAGTTCTGGCTTCTCTCCCTCTCCCTCCTGCAAACGCAGCATTTCTCCAGGCGCTTTTCTTCTGTCACATTCCAGTCCTGAGGGCTGTCTCCGGTCATGTTTATAGGACTTGGGTAATTGTTAATCCTCCCTCCCGGCCCTCTCTCCCTTTTGCCCTCAGTCCAAATAGGCATATGATCAGGTCCTGGCCCAGACACAGGGTAGATATATAAAAAGGACATTGTATCTGAAGCCGGGAGCCTGGAGCTCCTTGGGGGTGGATTTCTACCTCCCACGGTTCACTAATCAGGCTCAGGGAGTCACATGGGGACCCGTGACCGCCCCTCCCAGCCCAGATGACCTCCCATCGCACCTCAGCCTGGACCAACTCCTTGGGACAAAGCGGATCCCCACTGCCTGGATCCCGGTCAGCCTCATGGCAACCTTGTTCTGCTTGAGAGTCATCTTCCTAAAAAGTTCGGGAGTATGGGAGTTCCCAACTCAAACCCTCTTGACTTCTGACGATTATCATTGTTTCAAAGGATCCTTATCCTTGCCTTAGAGTCACCAGACTCTGTCTCCTTAAACTGTGGGGGCAGAACTAATATCTATTGAGTCTTTACAACATGCTAAGTGGATTCTATGTGAATTATTTCATTTCATCCTCCTAACAATCCTGGGAGGTGGGTACTGTTTCTACCCCTGGTCCAAAGACAATAACAATAACGAGTATTTATATAGTACCACTTAGCAGGTGGCATTCTCCCTGTTTTACGTTTATTAGCTCATTCTATCATCACTGCAGCCCTACAGTGCAGAGACTCCAGTCGGCTCCCTTTACTGAGACTCAGAGAGGTGAAGCAGGTGGCCCGGGTCACACAGCCAGCAAAGGACGGAGGCTGCCATTCACGTCGGGGGAATCTGGTTTCCGAGGCTCCTGAGCACTTTGCTACACTGCTTCCCGTTTTTCTCAAAGCAGGTTCCACATGTAATTTCAGCAGCCCACAGATACCATTACAAATCGATGGGGTGTGAGCCAGATGAGACCTGGAGCAGCCAGGGTGCTGAAGGACAGACCACACTGATTGAGTTCCCGGCTGGGTCTTTAAACGTCAGCGTGTGCGTGACCACCTCAGACCCTGGGCGCAGAAATAAAATGCAGAAGGGAAGGGCGTTCTAACGCGTGGGACGAGAGGTAGGCAGAGCAGAAGAGCAACGGCCCAGAGCAACTGCCTGTGGGCTGGGCCAGCTTCCTGGACAGCAGAGAGGGGCCCCTGTAGGCAGTGGGGGCTGGGAGTGGTGTGGGAGATGTGCCCTTGACCTTGAGCTGCTGGGAGGCCATTTATGGCATGACACCAACCCGGGAGAGCTGGGTCTTAACCTGATTTAACTCCTCTGTCTGCATTGATTGGTCACCATTAGGAGCTGTTCGCTCAGACCAGCCTGGCCGCCTGAGCACCGCTCATCATCACAGAGGCGTGGAGAAGAGCGAAGACAGCTCCCCTCCCTCCCACCCCCAGAGTTCACCCAGACCCCCTCCTGTCACCAGGCCCCACGGCACGGGCCTCTGGGCCTGCCCGGCTCAATCATTCACCGTTCGAGGAGCTGGGAGGACAGACACACACGTGACAGAGAAGGTCCTACCTACTCTCATGCAGCCTCAAAGGGGAGACTGTTAGGGCAAGGAAGGAAAGAGAGAGAGACCCAAGATCAGTTTCCGATGCGTTCTGTGAGGTAAAGAAAATAAAATGAGGTGATGCGAGAGAGACTTGTGGGGAGGGAAAGAAAGAGGGGGAAGATTGCCTGAGAGGGCCTCTTCAAAGAAGTCATGTTTGCGCTGAATTCTGAGTGTTGGGGAAAGGGACTATTCTGAGATCTGAAGAAAGAGCTCTCAAGGCAGCGGGAACAGCAGAAGCAAAGACCCTGCAGCAGGAGCAGACTTGGCCTTTTGGACCACGAGAAGGCTAGCGCTGTAAGCGGCAGAGAGGTGGGTGGGGAGAGGAGAGAGGAGGGTGGGATCAGAGGGACCCCCAAGCCCTGGCGCTTTGTGTGGGTGGGATGGCTGCCCTTCATAACGTTCACCACCAGGACTTGACATCCCCGGACCTCTTTCTCTCCCTCCCACTCATGTCCCCAAATACGACTTTGGGTTGGCCCCTTGCCTAAACAGACTAATAAAAGATTACAGAGAGGGCTTCCCTGGTGGCGCAGTGGTTGAGAGTCCGCCTGCCGATGCAGGGAACACGGGTTCGTGCCCCAGTCCGGGAAGATCCCACATGCCGCGGAGCAGCTGGGCCCGTGAGCCATGGCCACTGAGCCTGCGCGTCCAGAGCCTGTGCTCCGCAACGGGAGAGGTCACAGCAGTGAGAGGCCCGCGTACCGCAAAAAAAAAGGTTACAGATAGAAGACTCTGGCCCAACTGTGCCTTAGAAGGAGATCCAGTGTGGGAGGCTAAAGAAAGACCCTGGGGCCCAGGAGACCAGAGGAACTTCCTGATCTTCAGGGACTGCCTAAGCCCACCCCTACCTCCTCTAGCCCTAGCTCACACCACATCCCCGCTGACCACTCACCATCCAGATCTACCCTGGACTCTGTCTCTGGGCCTCTGTGTTGGTCCAACACTGGCAATGACCTTGCCCACATTCCACTTAGAGAAACCCCTCTCATTTGCCTAGCATAAATGATTCAACTCCGTGTAGCCTTTCCAAACTCCCAATCACATTTAATTGCTGGGTTGGATTTTTTTTTGATGTTCCTCTGGTCTCTGTTTGAAGATCTCTTTGATCTTTCATGTCCTTTTGTCTTATATTGTAGTTTTCTGAATACCTGTCTCTTTCCTTACATTGCAAAGTCTGTGGAGAGTGGAAATTTAAACGTTGCCTCTGCTGTGTCCTGGTTGTGAGGCTTTTGGCCAGACATTTAAACTTTCCAGATCTCAGCTTCCTTTGAGTCCCACAGAAGCAGATCCTGAAACCAGGATTCAATATAAGAAGTGTATCAGGAGGTGATGCCAGAATTTTCCAGGAGACAAATAGGGAAGGGAGACAGGGAAAGGAAGGAACCCCAAATAGGGTACATTATTAAGCAAGTTACAACACTGGGCACTGGAGTTCAGCCCTGCTGGGCAGCTCTGGGACACATGTAGACTGTAGGTTCACAACTTCGCTGAACACTGCAATCACCTGGAAGCTTTAAAAAATACATATGGGGACTTCCCTGGTGGCACAGTGGTTAAGAATCCGCCTGCCAATTCAGGGGATACAGGTTCGAGCCCTGGTCCGGGAAGATCCCACAGGTCGTGGAGCAACTAAGCCCATGCGCCACAACTACTGATCCTGCGCTGTACAGCCACAACTACTAAGCCCGTGTGTCACAGCTACTGAGCCCGTGTGTCACAACTACTGAAGCCCGCGCGCCTAGAGCCTGTGCTCCGCAACAAGAGACGCCACTGCAATGAGAAGCCCGCGCACCGCAATGAAGAGTAGCCTCCGTTCACTGCAACTAGAGAAAGCCCAGGTGCAGCAGCGAAGACCCAACACAGCCAAAAATAAAAACAAATACATAAATAAATTTATTTTTTAAAAAATACATGTGCCTGAGTCCCCTCCCCCAACAGAGACACGGATTTAATTGGCCTGGGATGTGGCCTGGGCATCAAAATTTTTTATATTCCACAGATGATCTAATGTACAGCAAAGTAGAGAATACACCCCAGAGCTGTCCCAGCCAAGAGGTGAAAACACTAGGGTGTTTATCCACTGTCTTCATACATCTTTGCGAGAAGATGTTCCCTTGGCCAGAAAAAAAAAATGCTCGGGTCTCTTAAGTAGAAAAAACAAACAAAAAATCTCCTCAACATTCCCCAAACCAAACTCACAGATGTTTATAATAAGCAGCCCTGGTTGTACGAAGGTGAAATTGAACAGTGTTGACAGCATCCATACAGACTTCATCTCTAAAATGGGGATAAAACATTTGTGAATTTTTGTGAGGATTAGCAAATGTTGTGAAGTGCCTGGCACACAATACGCATGTAATAAATGTTTTTACTAGGATCTTCGCTGTGAGTTACTGGCGTGTTCCCTTCAGACCCAGCCAGGGGCTTTGTGCAAAGTGGATGCCCAGTGAGTATCGGTAACTCTCTACATCTCCCCTCTAAGACAGCAACATTGGAAACCTGAATCGATGCGGCTGCTAAGACACATCATTCAATCCTGAGGTCCCTGAGACTCTGAAACGGTGTGTTTCCCTAGACGATCTGATATTTTTAACCTCGGCAGCACACTGGAATTACCTGAGGACTTGACGAGGAAATACACACGCCTGGGTCCCACCCCCAGGGATTTTTGATTTAATTGGTCTGGGGTGAGGCCTGGGCATGCCGGATTTGTAAGAGCTCCCAGGGAGATTTTAACGTTGCAGACTTGGTGATTAACCAAGGGTGGGGGGTCGGGTGGAGGGATAGGGGAAGAGCAGGGACGGGGGAGGATAGTCGCCTCGTTACCCACTCTGTTCCAGCCCAATCCTTTCCTCTGCTGTGTCCCGAGTGTTTCAGGAGCATTCAGTGTCTAGGAAAGAGGCAGCCTCGGGGCCTCGGTGGACACGAGCACTGCTGCTTCCTGCTCATAGGGCGGCTACTCACCGACACAGGTAGCTTCTTGTTCATTCTGCCATGTGTCCTCCCCCGATCCAGCTAATACGGCCCTCAAGCCCACACCAGTTCACCCCGCAGGCCCTCCCTGAGTGCCTCCCACCCACCAGGCACTAGGGGAGGTGCGGGCACAGTCCTTATAGTCCTGGCTCTCAAGAGGAGAAAAACCATCAATACCCACATGTCCGAGGGCCAGGATGGAAGTCTGCACCCTGGAAGGGCATCCTGCATCCTTGCAGGGGTGGCAAGGGAAAGATCACTTCCTCCTGGGGTGGGAGGAGAGTGCTTAGGACAGATTTTCTAGAGGAGCCTTACAGACATCCATCCTCTGAGATAGGTAGGAGACCGATTCAAAAACGAAGAATGTAAGTCATCAGGGAGAAGGATGCGACAAACAGTTTCAGAGCCTTCATGATGTTCCTTCCAGGCAGGGTGCTGGGTCCTCTACACACATCATCAATAAAAATAATAATAGCTCACATGTATTGTGTACCAGGACCCTTCAAAGTGCTCATTTCATCCTCACAACACTCCTCTGAGCAGATATTACTGTTATCGCCATTTCACAGATGAGGAAACTGAGGCTTAGAGATGAGACATGACTTGCCCAAGGTCACACAGTGGTGGAGTCAGGATTGCAACCCAGGCAGCCTGGCTGCTGAGCCTCCTCCCTTAACCATCACATCACCCTGTTTCGTTCTCACAAGCCAATGAATGAGGTATCATTTTCTTGCTCTTAATCAAAGACAATAAAGATCAAGGAGGCCACAGTCACGTTGTGGGTAAGGAAGGTGTGGCTGGAGGTCCAGTCCGAACCTGCCCGACCCAGGAACCCTGCCTGGTCTTTTGCCCCAGCCCGCTCCCAGGGCCCAGCACTCTTTCCACAGCCCCACCCAGTCTGGGCAGATCCTGGTTCTCTTAAGCATTTCCTCCCCACTGAAGATCAGGCCCCTAAAGCTGGCGGTCTGCTTAGCTTTGCTGGGTTTCGGGCACAGCCAGGGCCTCCTTTCCACAGACCCCTGCAGGAACTCCCACAGTCATCAAGTCGGGCCCACTCGGCACGGAACTGACATCTCGAGCCCCGCAAGGCTGGCGCCTGTTGGCAGGCCCCGAGGGTGGCCTGATGTTCCTGCTGGGGTGTCTTGCCACGTCCCCATTTCCAATCATATTTTTAACCAGGGCTGTGGGGGCACTGGGAAGGATGTGTTTTGCTGGTGTGAGCCCAGCCCAGCCCGTTTCAGGCACCCACCAGCTCTTTGGTACCCGCTTGGGCAGATAAAGCAGGACTCTGCCCTCCCTCCCTTCCCAGCCTCAGAGCCTTGTTGTCCCTTTGAGAAAGTCCAGGGAGGCTGCACTCCGAGAAAACACTGTTACCAATCTAAGGGCTTGTAATGAACCAAATTATGCTGAATTAATTGGATGTCGTTAGCAGCATCAGGGAGGGGGAGGGGAGCAGCAGTCGCCAAGCCTGGGAAAGGGAAAGGCGGAGGCAGGACAGCCCACAATGCAAAACGCTCTGCGCAGCTTGTGCGAGAGAAGAATTCCTTAGTGTCAGCTCTCGCCGAAATAGCCAAGGCACCCACTCTCGCCTCTGACAGCACCTCTATCCTGAAACCCGACTCCCAGCCTGTGGCTTTGAACGTTGTGCCACCAGGTGCATCTGTCCGTGTTCACAGGAGCCAGAACACAGCCTTGGTGATAAGAATGAGCCTGCACCAGCCCCCACTCCCCGACTGAGCTTCAGGGTCAAATTACAAAGGAATCAGGAGGCCCCATCTCTTGGCTCTGCCTCCTACTTCCTGCCTTGATGGGACAGGCAAGCGAGGAGTCGCCAAGCTGGTAATCGCATCTAGTTAAGTATTTGCAGGAAACAGAAGGCGGAGGCTCAGAATAGCACGTGTGGTCCTCAGCTGGTGCAGAACAGAGGTGGAGCAGAGACCAGAGCACCTGCAAGAGGGACCCGAGCCCAGAGGTCTTATCCTAGCTCTGCTCCAAACGGGCTGTGTGACAAGTGACTTCCCTCTCTGAGCCATGGTGTCTTCAACTGAGGGGTGCTGGAAAGGACAGTTAATCTCAAACCCTGGGTCTCAGACACTGGGAAGAGCCAGGGGTTTTGCAGGTGTTACTAAGCTTGAGGAACTTTTTTGTGTACCCGACACTGTCTGTTCGTGGGGAAAAGAATAGCTCTCATGCTCACATGTACTATTGTTTTTCAAATGAATATAGAATCAGCGGTTACTAATAAAATAAAAATTTATTTTAAACCAGTTGCTGAATTCATGGGAATTAGGGTCATTATTTTCTTTTTAAAATGATACTTCATCCTTTTTATTTTTTATTGTGGTAAAATATACGACATATTTTATAATATGTTATAATATTTATATCACAAAATATACCATCTTAACCATTTATTACTATACAGTTCAGCGGCATTAAGTACATTTACGCCACTGTACAACCGTAACCAACCAACCATCTCTAGAAGTTTTTCATCATCCCAAACTAGAACTCTAGCCATGAAACACTAACTCCCCATTATTCCCCCCCTTCCCAGCCCCTGGTAACCACCGGTTGTTATTTTCTTAATCAAAAGACACTAAAAAGGCAACAACTCTTCTTACGTGGGGTCTATGGAAGAAATTGATGTTGAGAAGGAATTCTACTTCCGGGAAAGGTGAGGAGCTCTTGACCTACAGATACCAACCCCCTGCCTGAGCTGACATTTACTGATTTTCTAACGTCAGGAAGAAAACATCAACTTGTTAATTTTTTTCCTAGATTGAAGACGCATTTATCTTTCGATTTTTTTTTCTTTTCATGCAGGGTGGGAATATGGAGGTAGAGTCTACAGAAAGAATTAGCAAAGATGTCAGACAAGTGACTTGCAGGGCATGGAGGAGGCTTGTGGGGAGCAGGAAACGTTCCGTATCTTGATCTGCTTGTGGTTACACGGGTGTGGATGTAAAAATTCACTGAGTTGTTCAATTAAGATTTATGTGCTTTGCAGTATATATATTATACCCTGAATAACATCATTTTAAAAAGAGCGTGAGCCGATGCAGGGGACGCGGGTTCGTGCCCTGGTCTGGGAGGATCCCACATGCCGCAGAGCAGCTGGGCCCGTGAGCCATGGCCGCTGAGCCTGCGCGTCCGGAGCCTGTGCTCCGCAACGGGAGAGGCCACAACGGTGAGAGGCCCACGGGGCACGGCCAAGGAAAAAAACAAATTAAAAAAATAAAAATAAAAAGGGAGTGAGCCATCAGTTCAAATGGGTACAAAAAACAACATCACAAGCAGTGAAGGGTGACATCTCTCCCCTGCCAGGTAAGTGTCTACCTTCCTTGTGCAAGCAGGGCAGGATCTCTTCGATCCTGAAATAACGCGAGGTAATAGATCATTTGTTTATTCATTTGTTAAAGAAAAATGACACTTCCTTTGAGCCAGGCCCCGTGCAAAGCCCTGGAGAAGGTCGGTGACCTCATGGAGCCGCATGAACCATGGCCTTCTCACTCGTCCAGCTACAACATGCACGGTCAAGTTCTGTTCTACTTCACCTAAATAGCTCCTGCTGCAATCTAAGCTTATTTCCTCTTCTACTTTCTCAGCAGAGGTCATCTTAAAGACTTTCTGAGGGCACATTGTGAAGCCCTGGACAGATGATCATTAGTAGGGAATAATCCTCTTTGTCAGGCAAAACAATCTCTGTTCCTTTACAGACCTATCCATCTTCAAACCCTCTGATAAAAGAACCTGGGTTTAACACTAACAAGGTGGTTTTGCAATTTATCTGTTTATGTTTCTCTGACACGAAACTTCTTGAAGTCAGGCACCTGCTATATTCACCTTTGTGTTGATTATATATATTGAGCATCAAATATGTGTGTAGCCCAGTGGCTGGCACATAGCAGGTACTCATGAAGTTAATTAAATGCATAGGTGGGTTAAAGGAGTGGATAGATAGATGGAAGAGTGATAAGCCCAGAGTGGTTAAATGACAGGCTGAGGGTCACACAGCAATGACTGGACTGCAAATGACATTTGTCCCTAGAAGTCGGCCCCCCTCTGCCCTTGGCAGACAACAGCCACACTGTAAAACTTCTTCTCTATCCCTTTGAAGAGGTGGGTCTGGTTTACAGCAGCCATCAGGCAGCAAAAAATAGGGGCCTTCAAACTTTTACCACCTTTTTATTATTCCTGGTGATGCACAGAAATATCATCCAAAACATTAACAATTACTTTGAAGGTGCGTGTTCCAAAGGTCTGGGGATGGGGTTTTTCTAATTTGATAAGTCAGGGTATTTCTGCCAGGCAGGCCCAGGGGCATCAGTGGGACTGGAGCTGATTCAAAAGCAGAATTGATCTTTCAAGCCTCATTTTCATTTCCATCAGCACCCTATCAGACACCTTATGCCGGAGCCCGTTCCCATCCATGTATAATTTATACATTTGATTTCAGCAGATCCATCTCTGCCTCATTCACAGGGGGGTGGAACGACGAGAGCTCCCTCTTCTATTTTGCATGCAGTGATCATGTATATCTCCATAGATTTCATTCTTTTTCTGCCCGGAGAATTATTTTTTTAAAGATTAATGCCAAACTCGCTCTCATATTTACTTAGTCTTTAAGAATAGGTGGAATGGTGTGAACACGTGTGGTTATTTCAGTTTATGCAGGAGGGGGCTTGTCCCAGGCCTACCAGAGGAGAGGCCAGCCTATCACCTACTGATGCTGAGGAATAGGCATCTACTTCGGGGGTGGAACAGGAGAACCAATGCCAGGAGAAGGCTGAAGCTACCTTATCTGGGGCCACAGTCAGTGCCCACTGACCTCTGACCCCAGTGTAGTTCCCCATCACCTGAGTTCCCAGAGCCTTCTTCAAGTAGCTTAAGTAGGGTCCCCTGGAGGAAGACCAGAACATCACCAGAAAAACATTAGATGTTCTTTCTTAAACCTAACAAATTCCTAATGCCAGGCTCTGTTGTCCCTTCCTTTCTCCATTTTTCTGCTCCATTTCCCTGTGGGAAAATCTAATCCAATTCTGGAATCCTGGAGTTTCAAGAACTATCTTGGTAGTGACTGAACAACCCTCCCCCTTCTTATACGCAAAGCCTCTTCTCAAGGGATCTGTGCTTCTCAGTGCACCAACAACTCCACCCCTGGGAGCCCAGTCACAAGCCTTCCTTCTGAACATTCCTCCTGGTTGGGCAGTGCTACAGATTGTGTTTCCAAGATGGCTGCAACAAGATCTCCCATCCCACCTGTTCTTACAACGTGACACTGATCGTTCTCCCATTGACAGACACGGTCTACATTTCCTCCACTCGAATCTGGGCAGACTGACTATGGCAGAAGAAGTACTGTTGCTTCCACCTGGTCCTCTTGGAACTCTCACTCTTGGAACCCAGCTGCCATGCTGTAAGGAAGCCCAGACCGCGTGGAGAGGCAACATGTAGCTGTCTGGGTGACTGCCCCCACTGAGATGCTAGCCAACAGCCAGCATCAATGCCAGTCATGTGAGTGAGGAAGCCTTTGAAATGACTCCAGCTCCAGCTATGGTCTGACTGCAGTGGCCCAAGGGATCCTGAGCGAGAACCACCTAGCCAAGTCTAGTTAATCTGCACAACCATGAGAGGTAATAATAAATGATTGTTGTATTAAGTTACTGCTTTTGGGGATGATTCATTTTTGTAGCAATAGGTAACTGAAACAGGCATGGTTGGCAGAACAAGTAAAGACAAAAGTGGGCCTCCGGCAGCTCTGCCACCTCCCTAGCTCAAAAGACACCCCATATTTATAAAAAAAATCACATGTAAATGAGTGCTGGCAGCCTCTGGTCTTCCCTCCCTCAGCAGACATTTGGAAAGGAGGAGAAGGGGTGGGGGGAGAAAGAAAAACAACGTTTATTGAGTGCTTGCCGTATACCAGGTAGGTGTCTCCTTACCCATCATACAACTGAGGAAACTGATGTCCAGAGAAGTTAAGTGACTTGACTAAAGCCACACTGCTAGTAAGTGTGCTGTTTGTGAAATGAGGCTTATATAAGTAGCCTATGGCATGAGACACACGTGGAGGAAAGAGGTACTCAATAAATATTAGTGGAATAAGTGAATGAATGAATGAATGAATACACTCCACTTGCCTTCTCTTTGCAGCCTTTTTCTTCCTGGTGGCTCTGAGGGCAAGTTGAACATCTCATGGGACAACACCCCTGGTTGGTTTTTCCAGGGAGGTCAAGAGAAGGGAGGGAGTGGCTTTGGACTGAGCCCAGGACCTGGCTGTGGCTGGTCTCCGGGGAAGAGCCTGGCCATCCTGCCAGTTGGGAGTCACCATCCCATCCTCCTTCTTTGGTCAGGGCCTCCGGGCTACCTCCTCTGATCTCAGCCCTCTTGAAGGTACCCGGGATCCCAGCTGTCCCTTCAGGCCTGCCTCAGCCCCATCATCCCTGTGTGCAGTCTCTGGTGTCAGGTCCTGGGGCAGAATCCATGCCATGGTGGTTGCGAGCACAGAAAAGCAGCCAGGCGGGGGCCAGCAGGCTTCTCTTTGTACTCTCATCCTCTCCAAGCACAACTGCAATCAGAAATAACTTCCTCCTTTGCCCTAGGCATTTGAGGAGGGCTGCAGGCCCTGCAGCTGCACTGTCCTTCTCTCGCTCTTCTTTTTTTCACCACAGAGAACCATATTTTTCCAGGAAAGAGGGAGAAGAAAGCAAGTGTGGGGAGGTACTTCCACAGACTGAGCACCTACCATGCCCCAGGCACTGTATAATGTGCATTCATCATCGTATTTAATCCTCATAATAATGCTATGAGTAGTAAATCAACTGTACTTCCATTTTAAAAAATGATAGTATGAGGTGCATATTATTATCCTTATTTTACAGGTGAGGGTCAGAGAGGTTAAATAATCCCAAAGTCACACAGTTACTGCAATTTAGAGCTGGATTTCAAGCCCTGCCAAGCCTGTATCACTTAAAGCCTGTGCTCTTTTCTTCCTTCCTGGGAATCAGAATCCTCTTGCCACTGAAGCACCTGGGAGCAGGTGCAGGACCAGGAGATAACCTCATCTCAACCACCCAAGTATCATGTATGAAGCTGGGGCGATAAACACTGGCAAAGACCACAAGCAACTTACGCAGTAACATGTCTCTGAGTTGCTTCTGTGGTTATGATTCTGTCTATGAGACGATTGAACTTCCGATATCCGGTTCTGGCCCGATCTCATTCGTGAGCCAGCTGCCTACCACAACCCTGCCTCCCAGAGCTCAGACCAAGAAAAATGAGGAGTGCGTACTCTTTGCCACGCATCTCAGCCGGCCCATCGCTGGATTCCATCTTTGCTAAATCCCATGGGAGCACAGCAGTTCAGCACCTAAGCTCTGAAGCTATGCTGCTTGGGTTCAGATCCTGGCTCTTAATACTCATATGACCTCTAGCAAGTGACTCAACCTGTCCTTGGCTCAGTTTCTCCATTGGCAAAATGAGGTTAATGAGAAAATCTATCACACAGGATTGTGAGGCCTCAGTGAGTTAGTATGTGGAAAGGCTCATGACGTGGTAAGTTGGCTAGTGATGCTATCTCTGGTTTGATTTCAGCACGGCCTGACCCACATCCTGCAACCCAGAAAGAACCCCTTCCAGGGCCTGTAGCATGCCGCTCTGGAGACCATACTAAACAGCCTGCCAGTTCCCTCACCTCACCTATTGCGTCTCGGAGAACCAGGCAGGGACTGGCCGGGAAGCCTTTCTACATCAAGAAAAATGCTCTTTGAAACGGGCTGGGTGTGGCCTTAATCACTCACAAGCCAGCTGCTCCCCTGTTTCCCCTCATGTGGCACAAGAAGCTTCACCACATTCAGGCTTCACCTGAACCCTCAGATCATTTCCTCATGTTGAATGTGCCTGGCCTGGAGGTGACACTACACACAGAGAGGAGGAAAAGCAGCTGCTCATTATCTCCCCCCAGCCCCCTGCCATTAGGATGTGAGTCACCTCCGGAGATGGGACTGGACAGCCAGAGGGTGAATGGGTGACCTCACGACTCAGGTCACTAGGTTTCAGGCATCCCAACGTGCCAGTGACCTTTTCTTTCCCTCTCATGGTTGATGCCAGGCCTCCAGTGGCAGGGACTCTGCCCTCAGCCCCCAGTCCCCAGCCCAGCTGCACAACCACCCTGGCATGTCAAGGGATTCTAGACTCCAAATGGCACAGGTCAGAGTGGACTGCATGTGTTGGTGAGTTTCTCCCATCCGTACACTGACCGGTGATAGCAAAGCCAAGCTGAAGCCAGGTCAGCCCAAGTTGCAGAAGCAGAAAGCTAATTCTATTTATGTTACACCTCTCTCCTTCCTTCAGCTCACTCATCCTGAATGCACCAAGGTAACTGCATCCATCCATCCATCCACCCATCCACTCTGTCCCTGTCCACCTGCCTTCTGCCTACAGCAGTGCACATTCGCTTCCTGGTCCCTTCTGTCAGCTGACGTATTTGTTCCCGTATCAGAACTTTTTAAAAGTTGAGCTCCTCATTTTCTTTTTTTCTTTTTTTTTTTTTGGCCGCACCGCACAGCTTGCAGGATCTTAGTTCCCCAAATAGGGATTGAACCCGCACCCTAGGCAGTGAAAGTGCAGAATCCTAAGCACTGGGCCGCCAGGGAATTCCTGAGCTCCTGATTTGTAGCTGGTCATATGCTAAGTGATTGACAGGTACCGTTTCATTTATTCATCACGAATACCCTGGGAGGTAGGTACTAATATTAACCCCATTTTATAAATATGAGAACAGGCTCAGAGTGGTTAGGAAACTTGCCTGGATTCCACATCCAATGAAGACTTGAGCCAGGATCTGAATGAGGTCTGTCCAACCCTAGAGCCCAGTTTGTTACTGCTCCGCCACACTGTTCCCTTTGACTCAGCCTGGCGATATTGACCTTAACCTCCTTGCAGACTCGTCTCCACACTGATTCTGCCCTCTCTACTGTTCAAGGCAGAGGTTATCGTCATGGGCATCCACCACGAACACAGGCAAGCACCTCTTAGCTACTCCTACTTCACTACCTTAAGTCACTTTCGCAATTCAGAACAAAGCAGCTGAAGATCTTCAGTCTTGTTTTAATATCAAGAGGTCTGGATGCCTAGGGGACCCTCTCTGACATATTCATTGACTGATATTGCAAGAAATACCAAAGTTAAAGGCCTAGAGTAGCCCCACCAATAGCTGGATTCAAAATCCACCATCCTGGTACCAGGATCTGAGCACCCAGCCTGGTCACATAAACTCAGTATGTGAGGAAAGCATAGACAGTGTTTCCCAAAGTATGATCTAGGGAACCCTTCGCCCAAGAGACGCTACAAGAGAGTTTCCACCGTCAAATCGGTCCGGGAAACGTTTTATACGCTAATCCCTGCCTAAAGGTTTACTACACTCTTCAGCATATTATAAGTTTGAGCAGTTTTTCAGTAAAGAGATCTGTTTCCCATTATTTAACTCAGTGTTTCTTCAATTTACATAATCCCAGAACACTTTCATCCTTTTTAGGTTCCATGGAATCAATTGTCCAGTGGAACGGACTTTGGGAACTGCTGTTCTGGTACCTCCACCCTCGCCTGAATCAGATCAGGTTCAGCTGCAGATCACCAGCCTGTCAGCTATAACCGTCCACCCCACGGGCAGTGCCAGCAAGGCCAGCAGCACATGGTCTGGGCCCGTGGAGCAGAGCTCACACTCCCGCTGCTGGCAGGACCCTCTGGCCGCCTCTCTGACCCCTGGACTCTGGAGCCCGCTGCCAGCCCAGCGCAGAGCTGACTTCCCTTGACTCGATCCCTCGCCCCCAGGCACTTCTGCGACCCTGCTCCTGGTGCCAGTGCTGTCAGAACAGCCCTGGCCACCTGCACGCCTGCTCCCTGCCGGAGAGGAATGCTGGAGAGAGAGCCCAGGTGACAAGCCCGGCTGCAAGGGACACGCCTCCTAAGGCAGTACTCGAGCAGAGCCCCGTGCTGGGCAATTGGCCTCTGGCGGAGCACAGGCATCCAACAGCTTGCAAAGCGAAGACACAAGCAGCTCCCAAGCACAAAACGCCTTCACAAACGCTCGGCGTGCAAAAGAACCCACCTGTCTCTCCACCACCCCACCCACCAGGTGACATCCGCGGCAGCGGCAGTAGCCGCCGCCTCCGCGCCAACAGCCAAAGTCATGGGAATGCTGTCAGCCTCTGCCTGTCAGCTCCTAAGAGCAGGGCCGGCATCACTGGTATATTCCATCCAGCTCAAAGCCCAGGACAAGAGATCAAGAAATAGTAACAACTACCGTTGTGTCCCAGGGCAGAGTGGGGTGGCGGGTGGTGTGTATGAAATCAATACAGTCATCTACTTCCTCCTGAAATTTACTTCTTCAAGCCAGGCATCCTCTTTTTAAAGGGCCTGGATTAATAATGTCCCTGTCTACGGACCCTGCATGCATCCACGCATCTAAAACAGGGGCCAGCCCAAGGCTTGGTCGAATGGGTCCTCTCACGTGTATGCTTGGCTGACGGGGACACGTATGTATGTATGAAGCGAATTGAGAACACAGGAAGAAGCCAAAATGGAAGGAAGGGTTCTGTTAGACAGCACTGTCTTAAAAAGGTACGTATTTCCCATGATTGATAATTAACCTTGGTATCAATAACTATTTGCCTTTCCCACCTCGATCCCACCCCTACCTAGGTCCCCCCTGCCATGAAATTTACAGCCCCTCTCTTGGAAGGCTACCCTCTACAGTAAGCATAGGACCAAAACAATAACTAGAGGCCCATGCAATTAACGATTTCCCCAGGCTGAAGTTCCAGCCTCTTATTGCCTTGATAATTTACTCTGTAAGGCGGCAGGCATCCTGGCTCAGAGTCACTTTCCACATCTATTTAAAAGTCCCTGAATTCTGCTGAGTCTGATTTTACTCTGTGTACAAGACCAAAAGCAATAAGGTCTTCAACACCTCATTGTTTGGTGCTAAAAATCCCCCGTGATGCTTATCTAAAAGCCTATAGTTATAATATAACTTGGTTTTCCTGCAAAGCTTCCACCCCCTGTTATACTAGGAGACAGAATTAGTGGTTGTATTGTTTGAGCAAGTCTTTGGAGCAGTGGACCAAAAATTATATTGCTGGCTGTCATCCCTTCTCCAGCCAAATCTTCCTATTTCTACGGAGATCTTGGAGCCCTCAGACCCAGTGTCGTGGTTCTCATGGAAAAGTTGTGGAGGTTTCGAGCTTTCAGGGGAAGTACAAGAAATGGGAATGCCAACACAAAAAGGAACCAAAATTATATCACAGTCTGTCCAATTCTGAACCTGTGATCTCGTCGTCAGCTCTGACCTCTCCTCGCCCCCAACTGCATTTCCTCCTTTTTCCTATTCAGTGAATGGTTCCGCTGTCCACCACTGGCTCAAATCACAAACGTGGGGGTCATCTGGGTCTTGTCCATTTCCCTCACCACCACCCTCATGCCATGTGCAACCAGACCCCTATGTCCTGCCAGGGCCATTCTTTCTACGCCAGCCGCACGAGTTCCACCTTTGTTCAGGCCACCATCTTTCCTCTGGTTTAACAAGAGGCTCCTAAGTGGTGTCCCTGCCTTACTGCCTTCTGTCTATTCTATCTACAGCCAGAATGAGCTTGTGGAAAAACAAAATAGGATCATGTCACTGCTCTGCTTAAAATCCCTCAGAAACGACCTGTGTTCACCAGGATAGAATTCTACCCCCAACCTTAGTACCCAGTGCCCTTCATGTTGGTGCCCCAGGCCACCTCTGCAGCTTCTTTTCTTGCCACTCCCTCTTTTACCAAATATTAAACTACCTGTGGCGCCCAGAGCACAACATGCCTTCTCATATCTCCAGCCTTTGTGCATATTATTTCCACATTCGGGAACAATTTTCCATCTTCCCCTGGCTAAGTCTTATTCATTCTCCAAGACTCAGTGTATACATACTTCCCTCTGGAAACTTTCTGGAAAGGTAAAAAGCCCATCTTGCCTCCCTACTCTCGCCAAGTGTTCTTTTTATCTTAGTCTTATCCTTCTGATATGCTGCAGGATGCAGATCCCTGAGCAACACCTGACCCACAGCACCTGAGGGACTACCTACCCAGTATCCTTTCTCCCCTTCCTCTTTCCCATCAGAGCCCAAATTTGTTTTGATATCCACTCTGCTCCAAGTAGCTCCACCCCTCAGGGAGACCTAACCACACCCCCTGACCGGGGGTGGACCTGATTGATCCAAGGGTAATTCCATTTCCCTTCACAATGATTATCTCAAGAATGTCATGTAACCCAGTTCTGGCCAATGAGATGCACTGCTTCCTGAGAGAAACCCTAGAGAGATGGGAGGAGATGGCCTCACTTCTTCCACATCAGAGATTCTTAAACTTTAAAAAAACTTTTTGGGTGCCAGGATCCCTCTAGCAATCAGATGAATTCTATGGACTCCTTTTTAGAATAATATTTTTAAATATGTAAAATAAATCACATGCTGCAAACTATTACATTTAGAACGGATAAACAACAAGGTTCTACTGTATAGCACAGGGAACTATATTCAATATCCTGTGATAAACCATGATGGAAAACAATATAAAAAAAGAATGTATATATGTGTATAACTGAGTCACTTTGCTGTACAGCAGAAATTAACACAACATTGTAAATCAGCTATACTTCAATAAAAAATAAATAAAATAAAAATCACAGGGCTTCCCTGGTGGCACAGTGGTTGAGAGTCCGCCTGCCGATGCAGGGGACATAAGTTCGAGCCCCGGTCTGGGAAGATCCCACGTGCCGTGGAGCGGCTGGGCCCGTGAGCCATGGCCGCTGAGCCTGCGTGTCCGGAGCCTGTGCTCCACAATGGGAGAGGCCACAACAGTGAGAGGCCCGCGTGCCGCAAAAAAAAAAAAAAAAAAAAATCACATGCACACAATTATAATGTAACAGTTATTAAAACATTTATGATGTAATTATATGTGATACCTTATTAATACATTCAATATCAAGATCTAGTGTGGGTCTAACAACTGCTATAATTTCAAAGTGGGGTTAAGCATAAACAACATTTTGCAATTTATTCACAATTATAACGTTGTGTGAGAATACATGTGACTTCTATTGATGGCAGAGCCACAGTACACTACTGCTGCTGTAGTTTATTGCCTACACTCATAATTGAAGGAAACACCAAATTTCAGGTAGAAACTAATGATGTAATTCTTTTTCCCACTCAGGTTCATGGCTCCCTGAGTTTGTCCATAGAACCCAGTTCATAAGCCCTGCTCTGGACTTTATACTCTGGTTGTGATAGCTGGAGCCACTGCAGCCATCTTGCTAACAACCTAAAGGTGGACTGATGTGGAGATTGGCATAGCAGAGAGATAAAAAGAACCTCCGTCCTTGATGCTGATGTTGAGCCTCTAAACCAACCAATTCCAAAGCCCATGAACTTCAGCTACGAAAAATAATAAATTGCTTTTCGTTCAAGCCCATTTGACCCAGGATTTCTGTCACTTCAGCCAATTTACAGGAAAGGAAGAACGTTTAACATTATATCAGAGTCAGTGTCACAGGATAGCACAAATGGGGCATCTACATTGAGCCCCCAATCAAAGCAGAAAGCCCCTCTCCTGACTAAGAGCAATTTAAACTGTTCCCGCTGTGTTCACAGTGCAGGAGAATCATGTAAGCCCTGAGCCCTGGGGTAGAGAAGCTAGAGGAGCACCTGTCCCGCAGCACCATTTTACAAAGCATATTGGATGGAGGTGAAGCCTTGCACATGGACCGATTGATGAGAACTCTTTCCCTAACCTCTGAGCTTTGAGCACGCCTGGAAGAAGTAACAAAGGTTCTGAATTAAAAAGCTGACACTCCATCACCTATAGCATGGGGCAAGAGCGATGTGGGACACACCAAAGAGCCATACTCCTCAAACTATAGTCCTCAGAAAAGAACATCAAGTTGAGGATGCGTCAGAAACACCTTGAACTTGCATGTGAAACTTCGGAAACAAATAGCAGGCCCTATCCCCAGACGTTCTGATTCAGTAGGTTGGCAAGGGCCCCGAAAATTTGCATGTCCAAAATGTTTGGGGTTATGCCAAGGCTGCTGATCCAGAGACTATGCCTGGAGGATCGACAGCCACCCAGAATGACCCTTCAGCCATGTGGCTAATAATATCACACAGGAGAGCACAACTGGCCTTGAAAGTTCGTCCGGTATTAGTATGCTGAGCAACTGATCTAGTTCTCTTTACCAAATGTGGTTTCAGCCAGGAGTGTGATTTGCCACTATCCTTGGCAGTGGAGTGCCAGAGACAGCTTGTACTGGCTCACAAGAGCCAATTTGTTAAGGTTTCAGGAATTTTGCAAGCTGGTTATTAAATACAGCCATTATTCAAAATTAAATTATGGGGGACTTCCCTGGCAGTCCAATGATTAGGATTCTGCGCTTCCACTGCACTGGGCATGGGTTCAGTCCCTGGTCGGGGAACTAAGATCCCGCATGCTGTGCAGCGCGGCCAAAAAAAAAAATTAGGGGACTTCCCTGGTGGTCCAAGTGGTTAACAATCTGCCTTCCAATGCAGGGGACGGATGTGGGTTGGATCCCTTGTCAGGGAACTGAGATCCCTCAGGCTGCCGGGCAGCTAAGCCCACGCGCCACGACTACTGAGCCCGTGCGCCACAACTACTGAGCCCATGGGCTGCAACGAAAGATCCCACGTGCCGCAACGAAGACCCGACGCAGCCAAAAATTAAAAATAAATAAAATTATACATACTGATAGTGAAATAAATTACATTAAAAACAAAGGCAATATATACTCAAAACTCATCACTTTCTAATTATTTTACTACATTTTATTATCATCTATGCTCTTGAGTTTACTCACGTCTATTGTGTCTGTTTGGTGGAAATACTATATGTAATGTTTTGCTAGAACCCAACTTCACATTCAGTGACTTAACGTTGGTAGATTGAAATCAGCCATGGTGGGAGGATTTATACCATGGAAATTGTTGATTGTATACACTTAAGGAAATGATGGAGAAAATGTTAATAATGGAGATTCAATTTAAACCCGTGTTGTATCTATAATTGTTACATTGTGATGAGTGCAAAAAATTGAGGAAATACTCTTTCAGCTTTCAAAAACTGCTACCTGATTCAGCAAGGAAGTCTCTACGTCACTGATGAACAGATGAAATTCTGATATACATCTTTGTTGTTTCTCTTTTGTCTTACTCCTTAACATAAATGAAAATATCAACCAACATTCACATTGGAATTATACTCACTTGTCTAGTGACACGAGTGTCTTCTTTGCTGAATCGGATAATAATCAAGCATTTATTCACAGTCTGATTTTGTCAAATCATGGTTGAATTGCAACCATAGTTTGACTATGGATACAAGAGTTCAACAAAGGTCAATAAAAGTATTGTGAGATTCAATTGACTATATGGAATTTACAATGAAGCACTGTGTATTTTATTATTTGTAAATTGTGTGCTACATACCCTTTCTAGCTATAAAATTTTAGAATAAACTTATACATAAATTATACTACATTATACGAAATTTATAATAAGCACGCTTTTTTCTGGAGAGTCAGTTTTTAAACATGTACCAGCACCATCTTTGAATCATCTTTGTATCCTGAATGAGGCAGGCCCTAGCTGATTATTAGGATTGTGAGTCCCTCATCCAGAGCGTCAAAACTGGGTGAGCAACTCCTTTGCAGAATTCTGTCTTACCAGGCTTATTTCTTTTGAATGTGCTACCTGCAACAATAGTATCTTTCACACTTGTTGAAGTTGTCCTTGAGTGGGGACACTGGCTGCTTCATCCTCCTATGTGTAGCTTGGTGCGCTCCCCTAGGCGGGGAGATGCACTGAAAGTAACAAAACTTGCAGAACCAGGGCCTGGCTCTCTTTACCATGATAAGCAGGCAACTCCCTGGAAAGTCTGTCCATAAGAATAGGAACAGGGAAGGGACCTCCCTTCCTCATCAGAAGTCCAGAGCAGTGGGGAGTATGTGCCACAGACAGAAGGCATTCTGGGCAGTGGTGACTGTGTGGGCAACACGAGGCCCTGAGCTGGGGCCTTCCCAGAGGGTCTTCCCAGAGGGCTGGAGATGGTGTAAGGCTGGCCTTATTCACAAACACCCTCGGGGACTACCAGATATGCCAGAGAGGAGAGGCCCAGTCCTGCAGTTACTTGGGTGGGGTTACCCAGAAGTAACGTTCGGGCTTAATGATTTATGAGATCTCATTGGTACCTCATTTGCCAACCTTCATTGTGCAGATGAAAAAGCCCGTCTCAGGAGGGAGATGACTCAACCAAAGAGGTCACATGGTGAGTCGGAGTCCAGTGCTATAGATATATCTCTGACTGTTTCATCCAGCCTCTGCTCTAGGCAAGATTTCTCCTTTCAACAAGCAGGGAAAGCATCAGCTCCTTGCATAGAAACACACAGAGCCAGCTGGCATGTCTGTGAATCAGCATTTGTGCTTCTCCCAGACCACTTACAGATTCTGGGGAGGAGAGCATAGAGGGAAAGTGCTCTGGAAGCACTTGCCCACAGTTTTACACAGTGGCCAAGCTTTCTCCCCACGGCACATCATTCACCTGTTTCATCTGTCTCTGTCTAGCACCCAACTACAGTGCAAGTTCCTGTAGCAGGGAACATGATACACATGGTCTTCGGGGCCAGAAACAGGTTCAAATATTGATGTTGCCACTGTGACACTGGGCAAGTCCAATAAGTGGAAAAAGAAAAGGGACAAAAATTTATTGAATGCCTTGATAAGTTAGGATCTTTTTCGTTGTAAGTGACTGAAACCCAACTCAAACAGGGTTAAACAAAAAAGGGAATTTATCAGCTCAGCAGACAAACTACCCTGGAACAGATCATGTTGGCTTCAGGTGTGGCTTGACCCAAGGGAATGATATCTTCAGGACACTTTTACACTCTCTCCATCTCTAGACTCCACATCCTCTTATTGGCTCCATTATCAAATGGGCTCTCTACTCAGAGAAAGAAGATGTATGACTGTCCAAACGCCAGTCATACATATGGTCGGGCTCAGGCCTAGCAGTAAGGAAGACAAGTCTCTTCTCAATAATGCCCACGCAAATCCTAGGATGACTTTGATTGGTCCAACCTGAGTCACATGTTATAGCCCTGAACCAATTACTGTGGTTAGGTAAATTCAGAGCACTGATTGGCCATGTCTGAGTCACATGCTCCTTCCCTGGCGTGGGAGATGAAGCCTGGCAGAGCACAAGAACTAGAATGCATTAGGGAGTAGAGTTTCCCAAAAAGAAATAGAAGGACAGTTAATAAAAGAAAGGAAAATGGATTCTAGGTAGCCAAAAAGATATCAAATGCCTGCTGTACCTATATCTCCCTGGCCCTTCATTCATTATTTCCATTAAACTCTCACAACAATGTAATTTAATCTTTCAGAACTACAGTTTCCTCTTTCAAAATGAGAATAATGATACTTAATAAGAAGAATAGCTACCACTTACTTAGTACTTACTGTACCAGGCACTGGGCTAAGTGCTTCATGTATTCCAACTTATTTAATTATTTATGTCATAAGATTGCTGTTGAACATAAATTAAAATGGATGATATAAAAATCCCAGGCATACATAGTGCCTGGTATATAACAGGTGATAAATGTTTAAATGTACTTTATTTGTAGCTGCCACTCATCTACTACAGTATTAAGCATCTAACAGGTGCCTGTTTTAAAAGTTTAATTAATGAATGAAAGTGGAATTATTTCTGCTTTTAATTATTTACACTCTACCTAGTTGTAGAAAGGATTTGATGTAACATACAGGATATACATTCAGCCATGTAGTACAATTTAAATAGAAAAACAAAACCAAGATAAAGGAAATCTGTAAATTAGAATAGAATAACAAGACAGGTGGAAAAATAAAATGCATTCATGGAGACCATGGAATTACTTTGGGAATTTGGCTCTGAGCTTCCTGGCAAACAAAGAGAAAAAGGAAACCCCATTAATTACAATTCTACAACTCACAAGTGCAGGGGAAGAAAAGTATCATTCCTCAGGGAAGAGAATTTAATGCATTGGTTTTGGACGTAAAGGAATTATTGTTGGGGGTGGGGCAGGTAACAGGGACAGATACCTACAGATCCTGCATGGGGAAAGAACTGTAGCATCTCCAGCGCAGAAAGTAATTGACAAGGCAGCACTTCATCTTTTGCGGGCCAAATACCTGAGGTACTTTTGATAACAGGATGAGGTGCCAGTTTGGGGCTCTGATAAGAACTCAATCTCTTGAGACACAAAGCCTCCCACAGACTTGGGAGGGACTTCCCTCTGACAGAGTGCACATTCAGAGGGGAAGTAGGAGCCTCATCTCTAGGAAGAGGCTGACCCTGGGGGCCTTAGCTCCCTCCTCAAGAAGAGACCTAGGAGATGATCTCCATGAGGCCTGGGAAGGAGAAACCCGGGGGTTCTCACCTAGCACCTCCCCTAGGGCAGGACACCTCCTCTTAGCTCCAAATCTCCAGCCTACAGCCCCGAAAGAGTTAATTGCAGTGACCCAAATCTGCAGTCCCATTTTCGGCATGCTGAAAATTACTTTTTAATCCTGGCTTTCAAGGCTTGCCCAGGGAGCCATCTGCTATGCCCTCCCCCACCTCGGGCACATGGGATTATTCCCACCTGCCCCGCCTAACTTGCTTTTGTGAGGTCTAATTCTTCTCCTGCCCATCCAGAGAATAATAATTTGGAGGATGACAGCTTCATCTGTGGGGTGGGAAGAGAGCCTAGATTTTAAAACAACAAAAATCAAGGTCTTCCAGCTCAGATTAAATAGAAGACAATTTGAAAGGTCAGAATCCATAAACAATTTGTAGGTATAGGATAATCAGGCCTCTTGGCCTCTGATGCAATGCCATCTGTTGCAGGCCCCTGGGGCTGGGCAATGGGAAGTTTTGGGGTTTTTTCTGGGCTCTAATACTTGAGTGCCAGAGGCTTACAAAAGCAGATTTGTACCCATGACTCTGGGTTTGCTCCACCCAAGGAAACAGTAGAAGTCCCCAAACTCCCACTGGAATAAGACCCACAGGTTATATCCTAACCTTTCAGTCCTTCAGCACCTGGATGGACAAGTTCATATAGACCAGGGATCCCCAATCGCTGGGCCTGAGACCGGTAGCAGTCGTTGGCCTGTTAGGAACCAGGCCGCACAGCAGGAGGTGAGTGGCGGGA
This sequence comes from Leucopleurus acutus, assembly GCF_964270905.1. Taxonomy (NCBI): domain Eukaryota; kingdom Metazoa; phylum Chordata; class Mammalia; order Artiodactyla; family Delphinidae; genus Leucopleurus; species Leucopleurus acutus. Next base: position 44,541,451 of record NC_139161.1, read on the forward strand.
GAGCAAGGGAAGATTCATCTGCCGCTCCCCCGTCGCTCGCATTAGCGCCTGAACCATCCCCTACCCTTCCCCCGTCCGTGGAAAAACTGTCTTCCATGAAACCAGTCCCTGGTGCCAAAAAGTTGGGGAACGTTGGTGTAGACCACCTACTGCGTGCCTGGGGCTACACCCTTGAGGACTTCACTAACCAGTGGAGGAGAGAGATGAGTCAATAAAGAGAACCCAATATGAAGTGTGATGTGTGCTATGAAAAGGCGGTCTCAGAGCACTGAGTGAGCACCAACCCAAAACGCTTGTGGGGGGCTAAGCTGAGCCTTAAAGAACAGTAGTTCACCAGAGGGACAAGGTGAGACAGGACATTCCAGGGAAAGGAAATCACACAGACAGAGGTCTGAGAGAGGATGATGCTTCTGAGGAGAGGACAGAGCAATTGTTCTCACTCACATGGCTGGTGGAAGAATCTGTGGTTTGCATGCCACCTCTATGAAGGACAAACCAGCAATAACTTTGAAGTTACAAATACATATATCCTTTCACCCAGAAATTCTACTTCCGAGAATTGATCTTGCAGACACACTCCCACACATGCAAAGTGATGTACTTACAAGATTATTCAATGCAGCATTGTTTATAATGGCAGAAGGTTTGGATTGACCTAAATACCCACCAACAGGAGACTGGTTAAACAAATTCTAGTACAGCCGTACAAAGAATACCCTGCAATGGAAACAAAGAATGAAGCCATTCTTTATGTTCTGGTGTGAAATGATCTCCCAGAATATTGTTAGGTGATAAAAAGCAAGGGATCAACCAAATACAATATGTAGACCTTGCTTGAATTTAGATTTCAACAAAGTATCATCTGTTAAATAGAGAGAGGAGAGAGAGAGAGAGGGAGGGAGAGAGAGAAAGAGACCATCAGGGAAACCTGAATGCGGATTGCATAGTTTATGATATACTTTTTTTCATGTGACAGATATTGTAGGGTTTTTTAAGTCATTTTCTTTTAGTGACATATGCTGAAGTATTTACAGATGAAAGTATATGTCAGAGATTTGCTTTAAAATAATCAGGGGGAGGAGGGTAGGGCTGAGGGTATAGATAAAACAAGACTGGCATATGAGATAATTGTCGAAGCGAGCTGATAGCTATATGGGAGTTACACACTATTTCCTCTACTTTCATATATGTGTGACATTTTTCTATAACAAAAAGTTTTTAGAAAGCAAGAAACAGAATAGCGTATTCAAAATGCTGCCATGTAAAGTAAAAAGATCAGAACTTTACGCCCGCCCCCAATATAGATAGATAGATAGATGGATGAATGTTCTTCTGGGACCTATTAGGCTATCGGGAATATAGCTAATTTTTAAAAAATAATTATAATATAGTGTGGGAAATGTGAGGGCAAAAGGAAATGAATAAACTTAAGTGAGGAGAGGGGGTAGTTGAGGAAGATTTCTCAAGAGATGACATCTGTGCTGCATCCTGAAAGATGCCCAGGAGCTTGCCAGATGCGAAGCATGAGTGAGGAGTCACGCATTTTGTGTTGAGGGAAAAGCAAGAGCAGAGGCAGGGAAATGGAAAGAATATAGTGTTTAACTAAAAATACTACTTTGTATTAATATGAGCAAAATCAATGCTGTACTGTTGTCTTATATATTTAGAACTTTAACAATAGCTCTTCAGTTAAAAAAAAAAAAGATTTATGCACTCACAAAAAGAAAAGAGCAGAAACAAAAGCCTTGCTTCTTTGTTGGTATATATATAACAAGTCTCTGGAAGAAAACACATGGTAAAATTGGTTGCCTCCAGGAAGGTGGACTCACTAGCGGGAATAAAGGGCAGGAAAGAGACTTTTCATTTTCTTCTTCTTTGTATCTTTTGAACTTTGAGGTAAGTGATTGCATTATCTGTTTTTTAAAGTTAAATTAAATATATGTGTGTGTGTGTGTGTGAGTGTGTGTGTGTGTGTGTTTGGAATCAGGGAGCAAGCCTGTCTAACTTGGGTAAGTTATTTAGCCTCCACCTCTATAAATCTGTTTTCCTATAATCAGAATGGGGACAATAACATTAGAATCTGCCTCATGGCAGTGCTGTGGGATTAAGTAAAATAATGTATTAAATGAAATAATGTAATAAATTAGGTTCCGGATAGAGGGAACCCTTATGAACACCAGCTGACATTGATGGCAAGGCTAGGACTCAACCCATGACTATTTGATGCCGTGGTCCTTGTTCTTTCCACTACAGAAGTTAATCACCAAGTCAAGTTGAAGAGAGGCTGTCCATAGAGAAGACTGGGCTCCAGGTTGAAGATAGGGATGGGGTCAGTGGGATCTCTCTGAAGCTTGGACACTATGGCCTCACGGGGCTTTATTACCCGTGGTCAGCTCTGCCAGGAAACATACGCAAGTGCTCATCATCTGCTCTCAGCTATTTTCACTGCCCTTGTCTCCCCCATGAAGACAAACAATGAAAGGTCAAATGGATGAAAGGTGTAGTCCTACCTGTATGACCAGGACCAAGTCTTGCCCTGTGAGGGAAGAGGTTGTTCTCATAGCTGCTCACAGACATCTGGGCCCAACAGCAAAGAACCCTGGGCAGAAAGTCAGGAGCTTTGAGACCCAGCGTTGGGAGTCAAAGGGACACTGTTGACACAGCATATAAACTAATACTCCTTCACCTCACTGGGCCTCTGTCTCCTCATCTGTAAAATGGAATAAAAACACCTGTCCTAGCTACCTGTTAGGGTTGATGTGAATAGTTTCTGAAAAGGGACACAAGAAATTAGATCTTCAAAGCTTCCATTGTCTTTTAGCTCCAGTTTTATTGTTAAAAGTCCATTGTTATTTCTGTTCTCTTTCCTTTATACACAACTTGTATTTCTTCTTCTGGAAAGTTATGGGACCTTCTTTTTCACCTGCAATCCTGAAATTTCATGGTGAAGTGCCTTGTTTGGGGGTCTTTTTATATCTTCAGGTCTAGATTTCAACAGTTCAATTTCTACAAAGATCAAACTTCCAGGTTCCATCCAAGATGGAGGAAGGCCAGTCTCATGGTTGTGCTGGATGGGAGAGAGAAATATCTGTTCTTTAAACAAACTTTCAACCAATCTTACTGTGTTTCCTTACCAACCTCTTTGCAGTTCCTGTTGCCTCCAACTCCTAAACCATCCTAACATCATCTGGTATTAATTCACCTTTTTTTGTGTTAGCATTCCCCTTGCGAGCACTCGGTGTTAACTTTCTCATTTCTTATGAATCATCATTTCCCATCTTTAAAAAAAAAAAACGTGTTGACACTTCTTCTCCACTGTAAAAAAAAAAAAAAAATTAGATCTTCTAATTCAGACTCTAGACGATTAGGATCTTCCTCAAGCCACTTTACCCAGGCGTATTCTGTGGCTCCTTAGATATTTCCTACATAAGTTAAAAAGATGATCAAAGGGAAGTTGAAAGGGCTGACCCTGTATTAGCAAGCCAGAGTTGTCACCCTGAAGCTCCCTAAACTGTCCTCCTCTCCTGTGTCAAAGAGATGACGACAGACACACAGGTGGGTGAGAAGGATACTGTGCCCCGTAAATACACGTGGGCAGTATCCATCCACTTCAAATGTTTGTCCTTGGTGAGAGCTGCAGCTGTCTTGATGTGGCTAAAGGAAGTCGGGGAAAGTCAGAAAAATGCAAATGAGATTCTTATTTTAGGCAAATCAATGTCAGCAATGCTCATATCTGATCAAGCTTATCTTTAGGAGGATCATTAGGGTAATGGATTAATGCAAAAGTTTATTTTTGCCCTGTCTGCTCTCACCCCTTTAAAAGCCTTCAGATCACATCCTGACTCTGCCAGGCACCCCCAGACCCCTCACAAATCAGTTTGGGGACAGTATCCTCAGCATTAGTGCTGGACGGGACCCTGACAATCACAGGGTCCAGCTCACCACAAGGTCACCAGCATCACACTGCACCCACCCCTTATCACATGACATGAGCCACCTGCAGCCATTCTCTGACTACAGAGGTTTCCCTTAGGAAGCCCCAGAGAGGGAGGAGGAAGACATGTGGGACTTTCTTTATGAGCAGGTCTTTGAGGGACACTGCAGTGAGGAGGTTAAGAGCAGGAGCTTTGAAGTCAGGCAGTTCTGGTTGAATCCTAGCTCTCACTTACTTGCTGTGTGACCTGACTTCCATGAGCCTCGGTCTCCTCATCTGTAAAATGGGAATAAAATGACATCTACTTCACAGGGTTGTCGTGTGATCCAAATGAGAATCGTGTGTGTGAAGCATCTTGTGAAGTGTCTGACGTGGGGTAAAAATGAGAGCTACTGAGCACTTACTATACTTAGCACTGTCCTGAGTCCTTTGTGTGTGTTAATTAATACCAGCAACAACCCTAAAATACAGATGTTATTAGCGCCTTCTTTAAAAAAAAAAAGAGGAGGAAACTGAAGACCATGAGAGGTCAAGTGACAGGGCAAAGTGGCAGAACCAAGATATGAACCCATGGCTGTAGAACCCAGCTCTTACTCTTAACCTCTCGTCCATTGCCAGCTCACTGTTTGAGCTGGCAAAGATGGAGAAGGGGTCTCCCAGCCTGGCGAAGAGCTGGACTTGTAGTGAACCCTTCTAGAATTCTGTATAATAAGGAAAAGAGGGCACTGGTCTAGAAGGAAGAAGCAGGTAAAGGAGAAGGCACAGCGGTTTCCAATGCAGTATGGAGAGAGAGAGGCAGTCATGACTCATCCACAGGCAGCCACCTTCTGCTGTGGAGGGGCCATCACCCAGCCGGAGCCCTGGCACCCCTGCCCTGAGCCTGAAGCCTTGGCTAAGGCTCTCTCTCCCCTGGGGATGGAGCTGGAGAAACATCCCAGGTCTCTGCAGAGGTGAAAGTCACAGCACACTCCCAAAGCCTTTCTCATTTCAAGCATTAGATCGCTTTGAGCCAGAGCCACGATGGACTGGAAGGTAGGAGTCAGCCCGGGGGAAATGGTGTTTGGAAATAGCCTCTCTCTGGGTCCAAAAATGTCAGGCTATGAAAAAGCCCAGATTCTTAGAAACACCATCATGATTAAGACTGAAGGCTCAGAATTCAGGGCTATTTCAGTTCCAGCTCTAACACTAACTAGGTCCTTGACCTTGGGAGATCGTCTTAACCTGGGATCTCAGTTTTCTCATCTGTAAAATGGGACAACTAATACTTACCTTATACGGTTTTGAGAATTAAATAAGAGAATATGTACAGAGCCTAGCTAGAGCATAGAGCAAGTAGTTAATAAGTAGTAACTAGTTATTATTATACATGGTGGTTTTAAATTTCTAAAAGACAAAAATGCATACATGTAGTTGATTGTGTGTGTGCAGTCAGAGATGTATAGATACACACATATAAACATGCATTGATACTTGTTTCCCTAGACAGGTCGCGGAAAAACCAGCACGTGCTTGAGTCAACATGAGGCATCTTCCCCCTTCTCCTGGGTCGGGTGAGGTGTGCAAGACAGCGGTTGTTATCCCCATTTTAGAGCTCGGGAATCTAAGGGACTTAGTGGGCTCTAAGTAGCTCGCTAATCCAATGCCTTTCCTATCCTTTTCTTAACCTTCCTGGCAATTCGTGCCCGCCCTCCTCCTCTCACACAAATTCTCTGTCAGGCTAAAGGATTATGGATTTCCCCCTCAAACACAACCGATTATAGGAAGGAGACGCCTGAGAAGAGGTGAGAGGGAAAAGAAAGAAGAGGAGAGGGACTTCCCTGGTGGTCCAGTGGTTAAGATTCGGCGCTTCCACGGCAGGGGGCATGGGTTCGATAATCCACGCTTCCCTGCCTTGTCTCCCAAGGGTTGCAGGGATGCCCCAGATGTCCCCGCCCCCCCAGCAGGGCCCCTGTGCTCCTGGGACCCCGAAGAACCTATGTCCCACCCTGATGCTCACTCCATGCGTGCCTGCCTGCCTCGGGGCTGCGGGGGTTCAGTGGTCCAGGTGAAATTCCAGGAGGGAAGCAGCCCTCTAGACAGCTCATCTTGGCTGGCTCCTGAAGTACCTCCCTCTTCGGTACCGCAGGGGCTTTGGCACGCAGTGTCATCTATTCATCAAGGCACCACTGATAGGTTTAGATTCTCTAGCTGAGGGAGTGTGCAGAGGCTGCACTCTGACAGTGAAAGCAAAACTGAAGATGCTGGAGGGGAAGGGTCAGTGTGAGGATTCTAGGAAATTGGGCATGCAAAGGGTCCAGCACAGTGCCTGGCACACAGTAGGACTCTGCAAGGGAAGACCGTCCTCCCTGACCCCAAGGAGCTCTCAGAGGTACCACCACCACATACCAAAGCTGCATTTCAATTTGTCTCCTACACTCAGGCTTCACTCCATTACACACGGACATTTGGCTTCATTGATATGAAGGGGCTAATTGCTACATGAGACGTAATTACAAGACAGGAAATGGATTTCTAGACACTGTCAGTGGGAGGGGAAGCTGCAGCAGCTGCTGGGAGTGCTCTGTGCGCCTACAGGGCTCAAAGCCGCCCAGAGCAAAGCCGGAGTCTTGCCCTGGGAGTACTTGCTTTACCCAGAGATGTGCTCCTAGAGAGGTCGGCAGTGCTGCCGATTTCTGGAAATCAAATCCACTTTTCCCTCTGAATTTGTTCCATAATTGGTGATATGCTCCCACAGGGTCCCTCGACATAATAAAAATCATACTGAAGAATATAGTTAGCCTTAAAGGAAACATATAAAGAGGAAAATGACAGGAAATGATCACTCTTAAAACTAGCAAAAAGGAGAGATGCTGTGTGGAAACTCTAGGGTACTAGTTGGGGTTAGATGAACCCTGAGAAAGAGCTATATGTCCAGTAGGTTGCCTGATATATATGCCCTTTTAGAGTTCCTTATGGCTTAGGTTTTTTTTTTTTCAATCTAAAAGAATATATCTTGGGCTTCCCTGGTGGCGCAGTGGTTAAGAATCCGCCTGCCAATGCGGGAGATGCGGGTTCGATCCCTGGTCCAGGAAGATCCCACATGCCGTGGAGCAACTAAGCCTGTGTGCCACAACTACTGAAGCCCACGCGCCTAGAGCCCAGTGCTCTGCAACAAGACAAGCCACCGCAATAAGTCCGCGCGCCACAACGAAGAGTAGCCCCCGCTTGGCGCAACTAGAGAAAGCCCGTGCGCAGCAACAAAGACCCAACACAGCCAAAAATAAAAATAAATAAATAAATAAATTTATTTTTAAAAAGAATATATCTTAATTCAAACACATGCCCATATACACACACACAGAGATAGAAACAGATAATAAGTGTAAGTGGAAAGGTCCATCCTTGGTGTTAATCAAAGTTAAACAAATTAATTGTAGCTAGTATTTATGGAGCACACTCTATGCCAAATACTGAGCTTGGCATATATTACTTGTTCACCTTCACAATAGCCCGTGAATAGCATGCAATCAGCCCTAATTTACAGCTAAGAAACCAAGACTTAGAAAGGTCAACCTAGGTGCCCAAGTTCACACTGATAAGTGCCAAAGCTAGGATTTGCGCTCAGCCTATCTGAATCTAGAGCCTAGATTCCCCAAAACAATGAGAAAATCCCGCAAATTAGCAATGATATAGACTCAAGAATCTCAGGAATCTCAAGAATCTCTCTGGGATCTAGGATTCAATTCCTGATCCCCTAGCTTTAGGAAATAATCTTAAATATGGAATAGGTTTAATGCACAAAGATCTTCTTTGCAGAATTACTTAGTTACAATAAGGAAAAACTTGGAAACTGAATGATCAACCACGGGGGAAAGGTTGCATAAATTCTGGTACATTCATAAAATGGAGTATTATTCAACCACTAAAACTGACATTTATAGAGTTTATAACAACACGGGGAAACGTTTATGTTATGTGGAGTAAAAAGTAGCAAGATTCAAAAAATAAATATGCATTACAATCTCTCCAAGAAAGAAATATGCAAAGAAAGATAACTGGAAGGAAACACACCAAAACGCTAGTTGGGTTTTTTTAAAGCATAATTATGACTGTAAGAAACAACTCTCTGTCTTTTGTGACAGTCCTGCCTTCTCAACAGCCTTTCCCAGGCTCTGCCCACAATTGTAAGGCCCTTATGGTGAGGTCTTGCTTATCTTTCCTCACAGATGTCTGTTTAAAAGAACCACCATCGTCATAAATTATTATTCCTCTAACTGTAAGTTTTCACACAGTGGGCTTCCCTTAAGCAGTAGGTGTCTGTGCCACAGTTGCCTCCTTTGTCCTGGCTGATGACATCAGGTGAAGAGTAAGAGAACTTTTTAAGACCAGAGAGGGGGATGCCCAAGGGGGCAGAACTGCAGGTATGCGAGTCTCCTTCACAGCCAAATAGTCGTTGGTTCATTCATTCACGCAGTCAACAAACTTTCGCTGGATGCCTGTTGTGTGTCAGGCACCACACTAGGTTCTGGGAACGTGGGAATAAAAAATATCCAAAGTTTACTTCACGTTGGCTTGAGAAGCAATCCTGCTGATCACATAAGAAGATGGGAGGAAGCTAAGGCCAAAACAAAGAGCTATCTGGCCATTATGCTGCCTGATAAATACGCCCTTTTAGAGTCCCTTACGGCTTAGTAACTGAGACTGTTAGCAAGTCATTGGCTGGAGAAAGAACTAGAAACCAAGTCATCCAGCACTTTACATTTACTCCTGTCTTAGTAGAAGGAGAAAGAGAGTTGTGGAATATGAATTCTCCTTGCTGGTCTGGGGTGGCAGCCTCTTTGTAATAATTATCATCTCAGTTGGTAGTTTCTTGCGACTGCTAGCATGGATGACTTGTCTTCCATGGGCCAGGCTTGTGCCTGGGTACTCACAGGCTGGGACAACTTATGCCCTGACATGTTTCCTAAGACAGATACCTATGGCCCACCCAAGGTGGTTGATAGGCTTGGTCTCTCTAGAAGCTCCATGCTGCTCCTGTACTTCCAAACCGATAGGATACCACTCTCCGTCTATGCAAGGGCTTTCATGCTAGAGTAAAGATCAGACAGACCAGTTCTGCTCCCTGCTCCACCACGTACCAGCTGTGTGACCTTAGGCAAGTTGCCTTTTCTGGCATTCAGCATACTCAAGATTAGATTTAAGGAAAGTTCAGCCTGCCTGTGGGTTCCAGGGCTTTTGCCCAAGCCTAGTGAACCAGACCTCCAGAGAGGGGCTCAGAACCTGTACTTGCAATGAGCATCCCAAGTGGTTCTTATTAATACTTACCTCATGGTAAGTGTTCAATAAATGGTAGCTTTAAAGAGTTGTAATTTACATGATCAGTATCTACAGTCAATTTAACAATGATGTCACCATTGCCTTCAAGAGCAATGAATAAGTATAACATTTTACATCTGGATAATTAAAGGGCTATCTGAGATTTTTCCTAAAGCAGCAGTCTTCCCCAAAGGTGAATTGAGGTCTCTAAGTCTAGATGCCTAAAATGATGATCTGTAAATTGTAAACGAGCACTTTTTCAGTTTCTACCTACTAATGTTTCAAAAACTTTAGAGCCTGATCATATATGAGCAACTTTATCATGTCAGGTACTCTGTAGGGCCTAGTATATAATATTTCATCTTCAGAATTATGTTAAATTCACATATGCAACTTCAACTCATGTATAATTTTCTAAATGTAGCAGACTCAGGACCATAACCCTTGCAAGCCTTGGGAAGTGGTAATATATGTTCTTATTACTCAATTTATTCATCTTTTAAAATATTTATACCCAACTGTGATCAACCATGTCTATTTTATAATTATGAATTTTCTGTAATCTTTTTTACAAATACTTCCATGTCATTTCTGAAGCATCACTTCTCTTCTAGTACTAGCTGGTCTTCCAGCTCTTTAGACTGATACTCTCTCCTTAGTGTAAAACGGCTGATATCAATGAGGTGTGAATTCATCCTCCTGGGTTTTGCTGCTGTATGAATTTTCTGGAGAACCGTGAGTCATGACTTCTAGATGAGAAACTTTGCCCATTTCTGTTCACTGATGTCTTAGAACAAGCTGTCTGTAAGAGTTTTTCTATGTCAAATGAGGGTTGAGTGCTATCTGAAGTGCTATCCCATGTTCAGTAGACTACTGGGCTTTCCCATATGAATTGTCTTATGTTTTGATCCCTTTTTGAGGTGGTATCTCTTGGTATCTCCATTGGCCTTTTACTCATGCACTTATTTTTCAGGGAGAGACTCATCAAATTGCCTTCCACAACCTTGCTTTGGAAGACCCTGCTTGTCCCTACCACCTGCCCAGGCTCCAGCAGAAACAATCTAGGCAGGACCCTCAAACTGGGCCCCTTGCAAAGGAATAATAGCAATGTCAACTCTTCACCAAATAAGTATGCATCACAGTCTCTCCAAGAAAGAAATATCACTATTCATCAACTATTCAACTATTCTGCTAAAAGCTTTACGTACATTATGCTATTTAATCTTCAAGAAAATCCCTCAAAGTGGATATTTTTATCATCTTTATTTATTTTTTTTAAATCATCTCTATTTTAAGTGCTTGGTTCAGAAAGGTTAGACAATTTGTTCAATATCACACAGCTAGTAAGCAGGAGAGCCTGGTCCTTTGGACTCTAATGACAATGCTTCCAATCTCTGTACTGCTGCCTCAGTTCCCTCTCACTTTTCATCCTGTTCCTTGTGACCTACTGGGAGCCCCAACCTTGCCAAGGGGAAATCCACCATCTTTAACACTTTCAAACCAAGCCCAAGGCTTTGCCTAGCCCAGCTGGACTTGCACCCCAGAGAAGCTTTATTCTCCAGCCTCTGTGTTCCTCCATAGCCATTCTCTGAGAGATGAGATCATTGTGAAATTACTTTCTGCTGCTTCAGGCACTCTCCTACAACTCCAGTGCCCTCAACACACTCCAGTCTCCCAGTTCTAATTATCACCACGCTGAGTGAGCCCTTGGAGAAGCCCCAAGGCAGAAGATAATTAAATTAAAAGCCCAGGTAGCAAAGGTGCTGTATTATCTCTCTGTGTAAAAGAATTACACCCAAAATTTAGCAGTTTAAGACAAAAACATTTATTATATCATAATTTTTATGGGTCAGGAATCTGAAGACGGCTTAGCTGGGGGCCTCTGGTTCAAGTTCTCTCATGAGATGGCAGTCAAGTTGTTGGCCAAGGATGTGGTCTTATCTGAAGGCTTGACTAGAACTGAAGGATCCAATTCCAAGATCACTCATGTGGTTGTGGAACTAAAGACCTTAGTTCCTTGCCTTGACACATGAATCTCTCCATAGGGCTGCTAACACATGGCATCGTGCATCCCCCCAGCGCAAGTGATTCAAGAGAAAGAGCAAGAGAGAGCACACGTTAGGCGCAACACACAGTCTTTTTATAACCTAATCTCAGAAGTGCCACCCCAGACATCCCTGGTGGTCCAGTGGGTAAGACTCCACGCTCCCAATGCAGGGGCCCCAGGTCCGACCCCTGATTGGGGAACTAGATCCCACATGCATGCCGCAACTAAGAGTCCGCATGCTGCAACAAAGATCCCGAGCGCTGCAACTAAGACCCAGCACAGCCAAAATAAGTAAACAAACAAATAAATAAAATATTTTTTTAAAAATAAATGGGTATTCTGCATTAAAAAAAAAAAGAAGAGGGAGTGCCATCCCATCACTTCTGCTGAATTCTGTTTGCTAAAAGTGAGTCACTAGTCACTCAAAGGGAGGGAGTTACACAAGGGCATGAATACCAGGACATGGCGCGCACTGGGAGCCATGTACTGGACAGAATCAGTTACCTCCACCAGCCCCCATAAAACCATACACACTAACTTCGTTAAGCTTAATTTCTTCTCTGGACAATAGCTTTTACTATATCTCCTGCTTGATTTTTGGAGTCTCCTACCAACAGGATAGTATAATAGTTGACACCCATCATTTTCTTAGCCCCTTCTAAATGCTGGGTCAGACACTTCTAAATGCTTCTAGACCTTCTAAATGCTTTTAGACCTTCTAAATGCTGGGTCAGACACTTCACAAAACTGGAAAGATGCAGAAACTGAGGCTTAGAGAGGTAAAGTAACTTGCCCAAGATCACATAGCAAATAACAAGCAGGGGCATGATTTAAAGCCAAAACCATCTGACGCCAGATGGTTCTCTTGTTCTCTTTATCATGTTGGTCCATGCACACCCCTTGTTTTTGTCTTTGCTGTGTCCCACTTTGCAGTGACTGTGACTCCTGTGATTTGGGAGCGGTAGAGGATGCTTTAGATGGAAGGAAGATATGTTTCATTTGAGCCATTCCTAACCAGATGTAGTCAGGCTCACTTGTCTCCCAGGCTCCTGAACTATGCTTCTACAAGCTAGATGTACTTGAGATCCCCGGGCCAGTGCTGAACGAATTGACTGATTGCTCCCTGTATCTCAGACACCTTGCAAAAAGCTTTACCTACATTGAGTCATTTAATTTCTACATATATTTCTGCTGATGTGCACATGTCATCTTGAGGTGGCTCAGCTGGGAATAATCACTGTAACAAGGGCAATGTGGCTCCAGGAATGACCCTGGAATAAGCTAGAGGGTCTCATTCTGCTCCCTCAGGGAACACACACACGCTTGACCACAAGGCAAGGGAGGATAAACGGGTCAGGGAAAATCCATGTCGGACCTCATTCAAGTAGGCTCAGCCACCAGTGAGCTGAAAGCACAATCCCATGACTGGTAAGGAGCTGGCAGAAGTGTGAACAGGCATGGACCAAGCTGAGGAAGTTGAATCCCTAGAGCATCCCCTGGGACAACCACATGACTGAACGCAAAATGTTCAGCCCATGCTCACCTGTGGGTTAGCTAGCACAGGCACCAAGTCTTCCCCATCTGTAGGTTAGATCACGGCAGAAGGAATCCAAGTGGGTTCAGGCTTCCTGGCTTCAGATAACCTGTCTCTTCGCAGCAAAACTCAGGCCAGGGCTTCCCTGGTGGCGCAGTGGTTGAGAGTCCGCCTGCCGATGCAGGGGACACGGGTTCGTGGCCCGGTCCGGGAAGATCCCACATGCCGCGGAGCGGCTGGGCCCGTGAGCCATGGCCGCTGAGCCTGCGCGTCCGGAGCCTGCGCTCCGCAGCGGGAAAGGCCGCAGCGGTGAGAGGCCCGCGTATCGAAAAAGAAAAAAAAAGCAAAAGCACAAAAAAAAAAAACTCGGGCCAGAAGGACCTAATATCACTTTTCACCATCCCAGAAGAAGAGCAAAAGAGCTGCTAAGAATTAAGTAGGGTGTTAGGACCCCAATCACATAAGCTGGATTTAGGGCAGTGCTTAAGTTCCCACTCCCACTTAGAGTCCTCTGCAGGTCCCCCAGGCAGAAGCCCAGTCATCAGAACAGTGCCAGCATAGTGGGATTGGGGGTGGAAAAAGAAAGAACGGAAAAGAAAAAGGAGGGAAGGAAAAGGAACTGAGAAGGGAAGGAAAGGGAACTGTCTTGCTGAAAATTCAGGTTTACCCCCGAGCACACCATATCCAAGTCTAAAGAATCAAGACTAAGTCCAGAACCCACTGGCCAGTGGGCTGAGATTACAGATGGAGGAAACCCTTGACAATAGGATTGGTTTGAAACACTGGAGGAACTGGGACTCCATATAGAAAGCATCCGTGAGTCTCAATCGGAGTGAGGGTGGAGGGGAGTAGTCAGGATCTGGTGACTCCAATGCAGGAAAAGCCTTTGTCCCTGTACATGTATCTCAAGATATCAAGATAAGAGATCATAAGCTCAGTAACCAAGTCCTATAGAGAAAAAAGAATAGGGATCTTGGTTTCCAGTCGTGACTTTGCCGCTACCTGTTTTACAACTCCTGGCAGATCACTTGGCTTCCCTGATCCTTGGTTTACCTGTGATGAGCAAGCCCTTAGACTGCAAGGTTCTTGTCTGATATACTCACTTCTGTTTATATCAAAGACCTAGCAGAGCACTTGGCACACAATAAGAGCTTAATAAAAAATTGTTGAATTAATTAATTACACTCCTTGGAAAGGCTGTGAGAATCAAGCATGAGAGTTGCATTATAAGTCATAGAGACCTTAATTAAGATAATGCTTAGTGAAGATAATGCTACAGAATCTTAACCACATGGAGGTCTGATCATCAAACAGAAATGGACTAAAGCATGCCAATGGGCAGGAAACTACCGTTCTCCCTTCTCTCTGTGTCTGAAGCAAGGATCTCACCTTCCTTCCTCAAGATGGGAATGGCCCTAAACTACCTGTTGTTTACATGGTGGCTTTCTTATTTCTTTTGTTTCATACTAAGTCTACTACAACTTAACTTTTCTTCACTTCAATTGCTTTGTGGACCCATGATAGAACCCAAGTCGTCCTGTCTGATATACAGAGTGTAGGTAACTTGGGGGTCTTCAAAGCATAGTGGAGGGCTTAAGGGTGGTGAAAACCTCTAGAATTGAGGGCGAGATTAGTGGTGCTGTCCGTTGTGAGGAATCTAAAAGAACATAAGGGCCAGAAAGGCCACCATTGGATGTCTTTTCTCTTATTCTTCATCATGGGATAGGGATTTCTATGGGACAGATAGGGATTTCTAAGGAAAGAGGTAGAAAAGATAATAGTAGCAAAATCTTATCTATAGTACCTTTGTAAAATCTCTATCAATGAACTCGAGATATAACATCATTCACTCTTGTGGGGCCTCTTGACTTCATGAGGATAATAAATTTCCCAAGTCTCTGCAAACTGAATTAATTTCTCTGTATGACCTAAAAGTCCATGTCCAAAGGGAAAAAAAATCCTTTTACAAGTAACACAGATAAGGAAGAGAACATTGATGGAAGCTGTGAAGAAGTGTGTTTGAATGCTTGATCCATAGACCACCTGCAGCAGATCACCTCAGGTACTCGTGAAAATTAAGATGCTAAGTCGGCACCCCAGACTTACTAAATTAGACTCTCTGGGGAGAGGAAGGAGGAAGTGTAGGAAAGCTTTCCAGTGCCCCCTTAGTTGGAAGGTGGGAAAAGGGTCAGGAAAGACCCATGCATAATGAAGTTCCAGCCAGGTAGAGTGGTATCCAAAGCAGATTAACTGGAGATGCAAGTCACTCTTGGGACCACTAAAGGTCAAGTAAAGATGCTGAAGGTCATCTTTAAATTCCAGTGAAAGAACAGGGCTGAAAGCAAGAGACAAAACTAATGGGTCAGGAACTTGGAAGAGGCTTTCATCCGTCAAGAGCAGGGGCAGGTGGACGGCCTGGATGAACACTGATAACAGAAAGGGGCTTCCTACTCGCTCTGTTGATGTGGTCCATGGGTGGGTCTGCATAGTCTAAAGGTTTTTCTTCAATTGCTACAAACCCAAGAGGAATGCTGCTCTGGGCCACCTTTCCCCTGCTGTCACCTTCCACGACGCTAACTCAGATTTGCTGAGATTGACAGAGCTGGCAGAGGAGTCAGCCCAGCTGTCTGGTATGTGTAGTTAAAAATAATCTTTAGAGTTTTCTGAGCTGCCTTCTGAATATCTGTGGCTCTAATTGATGGGTGATCATGTTGTTATATGAATTTAAAAACTACTGCCTCAAGAATGCATTATTGCTCTGTCTGCTGTCTGCAAAGTTCCCCATATTGTCCTTGTCACCTGCTGGTCCCAGCCCACCCAATCTGTCACCTCCAGGGGCCACAACCCACCTGTGCTTTGAGCCACTAGATACCAAATCTTCACCTGCTTACCAAAAGATACCCTGAAAAGCAGCTTGAACCTAGAGAATAATGAGGGGACTTCTTCACAGCTTCTTATTTTTGTTATTTCTTTTCTTTTCTTTTTTTTTTTTTTTTGGCGGTACGCGGGCCTCTCACTGTTGCGGCCTCTCCCGTTGCGGAGCACAGGCTCCGGACGTGCAGGCTCAGCGGCCATGGCTCACGGGCCCAGCCGCTCCGCGGCATGTGGGATCTTCCCGGACCGGGGCACGAACCCGCGTCCCCTGCATCGGCAGGCGGACTCTCAACCACTGCGCCACCAGGGAAGCCCTTGTTATTTCTTTTTCTCGGGGATTTCTCTGCTTCAGCCACCTCAGGGGGCAGGTACAACAAAATGACAGAAATGAAAACACTGAGCCACGTTAAAATACTCTACGAGCAACTGCCGAATCCTAAGCCTTTGGAGGATAAGCTGACAGAAAGCACAGGTGTCCCTCTGCTCGCGGTAGGGAGTGTGGGCTCAGATTGATGGTTTTGGTCTTAAGCCCAGGAGTTTAATGATAAAGATGATGATAATTATTATAATAATAACTAACTTTTATTGAGTGCTTTCTATGTGCCACACACAGTCCCATGCATCATGTGTGTATATCTATGTCTATAACATCTCATTTAATTCTTATTAAAGTCCTATGAGGGGGGTAATATTATTACCCCCATCTTACAGAGGAAGAAATTGAGGAACAGAGGGTTTCAATAACTTGAACAGAAACCCAACACAAACTAGCTTAATCCATGGAGAGGTGTTGGCTCATATAACTCAGGAGGATGGGGTGGGGAGGCGTTAGAGATAGTTTCAAGCACATCTGGAATCAGGGGCTCAAGTGATGTCTCTGAAGGACTTTGTCAATCCCTCTGTCTCTCAGCTCTGCTTCCCTGTCTGTATTAACCTCATTCTTTTTTGCTACAGTTGGGCTTCCAGATGACCGCAAGCAACTCCAGTTTTACCTAATCCAGCACCCGTGAGGCCATGCTTATCAATAGGCAAGGTACTGACAAACTTAGGAGGACTTGTCCCTTTAATCCTTGCTCTCACGGCAGCCAGACCCACAAATCCAACCATGTCACTCTCTTCCTTAAAACTCATCCTGCCCTTCCATTGTCACCTGCAGGATAAAGTCAAATCTCTTTAGCAAGTTTCCCCATGATCCGGCCGTGGTGGGTCTCTTACTTCACTTCCCATGACCCTCCCGCAGATGCTCTGTGTTCCCCGCAGGCCATAGCACTGACACCTCCTGGATCTTCTTTCACACCTGCATTCCTTTGTTCCTATTGTTTCCTTCTGCAGCACCCTATCCCTACTTCTGATTCCTCCTGGAAAATGCTTATTCATCCTTAAAGATTCAAATCAAGTCTTTCTTCCTCCATAAAACCTTTCCTGGAGCCTGAGGTGTAAGTGACCCCTACCTTCATAGCTCCCTCATTACCCCTTGTTTCTACCGTTTTTATAGCTGGACTTGTCTAATTGCATTGAAATTGGTCTCCTGTTTCCTCTACCAGAGTAAAGCCCTTTGAAGGTAGGATTCATGTCCTACGCATTTCTGGAACCCTAGTACCTAGTATGCAGTCAGCACACACCACGGTTATGTTCAATGAATGTTTGTTGAATTAATGGATGGATAACACAGATGATTTAACACAGTATGATTGTCAGGGTAACTTCTCTTGTGATATAAGGTTAAATGCTGATCTAAGAGTACAGCCCCTCCCAAAAGAGAAGGAAGGAAGGTTAACACAGTGGTTAAAAGCATGGGTTTTGGAATAAAAATCTGGATTTGAATTCTGTCTCTGCTGCTTACTGTGTCACAATACTTAACTACAGTGAGCCTCAATTTCCAAATTTGGAAATTGAGTAATAATGTCAGCCACATGGGTCATTGTGTAGATTAAGTAAGATAATGTACACTTGAAGGAAAACAGAGGAAACTGTATTATCTTAGCTGGCACTAGAAATTCTATTAAGGAGAGAACTGTGTTTGCTGGCAAACTCCCCTGATAAGGAGCTTAGGGTAGAAGACGGGACCATGAGAGTTAGTGCTAAGACATCAGCACGGAAAAGGGAAAGTACTTTTTTCAAAACTAAACTTTTTATTTTGGAATAATTTTAGATTTAGAGAAAAACTGTAAAGATAGTCCAGAGAATCCCTATATACCCTTCATCCAGTGTCCCCCAACGTTAACATCTTACACGAGACATTTGTCAAAACTGAGAAATTAACATGGGACAGTACTAGTCACTAAACTGTAGACTTTATTCAGATTTCACCAGTTTTCCACTAATGTCCTTTTTCTGTTCCAGGATCCAGTCCAGGATACAATATTTCATTTAGAAATTACTTTTCATAAATAGAGAGAGGAAAATTATGGCAGTTTCAAAGCAAGCCAGGATGAGTTGGGGAAGAGGAAGAGAGAGGGGAATGGGGTGAGAGGTGGAGAAGGAAAGAGGAAAAGGGGAGGCAGAAGAGAAGAGAGAGGGCGGCTCCAACTGCGCTGTGTGGACCTCTCCCTTTGAGTCCCTCTCCGTCCTGCACTATAACTGTGTGAAGGCTGATGTGAGAAGTTGTAGCTGTGGAAATGGGAGAAGTGCCCTGAATTTCAGGTCTGGAATGATCTAGTGCAAAAGAGAGAACAGAGGAGCCTGAAGGCAGATTTGACTTTGGGAGCACACATCTCCAGACACAGCAATCTGCAGGAGGAGATTTCCATAGGCTGCAGAGGAGGCTGCGTGGGGAGAAACCAATTTTATCTGTATCTTGAGGGGCAAGATACACAGTGATTGACAGGCCTGGTTGGCATCTGTCTGATGTATAGTAGTGCTCAAAATGCTCATTATTAGTAGTATTAGTATAATGCTCAGATCCCTTCTTAAGGAGCTGCTTAGCTATCAACCCAACCCCCCAAAGCAGACTCTATTATGTAGGGACTCCCCTCCTGATTCAGGCTCCTCCCCTTAACATCACCTACTAGAGACTTCACGCAGACCACAATGGATTCACTACCAAGAGAGCCCACTCCATGGGTTGAACCATGTCCAGGTTACTGACAATGACTATCTAGGTAACTTGTGGGTCCCCAGGGCCCAGCAACAGCGGGGAAGATGAGCAAGTGATGTAGCCAGCGTAACAATAACCATGATAAAGACCACAAAACCTGTGGTTCTGAACTCCCACAGTAAAATCTGGACTTCCCCTGCCTTCTCCCTAAAAACCTTCCTCTTCCTCCCTTCCTCCATCCCCACTCTTGCCCCAGGCCCAGCCCCAGGGGAGTCCTGAAGAGCTCACTGGCTCTCTTCACTGGAGAGATGTGAGGACTTATGCCGAGGGCTCTGTCAGAGAGGCCAAGGTCAGAGACTGAGTTCCAAGAGCAGGAACTGAGGCAACCAGCTCTAAATCAAGCATTCTTTTTCTTTCACTGAATTGATCAGTATCTTGAGCACCATGTAAGAATAATAATAATCTTTTGCATTTCTAAAGTGCTTTTACATCCATTATTCCAAGAGGTATGTAGGATACGCCCATTTTACAGATGAAGAAGCTGTGTCTCACGAGGGTAAGGGATTGCCCGAAGGTCGCCCAAGTAACTGAAGGATTCAGGACCAGAAGCTGGTCTCCCCATCTTGGACCCTGGTGCACCTGTTAGCTGCCATCACTGATGGTTCCCCAGCAAGAGTGATTCCCAGTCTCTCAGTGGAGGGCAGGCGAGCTCAGAATCAGAAGATAGGGACTTTCTCAAGTGTCAACGTTTTAGCTTTAACAAATTTATGTGAAAACACATTTCTTCAAAATAATTTATTCCTAAACAGTTAAAGTAAAGGAGTGGTTGGGGGAGACAGTTGTCAAAGAATGAACTGAACAGACGGGATAACAGACAGGTTAAGGGGAATAATTAGAGGCTTTTTTTCTTGTTATTCAACAGCTTCTTTTTCAGGCCTGTCAATCACTGTTTATCACACTTGAACCAAAACAATGATTTTTTTTTTTTTCCTCTCTGAGGCCAGGAGGACCTGCTGGGGAGACAGTCACTAACACTGAAGCAGGACCAGCATGACATACAGGCTGGAGCTGGGAAGCTTAAAAGTGTTCATGGCAGCATGGAAACCAGGAGGCCTATGCCAATGGGAAGGGCCCATGCCAATCGTTAATAATACACCAGGCAGAAGGGGGAAGCAGACATTTTCCAAGCTCTTACTATGGGCTGGCATTCTTTATTTAAAGTTCTCAACAACACTGCCAGATAGACACCCTTATTCCCATTTCACAGATGAAGATGCTGAGGCTCAGAGCACACACACAAAATCAAATGCACGAGGCTAAATGCAAGAAAATGCAATGCCAATGGAACTGCATGTCCATTTTTGCAACTAAGATGAGTGTCAGAATCCCAATAGTAGGTTGTGGTTCAAGCAACTTCCCGTGCTACTGGGACACTGGGGACTAAGGGAGAGCGATCAACCTGGCTGCAGATAAGCGATGAGGCAGAGGAAGAGCAACTATTTAACTCAGGGGCCAGGGGCTGGGGAGGGGGCTCATTCTTGGCAAAAGAGGTACCTAACCTGGGTAGCAGCACAGCCACATCCAAACCCTGCCAAATGAAGCCCTGGGCCTTTGGGTGGAGCTCAGCCAATGACCCACCTTGGAAGCAGTGAGGCTGATAGAGGAAGAGAATAGAGAATGTTAAGGGAGCACAGAGGGGAGTATGTGACCCAGGACGAGCAGAGAAGACTCCCTAGAGGAAGGGATATAACTGAGTTGAGTGGTAAGCCATGTAAGTGGAAGTGGAGGAGAGGAAAAGAGAAGAGAATTCCCAGCAGAGAAGACAATAAGCAAAGACACACGTGCCAGAAACATCATGAGGTGGGGGGAAAACTATGGTTGGGTGTAAGTTGAGTGATAAACTTGAAGAAAGAAGTGACCACTAATAAGGCAATAGCTGTTGTTCATAGTTAACTTCTATTGAATGCTTACCACATGCCAGATACCTCTAAGAGCTTTACATACATTATTCATTCATTCATTCATTCCACAAATATTTATTGAACACTACAGGGCTGGCTATATGACGTGCAGGGCTCCGTACAGTGTGAAAACTGTGGGAGGCCCTTGTTCAAAAGGAAGAAGAAGGGCTTTCCTCGTGGCGCAGTGGTTGAGAGTCCTCCTGCCGATGCAGGGGCCACGGATTCGTGCCCCAGTGCGCGAAGATCCCACATGCTGCGGAGTGGCTGGGCCCGTGGGCCGTGGCCGCTGAGCCTGCGCGTCCGGAGCCTGTGTTCCGCAACGCGAGAGGCCACAGCAGTGAGAGGCCCGCGTACCGCAAAAAAAAAAAAAAAAAGGAAAAAGAAGCTTTTTACTTTCTTCTGTGATCTCTCTCTCCACCAGTCATGGTATTTTTTTATTTGCTATTTAACGTTGCATTCCTGAAGCACAGAGATACTGGCAGGGCAAATACAGGTCACTGCAGGTGCCCAGTGCCCCACCCTATAATAACATAATATTATATTATTATATAATAATAAGGGGCGGAGCGGGCGCGCAGCCGCGTTAGCACGAGACCTTATCGCGAGGTTAGAGATCCTGCTCCGCCCAGTCAGCCTCGCAGTGGTCCTCACGGCGGAGAGGGCAGTGGGAGGGAGATCGGGACTTCTTCCCTGGGCCTGCTAGGCCCTCCCGCCTCGGAGCTCCAGAGCCCTCTCCACGGCCGCCCACTGGCTGGGCCCAGGTCTTGAAGCAGCAGCGAAGTTCTCCTCCCTCCCCACCTCCGTGACCTCATGGCGGCGACCGTCTCCACGGCTCGCAGTTCATGGAGGCCTCAGCAACTGGAGTATATGGACACTGCCATTAAGGTAACAGCTTCAACCAGCTTCAGTCTCTCCACTCAATTTTCAAAAATTGGTCCAGCTTAGGGCTTCCCTGGTGGCGCAGTGGTTGAGAGTCCGCCTGCCGATGCAGGGGACACGGGTTCGTGCCCCGGTCCGGGAAGATCCCACATGCCGCGGAGCGGCTGGGCCCGTGAGCCATGGCCGCTGAGCCTGCGCGTCCGGAGCCTGTGCTCCGCAACGGGAGAGGCCACAACGGTGAGAGGCCCGCGTATCGCAAAAAAGAAAAAAAAAAAAATTGGTCCAGCTTAGATCAGTTGTGTGCCCGTAGGAGGTGGCCAGAGGTCAGGGTTAAGTTGCAAGGACATTGCACATCATTACTTCAGATCCACCTGTGTGGTTGGTGCTATTCTCAAAGAACGGCAGTTGTGAGCTGGGAATTCACCTGATGGGTATTTACTACAACATCGGCCCCCAACCTTTTTGCAACAGGGACCGGT
This sequence comes from Leucopleurus acutus, assembly GCF_964270905.1. Classification (NCBI taxonomy): domain Eukaryota; kingdom Metazoa; phylum Chordata; class Mammalia; order Artiodactyla; family Delphinidae; genus Leucopleurus; species Leucopleurus acutus. The sequence goes on from NC_139161.1 coordinate 44,563,491, forward strand.
TTTGTGGAACTCAGTTTTTCCACTACCGTGGGTGGGATGCGGAGGGTGGGGGGTAGTTCAGGCAGTAATGCGAGAGATGGGGAGCGGCAGATGAAGCTTCACTCGCTTGCCCTCCGCTCACCTCCTACCATGCAGCCCCGGTTCCTAATGGGTTGTGGACCAGTATCGGTCCGCGGCCCGGGGGATGGGGACCCCTGTGCTACAACATGTATTCTTACTGATCTTACACAAATGATTCTCTCCAGTTTAAATAAAAAGCCTGAGGGCAGGCTGGGTCCTGGGGGCCTGGCTCCCTCAGTGAAGATGGCTGGGCAGGGTCTGGGGACCTGGCCCTGAGGGTGTCGCCAGCTGAGATCTGCCTCTTCAGCTGGGCGTGGACACTGGCGGGAGGACCCAGACTGGGTGCTAGACGAACGCTCCCGGGCAGGGTAACAGGCCTGCGCAGGGACTCCCTCCTCTTATCCAGGCCCTGGATCTCCGGAGGGTGAAAGTTGAGCCTTGGGACCTTGCCCTTTCTTGTCAGAACAGAGAATAACATTTGTTTTGGTGGAGGTTTACAGGAACATGGTGACCTGACTGCGACCTGGTGACCTGACTGCGACCTGACCTCAGGAACAAAGGATCTGACACCAAGACGTTTGCAACAACTAACCACGCCCCTCCCTCACCTTTCCTATAAAAGGGCTTCTCTGAAAGCTTTTGGGGAGTTCGGGGGTTTTCAGATTTTTTTCTTTTTTTTTTTTTTTGGCTGCACTGTGGCTTGTGGGCTCTTAGTTCCCTGACCAGGGATTGAACCGGTACCCTTGGCAATGAAAGCGCAGAGTCTTAACTACTGGACCGCCGGGGAATTCCTGAGTTCGGGGTTTTTAAGGCATGAGCCACCTGTTTCCTTGCATGGCCCTGCAGTAAACCTTTCTCTGCTCCAGACTCCCACATTCTGGTATTGTTTGGCCTCACTGTGCGTTGGGCACATGGACTTGCATTCAGTAACACTGAGACTTGGACCATGGGCATACATATGCCAATCTCTGACCTTCCGTATGTCCGTGCCCAAAGCTCCTCTGGGGCACAGGGTGGCAGTGGTTGCTGGGTGGGAGTGGAGGAGCAGGTAGGCAAGAATCCATCCCCAAGATGTGGGAGCAGCAGAGGCAGGATCACAAGTGAACTGGGGTTCCAGACCCCCAGAGCATGCTCCATTGTCCCATCGGACTTCACTTATAAAACACAAATTCAAAGATAAAGTTGTGAAGAATTTCAAGATGGTGACCACAGAGCATTAAACTCGAGTTACACAGGGCTTCGCTTCTGAGAGTAAGCCCTGTGCAACTGCACTGGTTTTTGCCTATGAAGCCATCCCTGGAGTACTACAATATGTTAGTTCTATTCTTGATTTTAGGATATAGCAGTGGACAGAACAAAACAGATAAAAGTCCCACTGTCTTTTTTTTTTTTTTTTTTTTGGCGTGTTGGGTCTTCGTTGCTGCACACGGGCTTTCTCTAGTTGCGGCGAGCGGGGGCTACTCTTCATTGTGGTGCGTAGGCTTCTCATTGCGGTGGCTTCTCTTGTGGAGCACGGGCTCTAGGCGCGCGGGCTTCAGTAGTTGTGGCACGTGAGCTCAGTAGTTGTGGCTCTCAGGCTGCAGAGCACAGGCTCAGTAGTTGTGGCTCACGGGCTTAGTTGCTCTGCAGCATGTGGGATCTTCCCGGACCGGGGCTCGAACCTGTGTCCCCTGCATTGGCAGGCGAATTCTTAACCACTGCGCCACCAGGGAAGTCCCTGTCCCACTGTCTTGCAGCTTACATTCAAGTGGGGGGTAGCGAACCAACAAAATAAATGATGCAAATAGATTGTACGTTCAGTGGTGTGAAGTACAATGGAGGATAATGGTGCAGGAAGAGAGCAAATGGTGCTGGGGAAGTGTAGTTTTTAAAAGGGAAGTCAGGAATAGGCTCATTAAGAAGGTGACTTTTGAGCAAAGATTTGAAGGAAGTAAGAGAATAAGGCAAGAACATAGGAAGGAGAAGATCATTCCAAGCAGACGAAACAGCAAATACAGAGACCTTGAAGCAAGAGTGCTCTGGGCTTGTTCTAACCAGTGTGATTAGAATGGGGCAATGAGGGGAAGCTGGTAGGAGATGAGGTCAGAGAAGAAGCAAGGCGTGCAGATCACATAGGGCCTTGTAAACCGTTCTAAGGACTTTGACTTTCACTTTGAGTATGATGGGAACCTTTGGAGCGTTTTGAAGAGAGAAATGATATGATCTAACATATTTTAAAAGGTTCACTCTGGCTGCTGTATGAAGAAGGGATGACTGAGTTGACTAGTTGAGCCTCAAGTTTTGAGTGGTAGCAATACAAGTGAAAATGGAGGATAAGGACTAGAAAAACAGCATGAACCAGAAACGATTGCAGTAACCCGGGTGAAAGATGATGCTATCTTGGACCAGAGTGGTAGCAATGAAAAATTATCTGATCCTGGATATATTTTGAAAGGAGAATCAACATATTTCCTCACAAATTAGATAAGCGATATGAGAGAAAACTAGGACTCAAAAACTACTCCAAGAATTTTGACCAGAGCAACTGAAAGAATGTTGCCATTAATCGAGATGGGGAAGAACGTGGATAAAGCTGGTTTTAAGAAAAAATTGAGAGTTCAGTTTCAGATAGATTAAGTTGAAGATGCCTGTTAGACTTCTAAGTAGAGATATTAAGTAGACAGTTGTATGTAAGTCTGGAATTTGGGTGTATGGACTAGAGATATAAATACAGGAGTAGTTAGCATATAAATGATACCTTAAAATAATGAAACTGGCTGAGAACTCCAAGGGAGTTGAGTGTTGTAGAGAGATGAGGTTTAAAGACAGCTCTGAAGTACAAAAACATAAAAGTTTAGGAGGAATAACCAACAAAGGAGACTGAGAAGGGATGGCCAATGAGATGAGAAGAAAACTAGGAGAGTGTGGCATCCTCAAAGCCAAGTGAAGAAAGTGTTTCAGGAAGGAGATGTTGATCCTCAATATTAAATGCTGCTGATGGATCAATATGAGGAATGAGAACTGACCTTTGAATTTATCAACATAGAATTCATTGGTGACTTCAACAAGAATAGATTCAACAGCATGGTTGGGGGTGAAATCGTGATTAGAGAAGGTTCGGAAGAAAATGGGAAAGAACCAGCTCATTATTTTGAAAATTAATAAATAAAAGGGGTAAATCTAATATTTATCCTTTTTCCTCAGGGTAACCAAATAGTTGATGAGGAGAAGTTTCTTTCTGTAGAAGCATTCAGCTAGCAAATAAGGAAGGAATGATAGATCATCATTTTGCAGCCCCTGATGAATGAATGGATCTTGACAATGCTCACCATTGGCATTATGAAAAGACATGCTCCTGAATAAAAAGGAACCTGAATCTGATTAAGCCTGTAGATCTGACATCAATTTACAAAAACCACAGAGAGAGAGGAACCCATTTAGCAACACCACAGGGAAGCAACCAGGAAAATCCAGGCTGTGGGAAACTCTACAGGATAAATGGCTGATTTCATAAATGAAAAATTGCAAAAATGAAAAAACAAAAGATGAAGGGGGAAACTTATAGATTAAAAGAGAGTTAAAAGTATATCCAAAAAATTACAGTGAATGACCCTTATTTAGATCTTGATTCAAACAAACTGGGGGGGGGGGGGAACATCACATTTGAAATAATTGAAAATATTAAAACTGGTTGGATATCTGATTATATTAAAAGTGACTTAACTTTTTTGGATTTGATATAGTATTGAAGTTTTTGGTAAGGAGTTCTTATCTTTTAGAAGCACATATTGAAATATCTACAGATAAAATGATATGTCTGGGATTTGCTGCAAAATAACCCAGGAGAAAGGGTGGGAAAGAAAATAACGCTTGGCCAAAAATGGATAATTATTGAAAATTAGGTGATAGGCACATGGGAATATGTTAAACAATTTTCCCTTCTGTGTATGTTTAAAATTTTCTATTACAAAAAGTTTTTTTTAATAAATTTATTTTATTTTTGGCTGCATTGGGTCTTTGTTGTTGCGCATGGGCTTTCTCTAGTTGCAGCGAGCAGGGGCTACTCTTTGTTGCAGTGCACAGGCTTCTCATTGCAGTGGCTTCTCTTGTTGCAGAGCATGGGCTCTAGGCACGCAGGCTTCAGTAGTTGTGGCACATGTGCTCAGTAGTTGTGGCTCACAGGCTCTAGAGCGCAGGCTCAGTAGTTGTGGCTCACGGGCTTCGTTGCTCCGCGGCATGTGGGATCTTCCCAGACCAGGGCTCGAACCCGTGTCCTCTGCATTGGCAGGCGGATTCTTAACCACTGTGCCACCAGGGAAGGCCTACAAAAAGTTTTTTAAAAAACAGAAAGATAAAGAAAAGAAAGAAATTGGTGACTGTGAGTACAGATAATTCTTTCAAGGAGTTTTGCCGTGAAGGGGACCGGAGAAATAAGGCAATGGCCAGTACTATTTTATTTAATCCTCAGTAACAACTTTTTGAAGTAGGTGACATTATTATCATCCCTACTTTACAGCTACAGAAACTAAGGTATAAGAAAGTTAAGTAACTTGTGCAGGGATACACAGTAATGTCAGACCTGGAATGCAAAGCCAAGTAGTCTGGATCCAGAGCTCTCTTAACCACTTTGCTCTCTACATTAAATGTAGGGGAATAACATAGTCAGCTTCACTTTACGTTGGATTACTTTGACAGATTAGTGGCGGACAAAATTGCAGGCAAGAAAACAAGTTCAGAAGCTACTGCAGTAGCCTAGACAGGAGATTATGATGACCTGAACTAGGGCAGTGGAGTAGAAATGAGAGAAATGGAAGAGTAGCAAAGATATATGGAGGCAACAACAACCAGTAGGTTTTGGTGAGGTGAGGAGAACAAGTGTGGTGTGGGCATAAGTACAGATCACAGATTTGCAGCTTTGTTCAGTGAAATAGCTGAGACAGAGAAGACAAGCGGAAAAGTAGGGTGAGGTGAAGAATTAGTACACTTGGGGCATACTAAATGCCCCAGTGCTCTCTATAGGGGGGAGGATATCACGATTGAGATCATCTCCATTTGTTGGCAGAGTTATTCCTACCAATAAACCTCTTGCTTGTAACTACAAGTGATGAGTTTCTGGTTGAGGAGGAAAATGAGCATTATTTTCACCAAATATTCCTGTCAGTCAGAAGAGGCAATGGAGTTAACATGGTGCCTTCAGATCCTGGCCTGAATGCCTGCCTCCTGAGTTTGATTTCCCAGGGTCACCCTCCTTTCCATCCAATAGGCATGGTTCCACTCAGGTCTTAACTTCATCCCTAGGTAAATTTCATGTGGTAAAAGAACACAGGCTTGAAAGTTAGACAAATTTCATATACAGGGGCTGAATTTCAAGGAGAGGGAGGGAATTCCCTGGCGGGTCAGCGGTTAAGACTCCATGCTTCCACTACTGGGGCCCCGGGCTTGATCCCTGGTCAAAGAATTAAGATCCCATGTGGCGTGGCTGGGGAGAGGGGTGGGGGAGAAAGGACACACCACTTCTAGCTATGTGACTTTGGATAAATATACGTAGCCTTTCTGAGTCTTGTTTTACCCAGTTGAAAATGAGAGGAATGGTACGTGTTTCTTAAAATTAAAATGAGTAATTGGAAGTAAAGAACCTAGCAGAGGCAGTTAGGTGCTCAATACATGTCAGTTCCATTACCATTCCCCTCTGTGAGATTCTTGGGATGTGATATCCCCATGCCCTTGGTGGTATTTATGGGTCGTTTTCTACATCTGGGAAGAGCAATGGCATCAGGCTTTGATGGCCTTACCTGGTGCAGGCGCATCCCATCCTGATTTAGGAGGACCTCCACCCCCATTTGGAGTGCATAAATTCACTAGGTAAGGCTCTCCTAGGATTGCAAGATTGACTCATACACTGCTTCTGCCTGTAGCTTCACAATGGATTCCCTGTTGGGGGTGTCAGCACCAAGCGTGTGGATAGCTCCTTCCCAGGACTTCCTTACTCTAATTCCAGAACCTGGCCTCTGCCCATGGTTCTGATCAGCATTTCCCTGCCTTTCTTGCTCTTCTGGCCACAGCTTTAAGCACTTGAGTTAGAGTCCATAGATTTGGCATTTAGTGCAGAAAGAACCTGATTCCAAAACAAACCAGATTAGACAACATCTTTAAAAACTTACTCAGATAAATAAACTTTCTAAACCTGTATCACTGCCCTCAACTTTTTAGGAAGTGTCACATAGTTATCTATGGAGGCTGATTCTGGTATAAGTTTATGCTTTGAAAACAATGTAACTTTTTAAAGTTTTTTTAATGATCCCCTACTGGGTTGAAATTAATGTCTTTTATAGTTTCATTCTGTCTGGCTTTGTTTTCCATGTCTTAGGAAAATGCTTGTGTAGCTGTCTTAGCTTTTCACAAATTATCAAGGGATTAAGGGTGCATTTGGGGAGTGGGTTGATATTCTAGACTTCTATTGAGAGCATATAGCTTAAATAATTTTTCTTTCTCTTTTCCCCTAGAGAGAGGCATGGACTATAGAAGGAAGAGAAGAGTAACTGTTGCTATAGGGGATAGTTTGTTTTGTTTTAAGAGAACTGAACTGAACCATACATACATTAACAGTGAGAGTAGACTCTTAAATGTTGAATATAAAGTCAAAATGTTAAAAGCTGACTGTTATCCCCTGGCCTGCTTAAGTTGGGGTCTTTCATATCTTTACCTGAGTCCTGGGCTGACATCAGCACTCTCGTATTAGGATGCCTGCAGAGAGAGTCCAGATTAAGACCTCCTGAGAGTACTCAGCTGATCCCACTTCTGGAAAGTGTGCCATGTTTACTGTATAACTACCATGTACCCAAGACTTAGTCAGATATTTTACACGTTATCAAGTCCTCACAGCAACCCTGGGAGGTAGGTACTAGTATTCCCTTCACAGATGCGAATGGAAGCTAAAACTTGAGGAGGGGTCATACCTTACCCAAGACCACTTAAGGGATAGCAAGTCTTAACAATCATCTGTCTGTGGCTTCAGGTACTCCAATAAGGCAAATGGCTCTGATGGTATAATAGGGGCTGATTGTGGGCCACAGGGTCATTGGTTCCAGGATGAAGGTTCAGGGGCATTCTCCACATCTGTGAGCCAGTGCCTCAAAGTTTGTCTTAGAAGCACAAGCTGGGGACTTCCCTGGTGGTCCAGTGGTTAAGAATCCACCTTCCAATGCAGGGGACAAGGGTTCAATCCCTGGTTGGGGAACTAAGATCCCATGTGCCACAGGGCAACTAAGCCCACGCACCGCAACTAGAGAGCTCTCACGCCACAACTACTGAGCCCACGCACACTGGAGCCTGTGTGCCACAACTAGAGAGAAGCCTGTGTGCTGCAACAAAAGATCCTGCATGCCACAACTAAGACCCAACGCAGCCAAAAATAAATAAATAAATATTAAAAGAAAAAAAAGAAGCACAAGCTGGTGCTAAGATGGCTGCATCAGAATCATCCAGTGGGCATGTTAAGGATGCAAATACATAGACCCCATTCCCAAAGATTCAGTAATTCAGTAGGTGTGGAACAGAGCCCAGGAATCTAAAGATTTGGAGGGGATTCTCATGCACAGACAGATTTGGGAACCACTGCTCTTTTTTTTTTTTTTTTTTGGCTGTGTTGGGTCTTCATTGCTACTCGAGGGCTTTCTCTAGTTGCGGCGAGTGGGGCTACTCTTTGTTGCGGTGCGCAGGCTTCTCACTGTGGTGACTTTGTTGCACAGCACGGCCTCTAGGCACGTGGGCTTCACTAGTTGTGGCACGTGGGCTCAGTAGTTGTCGTGCATGGGCTTAGTTGCTCCATGGCATGTGGGATCTTCCTGGACCAGAGATCGAACCCTTGTCCCCTGCATTGGCAGGCGGATTCTTAATCACTGCGTCACCAGGGAAGTACTGGAACCACTGCTCTTGGCAACCTTTATAAGCCTCAGGCTTCCCTCTCTTCTGCCTTTAGTTATAAATAATCCTCAAGAATTCAGAGACAAGGCACAATTCTGAAGGAGGAACTACAGTCCCCATGGAAATGATCACACAGGACTTAGAGACTGGTTAGGACTAGTGGTTCTCAATCAGAAAGCATGTGTCAGGCCTCCCTGGTGGCACAATGGCTAAGAATCTGCCTGCCAATGCAGGGGACATGGGTTCGAGCCCTGGTCCGGGAAGATCCCACATGCCACGGAGCAACTAAGCCCATGCGCCACAACTGCTGAGCCTGTGCTCTAGAGCCCACGAGCCACAACTACTGAGCCCGTGTGCCACAACTACTGAAGCCTGTGTGCCTAGAGCCCGTGCTCCGCAACAAGAGGAGCCACCACAACGAGAAGCCCGTGCACCACAACAAAGCTAGCCCCCGCTCGCTGCAACTAGAGAAAGGCCCGCACACAGCAACAAAGACCCAACACAGCCAAAACTAAAAAAATAAATAAAAATGAATTAATAATTTTAAAAAAAAGGAAACGTGTCAATACCAGGAACACTTTCTCAACTCCAGCACACTCACTTCAGTTGCGAACTACTGCATATTTAATGAGCCTAGAAATAAACTTGTTGGAGGTAAGAGAACTGTTTCCACAGGGATTAATGCTAACCTCCTCAGTACTACTACAGAGCAGCCACTACATTCTCCACCATCTGGTATGTCTTCCAGGAGGATTTCTAATTTATCTCCAGGGAACTTCCCATGTGCTTCCCCCATTACAGTTTGAGGGGATTTGCACTTACTTGGAGGTTCTTTTTGGGTTTTTCTAGATAGGGGACTGGTGCTTCCTCCACTTGGTTTTAAGTGTTCGGGGACACGTTGGCTGCTGGGTGCACAATGAAGGAGGTCTAAGCTCAAATGGGTAAAATAACACATCCACGTCCTGTGTGAGCAGTGAGGACTAAGGTGAACTGTCTAAAGGAAGATGCTCCTTCTTAGTTCCGTTAATCCTTGTCATACAGAAATGCAACGTTACCAGAGCTTCTGATTTTTTTTTTTTTTAAAAAGCCAGAGATCAGGGCTCCCCTGGTGGCGCAGTGGTTGGGAGTCCGCCTGCCGAGGCAGGGGACACGGGTTCGTGCCCCGGTCCAGGAAGATCCCACATGCTGCGAAGCGGCTGGGCCCGTGAGCCATGGCTAATGAGCCTGCGCGTCCGGAGCCTGTGCTCCGCAACGGGAGAGGCCACAGCAGTGAGAGGCCCGTGTACCGCAAAAACAAAAAAAACAAAAAACAAACAAACAAAAAAGCCAGAGATCAGGTATTGGTTCAAATTAAAACTTCAAAATATCATGTGGACCAAATTAAAGATTTCTGTAGGCCCCATCTGGCCAGTTTACAAACCAAACTCAGCAGAAAATAACACCTTTATGATTTCTTGTTGACTTGAGAGCAGACTGCCACACCTGGCCACATCTGCCAAAGGAATCAGTTCCATTTTGAAAGCTGCAATTCTAAAGCACTTAGTCACCCCATGCTGTGTTGATTTGGCCACCTGTTAAGGTGAAGATCTTAGTGTGACCGTTAGTTTTAGGGAGAGAAATTGAGGGAGATGGGCTGGGACAGCGCCAGTCCTTACTGCCACCAAACCTGTTCTGGTAGACTGTGCTAAAGCATCTTACTGACACACTCGTAGACAAAATTCCACTGCCAAAAACCACTCATATATTACCGTTGTGCAGTCCAAAACATCATATGGGCAACTCAGTGCTGTTAGAATCCCTGCAGTTATACTGGTTCCTTTTCCTCCTGCATATATTCCAAATTTCCCAGACTTCCCTGGTGGCGCAGTGGTTAAGAATCCGCCTGCCAATACAGGGGACGTGGGTTCAAGCCCTGGTCCGGGAAGATCCCACATGCCACGGAGCAACTAAGCCCGTGCACCACAACTACTGAGCCCACGCACCACAACTGCTGAAGCCCATGTGCCTAGGGCCCATGCTCTGCAACAAGAGAAGTCACCGCAATGAGAAGCCCACACACCCCAACGAAGAGTAGCCCCCACTCACCGCAACTAGAGAAGGTGCGTGAGCAGCAATGAAGACTCAATGCAGCCATAAATAAAAAATTTTTTAATAAAAAGAAGGAATATACTGCCTATTTAAAAAACAAACAAATTTCCCAAGGAAAAGAACCATCTCCACTGACAAGCACCACCCTCTGCAAGTGAAACAACTTGAAGCTGGCATTGCACTCTGCTTATCTCACCAACCCAGATTCCAAGTGAGTTGGGGTATTTGACCATTTGTAAAGAAGGTTCAACCTGCATCTTTACTCTACCACCACAAAAGTGATTGTGGGGCTTCCCTGGTGGCGCAGTGGTTGAGAGTCCGCCTGCCGATGCAGGGGACACGGGTTCGTGCCCCAGTCCGGGAAGATCCCACAAGCCGCGGAGTGGCTGGGCCCGTGAGCCATGGCCACTGAGCCTGCGCGTCCAGAATCTGTGCTCTGCAACAGGAGAGGCCACAACAGTGAGAGGCCCGCGTACCGCAAAAAAAAAAAAAAAAAAAAAAAAAAGTGATTGTGAATTCATTCTCTTTCCTTCACTTTCTGAAACCATTTAGTCTTTCCTCTTGCAAAGAAGTAGTTGCAGGGGGTGAGGGGAGAATCAGTCATCGGGGGACAAATACTCTTTTTTGCCTTTCAGCTCACACTTCCACCAGTCCTCATCTTTCCCACTTTCTGGTGGGTGAGAACTCTGCTGGGTAAATGCCTTTCCTGAGAAAGAAAGCCTCAACTAGGTGGGTGGTTCTGAAACAAAAATAGTGGCAAAGACCTGGCTGATGGAGAAGTATCCAAGGAAGTTTCGTGGGATCACCTTGTCTCTTCAAAAGCAGCTGGGCTCCAGATTCACAGATTAAAGGCATAGTTCCTTTGATACAAGGGTCAGTGTGTCTCAAGTTACCAGCCACAGTCAGTGGCTCCCTTGAAGTATATAAAGTTCTCACAAGTGTGGGGGAGGAGGGAAAGATTTTCAGAATTCCCTGTGGTGTTTATCCAAAATACTCATACTTGTCCTCACCACCCACTCCAACCCTCTGGTCTATCACAGTTGGCTGTGGGGTAAGGAGTCAACTATGCACAGTTCAGAAAAGCTCCCTAGGTGATTTTGATTCACTGCCCTTTCCTCTCCCACAGTACTGTCACCTCTAGTCCTACTTGAGAACTGTTGAACTGAGAATTACCCAGCCCCTTGGGTTACTTTGGGAATATTGTGGCTACATGGAGTCTATAAATGAAGTGCCTGGTAACACACACACGTGCGCTCGCACACACACACACACACACACACACACACACACACACACCTTGGACCTTAAATAAGACAATGGATGGGATTAGACATATGCAGTCACCTGAAGGACAAGGGTGGCTCCTCTGTGTAATTGAAGATATTAATAGCCCTGAAGAATGTGTCAAACTGAATGGGTGGGTAGATCTGGCTTCTTTCATTTAGCATGTTTTCAAAGTTTATTCACATTGTAACATGTATCAGTACTTCATCCCTTTTTATGGCTGAATAACGTTACCTTGCATATACATACCACAATTTGTTTATCCATTTACCCACTGATGGACATTTGGGTTTTTTCCACCTTTTGGCCATTATGAATAGTGCTGTTATGAGCATGCATGTTATGTGTATTTATTTTGAGTACTAGTTTATTGCCTGATGGGTTTTTTATTTTTATTTTTATTTATTTATTTAGTTTTTTTGCGGTACGTGGGCCTCTCACTGTTGTGGCCTCTCCCATTGCGGAGCACAGGCTCCGGACGCACAGGCTCAGCGGCCATGGCTCACAGGCCTAGCCGCTCTGCGGCATGTGGGATCTTCCCGGGCCGGGGCACGAACCCGCGTCCACCTGCATCGGCAGGCGGACTCTCAACCACTGCGCCACCAGGGAAGCCCGAGGGCTTTTTAACTTAAGATACTTATAGTACTCAAAAATTTTCTGAGTACTTGTTTTTAATTCACTTGGGTATATACCTAGGAGTGGAATTGCTGGATCATATGGTAATTCTATGTTTAAATTTTTGAGGAACTACCAAATTATTTTCCACAGTAGCTGAACCATTTTACATTCCTACCAGCAACATGAGAGTGTTCCAGTTTCTCTGCATAATCTGTCTTTTTTATTATAGTCATCCTAGTAGGTGTGAAGTGGTACCTCATTGTGGTTTTGATTTGCATTTCCCTAATGATGTTGAGCATCTTTTCATGTACTTTTTGTCCATTTGTGTATCTTAGAGAAATGTCTGTTCAGGTATTTTGCCAATTTTTGAATTGGATTGTCTTTCTATTGTTGAGTTGTAAAAGTTCTTTATATATTATGGATACTAGATGCTTATCAGATATATAATTTGCATATATTTTTACCTGTTCTGTAGGTTGTCTTTTCATTGTCTTAAAAATGTTCTTTGATGCACAGAAGTTTTTAATTTTGATGAAGTCTTAATCTATTTTTTCTTTGGTCGCTAATGCTTGTGGTATTATATCTAAGAATCTGTTGCCAAGTCCAAGATCATATTTACCCTTGTTTTCTTTTAAGAGTTTTGTGACTTTAGCACCTATATTTAGGTCATTTATCCATTCTGAGTTAATTTTTATTTATGGTGTGAGGTAGTAATCCAACCTCATTTTTCTGTGTGTTGTTATCTAATTTTCCCAGCACCATTTGTTGAAGAGACTATACTTCCCTTATTCAGTGGACTTGGCACCCTTGTCAAAAAATCAACTGGCCATAAATATATGGGTTTATTTCTGGTTTCTCAATTCTCTTTGATTGGTCTATATGTTTATCCTTATGCCAACACCACATTGTTTTGATTACTGTAACTTTGTAGTAAGTTTTGAAATTGAAATTGGGAGGTTTTAATTTTCCTACTTTTTTTCGTCTTTTTCAATATTATTTTAGCTATTCAGAGACCTTTTCAATTCCATGTGAATTTGAGGATTGGCTTTCCATTTCTACCAAAAAAAAAAGAAAGTCATTAGAGTTATAATAGGGATTGCATTGAATGTGTAGATGACTTTGGATAGTATTGCCATCTTAACAATATTGTCTCTGATCCATGAACATGGAATGTCATTTATTTAGGTCTTCTTTAACTTTTTTCATCAGTATTCTGTAGCTTTAAGTGTACAAGTCTTTCATCTCCTTGGCTACAATTATTCTCTGGTATTATATTCTGGAGGAAGATGCTAAAATGACCATTTTAAGTCATAAATAAGATGACTGTTCTTACTGGTGTGTGGAGAATAGACCTTACAGAAGAAAGGGTGGAAGCAGGGAAATGTGTTGGATATTCCTGGTGAGAGATGATGGTGGCATGGACAGTGAGGTGGTCTTGGGAATGGGAAGGAGAAGTTGGATTCAGGATACATTTTGAAGGTAAAGCCAAAAGATGGGATTTGCTGGGATATTAGAAATAACAAAGTTAAGGATCACTTCAAGGTTTGTTTTTTGTGGTTTTTTTGCGGTACGTGGGCCTCTCACTGCTGTGGCCTCTCCTGTTGCGGAGCACAGGCTCCGGACGCACAGGCTCAGCGGCCATGGCTCACGGGCCCAGCCGCTCCGCGGCATGTGGGATCTTCCCGGACCGGGGCACGAACCCGTGTCCCCTGCATCGGCAGGCAGACTCTCAACCACTGCGCCACCAGGGAAGCCCACTTCAAGGTTTTTGATCTAAATAACTGGTGAAGGGTGGTGCCATTTACAGAGGTGGAGAACACTAAACAAGGTACAAAGGAAAAACAAAGAATTCTGTTTGGATAAGTTGAGTTTGAGTTGTCTATTAGACATGGGTAGTAGTTATCACAATTTGTAATTACATATTTAGTTTTTGTGTCTTTATTAACTGCTGTATCAGTTAACAGTAAACAGTAGACAGTAAACTCCATGAAAGCAAGAACCAAATCTTTCTTATTCAGTGTTATATCCCTAACACCTAACATGTAACTTAGTAGATTATCATTAAGTGTATCTTAATAAATAAATCAAAATGCAAAGTCAGGTCCACCTCTTCTTTTCTGTATACTTGGTTTATAACACTACTTTCAGATGCACATTTTTATATTTTATTATTTCTGCATTTCTAGCACTTTTTCTATTTCTGTAAGAAGTGGGGTTCTTGTATTCATAATTTAATAAATCATGAAATGCCTCTCACCCCATCTCCTGACTCTCTCTTTACCTTTCCATTCATGCAATCTCTGGCACAATGACATACCTTAACAAATGTCAAGAAAAGAAGACCTGGAACTTCCCTGGTGGTCCAGTGGTTAAGACTCTGCACTTCCACCGCAGCGGGGGCAGGTTCGATCCCTGGTCGGGGAATTAAGATTCCCTGTGCCACGTGGCACGACCAAAAAAAAGAAGAGACCTGATACTTCTCAATAACAGTAGTAATTATTGGTGCAAACCATGTGCCGGGTACTGTGTAAAATGGTTTTATATCACCTCGTGTAATGCTCACAACAAATGTATCAGCATAAAGCCTGAAGCATTTTTTTTTTTTTAGTATTAGAGTCACATGCTTTGGAATGTGAGCTTATCTTTATAGCCAAAAAGAACAGTTGAGATGGGTACATTAATTTATTTAAGTGAATATATATCAGTGTCATTTTTTTTAAAGGTACTGACTTGTGCTAGCATAATAAAGCCCTGGAGAATCTTGCAATTGGGCAAATGAGTATCTTAAGTTAAAAAATCCATCAGGCAATAAACATTTACTGAGCCCTACTATAAAGGTATTGGTAGGGGGAAACAGATAAAGGATATGAGCTTAGCTGGGGAGAGCTAGATCTAGAACAGCGTTGGGTTATCAGCAAGCCCTGGAAATCTGTCCATTGGTAGCCTCTCACCCCCTCTATTAATCTCAAGGGGGTCACAGGAGGCCCTCTACATCTGAGTATGATTTGTAAATGCTTCTAAATAGCACCCTCCTAAAAAATTCCAATAGCCAACCCACAGCAATGTGTCTTAGAGTGGAGGCTCCAGAAGTGAATGCTGTTCTGAAGTGAGATACCTTGCTAAGGAAGGCAGGACGCTATGTCAAAAGGACACAGACCATCCCCTTCCACCCTGAGTGTGAGCAGTGCTTGATGACTTGCTCTCAAAGAATATGGTATGAAAGAAAAGGGGTGGGAAGTAACTTTACCATGGAGAAATCTAGCAAACATTACCTCAGCCAGATGTCCAAGGTCAGCATCAACAGTGATATGTCATCTTGATAGCATGTGCCCCTGATATGATGTGATGAGAATGACACTTCACCTCTATGGTCTTCCTACCAAAAATCAAAGCCCCAGTCTAGCCCTGAGAAAAATATCGGACAGACACAAATTGAGGGACATTCTGCAAAATACTTACCATTACTCTTCAAAACCTTCAAGATGATCAAGAACAAGAAAAGTCTGAGAAACTGTCACAGACCAGAGAGGCTAAGGAGACATGACACCTAGATATTAGTGGTAATTCTTCTGTGGTTCAAGTGTTTTCACTTCTTTAGTGAGAGGTACTTCCTTAGTGTGGTGGTAAAAGTAAAAGCTATAGGGTTAGCTGGCCCTGCGTTTGAATACGAGCTCTCCTCACTTACTAACTGTGAGAACTTGATCAACTTAAACTCTTTGAGCCTCAGTTTACTCCTCTACAAGCAGAAATAAAATCAATAGTATCAACTTCATAGAACTGCCATCATGCTGAAATTAGTTAATGTTTGTGACATGCTTGGTATCAGGTCTGGCACATAGTGAACAATAATATGAGTTATTATTGAATTCATCTTTCTTTATTTTAGTACATGTTATGATATAGAGATTTAAGCTTTCTTTTTACCCCCGGTCTTTAACCACTTTGTTCCAGCACTTTCTGAATGATCCATCATTTCCTAATTGATAGGAAAATGCCAATTCCAAATGCCACACAATAATACTTATACATACTTTTATTTGTTAGGGGCTTTCTATTCTGTTTCATTGGTTTGCCTGTTTATTCTTGCACAATTAGCACACTGTTTTACTTTGTAGCTTTGTGTAGGTTTGTAATATGTTTTATAATGACAAGTAGGTACATGGAGGGTATTGATAGTACCTTCCTCATAAGTTTGTTGGGAGGATTAAATGAGAATATACTGAAGAACTTAAAAGAGTCCCCCTACATAGGTAGCACTTAACTTAATGATAACTGTTACTATTAAAGAACTGACTATGATCTGAATATACTCTAACAGAATGGACTTTAGGGCAATTAAAATAATATATTGTTTGAAAAATCTGCTCACGCTAGGTTAGGTCTTCAGATAAAACATCTTCCGAATTTACACCGGCATATCTTTGTAGCCCAAATGTGTTCTGAGAAGTTTATCCAGAATATGGAGGCATGGGCAGCAGACGCAGACCCTGGCTGTTTTTTTGTGAACCTCAGACCCCAGTTTGCATCCAGCATTTCACCAGAGCTGAGCTTTTCTGCCTAGTTACTAGGTTTGGGAGCATGGCGTTAAAAATACGATTATCCAGATTTATTTGGTAGTAACACGTTCTGACAGTATTTAGCCTACAGGCCATGTACATTTCCATCATCTCTTCTCAGTAAAGCGTTTGCCTGGAGCTATGTCATATGTCTAGAAATACTGCCTTCTCAATTGTCAACAGAGTAAAAGAGAGTCATTTCTTAAATTTGTCTGGGACGTTGTAGTTTGCAAAGCACTCTCCTATCCATTATCATTCAATCCACAAGCAAACACTCCAGAGAGACGGGCAGGGTGATCATTTCCACTTAGCGGCTGTGGAAACGGAGGCTTCTAAGGATAAGTCACAGCCAAGTTGGCTGGGCTTCTTCTCACTCATGATCTGTCTCTGTACCCTACAGCAGGCTTCCCACAAATCCTGGGTTCCCCGAAATATTCAACAAGTTGACGTGGGCCCTTTCTCTTGGTATTTGTTCACCTATATTTTTTCAGCTTGTCCAATATATCCCCCTGTTTAGAGCCACAAAATTGAACAGTTACACTTTTTTCAGGTCAGGTGAGGCTGGCCTCAGTCCACTAGAGCATCACAGGCTCTCTGCATCCAGGCCCTTGCAGTTTTGTCACTGCGGTGGACACCCCTGGTTAGAGGATAAAGGCTGGAATTCTGAAGTGACTCCAAGCAGGTCCATAGTTGCCCTAAGTAATAATGGTGATATACAATCTGTTACCATGACACAAATCTAGGCATACTGAGGTACCCCTGGAAAAAATACTCTGCTATCTCTCAGGCAGGCCAGTAACTTATTATTTATTTATTTTTGGCTGCATTGGGTCTTCGTTGCTGTGTGTGGGCTTACTCTAGTTGCAGCGCTACTCTTCGTTGGCGTTGTGCAGGCTTCTCATTGCGGTGGCTTCTCTTGTTGCAGAGCACTGGGCTCTAGGTGTGCGGGCTTCGGTAGTTGTGGCACGTGGGCTCAGTAGTTGTAGCTTGCGGGCTCTAGAGCACAGGCTCAGTAGTTGTGGCGCACGGGCTTAGTTGCTCCACGGCATGTGGGATCTTCCCGGACCAGGGCTCGAACCCGTGTCCCCTGCATTGGCAGGCGGATTCTTAACCACTGCACCACCAGGGAAGTCCCAGTAACTTATGTTTTTAATTGGTGGTGTGCAGTAGATTAAGATAATTTTGCTAACTTCTTTTAACAAATAAGGATAATAAATAACTATCATCATAAAACAACAATATGGGGACATTCACACCAAAAAGGTAGGAGAGAGAGAATCTTAGAATAAGGAATGGTACATTTAGCTCTATGAAGAACTCACAAATCATCCTTATATTTCTTGTTCTACAGAGGTCTCTGTGAAACACTTCAATCAGGCATTTGCTCTGAGACTGGCATTTGGAAACACTTCCCTGGGAGTTATAACACTTTTTCCCTAGTATCCTTGACTCCTGCTGTGTTCAGAGCAGGGGAATTTCAGGCCTAAGAAGACGTGTGTATGGACTAACAATAAAATTTCTCTGTACATCTGAATTGGAGCCAAGACTTGTGAATCATCCTCTCTGGATATACTATTAAAAGAAGTGGACATGATATAATTAGGTATCATTTGCAACAGTGTATTGGTTGGGACAACACGTTAATCCCAGAAAGTCTTAGCTTGGGAATAATTATGGAATCTGCAGTCAGCAGAGGGAAGCACCTGATTTGATGTCACGTTATGGTAAACCATGGAATTGTCATCCACCAATGAGATCTTGACCTTCCTATGTGACCAATACCCATTTTAGAAAACCCTATTGTGAGATTTAGGCAGACATCATAAATTTCATTATAAAGTCAAAAGCATGTTACTAAAAGAAGGCAAGGGGGGCTTCCCTGGTGGCACAGTGGTTGGGAGTCCGCCTGCCAGTGCAGGGGATGCGGGTTCGTGCCCCGGTCCGGGAAGATCCCACATGCCGCGGAGCGGCTGGGCCCATGAGCCATGGCCGCTGAGCCTGCGCTTCCGGAGCCTGTGCTCCGCAACGGGAGAGACCACAACAGTGAGAGGCCCGCGTACCGCAAAAAGAAGGCAAGGGATAGAGAGAGGGTAATAATGTTTTTTGAGTGTCTACTTTGTGCCAGATACATGCAAAAAACCAAATATCATTCACAATAAAATCGAAAAATTAGTCATCTTTATTTGACAAGTGAGGAAATTGAGGTGGAAGATAGAGAATTTGAAAAGTTTGTACAGCTGTAAAGTGGCAGAGTTCAAGTCTGTCTGACTCCAAAACCATGCTCTTTACATAATACTACCAGAGGAAACAGAACCAAGACCTAGAGTTCCAACATCTTTTATCATGGTGAAATGTAAACAATGAAACTAAAAATACTTGCAGGTTAAAACTAGTGGGGAACTTCCTGAACTTGACAATGAACATCTATAAAAAACCTACTGATAACATCATACTTAATGCTGAAAGACTGAATGTTAGAAGGTTGTTTCCTAAGACTGAGAACAAGGCAGGGAAGTTTGTTCTCACCACTTCTATTAAACAGTTCATTGAAGGTCCTAACTAGTGCAATAAGTCAAGAAAGATAAATAAAAGGCCTAAATATTGGAAAGGAAGAGATAAACTTTTTATTTATAGATTAATAAGATTAGAGAATCCTCAAGGATCTAGAAGAAAAAGCTACTACAACTAATAAATGAATTTAGCAAGACCACAGAATACAAAGTCACTATAAAAAATGTATTTCTATATAACAGCAATGAACCAGTGGAAAATGAAATTTAAAAACCAATGCCATTTACAATAACATTAAAAATCTTGAAATACTTCCAGATAAATTTAAAATAATATGTTCAAGATCTGGTGTTGTTCAAGAATAATACAATGTTGTTCAATAATAATATGTTCAAGAACCTGGACTTCCCTGGTGGCGCAGTGTTTGGGAGTCCGCCTGCCAGTGCAGGGGACGAGGGTTTGAGCCCTCGACCAGGAGGATCCCACATGCCACGGAGCAACTAGGTCCGTGCGCCACAACTATGGAGCCTGCGCTCTGGAGCCCACGAGCCACAACTGCTAAGCCTGCGTGCTGCAACTATTGAAGCCCACGCACCTAGAGCCCGTGCTCCACAACAAGAGAAGCCACCTCAATGAGAAGCCCACGCACCGCAGTGAAGAGTAGCCCCTGCTCCTCGCAACTAGAGAAAGCCCGCGCACAGCAACAAAAACCCAATGCAGCCAAAAATAAATAAATTTATAAAAAAGACCTGTACACCAAATAGTACAAAACATTGCTTGGGAAAATTAAAGAAAACCTAAATAAACAAAGAGATATACTGCGTTCATGGGTTGGAAGACTCAGTGTTGTTAAGATGTCAATTCTCCTCAAACTGATCTATGAACTCAATGAAGTAACAATCCAAATCCCTGAAGGCTTTTTTTTTTTTTGGTTAGAATTTGACAAGCTGATTTCAAAATTTATATGGAAGTGCAAATGACCTAGAATAACCAAAACAGTTTTGGAAAAAAAAGAACTGAGGTGGAGGATTTAAATTACTTGATTTCAAGATGTAATTTAAAGCTATATTTATTAAGACAATATGGTATTGGCATAAGGACAGACACAATTCAGTGAGACAGAATAGAATTTACAGAAGTAGACCTACACATATCTGGTAAAATTATCTTTCAACAAAGGTACTAAGGTAATTCAATGGCGCAAAGATAGTCTTTTCAACAAATGATGCTGGGACGACTGGATATCCAAATGGGGGGAATCCCCCCAAAACCCTTTGACCCTTACCTCACCACCATATACAAAAATAAACTCTGAATCATAGACTTAAATGTAAAAGATAAAAATATAAGAAAAAAAATCCTGTGGCCTTATGGTAGGCAAGAATTTTATAGACAGGGCACCAAAGCACAAGCCATAAAAGAAAAAAATTGATGAATTTCACTTTATCAAAATTTAAAACTACTGTTCTTCAAAAACACTGTTAAGAAAAGTTGAAAAAGCAAGCCATAGACTGGGGGAAAATATTCACAATACATATATATAACAAAAGACATATACAGAATATATAAAGGATAGCTACCCTCAATGTTTCAAAAGGGCACTTCACCAAAAAAGTTATACAAATGACCAATGAGAACATGAAAATATGGTTACCATCATTAGTAAGAAGGGAAATACAAATTAAAACCACAAAGTAATACCACCATGCATCCACTAAAATGGCCATAATTAAAAAGATTATGGTCCCAGGTGTTGGTGAGGATGAGCAACTGGAACTCATAATTTATTGGTGAAAAAGTAAAATGTTACTTATAACTTTGAAAATAGTTTGGCTGTGTCTTATAAAAGTAAACATACACTTACATTACTATCCAGCATTCCTATTTCGAGGTCTTTACTCAAGGGAAATGAAAACATATGTCCACACAAAAATCTATATACATACATTTATAGCAGCTTTATTTATAATTGCCCGAAGCTGGGAATAACCCCAAAGTTCATCAACTGATGGATGGATAAGCAAACTGTGTGATCCACCTATGCAATGGAATACTACTCAATGATAATAATAATAAAAAGATCTACTCCTACGTGCAAAAACATGGGTGAATCTCAAAAACATTTTAAGTGAAAGAAAACTTACATGAGAGTAATTACTGTATAATTGCATTTACATGATATTCTAGAACAGGCAAAACTAATCTATAGGGATGGGAAGCAAAAAAAGTGGTTCCTTGGGTCAAGGGTGGGAAGGATTGACTGAAAAGGGACAAGGATAGAAATGCTCTGTATTTTGATTGGGGTAGTGATTACATGGTGTCACTATGTATGCTTGTCAAAATTTATTAAAGTTAAAATATTTATTGGATATACACTACAGATCCATAATATTGACATAAAAAGTAAAAATTAAAATTTGAATTGATTTTTTGAATTGAAAATTTTTAAGTCCTAATTGTGTCCTTGTGCTAGCTACTGTATAAAAAGGATTGCCCAGATGCTGTCTCAGGTTGTAAACAAGTGCTCTTTATTTGGAAATGATGGCCTGCCTAGGTAGATAAATAGAGGTGAAGTATCTGTCCAAGTAGAAGCCATTGCTCTGAAGTTTGATTTTTATTACCAGAGGACGACTTATAATCTGAAATATACCAGCAGCAACAGATGTTGAAGGCAGAAGACAGGGGTAACATCATAGGGATGCCTGTGGAGAAAAATGACAAGGCCATGGGAATTCCATCCAGTGTGGTAGGAAAGTCATTAGATGCCCTCATCTCTTTAAGCGTGGAAGAATTCCTGAAAGGGCAAGATTGAGAGACTAAGGAAGAGAAGACATTCACACTCTGGCAGCCTGGAGTTCAGAGTGGATCACAGTAGGCATTCCCTCACCTGGGAGAATAAAATTAGAGAGAAACATTGAGTGATGGATGGACCCACTTGTAGGCATCTACCCTAAAGACATATTTGCATGCATGTGTAAGGAGCATGGATGGGAACACTTGTGAAAGCCTTGTTTGTAAAAGCTAAAAAATGTAAGCAACTTAAATGGAAAATGATATAATAAAGTAAGGCATACCTGCTCTGTAGCAGACCCTGTCAGTGCTGTACCCATAGAACCTGGGATTTACGATGTCTCTGTATGCCTGCTGACTTTTTACTGCTAGCACCTGCATCTCCTTGTCTGAGGACTTTCTCTGGCCACCAGAGTGCTCTCTGCCCAGGAGCATGGCAAACCAAAAGTACTGGGGAATGAATCCCTCTCTGAAGCAGCCCTCAACCAATGGTAGATGGGAGGTGATGCCCCAGCTCTCTTCAGGTAGAGGGTTCCACACTCAGGTCATACACTGACTCCCAGAGTTCCCCGAGGACTTGAGCTCTGGTTACCTACAGTGATGACTTGCTTGATAAAACACCTTTTATTGGCTTCCTTCCCTTCGTTGTCTCACTTCCCCATCCCTCTACTGGTATTTTCTAGTATCACCTCTCACATAAAGTACTTGTGGTTGAATCCTTGTTTCAGGGTCTCCTTTCGAATTAAACATTTTGAAAGAACAAAGCAGAACAATAAATACATTAGATAATTACGAAAAGATCCCCAAAACATATTGTTAAGTGAAAAAGCATGTTATAAAGACTAGATGTGTAGGATAATACCACATATTTTTTTTTAACATCTTTACTGGAGTATAATTGCTTTACAATGGAGTGTTAGTTTCTGTAGCACGTTTTTTGTTTTTTGGTGGGTTTTTTTTTGCGGTACGCGGGCCTGTCCCTGTTGTGGCCTCTCCCGTTGCGGAGCACAGGCTCCGGACGCACAGGCTCAGCGGCCATGGCTCACGGGCCCAGCCGCTCCGCGGCACGTGGGATCTTCCCGGACTGGGGCACGAACCTGTGTCCCCTGCATCGGCAGGCGGACTCTCAACCACTGCGCCATCAGGGAGGCCCTGTAGCACATATTTTTAAAACACACACACAAAAAACATATATTTCTATTTCTGTGTGTGTGTGTGTGTGTTTGTGTAAATGACCATAAAATAGTCTAGTTGGGATGCACACTTATCTGAGAATAATGGTTACCTCCGAGGAGAGTAGGACTGGATGAGAGGGTCAAAGGAGAATTTGGTTAAATAGAAAATGGAAAAATTTTAAACAACAATCTATTTGTGAATTATTTGTGTTTAAAAAAATAAGATAAAAATACTTTATAATGTGATGGACGAGCTCGTTTTACTTCAACTTAAGAACCAACACTGGGCACTGGGGATGCAGAGAAAAACAGGAACACAGTCTCTGCCCTTAGGGAGCTCCCAGAGCATCAGACAAGTAAACATCTGTGATGCTGTGTTATAAGCACCATGAGAGAAATAAGCAGAAGGGGCTATGGGAACCCAGAGATGGGGGCCCAGTTAGCCATCTCTAGAAGAAAACTCCATTCCTCCCTCACCTCCCCTGTGGAGAGTTAGGTACACTTCAACCAAAATGACTAGGGTTCAATCAGCACAGCTGAAAGTGTAACAATTAAGAATTAAGCAAATCAAGTGCTTGCCACCCAGTCAGAATACAGATGGTTTTAATAGAAGACTCATGATATCCCTGGAGGGGTGTCCCAGAGGGGGAATTTATCAGTGTTTCCGGTACCACCAGGGATCTCCAGTCAGGCAATTACATTGGTAAAATGACCTTGGCTCTTCAGATGTCCCACCAGCCTCCCCTCCACTCCTCCACCCTGTGCCCTGATACCATGCCCACTGAGCAACCTTCTGCCAATGATTTAGTTTCCTGTGGAGGCTTGCCTAGTGGGAGAAAATGTACTGACATGAGGAGGCAAATGTTAAATCTAGTTGTCAGTTATATTTTTCACTGAAAGACAGTGAAGTGGCCTGTTTCTTGCTTCTGGGCCTTTATTATGAGGCCCTTAGCCCAGTGGTTCCAAGCTTGCTGCAAACACATTAGAATCTACTGTGAAGATTTAAAAAATACTGATGCCCAGGCCAGACCCCATACCAGATAAATGGGGTGGATGGATGCCAGGCAGTGATCAGCTGCCACGTGCCTTAGGAGACTGTTGTGTGTATCTCTTCCCAGTTCCACCTTTAGTGAAGTCATACTGGTAACTTGAAATCAACCATGGTAGAAGTTTTCATACCATGGAAATGGGTTACAAATCAGAGCTTTTTTTTTTTCTTTCTTTCTAAAGAGCTGAGTGTTAAACATTTACCATCACATCACTGAAGCCAGGCTTTCAGTAATTTTTAAAGATCCCCAGGTGATTCCAATTTGCAGCAAGGCATTGGAACCCGTCTTATTCTTTGCCTACACAGTGCTCAGTGTGGTCTTAGAGAACTTGGTTTCACCTGCTAATCTAGGAATGGCGATTTAAGGCCGCAGCTCTCTTTGTAACCTGGGATCACTGTGTTTGAGGGCTTTTAGGGAGGGCAAACTTTATTCCATCCTGGAGGCTGAGCTCTGCAACTTGATGTACTGGGAGTGGATAGGTGGAAGTTTTGTACGAGGCTCCTCATTGCCCTTTTAGTGAAAAGTATCTTATCACATTTGGAGTCCAAGCTGAAAATGGATCCATAGGACATTTCCTGTATGATATTATGAAAGATGCCTTATTTTATTGTTTGTCCAATGCATGTGAGTTATACTTTCAGTTATTGATTTAAGAAGTCAGAATGACAAAGGGCACCTATAAATGTTAAACATATCAATTTTATCACATAGTTTAAAACTTTTTAATAAAACTAAGATAAAATGTTCATCACTGATTCACCTGGGAAGGGGGAAAGTGTTGAACGTTGCCTGGTTCTCCTGGCCAAGGACATGAGTCAGGGCTAAAGTTTGGTCTTGGGGTTTGGAGTTGGGACGAATATCTCACCCAGGGGCTGAAAGATGGAGAGGGGTAAGATGAGACCAAAGTCCTCAGATTCATGCAAAGGGAGCTCTCGTGGGGCTTAAGCTATGTTGTTGAGTTGAGCTCTGGGGATGATAGAAGGCTTCAGAAGGCCTGGACAACTCATGAACCTGGATTTGTCTGGCCTTACCCAGTCCCAGCTTCTTACCATGACCCGTTTCTCTGAAGAGCACTGGGAATGGAGACACCAGGGGAAAAATTGATCAATAACCAATACCTAGAAATGGGAAGGAAGCTACCTGTATTGAGTGGCTGATCTGTGTCAGGCACTGTGCTAGGTCTTTCATATGTTAATACATAACCTTATTTAATCCTCTCAATATCCCTTCGCAGTAGATATTTTCTACTTCAAAGTAGATGAAGAAACTAAAGCTCAAAAGTGTTAAGTGCTCAAAGCCGCATAGTCTCCGCAGACAACTCATGGGGGGGAGCCAGTTCTTGGAAGAAAGGGAAGATCACCTCCCACTTCCTGCACATTCTATTCCTGCTTATGCATTCTGATGTCCTGCGTGCTTTTTTTAGGCTTTAAGTGCTATCCTGCTGAGTCACTTCCAACTTCTTGTTCATCATGCTCAGCACTCGAAAATGGAGCAGAATGGAAAGGGCCAGATATTGTACTGTCTGGTGATGTGTTTAAGGGGAATTGAGTGTCTGTCAGGCCGGCTCCATGTGGATGGAATGCTGGGGACGTGAACTGAGCAGTGCCCGAAGTGTATTTCTCATCTGACACGTAGGACACTTTGCCTTGGAGTGTAATACTAATAATAACCACTCCACTTACTGCCCCCATGAGGAGCCGGGCAGGCCCTGGGCTTGTGCTTTCCATTATTGTCTATTTGAATCATCGCAACTGTTGGAGAAGTAAGGGATCCTCTCTATTTTATGGACAAGGAAATTCAGACTAAGATAGGTTAAGGAACTTGCCCAAGATCATACAGCTAGTAAGGGGCAGAGCAGGGATTCAAACCCTATATCTGTGCTGTCTAATATGATAGCCACTAGCCACGTGAGGCTATTGAGCACTTGAAATGTGACTAGTACGATGGAGGAAACTGAATTTTTGATTTAGTTGAGATATGCTGTTAATGCAAAATACACACCAGATTTCGAAGACTTAGTATCAAAATATATATACATATATACACAATCTTTTTTTTTACATTGATTATATGTTTAAAATAACAAATTTTGGATATGTTGATTTAGATAAAATATATTAAATTACAAATAGAATTAGTTTCTTTTAACTTTTTAATATGACTACTAGAACATTTAAAATTTTTTATGTTACTCTCTATATTTCCATTGGACAGAGCTGATCTAAATCATGGACATTAAATAGTCACTAGACTAGTGATTTCCCAATATTTTTTATAAATTTTTGGAGCATAAATCCCCAATTTACATGTTTTATTTATTTATACATAATATACATGTACACAACTCTGTATATTATGTACATTATAAAACACTGACAAAATGGACACTTTAAAAAGATGAAATAAAAAATAAGCAAAAATAGAAGTTGTACTAATTTCCTTGTGGAGCCCAGTGGCTCACTTTGTGCACCGCTTGGTGTGTGCACACATCATTTTGGAAACTCTCGCACCAGACTTAGAGCTCCTTCCTGAAGGGCAGACTGTTAATTTGTGTCTCCCTTCCCCTATTGTTGCACCTAGCACAATGCCTAGATAGAGTCGGTGCTCAGTAAATATCTGTGGCAGGAATAAATAGCTCTTCATATGCAATAATTTTCTGGTGAATTGGATGTATTTCTTTATTTCACACGCATTGAGCACTTTCTAGGTGCCAGGTGCTATACTAGATACAGAAAAGTAAAGTTGACTCAGCCCCTTTAGGCCAGTGCTTCTCAAACTTTAGTGCATGTAAGAATCACCTGGAGGGCTTATTAAACAGATTCCTGCCCCCCACCCCCAAGATTCTGATTGAAAGAGAATGAACATATATTGCCAGGAACTTTAAAATGTATCACCTTAATTTAATCCCCAACTCTACTTGATGAGGCATATATTATTACCTTCATTTTCAGTCGAGGCAACTGAAACTCAGAAAAGTTAAATTGCCTAAGTCATAAAGCTAGTGAATAGCAGAGCTTGGACTGGTACCCACTTCTGTTCTCAGAAACGCATGCAAATCTTTATTACCTTCACCTTTTAGACTCTGCCCAAGGAACCGGGCATATCACAGAGTGAGACAGACAAGCTTTCTGTCCTGGTCAAACTCAGAAAACAATTAAAAAATAAAGAGTTCTCAGTGCTATGAGGGATACGGTAGTGCCTTGTTATATATCTATATAACAGAAGCACTTACTCTACCACAGGGTTAGGGAAAGCTTTCCAGAAAAAAAAGTGAAGACCTGAACTATAAGTTAGAGGAGTGGAGTGGGGAGTGTTTGGAGCTGAAGATATGCTTGAAGGCTTGGAGGCAACAAACCATTTTGAGGAACTGAAAGAAATTCAGAATGTCTGGAGCATAGAGGGTTGAGGTGAGAGATAAGACTGCTGAGGAAGGCGGGAACCAGATCTAGCTGGGCTATTTAGACTTATTGACTTTTTTCAAAGGTAGGGGTGTGGTCAGACTTGTATTTTTAAAAGATTGCAATGCTCTCAGTGGAGGGTGGATTAGAGGAGAGCAAGCCTGCAGGCAGGGAGATGCGTTAATTAAAGATGCTAGTGGCATGCATTTGGGTAATACTGTGGTGACTGGGGAGAAGGGTGTGTGTGTTTAGAAGTGTTCAAAAGCGTTTAAGACTTGATGATTGACTAGAAGGGAAGGAGTGGGCAGGCAAAAGAGGAATCAATGATGATTTCCAGGATTGAGTGCACAATTTTAGTAAGGGTAAGGTACTGTAAGCTTATTATTTCATATTTTTAAAGAAAAATAAATTAAGATAAGTGAGGTTATGTGAAAGTGAAAGATGTTATTTTAGTAAGATTTCAATGACTAGAACTTATTAGAAAATATGGGAGAAAATTACAGTCTTTGTGGCTAAGTTTATTATTTTTATTGTCTTAATTAGTATCAATAGCCCTATCGTTCAATGAGCATGTAGTTGTGAAAACGAAATAGCGCGTCTTTCTGCCACTATGAGGATTAGCCATGGAGGACCAGCTATAGGCTATGAACTGTCAGTCTACTGAGTTTCTTCAGTGACTGTCTTGTTGAATAACCTTGGTTGAGTTTCTGAAGCTCGACATCCCCTTTTGCTCCTATTTCTCCACACCTGATGTTTTTAAAAGGAGTAGTAGATGATTCCAATCAATGGATGATTTGGACTCCGCCTTCTTCATCTAGGTCCCGCCCCCGTCTTTAGACCACACCCCTTACACTTGGCCCCGCCCCTTGATCATCGCTGATATGACAGCGAATTCGCCACAATCCTGACCTATAGGAGACCTGAAGGGTGGGACCGAGATCAGTCTTTTTTTCCATTTGTCAAATCAAGTGTCTATCTGGTCCCAGTCTCATCCCACTTCCTCTTCAAGCCAATGATTGGTTGCTCTGTTCTTGGTGCCCGGCTCACGATTGGTTCTTTCGTTCCACCCCTCTCTTCCAGCTTTTGCAGGCGGGATTAGCACGCAGCTTCCTGCTCCTGCCAAAAAAATAAAAGAAGAAAAAGAAAAGAGGAGAGAGGCGAAAGAAAATGTCACGGAGATCTTTGGTGTTTAATTCGCTTTTGGTCTTGTCGGTCAGGCCCAACTCTGCCTTTTGATTGGTCTTTCGATCTGCCCATCCCGGCTCGGGGGCGGGATTTCCCCAGGAGACCCACACTCTGTCGCCACTGGCCGAACAGTGCGCCTGTCTGAAGCTCCCGGCCCGGGATTGGAGGCGGACGCGGACAGGTGGGCGTGGATTGGCTAGGGTAGCCGGTCAGTGTGAGGCGGGGGCGGGGCCTCGGCGGCTGGTTGCGCGTGTCCGCCGCTGGCTCCGCTCTATCCGGCTTTGCTAGGGGAGGTGAGTCCGGCCGCGGCGGCACCGGCGGCTGAGGAGGCGGCGGCTCGAGGAGAAAGCGGCCGCGGCGGCTGAGGAGAAAGCGGCCGCGGGGACGGAAGCCGGGTGGGGGGGAGGGGGGGAGACGGAGCAGCCTTGAGCCCTGCGGGGGCCGTCGCGCGGGGGGACCCACCCGCTCTCCCCCCCAACCCTCCTCAGCAGAAGCAGCCGGCGGCGGGGGCAGGAGTCAGCCCGCTTCCGACTGCACCCCGCCCGTCTCCCGGGGCTCCCATTCTTTGGCCCCGGGACCTTAACCTCCTCCCGGGGCGGTTCCCTGTGTCTGGGCGTCCGAGTGCTGCCCACCTCTCTTTCATTGCTCCCCGCACCTCCTTACCTTCACTTTGCCCCGGTTCTCTTTCTCCTCTCTGTCCTGCCCTGTCGCCTCCTCTGCTCACTCTGTCCCTCCTGCCTCCTTCCCTGGCTCTTTTCTGTTCGGGAAAGTTTAGTACCCCCCCCCGCCCCCCCAATCAGGTCAACCTGACGAGGAGTAGGGGGAGATGTAGGAAGGCCTGAGAGTTCGAGGGGGGGAGCTAGTTTCCCTGAACATTTCCCCCCATCTTTTCACTTTGGGGTGGTTGGAATTTTTTTCAGTTGCATTTTTGAGGAGGTGGTAGGTGTTTAGAAAAGGATGTGGGAATGGAAGGGGTAGATGAGTCAAGCCTCTTACAAGATTCCCAGGGTGGTGTGTTACCTGATCCTTTTCGCGTGTGGAGTTCAGGGGGTCGGGAGGTTTGGCCTTTATTCCCACATTCAAAGTTGGAACCTCCCCCGAATTAAGGATGGAGTTTTAGTACCCACTTGTGGCAGGAAACCTGGGGGGAAGGGGTCCCTTTTTTCTTTTTCTTTTCTCTTTTCTTTTATTTTTTGGGGCAACCCACACCCTTCCACACACACTCACCCCCAAATTAAACACCAAGATCCTCTAACTTGTCTGGATTGACTGATGAAGACATAAAGCCACTTCCGCTCCATGATTTTGGAGGTGGAGTGAGTGGGTTTTTTCTTCATTTTTAAATGGCCAAATGACAGCTTGACCCAGTTTGCTTTCCAATCAAAGGGCATTTTTTTTGAATGTCTCTTTGTGGCGCAAGAGCCAACGCAAAAATGATGGCGGCTTACAATGGCGGTACATCTGCGGCAGCAGCAGGGCACCACCACCACCATCACCACCACCTTCCACACCTCCCTCCTCCTCACCTTCACCACCACCACCACCCTCAGCACCATCTTCATCCCGGGTCGGCTGCTGCTGTCCACCCCGTACAGCAGCATACCTCCTCTGCAGCTGCGGCAGCCGCAGCAGCGGCCGCAGCTGCAGCCATGTTAAACCCTGGGCAGCAGCAGCCGTATTTCCCATCACCGGCACCGGGTCAGGCTCCTGGACCAGCTGCAGCAGCCCCAGCTCAGGTACAGGCTGCCGCAGCTGCCACAGTTAAGGCGCACCATCATCAGCACTCGCATCATCCACAACAGCAGCTGGATATTGAGCCGGATAGACCTATTGGATATGGAGCCTTTGGTGTCGTCTGGTGAGTATCCAAAGAAAAACACAGCCTCTCCTGGTTTCTTCTCATGGTTGTCGTTGGGCAGGTCCTTTCTCATGGTTTTCTCCATGTCAACCCAAGTGGAACAAGCTTCTCAGCTCAACTGTAGGAAGGCACCCTTCCTTACCTGGTAAAGAGGCCTGATGGCATCGGTTATCTAGGCTTGTGCTTTGGAGTCATGGACAGCGTTGGTGGAGCACCCTCTGTTGAGTAACTCACATAAGTTTGTTGTCTACCAAACCTATTGTGTAGAACCTGAGCAAGCCACTGAATGGAGATTCAGTAAATAGATGAATGCAGGGAATGCTTATTTCTACACAGACCTTGGCCATCTCTCATGTTTGATTTAGTTTGAATCAGTTGCCCAATTGCAGCAAATGTCACAACTGACCCAAACTGGATTCTTTATAATAGTCTTGTCATTGGGGTATACGTTGCATAACTACTTTGCTCTTTCTGTCTTTTCATTCCTTAATTTGTGATCTTGATCCCCAGAAGGAAGATAAGGTTCATAGTTGAACCAGTTAAGTCATTGCATGAGTGGTTTATTTTAAACCATAAAGCTACAGTTGGGAAGTATGTAGCTTTAGTCTTTTGATAAGAATGCATTAAATATAGCATCACACATGAGTACCACAATTGAGGTCAGTAGACTGTAACTATGCAGTGGCCCACATTCAGTGTAATGTTTTAGTGTCATTTAGTGGCTTGTAAGTTGCTGTTATCCCTTGGTTGGCTGCTGTAGTAGGAAGTATACTTTTTAAACATGAAACTTCTCTACTTTTGCTAGTGCTAGTATACTTTTTAAAGTCCGAGGGCTTCTTAAATGCAACATTTTGTCTATTTGTCCTTCTTAGGAAGATTGATAGTTTATAATAAAATGTATTTCTCATTGTAGGGTCCTATTTCTTTCAAAACTAGAGTGAACTGAGCTTTTCCCCCCAAGGATTAAGTATTCTGGTGTGGATAGGTGAATTGATGTTTTCAGTGCTTCAAAAATAGATTCCTTCAACTATACCTCAATTTAAAAAAAGAAAAGATTCTTGTTAATGTATAGAAAAGCCCTCATCACCACAGGAGAACGAACTCTTTGGAACTAGCCTAGTAAATGTCTCCTTTCGTCATTGCTTTTCAGGCTATAATTGACATGTTTCATTTTTGCATTATATCTGGCCATCTTTATTTACATTTCAGATTTTATAAACTAGGCTACTAAGTGATCCGATCCGTCTTTTTTTAAACTGGTGAAGTCCAGTGTTTTCCCAGCAAGTTCTCCAAGGTGTGTGGGATTCCTGGTGGGAAAGAATGCAGCCGGTAATGGTGCCTTTTCAGTCTCTGCTCAGGGACCTGCCTGTTCTTGCCTTCCTCTCGTCCCTTCCATATCCTGTCCTCAGGGACTGCACTGTGAACTGCTGTTCCTTGTCCAGCCCTTGAGGATTTCAAAGTGGGGGGGCAGGGGGCAGGAAAAAGATCGTTCCTTGCTTTAAATTTTGTCATTGATTTACTGAGAATTTGTTTGGATTTTCTTAGACCTGGATGCTTTCTTTCATTTTAGTGCTTTGCATGCAGTGCTAAGAACTAGAGATGCTGAAAGGGAAATGGGTTGCAGCATTCTTGACTATGTTCTAAAGATATTATTCACCTACATTTCTATCAAATGGTGATGTGATTTGTAGAAGTTTTAACTTAAAGTTGGTGCTAAGGGAATTTTTTTTTAAGGGGAGGGAGGTGAGGAACTGTAGTGCTGAAACATATCCCACAGCAAACATTCTGGTAGTGGGTGTTCTGACTTACCAATACATGAAAAGCTGAATGTGTTTGATTTGAATCCATTCTAGGTTCTTTCATTGATCGACCCCTTCTACCACCCATGGAGTTCTTTCCATGTACTTGAAGTACCTCCATATCTGTGCCATCTTCCACTGTACACCAGTTGTGGAGCGTTTGCCCTGTCTGACTGACTACATTTGTAAGCCCTATGAGGGTAGTGACTGTGTCTGCTAGAGTACTTCTTTCTTTCCCCAGCACCTACCACAGTGTTGTGGCATCTTTGCTGCTTGGTTACTTGATCTCCTGGTCAGGTCCTCCTTTGTTCTTTAATCAAGTTTTTCTACTTAGCTGCATTGAATGTTTTTATCAGCTGTTACAGGTGAAATACAATTTGGTATGAAAAAAAGAGGAAAGAGTTCCAGGTGTGTGTTTTAGTATGCAAATTCTTTTCTATTTTTATATTTACATATTTATGAATTGCTGTCTGAATTGCTTATTATATTTGGAATTTGACTGCTATATGACGTGAGTAAGATTATTAAAACTAGAGATCTGGACACCAAACCACAGTGAATTGCACTGGTATTCTCAAACCTAAGCAAAAGATATTAGTGAGCTTTTTTACTTTTTAACTAACTGAATGAAAATTTTTCATTTTAATTTAGAAGGCACCTAATGAGTCTGAAACAACTATTTTCTAAAGTGATTAAAATGGAACATAAAAATATTCTCCTAATGATACATCATTTAATTCAAAGCACCATATAACTACTTGGGCATTATAAGATTCACTTAGACTCAAATATGTTTAATACATTTTGCAAGTATTTTTCTTCTGACATAGCATATGAAAAGAAACTATATCTGCTCTCGTTTCTTTTTTTGTACATGTACCCAGTGGTACTAACTGATGGCTAAATATGTTGCATATAATTTTAAGGGATATTATTGTTTCTCCATGTAGACAAGGAGAGATATTTGTAGAAGTGATGCAGCATTTTACCATTCAGATTTATCACTGAACAATTTAGTCTACCAGGCTTGATTTATCTTTCTGCTGAATTTAACTATTGGAATAACCTATCAGTGTTGGACAGTTGTGTAAAAGTAGTGAATTACATATTACCTTGCTGGTAAAGGTGGTGCTTTGACAGTTCAATTAAGGTTTCATTAACAACTGTCTGCTGTGTTTTATCTCAAAGTAAGGTTTCCAGTTTACCTAGTAATATCATGGGGTAGCCTGAGACACGTTCATTGCCAATGGCAGAATATTGTTCATGGGTTATCAAAGCATTGTATATAATTTGACCTTCTTCATCAGATAACAAGGCTTTCAAATGCCCATATGGACATTTTCATAATGCAAAACCAAAACACAAAACAACTCACAAACAGGACCCTCAGTTGTTTGGTGAGAATAATGTAAATACCTTCTTGTCTGTAGTTCACATTTGCCAGAGGAAAGTAAGTTATACTGTTCTTAAAGATGTATTATAACATAAAGGCTTCAGGGGCTCGTGAAGTGTATGCTTTTGAGAATTGGAGGAAGTTGACCCCATGAGAAAGGTTTGAGGACCGCTAAACCCAGGCAGTTTTGACATTGTCAGCCAAAAATATCAGATTGAATTAATGGTACATATTGCCACCTTAATAAAAGTGAGTGGAAAAAGCTTCTTCTTTATAAAATCAGTGTTTTTTACTTATCTGATTAATTGAAAGATCAAAGATCCTGGGATTCATTCAGTCTGTTGTCTTTGTACTCCAAGTAAAGTTGGAGAACTTTGAATTTTATTATTCTAATTCCTTCAGCAGGTTACCTTTATTTAAGTAGTTTGAAACTTAAGCATCACTGTACTGATACTTAGTTACTTACTAGCTGTGTGATCTTGATATATTGTTTAACCTCTCTGCTCCTCATCTATACAGTGAGGATAATAGTAGCACCCGTCTCGTACAATTGGTATGAGGATTAAATGAGGTAATCCTTGTAAACCAGTGAGTACACTGTCTAGAACACAGTAAGCACTCAATAAATGTTAGCTGGGTTTTATTGTGGTTACTTTTGGTAGGAGAATCAAACTTGTGTAAATGTGCATAGAAGTGGCTTCACATAAGATCAGATTTATCAGGTAAAATCAACATGCAGACTATTTTTTGGAGGCATGACTTTAAATACCATAGAGTGTCCCCTTAGTTGTGCTACATGCCAGGGAAGTAAGGAGGGTTGAATTTAGAGTTAGGGTAAAATATTCTGTCCAATTCTCTCAATTAATTAAAAACAAATGCATAGAAAAAACATAATATACATGTTTGTATGGACTTGGTAGATGTTTAGCCAGATCTGTACTGTTTTAGAAAGTATGGATTTCCATGCCTGGAAGGACATTAATTTTTTTTTTCTCAGAATGTAACAAATGAAGGACATCCTTATTGTCAAAGTTCAGCTTTAGTAGAAATTCATTTTACTTGTGTTTGGATGAAAAGGTGTGAATTGTTAAAGAAGATCACAGTGAGGCAGGGGAAATGTATGATTTAATCAAAAATTATTCAGTGTAAATCCTTATGCATGGCAGAGATTGTCTAGCTTGCTCATCTTGTGAAAATTAGAGGCATCTTGTATTTTCTGATGTTTTCTCTCCTTTACTCCTCAAATAGCAAACTATAATTTGGAAAAATGGGGAATGCTTTTGGGATAATTTTGGGAAAATGCTGGAGTTAGTTGCATCAGAAAGAGTGGTATACTAAACTGTATTGTTATTAACTGTGTTTTACAGGTTGAGAATCTGTAGTATTGAGAAGTTTCTCTATCAGCCAAGATTAACAGCCACAGCTGGATTCTTTGGGGGGGTCTGCTTTGTGAAAAGAGCTTTGAAGAAGCAGAGCCTGCACCATAAAAAGGAAACGGTTGCTCTTCTAGACATAACAAAGCATCCGTGTGAAACTAGAAATGTGGAAATCTATATTGTTAGTTTTAACTACAAACGAACTTACTTTTAGAAACTGCAGGTTCATTGTCATAAAGCAGAGGAGGCAAAGAGAGAAAATAAAAGTAACACAGTCTAATGATATTGAACTGGTTTCTTGGCGAGAGAAACTCCATAGCCTGTAACACTGGAAGTCATTTTGTACTTGGGCTCTTGGACAAGATTATGCAGATTTTATTCAAAAACCAAAAATGAAACAAAACCAACACAAAACAAAACACAACAAAAGAAACTCATTGTATTCTTAGGGAGAAATGTCATGTTCTGCTATTGAATATCAGCTTAAAAGAAAAAAGGTGATTTTTTTTCCTTAAAAAACACGTTTCAGAAAGAGTGGCCTTTTCAGACAAGCTAAAACAACAGTATCCCTCAAAATTACATGCTTTTTACATCTTTTTTAGCTGTCAGTTAGTAACCACTGGTGCATGTCCTGAGAAAGAAATAGGGGTAGATGTAGTTCCCTTTCATGTGCTATGCTAGAAGAATATTTGCAAAGTACATTAACTGAATGTTTATTTGAGTCTCAAGTTCTGGGATTTAATCCTCAAAATTTAGGCAACTGTAGCATTGTTGTTCCTTGATATAAAAAGCCATCTTCTAATGGAGTACTGGAATATTTCATTATCTTCACAACTTGGAGCATTAGAGTTTCACTGACTTCTATATGTAGAATTGAGTGTCTCTTCTTGGTGGTTCTTATTAGATTTGTTGATGTCCTAGCAGTTTAAGAATCAACTGTTTGTTTACTGTAAGTTTCCTTAATATGCTGATTTGATTTCTTTGATGGGAATTGTCAAAGCCAAAGAAACTTTTACATTTGTCATCCAACCAAACAGAAAGAAGTCATTGGATAGAAGCTCTTCCCATTATAAGATTATATTTGGGTTTTACTTATGATTCCCTGTGCTTCCATAATACTCACGTGAATTATTTGTTGATTGGGTCATCTAATGCAGATCAACAATGATTTCCTAACTAAAATAGCTTGTCAGTTTGATCCTTTTGTTGCTTGGGGGTAACAAAGAGTGCCTGAGGCAACAGCTGTAATACTGTGAATAAGCATGTGACAAGTCCTCATAGACCTAGTCAGTAGTTCTAAGGTACCTAGCCAAGAGACATTAGAAAAACTTCTGGCACTTTGGCATTATGAAAAGATGACTTCTAAGGAAACTATACTGAGTTCAACTTTAATAGTTAATTGTAATGGTGTGAGTAGAGGGACTCTGTACAGGGAATTCTGCCTTTGATCATGATTGGTGCTCTTTACCTAAACCCAGTTTCACATCTGTGTTTTGAATTAGTTTGGCTAATTGAATCATATGGAAGGTTTTGACACTGTTGGAAGTCACTAGTCAAAGTATTTTTATTGTCAGCCTGCTACAGACCAGCACTGTTGTAGGCACTAATGAGGATATTTCGTTCTATTACTAATTTAGCAAACCTGTTTCAAGTTTCTGCTATTATCTGTACGGTGCTTGGGATATAAAGATGTTTAAGTCACAGTATTGCCCTGAAGGAGCTTACAGTAAAATAAACAGTATGAAAAGCGATACATCCCTGCTCTCAGGGAGTCTTGATGGAGAATTGAAACTAAATTTGAAACCGTCAAAAACATAAGGACAAATTATTTTCACTTGTTCTTATAATACTCATTTACTGTGTGTTGACTGTTTGCCAGGCACTGTGCTGGATGATAAGGATTTAAAGGAGATTATGATCTAGTGGGGGAGAGAGATTTGTAAATGGATAGTTGTAATTCACTGCCATAAATGCAGCAATAGAGAGAGATACTCCCCGGGAATACAGAGGAGGAATTTCTGTGGAAGGTATGGATGCTTCCTAGAAGAGATAATACCTCAACTACTGAGTCTTAAGAATGAGAGAGTCGGGCTTCCCTGGTGGTGCAGTGGTTGAGAGTCTGCCTGCCGATGCAGGGGACACGGGTTCGTGCCCCGGTCCGGGAAGATCCTACATGCCGCGGAGCAGCTGGGCCCGTGAGCCATGGCCGCTGAGCCTGCGCGTCCGGACCCTGTGCTCCGCAACGGGAGAGGCCACAGCAGTGAGAGGCCCATGTACAGCAAATACAAAATATGTGTTAATCGACTGTTTATGTTATCAGTAAGGCTTCCTTTCAGTCAACCATAGGCTACTAGAAGTTGAGTTTGGGGGGAGTCAAAAGTTATGCATGGATTTTTGACTGCACTGGGCAGGGGAGGTCAGCACCCCTAACCTTCGAGTTGTTCAAGGGTCAACTGTATAATGCCAGCCACATAATGTGATTTAAAATTTTCTACACTAAAAAAGTAAAAAGAAACAGGTGAAATTAATTTTAGTAATTATTTTACTTAACTCAATATATCCAAAATATTATCATTTCAAATGTTATTACTATAAAAGTCATTAATTAGATATTTTACATTCCTTTTTTCATACAAAATGTACAAGATCCAGTGTGTCTCTTAGCGCTTACAACACTTCTCAATTTGGACTAACCAAATTTCAAGTGTTCAGTATCCATGGGGCTACTGACAGTCTTAATGACCAGCCCAGTTCTAGAGTCTCTTTGGCCTTTATTGGGTTGTTCACTCATTTCTGAACCAGTCACTGTCAGTGGGGTTAAGGTTACTTTTGGATCAGTCAGGTCCACCCCTGGACCTGGAGATGGAGTCAGTTATAAGTGGGAGGGATGAATTCCAGCAATGAATGCTGGGAAGGTAGTCATTAAATGACCAAGAACGCATTCATCTAACTTATGTCAGACTCAGAAGAACTTGACAGGGTGTGTTTATAGAGCAAAGTGGAATAATGTTCTTTGTAGAGAAGTTGTCCTGCCTGCCCTGAATTATTTGGAGTATTTTCCTTTTCTGAAGCCCTGTTTGCCTAAAGTAGCAAAAGGTAAAATTGGTACTTGATCCTTGCCATTTTTGCTTTCCTTCCCAGTTGGATCAGATATCCTCCACTGATTTCTTTTCTTTCCTCTCTCAGTGTTGTGGTTTTGTTATCTAGATAAAGTTCTCAGTCTTGTTTTCAGTTTAAGTAATATAGAGCTCAGTAGTGTGAGGCAGCAGACTTCTTACAGGGGAATGGACAACACAGAAACTTTTTGTTTATCCGTTCCTTGACCTAAAATTCTTGCTCTGAGCTCAGAGAAAAGGTGAAGAGAGACATTTGAACAAATGGATAAAATTAGTCATTTGACCCAGATTGAGCCATTTTTTTTTTCTGTCTGCGTGGATAAAAACCGTACTCCAATTTACATAAGCAGGTGATTTTTCTTACATGCTAATTTTTTTAATGTACCATGGCAGAGAGCTACAGATTTGCAGATTGTGTAAGTAAATTGAAATAAACCAGGTGACTTTATTTCTCTTTATTATCTTACCAGTACAGAAGCACCCAAAGGGTGCAATTATCAGGCGATTGTCTCATTGCACATCTAAGTTAACAGGCAGCCTGCTGCAAAGGTTTTTTTTCTCACTTCTCCACTTCTTCTCTTTTTAATTTTTTAAGATAGGAAACTATTGCTTTCTATATTTACTTTGACAGGGCTAGATATGGGGAAGTTTGAGCTTTAGTAAAAGTAACCCAGAAACCATAAAAATTGACAGGTAATGGTACTGTGCAGAAAAAGAGACACATGTATACTTGGTTTGGGTTTGAATTGCCTAAGAATTAGGTGAGAACCTTCAACTATGTTGAATTGGTTGGCTTCCTTTGTATTGCTTTTCCAGGTTCTGCATGTTATAGTATTTGAGGTTATCGTGAAGATAGCTGGTTGTGTACTAAGGCCAGTGTTCAAAATAAATATTGATGCATTCTTTTAAAAAACAAACTAGTTAATTACAACATGGTTTAAAATGTCATTTCAATAAAATAGAAATTTTAGAAAGGTACAACAATTGGTTTTAGGGGCTCTTTTCACAGAAGATTCATGAGGACAAATTAGCGTCAATCAATAAAGCATCTTTTATTAAAACATTCCAATTTTAACTTAGTAATTAATGCTACATATTTAATTCCTCAGATGTTATCATATTGTTTACCTCGTGATACGTGTGGAGATTAAGTTGTACTTTTTGTACCTTTGAAATAATGACTTAGAAATGAATCATAATTTTAAGCTTGCAAGTTAAAACGTTGGCCAGTCTTTTTTATCCCAGTACTTAAATATTATTTCTTTTCAGGTTGAAGAAAAGTAGTTTAGATGAACTTTGAGAGCAAAGGAAGTTAAAGAATGACCTGAAAAGGACATTTAAGTACAAAGGGACAGGATGGTTTAATAGTTAAGAGCCTGTACTCTGATGACAGACAGACTGCCTGTATTTAAATCTTGACTCTACCCCTTATTAGTTGCGGGCAATTTATTTAACCTCTGGTTTTCGTATGTAAAATGGGGATAGTAAATAATGGTATATCTATCTCATAGGGTTGATGTGAGGATTCAATGAATCAATATATATGTAAGGTCTTAGAACTGTGCTTGGCAATGCGTGTATGTTAGCTATCATTGTTATTACCAGTTTCAGTACATGTGAAAAAATGCAGTACCTCCTTAAGTTTACTAACCTAGGGCATATAACTAACAGTTTTTGAATGATTGTTGACAGGTATCAAGTAAATGACTATACCAGTGATTTTTTTTCTGATTAACACACAACTGTTTTTGAAAAATTCATTCAGATTCTAGAATGCCTTCCAAAGGTAAAATTTCCCTTAGCACATAAGAGAAGGGTTTTTCCTTGCTCTTCAACTCCCTCCTTCCACTCTGTTATCAAAGTAATAATATGTTTGTTGTAGGAAACTTGGAAAATACCAAAAAGCTATTTTTAACCTACAACTCAGAGATAGCCACTAATAGTATTTTGGTGTAATTTTTTAAATCTGGAATATGTGTGTTTGTTATGTTAGCGTTGGGATCATGATTATTACATTGTATATTTACAATTTTGTATCCTATTTGTTTCACTAACATTAAAAGGTAGGTTTTTGGCCTTTTTTTTTTTTTTGAGGCCTCATTTTTTCATTCTCACAAGCCTAGAGCTCTATCTGAAAGGAATTATAGAGTTGGAAGATACTTTAGAATGCATCTAGTGTAACTGCCTCATTTTATAAGTGGGAAAATTGAGACGCAGAGAAAAGAAGCTAAGAGAATTGTTCAAGGTCATGCAGCTGGTAAGAGGCTGAGCCAGGACCTTTGCTACTTTACCAGTGATACCTGTCCAACTTAATGCCTGTTGAAAATGGAGGAGGTGTTCTTCTAAAAGCAAAATAAAACAAATATAAAACAAAAACTCTATAAATGAAACCAGGAACAATGCTTCTGAAAAAAAAATAGAGTATTTTAGAATACTCTGTTGTTTGGTTTTTGTGTGCTGGTGACTCTAAGTTTTGGTAAAAGTTTAATGTCATGAACTACAAGGCTTTTGGTGGAAAACAGCTCACTCTTTTCATGTATGTAATCATGTTCTGTAAAATTTGAAAAATTTTAAACCTCAGAAAACTTGAAAGAATTGTACAATAATAATACCCATAAACCATTCTTCTAGATTAACATTTTGTGACTTTTGCTTTATCTACTTTGAGGCTATTTTTACAGAACTTGCTGAGATTGGGTTTCAATTAAATTTAGACTTACAGTGTTAAGAAATTTATGGTCACTGCATCAACTCACTGTTCCATGTAATAAGTTTTGTACGGTCTCCAACTAGAGAACGAACTGGAAATTTTCAAGCTTGTGACTTTTGGAATGCTATTTATTCCCTTAATACTTAAAACAAAATTCAGTGTGAATCAAATGTGCAACTGAAACATACCAGTCAAAACTAGGCTTCAGGCAGAATAGAAATATTCCATTCTGTAAAGTTTTTCTTTTTTGAGGTATTTATCTCAGATTGGGAGTTAAGGGACATTTTCAAAATAAGAACCTAAGATCTGGTTTCACAGTTTTATGACAGAGGACATGACGGAGGATATTACATTGTTGAAGCTAAATTTTAAGTTACTATATATATATTTTTAAGGAAATTACCCTAATAAAGTCACATGAGCCGATGATATTGTGGTTTGTGTCACCCAATTCACTGCTCTGTATTTTTCAGTGCCAAATAATTCCTTTGT
This sequence comes from Leucopleurus acutus, assembly GCF_964270905.1. NCBI lineage: Eukaryota > Metazoa > Chordata > Mammalia > Artiodactyla > Delphinidae > Leucopleurus > Leucopleurus acutus. Next base: position 44,604,851 of record NC_139161.1, read on the forward strand.
TAAACTCATTTTCAGTAAATGAGACATTGTTTCCCAAAGGGTAATGATTATTTCCATATATAGCACAAATTCCTAAGAAATAAATTTTAAAGTTTAAAATATTAGTGATTAGAAATGGTTGAAATCGTCACTGTGTATATCAAGCCACAACTGTGTATGTGAAAAGGGCAGCTGCTGTGTTTGCTCCTTGGGCTACGATATAAGACATTTTGTTAATGAGAAACCCCAAATGGACAGCAAGTCTTTAAAAGTAAAGTCTTTTGGTTTATGTGCAGAAGTGGGTTTTATTGAGTCCACCCAGCTATTACATTACGTAGTTGCATAACATAAACACCAAGAATGAGGTAGCTGGAGTTCAAATCTAAATGACCTGTGACAGGTAAGAAAGATACATGCAGCAGATGCTGGTTTACTTGATGGCAGTTGATAGTGGTATCTGCAAATAAGTCACTGACTTCTTAAAGTACCTCAGCAGGAAAGACATTAAAATAGGGACATTGTGATGTTTAACTGGTGTAGGTGCTGAAGATTTAGTTACCAATACACATCAGCTTGTCTCTGTAGGTGGGCAGACTTTCTTCTTTTAATACCTCGGTTTTTTTTTTCCTCTTAAGGTAAATGCTTGTTCTTAGAAGACAAATGAAAATCCATCTGTTTCTGTCTCTTTCCCTGTCAGTACTAATCAAAGCAAATGCTTGTAGTCACTTAAGACACATTCCCTACCTACTGATCCACTAAAAATGATGAGAGCTTCAAAAGCTGGGACCATGTTTCATTTGCATCTCCAGAGCCTAACATGGTCCTTGGTGGGTACTTACTAAGTGTTTGTTGTTAAGCTGAAAGTTCCTAATGCTGTTTGTATGTCACGGTGACTTGTCGGAGAAGAGTACTACCACTGGCTCTTGCCATTACATAGATCCCTACTTCCTCGTGCAATGAGGAATTTTTATGAGAAAACAGAGTGGTACTTAGACTACCCCAAGGTGGTGATTTTGTTTTTTTGTGTTTGGATTTTTTTTCTTAAGAGTAAAGAGCCCTAATCTAAAAATAATATACAATAACCAACTATTCACCAAAATAGTCCTTTATTTTTATAATCTACATTGAAATAAGAATGCTGTTGAATTATTTAGGAAAAATACATTCTCAATGCAGTGCTGTGATCTCATGTTAGAAAAATAGAAACTGTGTCTAAAGTGTCATCTAATATATCAAAACATACCAAAGCAGTCTGTGATGCTAGCACAGAAAAAAAAAAAAATACTAAGCTCCTTATGCTGTTCTATAAATTTATGAGTAAATGCAGATTAGTGTGTACTAGAGATCCTCTTTAAAATTAGTGAGGAAAAATGGCCTATTTCTGTGGTGTGCTGGTATACGTTTAACAACAGGTTCTCAGAAAAATAAAAAAGCTCTAGTTTGTAGGGCTTGCCAATTTCTGTAAATACTAATACTCCTGTAATGGCCAGTTTCAAGCTAGCAACCTAAAGTCACTAAACGCTGAATTGGAAAAAGAAACACAGTAGCACACCCATTGTAAACTGTTTTCACCATACAGGTAAAGTAGATGTTAACCGTAAAAGCATAAATCATAATAAAATAATTAGGAATGATTTCTGAGTATTTATTACCTTTATTTTAAATATAATTTATTTCATTGTAAGTTTATATAATTTAATTTTTGACAGTTTGACCATAAATGTTGGTCAGTTGACCGTAAATGTAATAGTTTATTTCTCAAATTCTATTTTTCACTGTCAGCTTTGCAAAATTCCAGAAAATGTGACAGTCTCTCAAGAGCCAGTATGAGCTAGCTCCAGCACATCACTGGTTTATTTTGTATCTTTGTTGGGGTGTTTAGCTAGTGGTGGGGAAGAATGAAGTTAGATCCCTATTCATAAAGTCCAAGTGGATTAAAGATTTAAATGTAAAAAACAAAGCCAAAAAGTAAGAAGAAAATATGGATAACTGGTTTTATCATCTTAGAAGGAGAGGAGTATATTACCTTGACTTCAAAGCAAGACAAGAACATCAGATTTATCTGTGTAGAAATTTAAGATGTGTGTTTGGTAAAATATACCATAAAAAAAGTCTAAAAGAAAAAACAAAAAAACTAGGGGAAATCCCCCCGGATTGAAAACAACCTAAATGTCTATGAATAGTGAAGTGGTTATCTTTGAAAGATGCTCACAATTTATTAAGTGAAAATCAATGTCAAAGATTGTCCCCTTAGGGCTTCCCTGGTGGCGCAGTGGTTGAGAGTCCGCCTGCCGATGCAGGCGACGCGGGTTCGTGCCCCGGTCTGGGAAGATCCCACGTGCCGCGGAGCGGCTGGGCCCGTGAGCCATGGCTGCTGAGCCTGCGCGTCCAGAGCCTGTGCTCCACAACGGGAGAGGCCACAACAGTGAGAGGCCCGCGTACCGCAAAAAAAAAAAAAAAAAAAAAGATTGTCTCCTTAAAATATAAAAAAATTTACTCATATGTTCCAGGAAAGTCTGAAAGGATATCTACCAACAATGGTTATTACAGTGAGGTGAGAGTATAGTGGATTTTCACTTTGGATTTTATAATAATAACTTTTACTTTAAAGAAACGCTAAGAATTTCTTTATTATAAACATAAGGAGGTACATGATAGTTTCCCTATTTTTAGAGGAGGAAGCTACAGCTCAGAAAGCTCTAAATGACTTGCCTCAGGCTTCCTAGCTAACAAATGGTAGAATAGAGCTTTCACCCAGGCCTGTGCTCTTTTACAAACAAATAAATGTAATATTGATATATATAAAAGATATGTGATTGAAGTTATGAAGAATAATAAAAAAGTATCCATGAACCCACAACCTAGCGTAAGAAATAGAAGATAAAATCAACACTGTTGAAGCTGCCCTTAAAATACATCCGACTCCATCTCTCTGCCTTACTTCCCCTGCCAAGAGAAAACCACTCTCCTGAATTTTGTGTTTATTATTGCCTGCTTTTTAAAAAATGGCTTTTTTGAGATATAATTCACATCATGCAATTTGCTCACTTAAACTGTACAATTTAATGTTTTTTTTATATATTCACAGAGTAAATTTTCATTTTAACTTTAGAACATTTTCATCACCACCAAAAGAAACCTCATATCTATTAGCAAATTGCTCCCCATTCCCCCTTGCCCTGGCAACTGTTAACCTTTCTGTCTCTCTAGATTTGCCTATTCTGGACATTTGAGGTTGTAAGTTCTTTGTGTATTCTAGATACCAGTCCATTATCAGATATATGATTTACAAATATATTCTCCCATTCTTTTCACTTTCTTGCTGGTGTCCTTTGAAGCGTAAAAGTTTTTAATTTTGATGAAGTCCAATTTATCTGTTTTTTGTTGCTTGCTCTTTTGGTGTCATATTTAAGATTTTGCCTCATCCAGGATCATGAAGATTTATACTTATACTTTCTTCTAAGAGTTTTTTAGTTTTACCTCTTATAGTTAGGTCCATTTTGAGTAATTTCTGTATGGTGTGAGGTAGGGGGTCCAACTTCGTTCTTTTGCATGTGGGTATCTGCTTGCCCCATTGCCATTTGTTGAAAAGAGTATTCTTATTTCCTAGTTGAATGACCTTGAATGTTGAGTGCTTCAACAAGCACTCTTGTTGAAAATCAGTTGACCATAAATGTAATAGTTTATTTCTCAAATTCTATTCCATTGATTTATAAATCTCTCCTTATGTCAGTGTCACATTTTTGATTATTGTCACATTGTAATAAGTTGTTTTTTTAAGATTGTCTTGGCTACTCTGGGTCCCTTGCATTTTCATATGAATTTTAGGATCATCTTGCCAATTTCTGCAAAAAAGCCAGATGGGACTTTGATACGGATTGCATTGAATCTGTAAATCAGTTTGGGGAATTTTGTCATCTAAACAATGTTAAGTCTTCTAATTCATGAACATGGGATGTTTTCCCATTTATTTATTTATTCATTTATTTATTTTATAAATTTATTTATTTATTTAATTTTGGCTGTGTTGGGTCTTTGTTGCTCTGCACAGGCTTTCTCTAGCTGTGGAGAGCAGGAGTTACTCATTGTTGCGGTGCGCGAGCTTCTCATTGCGGTGGCTTCTCTTGTTGTGGAGCACAGGCTCCAGGGCATGCAGGCTTCAGTAGTGGTGGCTTGCGGGCTCTGGAGTGCAGGCTCAGTAGTTGTGGCACACAGGCTTAGTTGCTCTGCAGCATATGAGATCTTCCTGGACCAGGGCTTGAACCTGTATCCCCTGCATTGGCAGGCAGATTCTTAACCACTGCGCCACCAGGGAAGTCCTCCGTTTATTTAGATCTTCTTTAATTTCTTCAATTTTGTTTTCAGAGTATGTTTTATACTTCTTGTTAAGTTTATCCCTAATTTTTTATTGTTTTTAATGATATTGTAATTGCTTTCTTAATTTCATTTTTAGATTGCTCGTTGCTTGTGTGTACAACTGATTTTTATCTATCAATCTTGCCCTGCAACCTGGCTGAACATGTTTTATTAGTTCTAATAGTTTATAAATATATTCCTCATGATTTTCTATATACAATATCATGCCATCTGCAAAGAGAGAGTTTTACTTTTTCTTTCCCATCTTGCTGCCTTTATTTTCTTGCCTAATTTCTAGGGCAAGAGCAGATTTCCTTGTTTGTTCCTGATCTTAAGGAGAAGTTATTTCAGTCTTTTCTCTGCTAAATGTGTTAGCTGTGGGTTTTTCCAGATGCTCCATATAGGATTGAGAAAGTTCTCTTTTATTCCTAGTTCATGTTTTTAATCATGAAAGGGCATTGAACGTTAATTGATTTTTAAATGTTGATCCAACCTTGAATTCCTGAGATAAATTCCTGAGATATACACTTAATCATGGTGTATAATCTGCTTTATTTTATCTTTTTGTATGTTTTATATTTATTTATTTATTTTTGGCTGCGTTGGGTCTTCGTTGCTGTGCACAGGCTTTCTCTAGTTGCGGCGCACAGGCTTCTCATTGCAGCGGCTTCTCTTTGTTGTGGAGCACGGGCTCTAGGCACGTGGGCTTCAGTAGTTGTGGCTCTGAGGCTGTAGAGCACAGGCTCAGTAGTTGTGGCACAGGGGCTTAGTTGCTCCGTGGCATGTGCCATCTTCCTGGACCAGGGCTCGAACCTGTGTCCACTGGCAGGCAGATTCTTAACCACTGCGCCACCAGGGAAGTCCCTGTTTGTTTTAAATAGACTTTATTGTTTAGGTTTTAGTTTTAGGTTCACAGCAAAGTTGAACAGAACCTACAGAGTTCCTATAAACTCACTGATCCTGCTCATGAACAGCCTCCTCCACTATGAACATCCTGAACCAGAGTGATAAATTTTTTACAATCAATGAACCTACACTGACACATCGTTATCACCCAAAGTATGTAGTTTACACTAGGGTTTACTCTTGGTGTACATTCAATGGGTTTTGACAAATGTATCATGACAAGTATTCAGCATTGTAGTATCATACAGAATAGTTTCACTGTCCTAAAAATCCTCTGTGCTCTGTGTATTCATTTATCCCTCCCCCTTAACCACTGACAACCACTGATCTTTTTAGTGCCTCCAGAGTTTTCCCTTTTCATGTCATGTAGTTGGAATCATACGGTATGAAGCCTTTTCAGATTGACTCCTGTCACTTAGTAATACGCATTTAAGGTTCCTCCATGTCTGTTTATGGCTTGATAGCTCATTTCCTTTGAGTGCTGAATAATATTCCATTTTCTGGGTATGCCACAGTTTATTTATCCATTCACCTACTGAAGGACATTTTGGATACTTCCAAGTTTTGGTAAGTATGAATAGAGCTGCTAAGAACATTCATATGCAGGTTTTTGTGTAGACATAAATTCTCAGAGCTTTGGGTAAATACCAAGGAGCATGATTGCTAGATTGTATGGTAAGAGTATGTTTAGCTTTGTAAGAAATTGCCAGTCTGCCTTCCAAAGTGGCTGAACCATTTTGCATTATCTCCAGCAATGTGTGAGAGTTCCTGTTGTTCTGCATCCTCACAAGCAGTTGTTGTTCTGGATTTTGGCCATTCTAAGCAGTATGTAGTGGTATCTCCTATTTGCATTCCCTGATAACATATGATGTGGTGCATCTCTTCATATGCTTATATGCCATCTGTATATCTTTTTTGGGGAGGTGTTTGTTAAGGTCTTTGGCCCATTTTTTAATCAGATTGTTTTTCTTCTCTTATTGTTGAGTTTTAATCTTTGTATAGTTTGGATAACTTCTTTATTAGATATGTCTTTTGCAAATATTTCCCCTAATATTTAGCTTGTCTTCTCATTCTCTCGATGCTTTATTTTTATTTTATTTTACTATTTTTTTAAAATAAATTTATTTATTTATTTTTGGCTGCATTGGGTGTTCGTTGCTGTGTGCAGGCTTCTCATTGTGGTGGCTTCTCTTGTTGGGGAGCATGGGCTCTGGCACGTGGGCTTCAGTAGTTGTGGCTCATGGGCTCTAGAATGCAGGCTCAGTAGTTGTGGTGCACGGGCTTAGTTGCTTCGCGGCATGTGGGATCTTCCTGGACCAGGGCTCAAACCCATGTCCCCTGCATTGGCAGGCGGATTCTTAACCACTGCGCCACCAAGGAAGCCCTGATGCTTTATTTTTAAAAGAGTTTTATTGAGGTATAATTTACATGCTATGAAATTCTCCTGTTTAGAGCACAATATATAGTTCATTGAGTTTTAGTAAATTTATACAATTGTGCAACCATCACCATAGTCCAGTTTTAGAACAGTTCTATCACCCCATAAAATTCCCTAAACAACCTGTTGTTTGGTTTTGCTTATTTTGGGACTTTATACATATGGTAAAGTTTAAATGGACTTTAAAGTGCTTTGGGGAATTCCCTGGTGGTCCAGTGGTTAGGACTTCGCACTTCCACTGCTGGGGGCCTGGGTTCGATCCCTGGTCTGGGAACGAAGATCCTGCATGCTGTGTAGCACGGCCAACAAATAAATAAATAAATTGCAGGAAATAAATAAGTAAGTAAATAAAGTACTTTGCACTCTATAAAGAAAGGTATAAATAGAGAATACAGTAACTTAATAAATTTGGTTCCTGTTTCTAATTTTAAAATATGATAAAGAATTGAGATGAATTTGTTTTATTTGTCAACATTTTAATGAGTCTCTGAGGGAACACATGATAAGAGTTTATACAGAATCTTTATACTTTAGAGGATAGTTGACCCATTTATTCAGGCTCCTCAAACCAAAGGAAACATTCAATTAGGTTTAATATAAAAATGGTTCTTTGTAGTATGCCTTTAAATGTCTTCTCCATCTAACTTTTTATGGTGTCCACGATAGCTTCAAAGATATTTGCATAAGTTTCACCATTTTGTTTACCTTACCAAATAAAAATAATTCTTTCCTATTAGAATGAACTAATTGTTTTTCTCTTAACTTAAACTGTAATTATTCTGTTGTTTTTTGAACCTGAGTTCTGGGGAATTTTGTTGTAGGGAATAACCCCTGAACCTTAATACTGAGCACCTGCTGTTATTTAAAAGCTGCATCCTCAGATAACTAATTCTTAGTAAACATGGTCTATAAGAGATGGTGGTAGGAATAGTTAGGTTTTTTTTGTTTGTTTGTTTGTTTTTTGGAATAGTTAGTTTTACATAGGCTTTTAAAGGAGCCCGTAATCTTATAGTTAGAAGAAAATTGAAAAAAGACATTTTAAAAGTCATGATTTTGAATGATCCCAGAGATAATTTTTCTGATGCCTTAGTTATGAGGCAACAGTGCTAGTGACGAAAGTAGCAGCAGCTAATTTGTATGCTATGTCACTTGAGTTCCTAACTTGAATGAGAATAATAAAAGTTATTAAATGGTTTGTGGGGTCTCTGTATTTCATGTAAGTATCTAATGAGGATCCATTCTTCCTCAAAACTAGAAATGCAGCCTCTTTTCTTAGAAGCTTTATTTTTTAGTTGTGGATGTGAAAGAGACATAAAGATCACTTAATCCAGTACACTCAATTAATGCTCTAGTAATTGATGATTCCTTCCTTCAGTGTTGCTATATAGGGGATATCTTGGATTGCTCGATTTATTATAAAATTAATTTTTAAGAAAATAATGCCATGTAAGTTAGTGGGGAAGATTTGAGAGGTGATGCCTATTGAAAGTGCATAAATAAGAACAGGGTATTGAACCCCCAGAGAGAGAGAGAAAATTATTGATGGGGTAAGTTGCTGGCATTTATTTCTTAGAATGCCTGCAGTTGTGACTCCATAGTCTTCATTTAGTGGCTTAATTCTGAGTTTTATTGCCCTCTTGCCCTCTGGTCAAAAGTTCTGTATCTAATACTAACTTTATGCCCATTTCCTTTCATTTAGTTCTCTTTCACTGAATGTAAATACCATTATTAAGCTTCCTATTGACACTTAGGTCTCGGGGGTGGGGCAGGGGTGACTGAGGATTGTCGAAGTGAATATGTTTAAAAAATCCTTATTTATTAAAAAATCAAAACCTGGAATTGTATAATGTTTTAGGCAAACATTTTAAATTTTACTAAAATCTACTCTGGTGTCTTTGGATAATGATGAAAAGTTTAATATTAAAGTCGTGTGTTTAATAACTAACATAATAAACTATTGGATAAATACTTTTAGCAAAAGTTATTAAATTATGACAGATTGATGACTGTTTTATCTTTAAGACAATAATCAAGTCACCCCTTATCTTTTTTTCTGTTTGTTACATTAGCAGTTTTGTAACACAACTGGAACACTTTACCCCCAAATAAACTTCATGGGTAATATTAATGTCTGATGCTAGCATACTTCAATTATAAAGCTTAATATAGTCTCCAAGAGGAAGAATAATTTAAAATTGAAGATTTATGTATGTACACAATTTTTACCTCAGGCAACTCATTTTCTCATTTTGTTTCTCAGGGTTTAGGTTTTAAAAACAAATCATTTTATCGTATCTTTCTTATTGAACTTTATTCTTTTCTTTCTTTTTTTTGCGGTACGTGGGCCTCTCACTGTTGTGGCCTCTCCCGTTGCAGAGCACAGGCTCCGGACGTGCAGGCTCAGCGGCCATGGCTCACGGGCCTAGCCACTCTGCGGCATGTGGGATCTTCCCGGACCAGGGCACGAACCCGTGTCCCCTGCATCGGCAGGCGGACTCTCAACCACTGCGCCACCAGGGAAGCCCTTGAACTTTATTCTTTAAAAATAGTCCCTAAAATGCTTTCCTGAAAGAGGAGATAATTTTACAGTCTGAAAGTCCTTTTATGTTTTGTCTGTATTTGTCTATATAAAGAAAATTCCTAATTCTTTTCTGCAAAGATGTGTATAGAGTCAAACTTTTGGAAGATTTATCCCCTCACCCTCATAAAAGTTCACTTAGTAGTATGGAACATCTTATTCCCTACTCTTTCTTCTGGAGCTTTTAATGACAAATAGAGGGTTAGCAGAAAGGAATCATGACAAAATGAGAAACCCTGAGAAGTGCATTTGGAAGCTAATATATAATTAAACTGAATGAAATGACAAAAGAGTGTTTACCTGTTGAAAAACTGCATACCATGAGAAAAGTTAAGACAAAATAATGTTTTATGGAAAACTCTACCAAAGTAATAGGTCTATTCTTTAGCCTTTTAAATAGTTTTAAAAGCTGTGATTTCAGTTAAGTAGTTGAGTGAGTATCCAGATTTAAGATGTCAAAAATAATTTTCTGATTCTAAATATAGGACTCTGCAACATTTTTATTGATAACTTGGACAATAACCTATAAGGCTTATCAGATTTTCAAATCAGTAGGAGCTAGGGGGCTTCCCTGGTGGCGCGGTGTTTAAGAATCCACCTGCCAATGCAGGGGACATGGGTTCAAACCCTGTTCCAGGAAGATCCCACATGCCTTGGTGCAACTAAGCCCGTGTGTCACGACTACTGAGCCTGCGCTCTAGAGCCTGCGAGCCACAACTGCTGAAGCCCGTACTCCTAGAGCCTGTGCTCTGCAACAAGAGAAGCCGCCTCAATGAGAAGCCAGTGCACTGCAAGGAAGAGTAGCCCCTGCTCACCGCAACTAGGGAAAGCCCACACACAGCAATGAAGACCCAAAGCAGCCATAAATAAATAAATACATACATACATACATACATTAATTTAAAGGAAAAAAAAGAGCCCAGAAAGATGGCCGGAATAGTAGATGACAGGTATTCAGAGACAGTGCTATGAGTAGAAATCGACAAGCAGAAATTTAGTAGGACTAAGTGTAAAGGTGTGATTTTAGAGTCATCTTTAAGTTAGCGGATGTATTTATTGAAGACCTGTGTACTAGGCTTTGAGCCCTGAGGGCATAGTGGGAACAAAATTAATATGACCTAGGGCTTCCCTGGTGGCGCAGTGGTTGAGAGTCCGCCTGCCGATGCAGGGGACGCGGGTTCGTGCCCCAGTCCGGGAAGATCCCACATGCCGCAGAGCGGCTGGGCCCGTGAGCCATGGCCGCTGAGCCTGCGCGTCCAGAGCCTGTGCTCCGCAACGGGAGAGGCCACAACAGTGAGAAGCCCGTGTAACGCAAAAAAAAAAAAAAAAAATTAATATGACCTTAAGAAGGGAAGGCAGACATTAAACAAATCTCCTGAGATAATCTACCTAAATTAACTTTCTGCTACTTATTGGCCATGTGATTTCAGGCAAGTTGCTTTAGCTCTTTGTGTCTCCGTTTCCTCTTCTATAAAGCAGGGATTATGATGGTACCTATCTCAGCCTCTTGTAAGAATTGAATGAGATAATACATGTAAAATGCTTAGTAGAGTGCCTTGCCCATAGTAAAGACACAATAAATATGAGCTGTGTTTATTGTTATCTGTTAGCCCTTAGCATCTTTGTTTTATGGAGGAAAACAGAGTGGTTATTGATACCTAGTCTAATTTGTGAGGCTAAGGAAGCTTCCCTGACACAATCCCTACTTTGAAGAAGCTTGTACTTGAATCTTTGTAAACAGATTACAGTTGAACTATACATACAGATAGGTCCAGGATACTTACAGCAGGAAGATATAGGTGGGATAACCAGGGCCTCACTTTGTACGATTCCAAGGGGACAGTTCTTATAGCGTTATATTGTGAATGGTAGCCTGTGTAGTTATGCAGTGCATTTTTTGTAGTACGCCTAACTAGGAAAGTGACATCTGAGTTAAATTTTAATGGTGAAAGGTCAAGGGATGATGGGGAAGGATAGCACAGAGAGTATTTCATGTACAAAGTTACGGGGACGTGAAAGACCATGGTACGTTTGGAGACGTGGAACTAGTTCATTATAACTAGAGTGAAAGATGAGATGGATGAGAGAATGATTACTAGGAGATGAGATTAAGAAGGACCTTGTTTGTATTGTAATACCTTCAGATTTTATTTGAATCTAGGAAGCTACTGAATGAACTAAACTGATGATTAAAATGATCAGATTTCTTTTTATAAGGTGCATAGGCAGTGCTGAGGAGAATGGTTTGCAGTAAGAACAGAAACCAGAAGGCAACTGTAGTACTAGGTCAGTGCTACTCCTAGTGTGGACTACAAACTTTATTACAAGCCAGCAGTGATGAAAATACCTTTCTCCTTACTTACTTGAGGCTCATTTCTAGACATTCAGAAACTTTTATGGCAGTTTGACATAGTTCATGGTTTATAACCTTTGCTGGACTTTCAGTGTTCTACAGCCTTATACTTGTCTCAAGTCAGTTTTTTTCTCCACTTCCCACAGCAGCTATTTCAGATCTCTTTCATCTCCTTAAGTTCCTACTCCACTTCTTCCTCACTTTCCACAGATGACTTCATCTTCTGTTTCACAGAGAACATAAAGCCAAAGGATGGAGGAACTAGATAACTTCCTGCTACACCCACAGACGAATGTGTGTCAACATTATTCAGCTTTCCTTCATTTCCCTGTCTCTGGATCCTGTTCTCTTCCAGTTTTTCCAGGGGCTTTGTTCCATGTATTATCTTCTCTCAGATTTTAGTCATTGTCTCTCTATAGTACCTCTTCCCATAGCCTATGAACTTGCCCAAGGCTCACCCCTAAATTGTTTTTATCATCCTCTAGATTACCAGTCTAACCTTTCTTTCCCTTCACAGCAAGCTCCGTGAAAGATTGGTCTTCAGTTGTTGTCTCTACTTCTTCACTTCTCATTTACTCCCAATCCACTGTACGCATCTTTCTTACACTTACCATACAGCTCAAACTGCTCTGACGAACGAATGACCAGTGACCTATTATTAACTAGCAGCTAGGTACCAAATCCAGTGAGCACATTTCAGTCCTTATGATTTATGTTGCATATCAATATTTTGCTCCTTTTTTCTGTTGAATAGTATTGCATTGTATTTATACATCACAATTTTTTATCCATTCACATGTTAATGGACATTTGGGTTTCCAGTTTTTGCCTATTACAAATGAAACCACAGTGAACAGTCATATGCAGATCTTTTTTTTTTTTTAGAAGATGTTGGGGGTAGGAGTTTATTAATTAATTTATTTACTTTTGCTGTGTTGTGTCTTCGTTTCTGTGCGAGGGCTTTCTCTAGTTGTGGCAAGCGGGGGCCACTCTTCATCGCGGTGTGTGGGCCTCTCACTATCGCGGCCTCTCTTGTTGCGGAGCACAGGTTCTAGACGCGCAGGCTCAGTAGTTGTGGCTCACGGGCCTAGTTGCTCCACAGCATGTGGGATCCTCCCAGACCAGGGCTCGAACCTGCAGGCAGATTCTCAACCACTGCACCACCAGGGAAGCCCATATGCAGATCTTTGTGTGGATGTATGCTTTCATTTCTCTTCAGTAAATACCTAGGAGAAAATACTGGGTCAAATGATAAGTATATGTTTAACTTTGTAAGAAACGCCAAAGTATTTTCCAAAGTGATTGCAATTTTACGTTCCCACACGCAATATATGAGAGTTCAGTTGCTCCATGTGCTCGTGAGCATTTGGTATTATCCATCACCGCCCCTCCACACTCCCAGTTTTAGCCATTTGAGTAGGTATGTAGTGCTGTCTCATTGTGGTTTTGCATTTCCCCTAATAGCTAATGATACAGAGCATTTATCTTTTCATGTGCTTATTTGCTTTCTCTTTATCCTTTTTGGTTAAGTATTTGTTCTAGCCTTTGCCCACTTTTTTCTCTTTTTTTTGATTTTTTTTTTTTGGCGGTACACGGGCCTCTCACTGCTGTGGACTCTCCCGTTGCGGAGCACAGGCTCCGGACGCGCAGGCTCAGCGGCCATGGCTCACGGGCCCAGCCGCTCCGCGGCACGTGGGACCCTCCCTGACCAGGGCACGAACCCGTGTCCCCTGCATCGGCAGGCGGACCCTCAGCCACTGCGCCACCAGGGAAGCCCGCCTTTGCCCATTTTTAAATTGCTTTGTTTTCTTAATAATGGGTTTTGAGCAATCTTTATATCTTCTGGATAGGCATCTTCTTCAAATAGGCAATTTACAAATATTTTCTCCCGTTTTGTAATTCTTTTAAAATAAAATTCTCTCAACAGTGTCTTTTGTGCTGCAAACATTCTAATTTTGATGAAGTCCAGTTGATCATTTTTTTTCTTTTATGGATCATGCTTTTGGTGCTATATTTAGAAACTCTTTGCCTGTGAGGTCATGAAGATTTCTCCTGTTTTCTTCTAAAAGTTGTATAGTTTTATGGTTTATGTTGAGATCCATGTTTGAGTTAATTTTATATAAGGTGTAATGTTTAGGCTGAGCTTCCTTTTTTTAGTGTATGGATGTCTAGTTTTGCCAGAATCATTTGTTGAAAAGCCTGTCTTTTCTCCATTGATTTGATTTTGCACCTTTCCCAAAAATCAGTTGGCCCTATTTGTGTATCCCTTATTTCTTCTGTAACCTGTAGATTATTTAGAAGTGTGTTTTTACTTTTCAAAACTGATACCTGAAAAGTTACTACCTTGTAACATTTTGTTCTGATTTGAATGGGTGGTCTACATAATACTATTTTCTTTGAATTTGTCAAGATTTACCTTGTGGCCTAGTATATGGTCGCTTTTTATAAATATTCTATTGTGTTTGAAACTTATGTTTGTTCTGCAGTTATTTAGTGTGGTGTTTTGTGTATGTTCACTAGATGAAGTTTGCTAGTTGTGTTATTTAAATATATATTCTTTATATAATTAAGTATTTATGTAAACAAATATATTTTATATGCATAACCTTTCAATTGATAAATGTATTGTTAAAATCTCTTACTCTGGCAAATTTGTATTATTTCTCCTCTTAGTTCTCTCAATATTTGCTTTTATATATTTTGAAGCTCATATTACATGCAGGTTTAGAATTTGTATGTTTCTGTTATGTTGAGCCTTCTGCATATGTACTCATTTTTATTTCTAAAAACTCTTTTTCCATGGTTTATCTTTTGGTAATGCAGCTGCTACTTTTTCCTAAAATTTTTTTTAAATTGTGATTTACATGTAACAGAATATACAGACCTTAAGTATGCAGTTTGATGAGTTTTGACAATAGTAAGCACCACCCCAATCAACATACAGAACATTTCATCACCAAGAAGTTCACCCTAGTGAATTCCACCATGTACTGTCATTGTCCTGCCCTAGGCAGCCACTTTTTTTGTTTCTATCCTCTTTGATTAATTTTACTTGTTCTTAGATCTTATGTAGATGGAATCATACAATATATATTCTTTTGTGCCAGTCTTGTTTTATCTACATGTTTTTGCAGTTCATTTATGTTTCTTGCTTGACCCCAAAGTCATAAAAATATTCTTTTTTTTCTAGGAATTTTATTGTTTTAGTTTTTATGTTTAGGTCACTTTTCTATCTCAATTTAAATTAGCTAATTATTTATGTATGTATATTCGTATGTATGTATGTATCTCAGTTCCCTGACCAGGGATCAAACCTGTGCCCTTGGCAGTGAAAGCACGGAGTCCTAACCACTGGACTGCCAGGGAATTCCCTATCTCAATTTAATTTTTGCATATGGAGTAAGATAAAGGTTTGAAAGTTTTTGTTGTTGTTGTTATTGGGTTTTAATACTGATGACCTGTTCTTACAACACCTGTTGTTGAAAATGCTTTCCTTTTCTTGTTGAATTGCCTTGCTCTGCTGTGGAAAAATCAATTGATTGTGTAAGTATAGTCTAATCTGGACTTTAATTCTGTTTCATTGGGTTTTTTTCTCTATTCTTATGTTAATGGTGTACTGTCTTGATTATTGTAGCTTTAGAGCAGGATTTCTCAACCTCAACACTATTGACATTTTGGACCTCATACTTACTTGTTGTGGGAGGCTATCCCATGTATTATAGGATATTTAGCAGCACCCCTTGCCTCTATCCACTTTATGCTAGTAACATCCTCCCAGTTTTGACAACCAAAAATGTCTCCAGTTGTTGTTAAATGTCTCCCAGGGGACAAATCACCCATAATTGAAAACCACTCCTTTAAAGTAACTCTTGAAAGCAGATAATGAAAGCCCTTCAAATTTCATGGTCTCATTCTGGATTATTTTGGCTATTCTAAAACTTTACTTTTCCATATCAATATAGAATTAGCTTCTCAATTTCTATTTTTAAAATATGTTGAGATTTTGATTAGGGTGATGTAAAATATATAAATTAAATATAAAAGAATTGACATCTTAACAAAATTGAGTCTTCTAATCCATGAACATGGTATATCTCTCCACTTAGTTTTGTCTTTAGTTACTTTTGTCAGTAGTTTGGAGTTTTCATTATAGAGATCTTATACACATTTTGTTAAATTTACCCCTAACTAATGTTTTTCATTACTTTTGGAAATGATATTTGAATTTTTAATTTCACTGCCTCATGTCATTGACTACTTGTAGACCCTCCTGCCCCACCACAACTTTACACTCAAGGCACCATGGGACTTGAGTGGCATCTCTTTCAGTAGTCGTATTGCTCTATCCTACTGTAAAGACCCCATGAGAAAAAATTAGAAAAGGTACAAACCTTGGGTCTAGAGATCCTCAAGTTTCTAGTCAATCAAACCAGCCTATTTTCAGCCAGTAAAAGTTTGCTAAAATGTTTCTGTTGTTCTCTCCTTACCCATCTTAGTGACCAGTTTTCTCCTTCCACTGTGTCTTGGAATGAAAGGGGCTTTGGATGTTTTCTCATTCCTTTCTGGAATTTAGTTCATTTCCATTTCTTTGAATTCTCAACTTTCATGTATATAATCAACCAACCAAAAAACTCTGAAATTGTTGCTTTTACCCAACCTCTTTTGTTTGTTAGAAGAAGTATCTCGTTAACTTTTATACCCTAACTGGAAATGGTTAACTCGCTACCAGTTCTCTTTGTTTAGTGTTTTGGTATATCTTTTAGCTTTTCTTTTATTATCTGTTTACTTTCAACACTTCTGTGTCCTATATTTTGTACGTCGCTGGTAAACAATACATACTTAAATTTTTTATCTTTAAGTTTCATACCCTATTTCTGTTCTTTCAGTTGCCCTAGAAATTTTAACATGCATATTTAAAGTCCATAGGTAATATATATTGTCTATTTTCAAATCTGCCTGGTCAATTTTAGTAGTCTCCTATTCCTGTATAATACTTTGCCCCCTATTTTATTGCTTCAAGCATATTAAAATCCTTATTTCATATTATGCATCTGATAATTGTATTATCTGTAGTCTTTGTTGGTCTAATTCTATAGTTTACTGTTAGTTGGCTCTGACTCATAGGTGCTTGTTCCTTCCTGTGATTTTTTTAAACTGCGAGCTCATGGTCTTTGGAACTTGTAATTTTTTGAGGTTAGAAATCAGATTTTTTTTTTTCCAGAGATAATTTGAGTGTCTAGAGGTACCACCTATTTTTAAGCAAATTTTTCACCTTAGTTTTTCAGGCCACACAACTAGTTGAATTCTAGCCCCACAGTGGTGCAGACTGTGGTTAAGAATTATAGTGGAGATACATTTTGGTTTAACTGTCCTACCATGAGCCAAAGCCAGTAAAGATTTTTATTCCCATCATCTCCCTCTGCAGAATGAGTTTTTTCCTGTTTCACCTACTAAGGATACAGCCTTTTGGGGAGTCTTGGCATATTTATAGATGTGTTGTTAATCCAGTCTGTCTCCATGGTAGGACCCGAGGTATCCTCGGGTTGAGTTCTCAAAACCTTTAAAACAAATCTTACCTCTCAGCAAGTAGCCCATTAAAACCTAGACTTTTGTCCCCCAAGGATTGGCCAGTAACTCCAGGGAAAACTTTGGCTGTAGTGTTCCTCACTCTTGTGAATTTATGCTTTCTTCTTGTTTCTGCCCTCAGGTATTCCTTTGCTTCTCCCTCAAGGTTAGCCATAGTTTTGTTTTTGTTTTTGGTTTTTTTGCAGTATGCAGGCCTCTCACTGTTGTGGCCTCTCCCGTTGTGGAGCACAGGCTCCGGACTCGCAGACTCAGCGGCCATGGCTCACAGGCCCAGCCGCTCCGCGGCATGTGGGATCTTCCCGGACCAGGGCTCGAACCCGTATCCCCTGCATTGGCAGGCAGATTCTTAACCACTGCGCCACCAGGTGAAGCCCCTGGGATACTTTTTTTTAATTTTAAAGGATGTTTCCTAGATGACCTTGATTACTTTGGGGAGTTATAGTGGATGGTATTGTTTCCTGTTTCCTGAATTTAGGTCTCTCTTTCTGTGGTGAATTACATAGTCATTTTGTAGCTATTATATACTTGTCCTACAATAAGAAAAAACAGTGGTGTCTATTTGAGAAGCTAATTTTGTGAACACGTATCCCTTCTGCCTAGCATTCTTTCTCGTAGTTGAAAATGTACAGATGAGGAAAAGAATTAAGTAGTGGTATGAAAAAGAGATGGGAAGAATACCTGGTAGAGAGTAGAGAGTACAGAAAGGTTGACAAGAAGACCAACTAGAGCAGAGGTTGAGATGACTTAACAATAGTGAAAGGCCCAGGTCAGAGAAGGCAAGAGGAGGTGCCAGTACCAGAGGCTGGGGGATGGATAGCAAGCTGGCTCGTGTTGCTCAAAGGAGCATGTCTCACATGTAAACGTTTTTCTGATATCCACTTTTCATTTTAACATCTCCACAATCAGGACGTTTCTTACAATCAGTTGTATCCCACAGCTTAATAAACAGTGTGGGTGTTTTTCCTTTTTGGTGGTACATAAAGTAATGGCACGTGTACCATTGGTGGCATCTTACAGTTAATGAAATATGGTGTAACTTTACCTTCCTCATAAGAGGGAGTATTGGCTGTATTAGCCTGTGAGTTTATATCATGTGATCTGGCAGACGAATCATTCAGAAATAGACCCAGCATTAAACTGATTCAGACAACTGAGTCTCGATGTTATTCAAGTAGAAGCCTCTCTTCTCTAAGGTGATTTATGTGAAATTAGCAACAACTTTTTTAAAAGGTCTGCCACTGAACAGGCTGTGTTTGCAATTGCCAGAAATTCTGAATCGGATGTAAGATGTAATCACTAGAAATGAAAGTAACCTTTCCTCATTTGTGTTAGTTATGGGGCTGTTTCCATGCAGCACCTACATATACAGGCAAGAACAACTTGTATGGCAGCTTCTTAGCAATGCTTAAACAACAACATCTCTACAATTTGTGCCTCAGGTTCATCTCTGTTTTATCTTCTTGACTCTGGAATTTTGACGTAACTGTCATGCTCACAGACTTGTCTTGTTTGACAAATTTGGGCATTTGAGTGAAACTGCCTCAACTTAAAAACCATTCTTAGGTTTTCCTCTTTTGCTTTTACTGCTCTAAGGCTCATAGCCAAATGTACAGCCTCCTTGGTTAAGAAATGTAGACTATTTTAGCTTGCGTTTTGCCTACAGACTACCTTCTAGGCCTCCCATCCTCACTTCGTAACTTTCCTACTTTTTTCCCCTTCCCTAGACTCTTATTTCTTCTTCTTTTTTAATCTTTCTTTCTTTCTTAGATATCTCCCATTTGTTTTGGAATGGGGTGGATATAAGTATAGACTAAAACAACAAAATCTATCTTTTAAAAACTTCTTCTAATGTAGCGATACAGCAAATTAAAACAAGTGAAGTGGAAAGTCCATTTTTGTTTTCTTCATGTGTCATAAATGAAGTGAGTTGTTGTTGTTTTTAATAAATTTATTTATTTATTTTTGGCTGCGTTGGGTCTTCGTTGCTGCATGTGGCCTTTCTCTCGTTGCGGAGAGCGGGGGCCCCTCCTCGTTGCGGTGCACAGGCCTCTCACTGCAGTGGCCTCTCTTGTTGCAGAGCACAGGCTCTAGGTGCGTGGGCTCAGTAGATGTGGCTCGCAGGCTCCAGAGCACAGGCTCAGTAGTTGTGGCGCACAGGCTTAGTTGCTCCGGGGCACGTGGGATCTTCCCGGACCAGGGCTCGAACCCATGTCCCCTGCATTGGCAGGCGGACTCTTAACCCCTGTGCCACCAGGGAAGCCCCAAAGTGAGTTGTTTTGAGGAAAGGAGAATTTTGTTTTGCTGACATTTGTGGTTGTTACAGTGTTTGGGGGCGAAAAAGGATTGTGAGCCTTTTCAGGTTATTTCTAATTTAGAGACTGGATTTTTAAAGGAAATGATAATGATAATTTAAAATTTGAATACTTTTAAAGTTAGTGTGATTAGCTTAAATAATAAGAGAGCTATATTCTTTTCTAACAGAAAAGGTGCTTTTCTCCGGGTATTTTGCCTGAGAATGGAGAAGGTATTTCATTTTTGTGCATCTATGTGTATGTATTTTAAGTTGAAAGCTAATTATGTGAACAAAGTACAGAGAACCTGTGGTTTATAAAACAATGGAAGGAGAGAACTAGGGATTGAGAGTGTTAGCAATTATTGGTACATGCATTTTATTCAAATATCTGTCCTCTGTCTTACCAGATAAAAACCCAAAGTGATGATTGGACTCACCTCATCATTGGCATATTTTACTCTCTCCCTATTTCTTCTGCCTCTGAACTAACAATGTAGCATGAAAGACTGAGATTTATAGTCAGAGATATACATAAAATTATACTAATCTAATACTGTGTGTCATGTCAGCTCTTTTTCTATTTATTGTTTTCTCTTCTTGGTGCTTTCTTTTGTTAGTACCTATGCCCCCTTTCCTTCCTTTTCCTATTCTTGTCTTTCTTTGCATTGTACTTTTCTTTCTTATACTAGATACAAACCTCCTTTCCCTTCCTTCCCCTGTTTGCCAGCCCTTGGGGACAAAAGTCATTCTGGAGAATTGTCTTGGGATACTTAAATTATAACTGCTTCTAAGCCTATTAGGCATCTGGCACTGTAAATTAATCTAAAACATTAATCTAGAGATTAAAATCAGGCATCTTGATCAATTTGACGCGGAGAATACTGTTACATTAAACCTTGCATTAGTATGGAGGGAAGTAATAAGATAATGTTTGGAAACTTCAGCTTCTTCTTGTCAGTGATGTGTTATTATTCATTCATACCAGAGATGATAAACGAATTCTAGATTTTCATGTTTTATAACATTAACCTTACATTATGTTACTGGCATAGTTCTCTTTCTGTAAGCTTTGAAACAAGATTAATTCTTTTTAACAAATAGAGTCACAGAAAATTCCAGTCTTTCTCAAGCATCTTATAATTTGGATTTATGGAATAGTATTCTTACAAGGATGTTCTACCTTAAAGTATACATTTGTTATTTAAGCACTGAAAAGAATAAGCAAATAAAGTTGCATTGCATGAAGCTTATTAACGCTTCTATTCAGTCAGCTAAAATTATGAAAGGACTGCTTCAATCCAAGAAGTATTGTACATTTTTTTTCGTCCTAGAAAGCATAAGTAATTATTTTTGGTAAAGGTAGCTGAATGGGAGTTTAGATCATTGCATATCCAATAGGAAAAGTTAAAATTTACTTACTAGAAGATTTCCTGAAATAACATGCCTTTTTTTTCAAGCATTGAAAAGCATCTCCTTTGATTATATTATAAAATAAATCATGTTACCATTTTAAAAATTAATAGGCTTTATTTTTTAGAGCATTTTAGGTTCACAGCAAAATTAAGTGGGAAGTACAGAGTTCCCAGCTATCCCTTTCAACTCCTCTACCCTCCTCATCCCCCATCCAAACCTCCTCCCCCCATCAAGATCCCACGCAAGTGTGGTACATTTGTTACAATTGATAAACCAATTTTGACACTTTATTATCACTGAAAATCCATAGTTTACATTAGGGTTCACTCTTTGTGTTGTACATTCTATGGTTTTTGGCCAATGTATAATGATATATCCAACCTTAAAGTATCATACAGAATAGTTTCATTGCCCTAAAAATCTTCTGTGCCCCACATATTCATCCTTCCCTCTCCCCCAACCTGTGGCAATAACTGATCTTTGTACTCTCTCCATAGTTTTACGTTTTCCAGAATGTTATATAGTTGGAATCATGTAATGTGTAGCCTTTTCATATTGGCTTCTTTCACCTAGTGATATGCATGTAAGTTTCCTTATATTTTTGTGGCTTGATAGCTCATTTCTTTTGAGTGCTGAATAATATTCCATTGTCTAGATATACCACAGTTTATCCATTCACCTATTTAAGGACATTAAATAGGTTGCCTCTAAGTTTTGGTAATTATGAATAAAGCTGCTCTAAACATTCATATGCAAGATTTTGTGTAGACGTAAGTTTTCAGCTCCTTTGGGTAAATACCAAGGAGTACAGTTGCTGGATTGTATGATCACGTTACCATTTGAAAAAAGAAATTATATAGAAGAAACCAAAAACCTGCAAAATCTTCCTCTTGGTAGCAAAATTAAACCTGGTTCAGGAAATTGTTGAAGACTTTTTAGGGGTCATTCCAGCTGCAGCATTAGTAAATGTTATCACTGTTGTTATCTCCTTATAGCAGCATTACTGCAGTGTTCTCCTAGTTGGGCTCCTTATGCCAGTTTCACCCACTTTCCATGTTATTTTGTACTCATTTGCAGGCTTACTGGAAAATTGAATGAGATGATATGTGTAATGTGCCTAAGTACAGTGCCAGACTCAGTAGTTATTAAGTATTTGGTTTGTAGCACCCTCTCTATCTCATTCTTTCAGTTGTTTGTTTAAAAAGTTTATTCAGAGCCCTAGCATGGCATTAAAGGACCCTTAAAAACCAACCTCAGCCTCTCACCCTAGATTTATTGTACTGTTACAGATTCTTTTCTTGTTATCTCTTGTTTTGGTTTACTTTTTTTTGTATTCTTTTTTTTTTTTTTTTTTTTTTTTTTTTTTTGCGGTACGTGGGCCTCTCACTGTTGTGGCCTCTCCCGTTGCGGAGCACAGGCTCCAGACGCACGGGCCCAGCTGCTCCGCGGCATGTGGGATCCTCCCGGACCGGTGCACGAACCCGTATCCCCTGCATCAGCGGGCGGACTCTCAACCACTGCGCCACCAGGGAAGCCCTGGTTTACTTTTAAAAATACATAAAATTTACCATCTTGGCCATTTTTAAATAGTACAGTAATATTAACTATATGCACATTGTTATGTAACAGATTTCTTGAACTCTTCATCTTTCAAAACTGAACCTCTATACCCATTAAACAACAATCCCTCCCTCACCCAGCACCTGGTAACCATATTCTACTTTCTGTTTCTATGACTCTGACTACTTTAGATGCCTTATATAAATGGAATTATGCAGTATTAGTCTTTGTGACTGGCTTATTTCACTTAGCGTAGTGTCCTCAATATTCATTCATATTGTGGCATATGACAGTGTTTCCTTCTTTTTTTAAGGCTGAATAATATTCCATTTTATATACAGTTGACTCTTGAACAACATGGGTTTGAACTGCACGGGTCCACTTATACACAGATTTTTTTTTAAACAAATATAGTACTACACAACCTGCAGTTGGTTGAATCCTTGGATGCAGAGGGCTGACTGCAAAGTTATATGCATGAATGTAGCGTCAACACCCCTAACCTCTGCACTGTCAAGGGTCAACTTGACAACCATATTTTCTTCATCTATTCTTCTCTTGATGGATGGATGCTTGTACCTCTTGGCTATTGTGAACAGTACTTCAATGAACATGGATGTGCAAATAACCCTTTGAGATCCTGTTTTCCGTTCTTTTGGATATATACCCAGACGTGGGATTGCTGGATCATATGGTGATTCTCTTTTTAATTTTTTGAGGTACCTCTGTACTGTTTTCCATAGCAGCTGCATCATTTTATATAGTCACCAACAATGCACGAGGGTTCCAGTTTCTCCACATCCTCACCAGCATTTGTTTTTTTGATAGTGGTCATCCTGATGGTGTGAGGTGATATCTCAGTATGGTTTAACATTTCCCTGAATGATTAGTGATACAGAGCATCTTTTCATATGCTTTTGACCATTTGTATATCACCATTTGTATATCTTTGGAGAAATGTCTCTTCAAGTCCTTTGCGTATTTTTTAATCGAGTTTTTTTTTGTTTTGTTTCTGAGTTGTAGGAGTTCTTTATCAGATATATGGTTTGCAAATTTTCTCCCATTTTGTAGGTTGGCTTTTCATTCTGTTGATTGTTTCCTTTGCTGTGCAGTTTTAAGTTTGATGCAGTCCCATTTGTCTATTTTTATTTTGTCACCTGTGCTTTTGGTGTCATATCCAAGAAATCGTTGCCAAATCCAGTATCATGAAGCTTTTTCCCGATGTTTTCTTTTAGGAGTTTTATAGTTTCCAGTCTTAACATTTAGGTTTTTAATCCATTTTGAGTTAATTTTTGCATATGATGTAAGAGTCCAGCTTCATTCTTTTACATGTGGATATCTAGTTTTCCCAGTATTATGACCTGCAGGTCTTTGGCTTCTGAATGTCTGTGAATCCCTGAAATTGTGTGAAATATTTTGTGCGTGCATGTGTGTGTGTGACTTTTTAAGATTACCCATTAACTTTCATCCGATTCTAAAAGTGATCCCTAATACCCACCCCCCGCCGACCCCACAAGGCTAGGATTGTGACAGTCTAAAAGAGATCATTAGGGACTTCCTTGGTGGCGTAGTGGTTAAGAATCCGCCTGCCACTGCAGGGGACACAGGTTCGAGCCCTGGTCCGGGAAGATCTCACATGCCTCGGAGCAACTAAGCCCATGTGCCACAACTACTGAGCCTGTACTCTAGAGCCCATGAGCCACAACTACTGAGCCCGTGTGCCATAACTACCGAAGCCTGCATGACACAACTACTGAAGCCCACACTCCTAGAGCCTGTGCTCCGCAACAAGAGAAGCCACCACAATGAGAAGCCTGCACACCGCAACAAAGAGTAAGCCCCCGCTCACTGCAACTAGAGAAAGCCTGCAGGCAGCAACGAAGACCCAACGCAGCCAATAAATTTTAAAAAAAAGTTTAAAAAATAAAAAAAATAAAAGAGATCATTAAATTATTGGAACATAGCACACTTACGAATGCAGCATAACTTCATGCTGCTAATGAAGTAGAGAACCACTGTGAGAAGCACAATGGGGACAGTACCAAGTGTAGCATCCCGCAAGCACTTTAGTTCTTCTGTTAGTTTGTAGCATTTCCTGAACCAAATTGGTAGATCAGCATAGTATACATCTTGCTATATATTTTGAAAGTTTGTTGAAAACAGAAAGCCACACATCCAAATGCTAGAACTAGTTGCTTTTTTAAAATCTTATTTTATTTATTTTTATTTTATTTATGTTTTTAACGGTATGCATTTTATTCAAGGGACTTGATTCCTTAATGTAATCAGTTTTGCTTTTAGAGCTGGATTTTTAAAGAATAAGTGGTAATGATTATTATACATTCTTTGGGGGGGTAATTATAACGCAACATTAAATGAATTTTAAAAATTAGAATGTCCACCCTCCCCCATTGCCCTCCCCCCAAAAGTAACAAATATAAACCACAGAGAACTGGCCGTAGTGTTTTCCATTGTGGGGCAAGATTGAATAAAGCTTACCTTTGAGCTTTATCCTGAAGCCTCTCTTGTTAACCCTTCATATAGACTGATGATGTGTATGCTGCAGAAGCAAAGGCAGTCAGCTTTTGTGTTGATTTGAAGGTTTCTTTTTAGTCAGGTTTTCATTTGATATTGACATCTCCAGGCAAATTCTAAGTCCCTAAGCAAATCACCATTCGGAGCATGTGTTAGGGATGCTTTTAAGCCCCTTGTCACTGAAAGCTTGTCAACCATACAAGAGGAAGTGTCCCCTTTCCCCCGAAATTCTTGCTGTTTTTAAAGTAACGCTTTAAACAGAAATAGTGCATCTGCAACATATTATGATTGGCTTTTTCTAAGAGGCCCAGACAAAGAAAATAGTTTTCTATGGAATCTTGTATTTTTTAAACACTATTAGCTGTTCAAAAGAAAAATAAAGGGTACTAGCATAGCAGATAAAGTTCACTTGGATTACCTGGATTGTAAGAGGATATTTTGGCAAAATGCATCTTGCCAAGTCCCAGATGCCTAATTACAAGTTTCTGCTAATATGTTCATCCAACTTTTATCGTTTCCTTTTGTCCGAAACCAGGATGCCTCCTGTCCTTGTGAATAGGAAGCTGGGGAAAAGGGTAAGTGGGGTTAGGGAAGCACAATCCTCTGTGTTTCCTGCAGCTCTTCTTATTTTGGGATCAGTTTGGATTGTGAGATGAAATTGAAGAGCAGAATTTAATGTTGACCTCTAAAGTTGATGGTCCAAAAGGGTTTATTTGTCTTCCCTGAAGCCTGTCAATTTTTGAATTGAGTAGAGTGCTTTTTGGCTGTAAAAGCTTTAAAATGCAAACATTGAGGAAATAGCATGTTTGTAGTGACTAAGTAACATAACATATGCAGGTGCACATCTCAGGGTTTTCTTATTTATCCTAAACGTTACACCTAAATAGTCATTTAGAAGGAAATTTTTAACCATTAAGATGGGTTATACTGTGTAGTTAAATGCAATGGTTTCTATTGTGGTCCCTCCTAAAAGGATTTTGATTGATCATAAAAACTTATGCAGAGAACTATTTGAAATAATAGTCACGTGGTTTAGAAATAAGCAGAGGAAAAGAACTTCCTTATGATGTATATTAAATCTGCTTTTTCCCATTTCTGTACTATCCCTTGCACTGTCTGATATGTAGAAAATTGTCTTGTGGTAAGTCTTCCATTTGTTTTCAGAGTTATGTGTACCAATGAAGAGGCTTGATTTCTAGAATCAAGTCTGAAAGCTGATTGAGTGATAGAGCTGGGAACAGAAAGAACTCAACCACCTAACTGCTAATCCAGAAAGGGGCAGTGATGGGGTTAAAGTCTTCCAGGCTTCAGAATTGTCTAGGCTGTGACTTGTCAACAGGACTAAATGTTATGTATCACTGCTTTTTGTATCTTTTGCAGTATTGTGAGTGCTACACAAATAAATTTCAGTGCCCAGTTTGGCAGTAGAATAGGATATATTTAGAGAAGGGAGAGAAAACTAGAAACAGAGATTTGAATGTTAGGATAAGAAATTTGGATTTTATTCACTTTTGTTTGTTGAAAGTTTTTGTTTGCCTTAAATGAATATATTAGTTAGATGGTTAGGCTGGATGATATCTAAGATTTTTTTTTAGTACTATGAATTTATAACCCATGATGAGGCCATGTCACCTCTGTGGTGTCAGGTCTAAGAGATTTAGTCATCAGTTCTCAGGTTTATAGCTTAATACAGAGGATGAAGTCATCAAGGAGGAAAGGTTAGAATACTCTGAGAATGACCGCATCAAGGGAGTGATGCCCTCTCTGTATTTCTCCCTTTTTTCTTCTTATAATTTAATTTTAAGGAATCTAGGTGGTTTTTTCTTAGAGTTTACTGAGATTTACTGGTTGCATCCATGTGGTTTAGCATGTTATTCTGTTCTGTTTTCTGTTCATTAGTAGTTGGATCTAGAGGCTTAATCATGTCCATGTTTTTTTGTTTTTTGGTGTTTTTTCATGGGTGGGCATGACTACTAGATAGTGGTGTGTACTTGACAGGAGACACATAATATTGGGTTGTCTCTCTTTTTTTGATATTAGTAGACATTGATGACTAAAACCTAGGTCCATCGATTTGTTAAGGTTTGCAAAGTAGTGATATTCTAATTCTACCATTTCCTCTTCATTTATTAGCTGAAATATTTCTGTAAAGTGAAGCTTCCTCTTCTCTTTCATTACCTTTTGGTAGGTATAGATTGTATAGGTAGGATTTGTAAAAGTAGGATAAATGCATGATTTATCCCCTTTATCTGTTTTCAAAATGATGTATTGGTTCACTACCATCGTCCAAAAGTGACCAATTATTAACTTATGGATTTAAACATATTTGATATTTTAATTTTGTTGCAGTTATCTTTATTGATGTACAAATTATACTGTCTTGGCACTGGTCTTCTGAGTCCTTTTGACATAATCCTGGTAGTTTAGATATGGCAAAATGTTTCAGGCTTATCCTGTACATTTCCTACCCCAGACCTAGAATCAGCCATTTGTCCAGTGTCCTCTGGGCATAAGAGATACTCATTCTTTTTGGGTTGGTCATTGTTTCCGAGGCTTTTTCAGTGGACAGATCTTTTTAAGATAAAATAACATCAGGAGTTTATACTGATACTTCAAATCTAAATTAATTATTTAAACTCTGATCTTACACTTGTATCTCCTTTCTCACATATTGAGAATCCTGGTCTTCAATGGCATGATAGAAGTAAAACATCACATAAGTATGCATTTGTTTCATTCTGTAGTACATACACAGCACTCAGCATACCAACACCAATGTCATTAATGAACATGAGTGAAGATTTTTTTTCAGCTTTACTGAGGTATAATTGACAAATAAATTTTTAATTTATTTAAAGTGTACAGTGTGATGATTTGACATGTGAAAGTATTACCACAACTGAGTTAATCAACACATCTATCACCTCTTATATTTATTTATTTATTTTTTGGGGGTGAAAACACTAAAGTTCTTTTTTAGCAAATTTCGGTTTTACAATATAGTATTATCAACTGTAGTCGGCATGTTATATATTAGATCATCAGAATTATTTATCTTATAACAGAAAGTTTGTACCTTTTTAGAAAACAGGTTAAGATTACTTAAGCAGCTTTATATTAAAGTATAATTTAATACTGTATGTATAATTTATAATTTAATACATACAACAAAGTGTACATATTTAAATTGCACAATATGTTTGATGTATGTATACACTCATGAAACTGTCACCTCAGTCAAGATTCTGAACATATTCATCACCACAGAAAGATTCCTTTGTCTCTCTGTAATCGTTCCCTTCCATGCCTCCCTACTTCACCCACCCCACCTCCAGGCTTTTGGTCACTATAAATTAGTTTGCATTTAGAAAATAAAATCTATTTGCATAAAATTGAGAATTTTATATAAGTGGAATCATATAGAGTGTGCTCTTTTTCATCTGACTTGTTTCACTCAGCATTTTTATTTTGAGATTCATCCATGTTGTTGCACAAATCAATAGGTAATAACTTTTTATTGCTTAGTAGTAATCTGTTGTAGGGATATACCATAGTTTTGGGTTATTTCTAGTTTGGGGCTACTACAAATAAAGCTGCTATGGATATTCATGTCTAAGTCTTTGCATGGACTTATGTTTTCATTTCACCTAGGCATGGAATGGCTAGATGATAAGGTAAGTGTATGTACAACTTTTTTTTTAATAGTTCAAGAACAATTGTAATTATTTTTTATATATAAATATTTTTTATTTTTGGCTGCATTGGGTCTTCATTGCTGCGCGTGGGCTTTCTCTAGTTGCAGCAAGCGGGGGCTACTTTTCGTTGCAGTGCGTGGGCTTCTCATTGTGGTGGCTTCTCGTTGTGGAGCACAGGCTCTAGGCACGTGGGCTCAGTAGTTGTGGCTCACGGGCTCTAGAGCGCAGACTCGGTAGTTGTGGCGCATGGGCTTAGTTGCTCCACAGCATGTGGGATCTTCCTGTACCAGGGCATGAACCCATGTCCCCTGCATTGGCAGGTGGATTCTGAACCACTGTGCCACCAGGGAAGCCCTAGTACGACTTCTTAAGCAGTTTTTCAGAGTGGTTTACCATTTTACGTCTCCAGCAGTGTGAGTTCCAGTTTCTCTACATCCTTGCTGATACTTAGTAGGGTCAGTCTTTTGAATTTTAGGTATTTTAATAGGTATGTAGTGGTATCTTACTGTAGTTTTAATTTGCATTTTGCTAATGACTAGTGATTTGCCATTTGTATATCTTTTTTGAAATGTCTGTTCAACTCTTTTCCTATTTTTAAAAAAATTGTTTACTTTTATTGATTTTTTTTTTTGAGTTTTGAGAGTCTTTTTATTCTCAATAAAAATCCTTTATCAGCCATATGATTTTCAAATAAGTTCTCCAGGTTGGTGACTTGTCTTTTATTCTCTTAACAGTGTCTTTTGAAGAGCAGAAGTTCTTAATTTTGATGACTTCCAATTTATCAATTTTTAAATATGGAGCATGAATACTTTTTATGACTCCATTTTATTTTTGTTTGTCTTTTCACCTATAACTCTTTGCTTTGTTATTTTAGCAGTTACTTTAGGGTTTATACTATACATCTTTAACTCATCACAGAGTACCTTCAGCTGGTGTTATACTACTTTATACATAGCGTAAGAACCTTACAGGAACCTTACAGTAGTCTACTTCCATTTCTCCTTCTAGCCTTTGTGCTATTGGTGTCATATATTTTACTTTTACATATGTTATCGTTGTTTTTAAAAACCTTTTTTTTGTTTTTACTTATACATGTTTTAAACCCCACACCACGTTATTTTGCTTTAAACATTGATTATTTTTTAAGGAGATTTAAATAATACTAAAAGGTCTGTTATTATTGCCATGCTCTTCATTCCTTTGTGTAGATCCAGGTTTTTGTCTGGTATCATTTTCCTTCTGCTTAAAGGCTTCCTTTGCCATTACTTACAGTGCAAGTCTCCTGGTGATGAATTCTTTCAGCTTTTGCATGACTGAAAAAGTTTTTATTTCATATTTGGTTTTGAAAGTTATTTTTGTTGGATTTGAAATTCTAGGGTGACTTTTTTTCATTTAAGTACTTTTAAGATGGTGCTCCAGTGTCTTCCACATGTTGTTGTTTTCATTGAGAAATAGGCTATAATCTTTACCTTTGTTCTCCTGTATGTAATATGTCTTTATTTTCTGACTGCTTTTAAGATTTTCTCTTTATCAGTGGTTTTAAGCAATACCACCCCCCACAGTTTTATTGAGATATAATTGACATATAGGACTGTATAAGTTTAAGGCGTGCAGTATAATAAAGGAAAGAAAAATGTTTTTCCCTGTGATGAGAACTTTTAGGATCTACTCTCTTAGCAACGTTCAAACATACCATAACATACATCAGTGTTAACTGTAGTCATCACGTATATTACATCCCCAGTATTTATTTATTTATTTGAAAGTTTGTACCTTTTGACCATACCTTCATCCAGTTCCCCCATGCTCCACCAGTTTTAAACAATTTGATTATTATGTGCCTTGGTATAATTTTCTCGTGCTTGGAGTTCAGTGAATTTCTTGGATCTGTGGGCTTATAGTTTATTCATACAGTAGAATACTATGCTACACATAAAATGAGTGAACTCAATGTAGACAGATCAACATGGATAAATTTTAAAGTATGAATATCAAGGATTCACACCAGAGTCAGGATGTTGGTTAATTCTGGGTAGGGAGAGAGTGAGGGACGGAGAGTCTTTTGATGCATCTATATAGCATTTCATATTTTAACAAAAGGTATCTGAAGCAGATGTAGCAAACATTTTATCTGGGCAATGAGTACGTGAGTGTCTAATTTCTCTGTTTACATTTGTGTCTGAAATATAACTGATTTGAACAGAGGTCAATATAGTTCTTATAGCTTCCATGGCTTCCATTTTATTAAATATAAAATAAGTGCTCCCACATAAATCTCATCCACATATTTAGCTACATTTGATAATCTACCAAATAAAATTATTCCTATAGATTCAAGACCTGTTTCCAGTTAGTCTCCTTTAAAAAGTAATGATCAGAATTTTCATAGCGCTCTGTAAAATGAGTGTGTCTGTTTTGTGGGACCATTTTCCCGTTAGGAGACCCTTGTTGATTACCCTTTGAGGTATCCCAAAAGACACATTGCAAGTTTTATGGCATTTAATCCAAGTAAAATAGATCATTACTGGGTAATGTGCCCTTCTTAGCCTTTTATTTTATTTTTTTGTTAATAATACACTTGTTATATATCTTCCAAAATAAAAAGCCTTTGTCATGCTGGCATCACATTTTTTTCTCTTGACAACTAGCCTGTCTTCTATGTCCTGAATGTCATTTTAATCATCTTGTGAAATGTTGCCAGGTAGGTGCCCCTTGTTGAACAAGAAAGACCTAGAAATCATTATAACTAACAATATACTTTTTTCTTTTTTTTTTTTTCCAATTTTGTTGGTTTTTTTTTTTTCTTTTGCGGTACGCGGGCCTCTCACTGCTGTGGCCTCACCCGTTGCGGAGCACAGACTCCAGACGCGCAGGCTCAGCGGCCATGGCTCACGGGCCCAAGCCGCTCCGCAGCACATGGGATCTTCCCGGACCGTGGCATGAACCCGTGTCCCCTGCATCGGCAGGCGGACTCTCAACCACTGCACCACCAAGGAAGCCCACATGTTTTTCTTAAATGTGCTGTCAAAGAGCAAAACCTCTTCGGATTGGTGACATATAGCACCTGCACAGCGGCTTTTTCTTCCCATTTTTGAAGTAAAATGCTTCTCTGTCAGGACCAACTTTTCTTTGGTCCTATGCTTCTGGTCTTAATGCCTCAAGATTGGTATGTTGTTTGTAACTTTAAAAAAGGCGGGGAGGTGAGGAAAGGGAGAATGGAGGGTGAGGGAAAGGGAAGGCTTGTCAGCATTTTTGTCTTGGAAAAAGAATTTAGATAATTGAAATGTAGCATTTAATATGTTACCAGTTTCAGAAAACTTATAGATACACGTTTCTTTACAACAAATAAAAACCAATCTAGAACATTTTCTCAGTATGTGGTAATTTTTCCATTTTGGTGATATTTATTTTTCTCTTTAGAGGAAACCATAGTTTGCAAAGGAATTTTCTTTTCTTTCTTTCTTTTTTATGGTTTTTTTGGGGTTTTTTTTAGCTTTTTGACCGCTTGTGGGATCTTAGTTCCCCATCCGGGGATTGAACTCCCACCCCCTGCAGTGGATTCGCAGACCGCCCAGGAAGTCCCTGCCAAGGGATTTTCTTTTTCCCATTAACTACATAAATATTTTGGAACAGTATTTTAGGATTTATCTTTCTGTTACTAAGGCTTTTCTATCCTCAAGCTCAGTGAACAATACATATTTTATAAAACAACTTGTTTTCTAACCAAGTTTACATTAGTAAAGCCTCCCCTTTCAACAAACACCTACTGTGTAACAAGTGGTAGAGAGATAAAGGTGAAACAGACTGTCCTGTCCTTGTGCAGAAACAGCTAAGAAACTAAATGGTTTGATTTTTGTTATACTTTTCCTAATCTACATTTTTGAGAAATGCTGTCTCCCAACTAATGAATGATAACTGGCTCGGAAGGGGTTTGGGAGGAGGTGGGAACATACATTAATGAAACAAAGGACTTTGGTTTCTTTGAAATATTCTTGTGACCAGATGCTGGAAAAGTATACAATGGGTTTTTTAAATATAGTTCTGGCTCTGAAATACATACATACTTAATGAAACCAAAATTGAGCACTCCTAAAGTAGGCTGATCTATATATAATAGCATTTCCAAAAGTAGAGCTTTTGTGGGCGGTCCCCATTAATTCTCCCTCCCTGTCCTCACTGCATATTCCCTTAACTTACACTATAAGCATATCAAGAGGAGCGATTTATAATGAAAAGAATTCTGTGAAATGTAATTGTGGTCAAAGGGGTCCTTAGAAGGTATAGAGGGACAGCTTTGTAATTGCTGCTTCATAGACCTTCAGGGTTCAGAGAAAGCTGCCTGGTATAGAAAAAAGAACACTTTAATCCAATCCCAGTACTGCTATTTATTCTCTGTGACCCAAGGCAAATTTGTTAACTTCTCTGGGCATCAATTTTCCTTTTTGAAAAATGAAGGTAACAATCTTTCCCATGAAAATTGCACATCAAAAGCTCTCACTATTCATTTATTTCATTTGTTCAGCTAATTTATTGATGTTGCACTAGACTCCTTAATGGTTCCTGCTAGTGTTAATAATTGATGAACATTGTGTCAGGCCTTATTCAGCTGTCAGACTGCCAAAGTCAGGATATGGTTTGCATTAGAACACATTAGAATTTCAACTCAACATCTCCAAAAAGAGAATGACAGGAAAGATTACAAAAAATGACTATTGCTCAGTGGCAGGGGTAGCGAAAAGGAGCTGTAATGTTTTTACTAGAAGATGATAGATTTGCAAGTTTTGCCAGTAGCAGTTATATCCTCACCAGATGATACTTCATAACCTCTGAACAAGTAAAATGATTTGTTTTTATTTATGTGAAGTGAAATTAAGTTCTCTGAAAAGGCTATAATTTTCCACAAGTCCCTAGGATTTGCTATATAGGGAATGGTTACATTCTTCAGATTTCTGAACAAAAACACCACCAAAACAAATCCAAAAGTAGTTTCGAGCCCAAGTAGTTTGAAAGTTGATGTCAAATTGTTCCTGTCCTGAATCTAAAAGCGAGAACACATTTCAATAAGGCTGCTTTTCTCTTTTGCACCTTTGAAATGACTATCGTGGGTATATTTATAAATAGTGCACTATTAACCCAGCTATAGCCACTTGTCCTTTGCTGGCTGAGTCCAAGGCTTGCATACCAGAAAGGGAAGTAGTCTGGGGAGAGATATAGGGAGTTGACAAAGGAGCTACTGATTTGCATCCATGATAATATATAATGTAAAGGTCAGTCATGAAGAGATTAAATATCTGAAAAAAGATTATTTTAGACATTGACATCTCCTAGGGGTTTGCTGGAAGGGCAAATTACAATGTTTATGATCTGTGAGGGGAAGGGAAAGAGAGACAAAAGCTAATACTTTTATACAGGTAAAAATGAACATCTAGTAAAAGTTGGTGTAAGAGTTGAGTCTTTTGGATTACAAAAGTTCAACTCAAACTAGCAAAAAAGATTTGTTGGCTCATATAACCAGACTTCAAGATGGATAGAAGTAGAACTAGCCTTAGGTGTAAATGAAATGTAAGACTTGAATATTATCAGGATTCTTGTCTCCTTTCTCTTTCTCTGCAAATTGTGATTATTTTCTTGAATTGGTTTCTCCACATGGCAGAGGCAGCTCTCAGTACACATCCTTACAGCTCTTCCTTAATGAAAGAGGAAAAGGGTTAGCTCCACTTTTTCAGTTTCCTAAGAAGTCTTTTTGGATGGTGGAGAATGTGATCTGCTTAGCAGTCTAAGATGAGAAAGAACATTGGGAAGGCACAAGTAATAGCCATCAGCCACCTCAAGGGAAATTGTTGCTATGTGTACTAGGAGAGGATTGTATTCATGGGAGAAAAGACTGAGTTCTATATGGTACTGTTAAATGTCACACCGTACTGCTGTTGCTGCCTCCTGGTCCTCGTCCTCCTGTTTTATCTCCCTCTCTCCCCAGCAATGCAGTACCCCTCAAACTAGGAGGGTAGTCAACTCAGACAGTCACCTGGACCCTAGGGGAAGAGTTTGCTGACCATTCTATTAGAGATGGCAGTGCATCTGATTCATTCCATTTCTAACACAGATTAGTAGCTTCTACATGTGATGGAATTATTTTATTTTATTTTTCTTCTTCCCCAGACTATAACTGACATGGTTGTGAAAGAAATTTAGAGTTCTTTGGAAAAGATGCATCTGTCTATCCAAGGCTCAATTCTAGAGTCAAGGATCCTATTGCTATTGTGTAATTTCTTAATCTTCAAGGGCTTTATTATAAAGCAAGGTGTCAGTAAAATTCACTTCTTTATCAGGATGTAAAGTATCATATGATGCCAAATCTGCACTTAAATATAGTGGAAGTGATTATTCCCTTAGGTTTTCCCTCCCCTCTGCTTCCCCTGGATTGCATCAATCCTTAAAGTTACATTTAAAAATTACATCAGTAGTACAGCCAGATGGCATTCTGACACTCACTGTAAGTTTTCTAGGATTTTCTAAAATAGCTGGCTCAAATAGAAGTCATCTTCCCTCAAGTATGTTCCTGTCCTTTTCTCTTCGTTGTGTGTTTCAACTGTTGCTCTTTTCTTAAAATCATAACACCTGAATGGAGAATTTACTTTTCCAAAATTTCCCATGTTTCTCCATCAAAGTCTCTCTCACAGATTAAATGTAATTGTACATTCATCATGATGCCTTACTTATTAAATAGTGATATTCAAGCAGTTGTCAGCACAAGCATTCTTTTATAGGTCAAGAATATACTTCTTTTGAAAAAGTTGAAAAAGAATGGTAGCTACTTAACTGGTTTCAGAAGAATCTAGTTTAAACAGCATTCTGTGACATGAACATGCTAGCCACTGTACTACAGAAACAAGGCTTAAGTAGCATCTTGGACTTCTTACTGACTCACTGAAAATAGGAATTGTTGTTGAAGAGGATCACAAAATGCATATGTTCTTGATTCTACTATGTAAAATTATAATTTCACACATGACAAAAAAAAGTACAATATAGTTTACTTTTACCCTAGTTTACTTAATTAAGCCTAAAAAAATGTGCTGACCAAAACCTAACAGAACTGTTATTATTGTGACTCACTTGGTATAGACTTGAGTTTTTGAAAACGAAGTGTTCTTAAATTTTTAAAAGTCCTTCTCTAGTATAGCCTCAGATCTCTGGACCTAAGGAAATATAATCAAAGGAGTACTGAAGGAGGAGAAAATGTCTGTCAACCATTGCACTTGGACTGAGAGGTTACCTTAACTTTAATGTTGGAATCCTGACACCTGGCAAACAAAAGACATGCTTTCAGTGGGCCACTGATATGTCAGTTAAAAGCTCCTGTAGATCTTGAAGACACTTCTCTAGTTACACACTCCCACCTCTATTTCCAAACTGCAGAGAGAAAAGGAAAAATAATATTGAAACATCTTCGTCTTCCTCAATAAAGAAATGAGGCCCTAATAAAAATTTACTTTTACAAATCATTAATGTCAGGGAAACAGTTTAAGAAATCCCTTACTATTGGCAGTTAAAGAATCATTTCCTTCTGTTAGAAAATAAGAGGTGCATTCTTCTCCCAGCAGTTGCCTTGTAGGATATATGAATGCAACACTATGGGGTCTAAACAGTGATGTGATGGAGCCTTTCCCTTGTTTCATGCTTTGTTTTGTCTGGCTGTGTCTTAATATGTTGCAGCATCACATCCCATCACCACCATCTCCAGTCACACTTAATGATAGTTTTATTCTTCTTCCACCTGATGGAACTTTGCTTGAGCCAAATGCTTGTATTTCAGTTTGGTTTTTTTTGTTTATTTTCTTTTTTTTTAATTTAATTTTTATTTTATATTGGGGTATAGTTGATTTACAATGTTTTGTTAGTTTCAGGTATACAGCAAAGTGATTCAGTTATACATGCATCCATTCTTTTTCAGATTCTTTTCCCATATAGGTTATTACAGAATACTGAGTAGAGTTCCCTGTGCTATACAGTAGGTCCTTGTTGATTATCTATTTTATATATAATAGTGTGTATATGCTAATCCCAAACTCCTAATTTATCCCTCCACCCCCCACCTTTCCCCTTTGGTAACCATAGTTTGTTTTCAAAATCTGTGAGTCTGTGTCTGTTTTGTAAGTAAGTTGATTTGTATCATCTTTTTTAGATTCCACATTGTATTTCACTTTGGTTTGGGATGTAATTTAACTTAAAAATGAGGCACCGGGCTTCCCTGGTGGCGCAGTGGTTGGGAGTCTGCCTGCCGATGCAGGGGACGCGGGTTCGTGCCCCGGTCCGGGAGGATCCCACATGCCGCGGAGCGGCTGGGCCCGTGAGCCATGGCCTCTGGGCCTGCGCGTCCGGAGCCTGTGCTCTGCAACGGGAGAGGCCGCGATAGTGAGAGGCCCGCGTACCGCAAAAAAAAAAAAAAAAAAAAAAAAAAATGAGGCACCAAGGTAAAAGGGCCATATTACAAGTTATTTTTATTGTGTAACTTCTGAAGGCAACTGCACAAAAAAAATGTTCATAATGCAAAGATAATTCAGATAGTTGATTGATTATGGAAAAATTTAAATTTAACTAATGTATAATATTTATAATTGACCATTTCTCCCAAATGTAATTATTTCCTTTATTAAGAAGGTTTAATAAATGAGTTTCATTTCTTGTGTATTTGTAAATTTAACTTGTTTTCTTTGATTTGGCATTAAATGAATGAAATTCAAATCTTTATAGTCAAATTTACAAACATATTACATAGGTTATTTACTCTCTTCTTTGAATTAAGATATGCTGAGTTGCAGGGCAAATTTGTTAGGCATAATACTATTTGTTAGGTGGAAATCCAAGTTGTATTTCATTTTTATAAATTAATTATCCTTACTTTGAATATCTGAACCTCATTGGATTGGGAAACTATTTTAAAGTAGGCACAATAAATTATTAGCCTCAAATAACTGTTAGTGTATTGTTCTTTTCTGTTTGAATTACCTGTAGTTGTGGGACTATTAGACATCTTATTTCCTGATGCTGACGTGGTTATATTGATAGATGCTATACATTTTCACTATCTTCAAGTAAGATAACTGACTTTAAATTTTAGCAACTAGGAGACCATTGAGGATATATCACTTTTTAGTTGTGATTCCTGCCTTTGTTAGTCTCCTTGACAGGTTGATAGTGAATGTTCCCTGGGTTTAAATTCACCAGGATTTAATAAGGATCTTATTCTTTTCTTTCTTTCTTTTTTCTTCTTTAAGTGAATGTTTACAAGATATCCCAGACTAGTCGACCAGGGTTTATTTCTTAACACTTTGCATTTGCCAGTAATTTTTAAAAGCATTGACTGATTTTTAGTATATTAAATCTTCCTTAGAACTAGAAATGGCCAATCCTGCACCTTACCATTTTTCTTTTATAGATAAGGAACTGAGACCCAAGTTATACAAACCTAATAAGTGTATACTAGAACCTTCTGTTACTCCTTTGTCTATTACAGGGCAAACTGTAAGTAAATCATTAAAATAACTAATTAAATTTGTGGGTCAAAGCCCTTTTGAAGTGAAATAGTTCCTCATATCGGATCTTTTGTGATAATACTGAGTAAAGTCCAAAGGTTCTTTTTTTCCTTCTTTCCATTAATCGTCGTAAGAATTAGACAGAAAATATGACTTCATATGCCCAATCTGGGGTAAAAGAGGACAGTAATGATTAATTAGTTTTCTTCTAATATTAGAACTCTGACTGTTGTGATACTTACAGTCAGTTATTTATACCATAACTCCCACAGGTAGAGGATAAACATTTTTGTGAAAGGTACCAACGTAAAATGCAGTAAAGAAGTATATTTTCATACATCGGGAAGGACACGTATGTTATTGGGCACATCATTTTAATTGAATGAATGTTTTATTATTTAACTGATCACCTGTTGTTGGACATACAGGGCTTTATCCCAGTTATTTGTCATCATGATAAAAAGCTTTCCAGTACTATTCTTGTATATAGTCTTATTTAACTTTTATGATTATTTCTGTAGTAAAAATTCCTAGAAAAAGAATTGCTGGGTCAAAAGGTCCACTCATTTTTAAAGAATTTATGTGTACAGTGCCAAATTACTTTCAAGAAATGTTGTACTAATTAATGCCTTTCATCATTAGTATAGTATTTAACCAAGGCAAATGGAGAAAAAACAATAGCTCTTGGTTTCAATGTCATTTCTTTCTTTCTTTCTTTCTTTTTGACTTAAACAACAAATTATTTTTTTAACATGTATATACTGCAATTTTATTTCAGTCACACAAACAAAGTTGGCATGTAGGAAATTTAAATGAAACAGTACTGTAAAAATAGCAGAGAACCAAAAAATCTAAAAAAGGAAATACACCTAAAGCGTGAGAATTCAACATTCATTAGTGTTTCATCTTCAGATTTGATTGATGCTTGCAAATTTTGAAACAAACTTTGAGATCATGGTGACTATCATGAAGAGATTTTAGCACCAGCACTAAGATTTGTACATTCAGTTGGTTAGCAATTGACTTGTTAGCCATTTACATAGTGTATAGTACAGATTTGTCACAGGTCAGATCACAGTGGTGAAGGAAAGAAGTACCTTCCTGAAATTAGAGAGGATCCCCTAAACTGCACTCAGCTTAAGACATGCAGTGTACAAGAGCATGAAAACCATCATAATAATGTGGCTCCAAGGAAGATAGTTTTGTTAAGGAAAATAACCTAAACTTCTGTTTCCCATTTTAATTACTGAAATCTCTAACAATGGCAAAACTGTCACATAGGACAGTAAATGTATACAGTAATTCAATCAGACTTCTTGGAAAGAACACATTTAGCAATCTGGGATAATGCAGAATGACAGGAAATATAATGTGATTTAACAGTGGTTCTTTTTGTCATTTTACACAGACATCATGTTAATACTAGACCAAGGCACAAAATGTTTAGTACATAAACCAGTTTCTTTTTGAAGATCTAGCATTGGACTTCCCTGGTGGCACAGTGGTTAAGAATCTGCCTGCCAGTGCAGGGGACACGGGTTTAAGCCCTGTTTCAGGAAGATCCCACATGCCGTGGAGCAACTAAGCCCGTGTGCCACAACTGCGGAGCCTGTGCTCTAGAGCCCACGAGCCACAACTGCTGAAGCCTGCACGCCTAGAGCCCGTGCTCCGCAACGAGAAGCCACCGCAATGAGAAGCCTGTGCACCGCAGCGAAGAGTAGTCCCTGCTCGCTGCAACTAGAGAAAGCCTGCGCACAGCAACAAAGACCCAACGCAGCCAAAAAATAATTAATTAATTTTAAAAAGATTTAGCATTTTTATCGCAGTCTTTTATCTTACTTTGGGCCACTTGTACCCAGTACTCTATCCTACTGTAGACTGTTTAACTTAATCAAAAAATCAGAAGTGATTTCTGACCAGATTTTGGGGGAACGTAAACATTTATATCATCAGTGTTTGTACTAGTGAAGTGGAGCACCATTTCTTTTGTTTTCTGACTGTGTGTTCTTATATATACAGTAAAATACACTCATTTTAATGGTACACTTTGATGAACTTTGATAGTTATATGCATTTGTGCAACCACCATCACAATCAGGACATTAGAATGGATCTCTAACCCTAAAAAGTTTCTTCCCATTCGTTTGCAGTTGGTCCCCTCTCCCACCCGCAACCCCAGGCAACTATTGATCTACTTCCTGTCCCTATAGTTTTGTCTTTTCTAGAGTTTCAAACAAGTGGAATCATATAGTACATGGTCTTTTGTGTTTGACTTCTTTTACCTAGCATAATGTTTTGAGATTCATCATGTTGTTTATTAATATTTCAATTGTTTGTTTGTAATATCAAGTTGTATTACATATACTATGGATGTACTAAAATTTACCATTCATCACTTGATGGACATTTGGAGTGCACTGAATTTTTGGCTGTTATGAATTTCTGTGTACAAGTCTTTACATGGATATATATTTTCATTGTTCTTGGGCAAATACCTAGAGGTAGAATTGCTAGGTCACATGCTAAGTATATGCTTAAGTTTATAAGATACTGCCATAACGCTTTCCAGTGTGTCTGTATATTTTATATTCCCACCAGCAATGTATGAGAGTTCAAGCTGCTCCAAATCCTCACCACCACTCTTTATTGTCAGTCTTGTTTTTTCTCCCTTATGAGCTTATATTTTATTGGAATAGAGAGACATGTCCATAATCACAGTGTAGTGTGGTTAGTGCTAAAAATGTCAGTCTTGTTACGCTTTAGTCATTCTAGAGTGAGCGTGTAGTAGAATCTCACTGTGGCTTTAGTTTGCATTTCTTTGACTACTGATGTTGAATTTTGGTTTTCTTGTGCATATTCTCCATCTGCGTATCTTCTCTCTTTTTTTTTGGCTGCGTTGGGTCTTCGTTGCTGTGAGCGGGCTTTCTCTAGTTGCGGTGAGCGGGAGCTACTCTTCATTGCAGCGTGCGGACTTCTCATTGCGGTGGCTTCTCTTTGTTACGGAGCACAGGCTTTAGGTGCGTGGGCTCCAGAGCGCAGGCTCAGTAGTTGTGACTCACGGGCTTAGTTACTCTGTGGCATGTGGAATCTTCCCAGACTAGGGATTGAACCTGTGTCCCCTGCATTGGCAGGCGGACCACTGCGCCACTGGGTAAGTCCCCTGCATATCTTCTTTTATAAAGTGTGCACGTCTTTTGCCCATTTTTAATTGGATTGTTAGTCTTTTTACTATGGAAAGAGATATAAATATTCTGGATACAGGCCTTTTGTCAGATGTTTTAAAAAAATTTTCTCCCATTTAGTAGCTTGCCTTTTCATTTTCTCAGCAGTTTCTTTAGAAGAGCAAAAGGGTTTTTTTGTGGTTTTTTGTTTGTTTTTCTTTTCCATTATGGTTTATTACAGGTTATTAATATAGTTCCCTGTGCTATACAATAGGATCTTGTTGTTTATCCATTCTATATATAATAGTTTGCATCTGCTAGCCCCAAACTGCCAATCCAGCCCTCCCCTCTCTCCCTTGGCAACCACAAGTCTGTTCTCTATGTCTGCGGGTCTGTTTCTATTTCGTAGATAAGTTCATTTGTGTCATATTTTAGATTCCACATATAAGTGATGTCATATGGTATTTGTCTTTCTCCTTCTGACTTACTTCGGAACAGTAATCTCTAGGTCCATCCATGTAGCGGCAAATGGCATTATTTCATTCTTTTTTGTGGCTAATATTCCTGTGTGTGTGTGTGTGTGTGTGTGTGTGTGTGTGTGTGTATGTATGTATCACATCTTCTTTATCCATTCATGTGTCAGTGGACATTTAGGTTGCTTCCATGTCTTGGCTATTGTGAATAGTGTGGCAGTGAACGTAGGGGGTGCATGTATCTTTTTGAATTATAGTTTTTTCTGGATATATGCCCAGGAGTAGAATTGCTGGATGATATGGCAACTCTATTTTTAATTCTCTGAAGAATCTCCATACTGTTCTCCATAGTGGCTGCACCAATTTATACTCCCATCAGCAGCATAGGAGGGTTTCCTTTTCTCCACATCCTCTCCAGCATTTGTTATTTGTAGAAGGGCAAAATTTTTTATCTCAATAAAGTTCATTTCATCTTTTTTTTTTAAATTTATTTATTTATATTTGGCTGCGTTGGGTCTTCGTTGCTGCGCGCAGGCTTTCTCTGGTTGCCGCAAGTAGGGGGCTATCATCGTTGCAGTGCGCAGGCTTCTCATTGCAGTGGCTTCTCTCATTGCGGAGCATGAGCTCTAGGCATGGGGGCTTCAGTAGTTGCAGCACGCGGTAGTTGTGGCGCACGGGCTTAGTTGCTCCGCGGCATGTGGGATCTTCCCAAACCAGGGCTCAAACCCTTGTCCCCTGCATTGGCAAGCGGATTCTTAACCACTGCACCACCAGGGAAGTCCATTTCATCTTTTTTTTTTTTCCCTCTTATAGTTTGTGCTTCTTTATGTCCTATTTTAGAAATCTTTGTCTAACTCAAAGTCACAAAAATTTTCTCCTATTATTTTTTCTGAAAGTTCATAGTTTTAACTCTTATATTTAGGTCTGTGATTAACTTGGAATGAATTTTGTATATAGCGTGAGTTACGGGTCATGTTCATTGTTCCCCATATGGTTATCCCATTGTTCCAGCACCACTGATTGAAAAACTCTTTCCTTCCATTGAAACTACCTTGGCCTCTCTTTGTTGAAAATCAGTTGACATGTAAGCATGGGTCTGTTTTGGAGTCTGCTCTGTTTTATGTCTGTGTGTCTATCATTATGCCAATACCACACCATCTTGATTTCTGTAGCTTTAAAATAAGTCCCGAAATCAAGTATTGTAAATCCTTAAAATCAGTTGTTGATTTCTTCAAAAAAAATTGCAGAATTTTGATTGGAATTGCATTGAATATAAAGATCAATTTTGGAAGTTTGCTATTTGAGCAATATTAAGTCCTTGAAGCTGATGAACATGGGTCCATGGACATAGTATATTTTTATTTAAGTTGTCTATAATTTCCCATTGCAATGTTTTATAGTTCTCAGTGTATAGATCTTGCACATCTTTCATTAAATTTATTCTTAAGTATATTATTTTTTCATTCTATTTTATTGTAAATGGGGTTGTTTTTTAAATTTTTATCTTCTAATTGTTTATTGATAGTATATAGAAATACACTTGGATTTTGTTTTTTGGTTGATTTTTTTTTTTTTTTTTTTTTTTTTTTTTTTTGCGGTACGCGGGCCTCTCACCGCTGCGGCCTCTCCCGTTGCGG
The DNA here is from genome assembly GCF_964270905.1 of Leucopleurus acutus. Taxonomy (NCBI): domain Eukaryota; kingdom Metazoa; phylum Chordata; class Mammalia; order Artiodactyla; family Delphinidae; genus Leucopleurus; species Leucopleurus acutus. The sequence goes on from NC_139161.1 coordinate 44,648,350, forward strand.
AGCACAGGCTCCGGACGCACAGCCTCAGCGGCCATGGCTCACAGGTCCAGCCACTCGGCGGCATGTGGGATCCTCCCGGACCGGGGCACGAACCCGCGTCCCCTGCATCGGCAGGCGGACTCCCAACCACTGCGCCACCAGGGAAGCCCGGATTTTGTTTATTAACCTCATATCCTGGAACTGTGCTACATTAACTTATTAGTTCTAGTAGCTTTGTTGTAGATTCCTTAGTGTTTGATATGTGCGTGAACATGTCATCTATCAATGGGGGCAATTTTACTTCTTAAATTCTCACCCATATACCTTTTATTTATTTTCCCCCTTATTGCATTGGCTAGGTACTCCAGAACACTGTTTAAATGGAAGTGGGGAGAGTGGACATCCTTGCCTTGTTTGTGATCTTAGGAAACATTGAGCCTTTCATCATTCTTTTTTTTTTTAAGATTTTTTGATGTGGACCATTTTTAAAGTCTTTATTGAATTTGTTACAAAATTGCATCTGTTTTATGTTTTGGTTTTTTGGCCACAAGGCATGTGGGATCTTAGCTCCTGGCCAGGGATTGAACCTGCACCCCCTGCATTGGAAGGCGAAGTCTTAACTGCTGGACCTCCAGGGAAGTCTCGAGCTTTTTATCATTGAGTATGATTTTAGCTGTTAGTTTTAATCTGGTTGAGAAAGTTATCTACCTTTAATTATGAAAGAATATTAAATTTTGTCAAGTGCTTTTTCGGTGTTTATTCAGACAGTTGCGTTCCTTTTCTCCTTTATTCTAATATGTTGAATTGCTTTGATTTGCAGAAGTTAAACTAACCTTGAGTTCCCAGATTAAACCCCACTTGATTGTAATGAATTTTCCTTTGTATATACCATTGGATTCAATTTGTTAGCATTTCGTTAAGGATTTTTGCACTTATGTTTTATGTTCTTGAGGTGGTCTATAATTCTCTTCTGATGTCTGTGTCTGCCTTTTATATTAGGATAATACTGATCTTACAAAATGAATTGAATATTGTTCCTGCCTTCTTTATTTGGATAATACTGATCTTATAAAATGAATTGAATATTGTTCCTGCCTTCTTTATTTTCTGAAAGAGTTTGTGTAAAATTGGTTTTGTTTCCTTAAACATTTGATAGACTATACCAGGGAAGCCATCTGTGTCTTGAATTTTTCTTAAAGGAAGTTTTAAAAGTATGAATGCAACTTCTTTAGTTGATATAGGGTTATTAAGGTTATCTGTTTCTTCTTGGGTTAATTTTGGTCATTTGTATCTTACAAGAAATTTGTTCATTTCATCTAGGTTGTTAAATTTATTAGCATAAAAAATTTAATAATAGTCCCTTATACTTTTTTTTTTTTTTTTTTTTTGCGGTACGTGGGCCTCTCACTGTTGTGGCCTCTCCCGTTGCGGAGCACAGGCTCTGGACGCGCAGGCTCAGCGGCCACGGCTCACGGGCCTAGCCGCTCCGCGGCATGTGGGATCTTCCCGGACCGGGGCACGAACCCTCATCCCGTGCATCGGCAGGCGGACTCTCAATCACTGCGCCACCAGGGAAGCCCCCCTTATACTTTTAATAGCTGCAGGCTCTGTAGTGATATACCCATATTCATTTCTGATACTGATAAGTTGTCGCCTCTCATACTTTTTCTTTTTTCTTCTTGATCAGTATTGCCAGAGACTTAGCAATTTTATCAGTCTTTTTAAAGAACTAGCTTTTGGTTTCATTAATTTTTGTCTATTATTTTTCTTTAATTGATTTCTGCCCTTTATTGTTTCCTTCCTGGTTATTTTGGGTTTCATTTGCTATTCCTTTTCTGGCTTCTTAAAATGAAAATTCACGTTATTGATGTCAGATATCTTTTCCTAACACAATCATCCAAAGTGGTAAGTTTCCTTGTAAACACTGTTTCAATTGCATCCCAAATTTTGCTCTGTGGTATTTTCATTTTCCTTCCATTCAAAATATTTTCAAATTTCTTTTGTGATTTCTTGTTTGACTCACTGATTATTTAGAAGTGTGTTGTTAATTTCCAAATATTTCTGTTTTTCTCTTGATCTTATTGTTAAAGATTTCTAATTTAATTCCGTTATGGCCAAAGAACATTCTTTATGTAATCTTAATCTTTTTTAATTTATTGAAATGTTTTACAGCTCAGGATATGGTCTATCATGGTAAACATATAGCATATGCTTATGAAAAGAATTTCTATTCTGCTGTTGTTGAGTATGATGTTCTATAAATACAAAGTAAGGAAAGGTCACCTATGTCTTTTCTGATATTGCCTAGCTGTTTTGCCAATTACTATGAGAGGTGTTAAAATCACAATTATAGTTGTGGAATGATCTGCTTCTCTTTTTAGTTCTGTGAATTTTAGTTTCATTTATTTTGAAGCTCTGTTATTGGCCACATGCACACTTATGATTGCTTTGTCTTCCTGAAAAATTGTCCTTTATGTATATAGCATGTCTCTCTTTGTATTTTGAACAAATTTTGTGTTGAAATCTGTTTTATCTAATATTAATATTCCAGCCTTCTTATGATTACTGTTTACAAGGTGTATTATTTTCCATCCATTTGCTTTTACCCTATCTGTCTTTATGGTTTAACTGTGTCTCTTTGAATATTTATTTATTTATTTATTTGGCTGCGCCGGGTCTTTGTTGTGACATGCGGGATCTTAGTTGCAGCATGCGGGATCTAGTTCCCTGACTAGGGATCGAACCCGGGCCCTCTGCATTGCGAGTGTGGAGTCTTAACTACTGGACCACCAGGGAAGTCCCTGTGTCTCTTATAGACAGCACAGAGTGGGTAATTGTTTTATTATCCATTCTGACAGTCTCTGCCTTTTAATTGTAATTTTTAGTCCATTAATGTTTAACATAATTAGTGATATGGTCAGGTTTGGGTTACCATATTATTTTTTGTTTTCTGTTGTCTCCTGTTTTTTGTTTTTATGTTCCTTTTTGCCTATCCCCCTCACTTTTGGATTATTTGAAGTATATTTTTAGAATTTGACTTGAATTTCCTTTTGGTATTTTGGTGTACTTCTTCGCATTATGTTTTTAGTAGTTGCCCTAGGGATGGTGGTATACATCCTTAGCTTTTCACAGCTCACCTACAATTAATAACATATTACTTCTCATTAAATATTGAAATCTTGCAGTGTTATAGCTCTCAAACCATCTCATCCTTTATATTATAGTTGTTATATGTAGTGCATTATGAGCCATAAAATAGTGATATAGGTTTTTCTTTGAACTGTTTAATGGTTTATAAAGAATTAAGAGGAAAAGGCAATCAGGAAGAAAGTTTTTGCATTAACCAGATATTTATCATTTTCAGTGTTCTTTATTGTTTTCTGAGGATCCAAGTTTTTATCTGGTATCAATTCCCTTAAGTCTAAGGAAATTTCTTGGGCATTTTTTGTATTGTAGGTCTGCTGCCAATTAATTTTCTTAATTTTTAAAAAAGTCTGTGAACATTTCTATTTTACCTTTATTCTTAGAAGGATATTTTCACTGAATATATGGAAGTATGAGTTACTTTTTCTTTCAAAGGCATTTCAAAGATGTTATTCCACTTTCTGTTGGCCTTCCATGGTTCCTGATGAGAAGTAGGTTGTAGATCAGTGTATTTTTTTACCTTGTATATAATATGTTGTTTTTCTCTTGCTGCCTTTAAGATTTGCTCTTAATGTTTGTATATCAATAGTTTGACTATGACGCTTTCATCAAATTTGGGAAAATTACAATCATTATTATTTCCTAAAATATTTTTTCTGTCCCATTTTCTTTCTCCACTCATTGTGGCATTCCAGTTACAAATATGCTGGCCTGTTTAATCTAATCATATAGGTCCCTGAGACTATTCTTTTATTTTTAAAAAATGTTGTGTGCGTGTGTTCTTCATCTTGGATCATTTCTATTGACCTATCATCATGTTCACTAATTTTTTCCTCTGCTGTTTCCATTTGGCTGTTAAGTTCATTCATTGAATTTTTTTTTTTCCAGAAACTGAACTTTTCAGCTCTAGAATTTGCTTTTGTCTTTATTTTTCTACTGAGATTTCTTATTTTCTGATGAGATTTTCATTTATTAAAAGCATGTTTTGATTTATTTTATTGAGGATCATAACAGCCATTTAAAAATCTTTGTTTTTTGTTTAAACCTCTGGTTGATCTCAGAGTCAAACTTGCCAAATTTTATTTTCTCTTGAGCATGTGTTCCATTATCTTGCTTCTTCATATATCAGATAGTTTTGGATTGTATCCTGGACATCAGGAATGTTGTGTTGTATAGTGTCTAGATTCTGTTACTCTCCTCCAATCAGTGTTTCTTTTTTTAAAAAATGGACCATATATATTTTTCTGTGAAGTCCCTATTTATGCCCTTTGCCCATTTTTTTCTATTGAGCTGTTTCTTATCAATTTGTAAAAACTTTTATACGTGAAAGATAAGTATTATTTATCATATTTTAAAATGTTTTCCTGGTTTTCTTTTTTTCTCATAGTGCTTATAATTCTTAAATAGTCAAATTTGACAGATTTTTATTTTATGACTAATGCTTTTTGTTATACTTAGAAAGGTCTTGCCCATTTTAAGAACATATAACTATGGGACTCCCCTGGTGGTGCAGTGGTTAAGAATCTGCCTGCCAATGCAGGGGACACGGGTTCAATCCCTGGTCCAGGAATATCCCACATGCCGCGAAGCAGCTAAGCCTGTGCTCCAGAACTACTGAGCCTGCACTCTAGAGCCCACAAGCCACAACTACTGAAGCCCACGTGCCTAGAGCCCATGATCTGCAACAAGAGAAGCCACCACAATGAGAGGAAGCCCGCGCACCGCAACAAAGAGTAGCCCCTGCTCGCCGCAACTAGAGAAAGAAAGCTCACGTGCAGCAACGAAGACCCAACACAGCCAATGATAAATTAATTTGAAAAAAAGAATGTATAACTATTCATCTTTTTCTCTAGTGATTTTATGGCTTTATATTCAGTCTATCTATATATTTTGTTTGTTTTGGCATAAAGATTATGGTAAAGATATAACTTCCCCCCCCAAAGTAATTAGTTGTCCCAGCACCGTTTGTTGCATAGTATATCCCTTTTCTGTTGATTTGATACATTTATCATTCTGTAAAATTTTATATCTAATTGGGTCTGTTTCAGAATTTTCTGTTTTTTAAAATTGGCATGTATTTATGTTCTAATACCATACTGTAATATTATAACTTTTATAGCTTGTTACATTTCATATCTGAACAGCAAAGCATCTTATTTTATCATTTTTGTAGCTATTTATCACTGTTTATTCTTTTAGATAAATCTTAGAACCTCTTCCAGTTATCTGTTGCTGCATAACAAACTACTCCAAACTTAGTGACTTAAAACTCAGTAATTTTATTTGTCCACAATCTGTGGGCCAGGTGTTCAGGCAGGGTTGGCTGGGAATTCTGCTCCACATGACGTTGACTAGGGTCACTTGGTGGTATTCACCTGTGAGTTTGTCTAGTCTGAAGGGTTAATGGGTTTGTGTCTAAGAATTTATGGCCATCTGCCACAGAATCATTTTATCAGATTTTCTCCAAAATCTTTTTGGAGTATTAATTGTAATTTTGTTAAATGTATAAATGAATCGATAATTTACATCCTAGTACTATTTTCCCACTTAACTATGGCTGTGTAACACCACCTGAAAACTTAGAGCTAAAAAATGACATGCTCCTGAATCTGCATTCTGATGAGGAGGGCTCAGTGGGGATGGCTAGTTTCTGCTGCATTTGGTGTCAGCATGGACAGTTCCAAGGCTGAAGGCTGCAATCATCAGAAGGCTTCCTTACCTAAATGGTGCCTAGACTAGGAAGATCCAAACAGCTGGGGATGGAAGAAGTAGGGCTCCTGAAGCATCTTTTTCACTTGTGGTCATTTCAGCATGATGGCTGCAGGATAGCCAGACTTCTTACATGGTAGCTCAGCTCAAAAGGCCAAGGGAGGGCTTCCCTGGTGGCGCAGTGGTTGAGAGTCCGCCTGCCAATGCAGGGGACATGGGTTCGTGCCCCGGTCCGGGAAGATCCCACATGCCGCGGAGCGGCTGGGCCCTTGAGCCATGGCCGCTGAGCCTGCGCATCCAGAGCCTCTGCTCCGGAACGGGAGATCTCGGCCGCAGCAGTGAGAGCCCCGCGTACCGAGAAAAAAAAAAAAAAAAAAAGGCCAAGAGAGAGGTCTTGTTTGATTGGTTTATGTTTGGGAGAATTTCAGCATTTGAATAACACAAGTCACAAGCCTTCCCCCAGATTCAAGGAAAGGGAAGAAAATAGGCCCATCTCTCTGTGAGCAAAATGGCAATGTTTTGAAGAGTTTTGAAGAGCATGTGAGACTAGTACTGTTATTGTGGCCATTTTTGGAAAAGAATCTGCTGCACTCTTCTCTTTCAGGCACATGGTTTATTCTGTTTATTCAAGTTATCTTTTGTGTTTTTCCGTAAGATTTTACATTTTTATATATCTATATCCATTTATTACCTATCTATCCTCATCCCTTATTAGAATTATTCCTGTATATCTTCAATCATTGAGGATCTTTTTTTGATGTTATAATTTTTTCATTTTTGATATGATTTTGATATTGAAAAAGGCTTTGTCTTTGCAAATCAGATTAGTAGTACATCTCCAATGTTATATAAATTTATTCTACCTTCCTTATATGCTGTAGTAACTCTTTAGAGGACTTTTAGGTTACATGTTTAAGAATAGCCATTTGAAAAGGGAATAGCACTTCTGGTTTTTTGGTCCAGTGTAAAAGAGTTTAGAAGTTGCCATTCTGTTCTAAACAACAGTGGTGAAGTGGAAGGAAGTTATATTTTGTATCAGTCTTGCAACTTTATAGTGTTAAAAATGTTGTGAGAGTGACAAGGATGAGTCCTGTAGATTGTTCTCTGGAAGTTTAGACATTGAGATTATGCATTGCATGCCTTTTTACTTAAAAAATTAAAATATTTTTTGCACTCACTTTTTAAAATTATGGTTTATTCTTTTTTCTGAACTTTGAAACTTTTGTAATGTGAAAATTTTTGTTTGAAAGTTATTTGTATTCAGCCATATATTAAAAACAGTTCAAGAGAGCTGCTTCAGATAGTCACTACATATTTAAAGTCCTAGAGATTTAATTAAGGGAATTTTTAATGTATATTTATAAATCATGTAATAACGGATTTGGAAATATGCTTACATTTTAAATTTTGTCTGGTTATCACAGTGGTGGCAAATTAATGTCATTGATGAACTTCTGAAACCAAGTTCTGAATAAATACTTTTGAAAACAGGCAAAACTCTACTCTCTTCCTAAACTTAGCAGGTTTGTAGGTTATACTTCTGTTCCAAGGGAGATAGTTTTAAGATTGATAAGCTCTTTGAAGAATTTATTCTGACCACTTTACCTACTAATTTTTGACTCATACCTTTATCATTTTGTATACTCTCATTCTATTTGTATTATTGGTTGTAGTTGCTACTTAATAAGTGAAACACTTCAGAATTCCTTTTCAACTTGAGATTCCCCATTTACCCTTTGTCTAGTGATGAATGTTTCCTGCCTGATGTTCACTTTATTGGTCACCAAAACTACTATATTCTCTAAGAGCAGGCAGGGATTTTAAGATACCATCTTGGACTAGATGTAAAGCTGCCTTTCTAGCCTCTTTCTTAGGTAGACCTTGGCAGTTCTTATTTCTCTGGTTTGTTTCTCCTGGGGATTTGTGTGACCTGATAACAAATTGCTATATATAAACAATCATTTTTACTTTATCAAAGTGGGGCCAGTCACTGGAAGACAGGAGATAGATTTTAGTTATCTTTATTAGATGTTGTAAGTGGTAGTTTTCAGATAGACTTTTTTTGGCAAACAAACTTGACATTTCTCATCCTCATGACTTTGATGGTTAGTTTCATCTTTCCTGAAGTGAAACTGACAATAAGCAGAGCAAGGCTCTCAAGGAGTGATTCAGGATTCATGTGGAAGTAATTTGCAGTTATTTGATAGGAGGTGGTAGTAATAGTCTTGAAATCTTTTTGTATGGAACCCTATAGGTTAAGGAAAGCCTTTCTTTTTCCTGGGATGGTATTTTGGATATAAGTAGCAAAAGAAACTCTAAGAACAAACTCAGGTTGTCCTAGTTCTAAATCCATTTTGTGGTTTTCTTGTGGTCGCTTTCTCTGACCTTCCACTACTAAAACTGTTGCGCCATTAAATCCCAGTTTAATTCTGCTAGGCTTCTGTTCGTCAGGTGTTTTTTTTTCAGGTGTTCTCCTCAGTAAAATGCCAGGCAGCAGACCATTTTCCTGTATTCAGCTGCATTCTGCATGACTAACTATCTTGATTGCTACACTGAATCTTCACCTTGGTTCAAGGTTTTCTGTCTTAGCTGAAGAGAAAGGAGACAGGCACCTACTTTCACCCAGTGCTGTCTTTCAAATTCATATCCCAGAGGAGGACTGAAAATCTTCCTACCACGTAATAATATACACCTGATAGTCTAATTGTGGTATAACAGGTGGCTAATGAGCTGTAGCTGAAGCAAATGAATTCCTCTTTACCTGAGATTTTATAGTTTGTAATTATATATATATATATATAAAATATATATATATATATATGTGTGTGGGCTGGTAATATAAAATTTTTAAATCATTGTTTGGTCCATAGGTTGGTATGCTTCAGATCTAAACCTAGGATGGTATTTTCTTCTTCCCTCTAGCTGTCTTTTCAAGTGGGAGAAAATATGGATTACTCTTCAAAGGGATACAGGTTTCATTTGCTGGTGAAAAATGGATTTGGGAAAAAGTAAGGAGTCAGTCATCAGTTACACCCCTGCCAGGTGTTTGGGCAGCCAAATCCTCCCCCTGTCATTTCTTGAGTGAGCCATGAAGAAGACCTGGTGATTTACCCATCGACTGGCCATAGAAGAAAGCCCTTGTTATCTGTTAACAGCAGCATTCCATTCCACCCCCATTTCCCCACGTGGGTCTGTGGTAGACATTGTTAGCTAATTATGATCACACTGCTCATTAGAGTCAGTTTGCTCCCTGCATTATGCCAGCAGGCTTTTCTGCCCAGAGCCAAGGGTGAATTTAGCCCTGTGCTAGAATACCAAGATATGAAAAAAATTGTTTGCAATGTTTGATGTTCCTATTGGGGGTGGTTTATTTCATTTCCATATTATGGTTGAAGAACCTAGCATAAAATACGTTGAGTTATGATTTGTGTGCCTCATTGTATCTATGTTGTTGAAAACATACCTCAAACAATTTGTTTCTTACATTTTCTTAGTTTTGGGAACTCCCTGGCGGTCCAGTGGTTAGGACTCCATGCTTTCACTGCCGAGGGCACAGGTTCGACCCCTTGTCAGGTAACTAAGATCCCATAAGCCCCGCGGCCAAAAAGAAAATTATCTTAGTTTTTAGAATATTTTTGCATATTCAGAATTTATTATCCTCAACTAAATTGTTTATTATACAGTGTGCTTTATTTATATGAACAAAATAGTGCTTTCCTGCACATTTAAAATCATTTTCAATTCATATATAATGAAAATACATGAAGTATCTCAAAATTTCTTTTGTAAAATTGGGGTATGTCTTACACACCATTCTTATATGCCAGCAGATGTGTTCCAGGTTACATAACAGGGAACCATGGGAAACAAAAACTGATAAATGCAAGAGCTATATACCATAACAGTTGAGTAGGAGACAACATCTCACTGTTAAAATTTTTTTTTATATTTATTTAATTTATTTATTTGGCTGGCTGCACCAGATCTCTTAGTTGTGGCATGCGGGATCTTTAGTTGCAGCATGCAGGATCTTTTAGTTGTGACATGCAGTATCTTTTTTAGTTGTGCAATGCAGGATCTTTAGTTGTGGCATGCGAACTGTTAGTTATGACATGTGGCATCCAATTCCCTGACCAGGGATCGAACCCCAGCCCCCTGCACTGGGTGTGCGTAGTCTTAGCCACTGGACCACCAGTGAGGTCCCTCACTATTAAAATTTAAATTCAAATGAATCAAAAACTAATTGCTCTCAGTAACATAATAAGGTAAATTTTTGAGAGAATAAAATGGAAATAGTAGGCATGTGTGCTTTAGTGCACAGATTTGAATACACAATTTTTTAGTAACTTTCAGCATAAATTTTACATGCAGCATCTTCATATTATGGTACAAAAACTAAGAAATGAGTAGCAAAACATAGCTGGTTTTCAACCAGACGAAAAAGAGAAATACATACTACAAAAGGCTATGTACTACTTGAAAGACATAAAAACCCCCGTCACCAATTTTTCAGCTCGTAAGACTGGCAAAGCTAAACTTAAGAGTTTTGTTCAACTCTACCTGCCTGTTTCAACAAGAAAAAAAAAATTTATATATATTATGGACTAGCTAATCTCAAAAGGATCTATGAAAAGAACAGAGTGATAAGGTAGACAAAATTAACATAACTACTGAAGTGGATAGCATTTATAAAAATATAGAAACTAGACTTTAAAAATCTAGAACACTACACAACTAGATACTTTGAATAAATCAATTGTAATAGGAAACACAAGACAATTTGCTAGGATCACTGGTGAATATTTTTCAACATATAATACCTACATCATAAATAGCTACAGAACACTGAAGGCTATTTTGTGAGGCAGACAGATATGGTGCCTGATAAGGACAGAACATAAAAATAAAGGCCAATCTTCCAAAAGGAACATGAAAAGATGCTGAACATCGCTAATTATTAGAGAAATGCAAATCAAAACTACAGTGAGGTACTACCTCACAATGGCCATCATTTAAAAAAATCTACAAATAACAGATGCTGGAGAGGGAATGGAGAAAGGGGAACCCTCCTACATTGTTGGTGGGAATGTGAATTGGTGCAGCCACTGTGGAAAACTGTATGGAGGTTCCTCAAAAAACTGAAAATAGAGTTGCCAGATGATCCAGCAATCATCATTATCTTGTGTATCCCTTAACTAATTATCATAGTCATAGTTATTGATATTTTTTTACTACTTTTGTCTTTTAACCTTCATACTAGCTTTATAAGGGATTAATCCACTATCTTTACTATATATTTACCTTTCCAGTGAGATTTATTCTTTTGTACGTGTTCTTTTTTTTTCTTTGGCTGCACCATGCAGCATGCAGGATCTTAGTTCCCCGACCAGGGATCAAACTCATGCCCCCTACAGTGGAAGCATGGAGTCTTAACCACTGGACTGCCAGGGAAGTCCCCTTATATGTGTTCTTGTTACTAATCAGTGCTATTTCTTTTCAGCTAAAAGAAGTCCCTTTAACGTTTCTTATAAGACCAGTTTAGTGGTGATGAACTCCTTTGCTTTTCTGGCAATCTTTTTTCAGAATCTCTCCTTCACTTCTGATTAATAACGTTGCTGTGTAGAATATTCTTTTTTTAAAAAATATATATATATTTACTTATTTATTTGGCTGCAACAGGTCTTAGCTGCAGCATGTGGGATCTTGGTTGCCACGTGCAGGATCTTTGTTGCCATGTGTGGGATCTTTAGTTGTGGCATGCAGGATCTAGTTCCCTGACCAGGGATCAAACCCGGGCCCCCTGCATTGGGAGTGCAGAGCCTTAACTACTAGACCACCAGGGAAGTCCCGGAAAGATAATCTTTGTTGGAAGTTTTTTTTCTTCCAGCTCTTTGAATATATCATGCACAACCTTCTGGCCTACAAGTTTCTGCTGAAAGATCTGCTCATAGCCTTAGGGGGGGTTACCTTGTATGTAACAAGTATTTTTCTCTTGCTGCCTTTGATATTCTCTCCTTGTCTTTAAATTAGCATTTTTAATTATAATGTACCTTGGTATGGGTTTCTTTGGATGTTTCTTATTTGCAGCTCTTCGGGCTTCCTTGGATCTGAATGTCTTTTTCCTTCCCCAAATGGGGAAGATTTCAGCCATTATTTCCTTAAATAATATTTTTGCCCCTTTCTCTCTGTTTTCTCCTTCTGGAAGCCCTATGATGCAAATGTTAGGCCATTTGATGTTGTCCCATAAAAGTTCCTTAGGCCATCTTCACTTTTTCTCATTCGTTTTTCTTTTTGCTGTTCTAACTGGGTGAGTTCCACTGCCTTCTAGAAATTGACTGATTCTTTATTCTGCTTCATCTAGTCTGTTGTTGAACCCCTCTAGTGTATTTTTCAGTGCTGTTATTGTATTCCTCAGCTCTGTGATTTCTAAATATTTGGTACATTCTTAATATTTTCCATTTCTTGTTGAAATTCTCACTGTGTCTATCCATTCTTCTCCCCAGTTCAGTGAGCATCTTTAGGACCATCACTTTGAACTCTTTATCAGGTAAATTACTTATCTCTGTTGTTTCATTAAGGTTTTTTTTCCGTGAGGTTTTATCTTGTTCTTTCATTTAGGACATATTCCTCTGTGTCTTCATTTTGCTTTATTCTCTGTTGGTTTCTATACAGTAGATGAAGCAACCACATCTCCCAGTCTTGAAGGACTGGCCTATGTAGGAGATGAACCTTATCATTCAACCCTACTTCAGCTCTTGGTTGTCTCTCAAACCTTTGTGATTGTCCAAGCAGCTTATTATTATTATTTGTGTGTGTGTGTGTGTGTGTGTGGGGTACGCCGGCCTCTCACTGTTGTGGCCTCTCCAATTGCGGAGCACAGGCTCCGGACGCACAGGCTCAGTGGCCATGGCTCACAGGCCCAGCCGCTCCACGGCATGTGGGATCCTCCTGGACCAGGGCACGAACCCGCGTCCCCTGCATCGGCAGGCGGACTCTCAACCACTGCGCCACCAGGGAAGCACCCTGTATTTTTAATAGTTCCTAGTAGTTGAGGATGTGCTAAGACCTGTCAGTGTCCCAAAAGGGAGGGTCTCAGCACCCAGATTCAGGACAACTAGAAGCCAGATCCTTAGGCATCAGCTTTTAAATGTATGCAAATATATACAGTCTTTTGGGAGCACACGTATAAGCCCTGCTGGCCACCAGAGCCAGGAGGGGTAGAGGTGTCCCCAGCAGCAGTAACAAAAATCAAGGCACCAGATGGGATATGAGCTTCTTTCTGGGTGACACAAATCATTATAGTCCCACGGGACCAGGACACAAAATCCTCTGGCCTCCAGAGCCAGGCAGTCAAGAGGCATCCCCTAAGTGGCAGTCACAAAAATCAGGGCACTAGACATGACACTTGAGCTTACTCTGTATATGTGAACAATAAAACTTTAATGGCAAGCATAAAAGAAGTTAGAATAAATGAGGACTGATACCCTGGCTAATGGGAAGGCCAAGTATACTAAGATCCCACGTTTACCTTATGTATTTAATATTTAACCAGGTAAGATACATATCTTAAAACCTTGCTACCAGTAAAATCAGCATCACCTGAAAGCTTCTTATAAATGCAGAACCTCAATTCACCACTGCAGACTTAGTGAATCAATCTTCACCTTAAGACTTTAAGAATTCTGGGTGATTCTTATGTACCTAAAGTTACAAAAGCACTGTGTTTAAAGCAGTAGTTCTTGAACGTGAGTAAAGTCAGAGTCAGCTGGGAGCTTTTAAAAATACAAATTCTTAGGAAGTAATGAAATAGGGTTGTTTTGTTTTTGTGTTTCTTTTCGTAAAGCCTACCAGTTGATTCTGATGTGCTAAATTTGATGGTAGCTGCTTCAAAGAATTTGATTATATGGCAATAATGTATATATGAAGAAGTTATAAGACATATTAATTGATAATTATCAAATAGTATTGGTTGAAAAATAAACAAGTAAACCATAAAACAAAGTAGCAGTTCCAAAGATTGATTCATGGATTCATTCATTCAGTTCCAAAAATTAATTCCTCATTGCATACATTATAGGAATTTCCAAGTGAATTAGAGATTAACAAAACGCTGATATTAAAAGAAAAAAGGAGAGAGAGAAGTTATGATTTTTCTGTATTCTTTGAAATGTGAAATCTCTGTGGGTAAATAGAAAAACTATATAAATATCAAGGGGGGAATTATATAGCATAAAATCAGAATAGGGTCTAGAATATTGTAAACAGTCAGTATTCTGAGGTGACGTTTTTGTTTTAACAGCTTTAGTGAGGCATAGCTTACATACCATAATATTCACCCATCATGAGTATGTAATAATTCTGTAATTTTTAGTAAATTTCCACTGTTATGCAATCATCACCCTGACCCAATTATAGAACATTTTCATTACCTGCAAAACTTAACCATTTGTGGTCAATCACCCATTCCAATTCCCAACCCTGAGCAACTACTGATACGCTTTCTGTCTCTCTAAATGTCTCTTCCAAAAATTTCTTATAAATAGTATCATATATTATATGGTCTTTTGTGTTTGGTTTCTCTCACTTAGCATAATGTTTTTGAGGTTTAGCCATGTAAGTGGTAGCTTGTAAGGAAGTAGTAGTTTGTTCCTTTTTATTCTCTTGTATAGATGTACCATAGTTTGTTTATCCATCCACTAGTTGATAGATTTGACTCGTTTTTCAGTTATAGTACCGCTATGAATATTCACATAGAAATCTTTGTGTAAACATATATTTTCATTTCTCTTGTGTAAATATATGAGTAGATTTGCTGAATCATATGATAAGTTTATTTTAACTTTTTCAGAAACAACCAAACTGTTTTCCAAAGTGGATGTACCATTTTACATTCCCACCGGTAATATGTGAGGGTTCCAGTTTTGATTGGAATTGCACTGAATCTGTAGGTCACTATGGGGAGATTGCCATCTTAACATTGAGTTTTCCAATTCATGAATATGAAGTGTTCTCTCTGTTTAAGTCTTCTGTAATTTATTTCAGCAATATTTCATAGTTTGCTGTATATCTTAAACTTCGTTTGTTAAACTTGTTCCCTAAGTATTTGATTTGATTTGATTCTGTTGTGAATGGAATTGTTTTCTTAATTTCATTTTCAGATTGTTCATTGCTGGCATGTAGAAAAAATGGGTTTTTGTATAATAATCTTGTATCCTGCAACCTTGATAAACCTGTTTATTAGTTTAAGTACTGTTTTTGTGTATTCCTTAGGGTTTTCTACATAGAGGATCATGTCATCTGCAAATAAAATCAGTTTTAGTTCTTCCTTTCCAATTTGGATGTTTTTAAAAAAAAAATTTTTTGGGGGGGCACTTTTTCCACTGATGAGACCCTCCAATAAAATTTAAATAGACATGGCTGGAGCAGACATCTTTGCCTTGTTCCTTGACCTTAAGGGGAAGCATTCAGTCTTTCATTATGAAGTAAGATATTAGCTCTGTTTTTCTTACGCCCTTTATCAGGTTGAAGAAGTTTTCTGTTTCTAGTTGGTTGAATGTTTTTATCATAAATGGGGGTTGGATTTTATGTTGCTAGATTGGATTTCCTACTCATGGATGTTTTCATTAATATTTTTGAAGGATATTAAGGTATAGTTTTTATCTCTTGTGATAAAGGAATTCAGTCCTTTTGTCATTGTCTGACTTTGGCCTCATAGAATGAGTTGGGAAATGGTCCCTTCTCAGTTTCTGGAAGAATTTATGAAAGACTGGTACTGTTTCTTCATTAAATGTTTGATATAATTGACCAATGATGCCATCTGGACATGGGCTATTCATTGAGGGAATATTTTTAATTAATAATTTGTGTAGGGTTAGTAGTGATGTCCCCTTTTACATTCCTGATTTTGTCCATTTGTATCTTTGTTTTTTCTTGATCAGTTTAGCTAAAGGTTTATCTTTGACCTTGTCAAAGAACGGACTTTTTATTTCATTGATTTTCTTGACGTGCTTTTTTCTTTATTGTTTCCATTGTGATTTTGTTATTTCCTCTTGCTTGCTTTGGGTTTAATACGCTCTTTTTCTAGTTTTCTGTAGATAAAAGCTTATATCTCACTGATTTGAGGGCTTTATTTTCTATATAACTGATTAAAGGTATATATTTTCCCTCTAAGCAGTGCTTTAACTGTATCCAATAAATTTTGATATATTGTGTTTTAATTTTTATTCAATTCAGGTATTTTCTAATTTCTTTGTGATTTCTTCTTTGTTTTGTTTCATATTCTAATATTGGGATTTCTAAAATTTCTTTCTAACATCTGTAATTTAATTCTACTGTGGTCTGAAAAACATATTTTGGTTTCAGTCCTTCTTAGTTTATTGAGACTTGATTTTTGACTTAGCATTTGGGCTTTCCTAAAGAACATTCTGTGTGTGCTTGGAGAAAAATGCGTATTCTGTTCTTGTTGGGTAGAGCATTCTGTAAATATCACTTAGGTAAAGTTAGTCGATGGTATTTTTTTAACTCTTTTCTGTCCTTGCTTAATTTCTGTTTAGTTGTTTTATCTTTGAGAGTGGGGTATTAAAACTTCCAAATATAATTATTGAATTGTCTGTTTCTTCTCTTCTGTCAAGTTTTGCTTTGTGAATTTTGAGAGTCTATTTTTAACTATGTAGACCATTTATAATTATCATATATGTGTTTACCCTTTTATCTTTATGAAATGTTCCTCCTTGTCTCTAGTAATATTTGTCTTAAAATCTGTTCTGTTTTCTATTAACATAGCTTCTGCAGCTCTCTTGTGGTCACCATTTTTATGGTATGTCTTTTTACCTCTTTTAACTTCCAACCCATTTTTATTGTTAAATCTAAAGTGTGTCTTTTGTAGACAGCATATGGTTGAATCTTGCTTTTTAAAAATTGTCAATCTTGGGACTTCACGGGTGGCACAGTGGTTAAGAATCTGCCTGCCAATGCAGGGGACACAGGTTCGATCCCTGGTCTGGGAAGATCCCACATGCTGTGGAGCAACTAAGCCCATGTGCCACAACTACTGAGCCTGCGCTCTAGAGCCCGCGAACCACAGCTGCTGAGCCTGCATGCCACAACTACTGAGACCCATGTGCCTAGAGCCCGTGCTCTGCAACAAGAGAAGCCACCGGAATAAGAAGCCCGTGCACTGCAACAAAGAGTAGCCCATGCTCGCTGCAGCTAGAGAAAGCCCACGCGCAGCAACGAAGACCCAACGCAGTCAAAAATAAATAAATAAATTTATTTTTTTAAAAAAAGCTTAAAAAATTGTCAATCTCTGCTTTTTATTGAAGTATTTAATCCATTCACATTTAGTGTAATTATTGATTGATTGAATTTACATTTGCAATTTTGCTACAGTATTTGTTTTCTATATATCTCGTTTCTTTAGTTGCTGTGGCCTTCCTTTTTATCTTTTGTGTTAAATCCATATTTCAAAATTGTATTTCTTGTTTTGTGTCAACTATTTTTCATTTGACCATTTTAATTCATCTCTTGATTTTTTTTTAATCCTCCTTTGGTTTTTTAGTTATTTTATTATTTGCTGTTCTAGGGATTGCAGTGTACATCTTAATTTCTGAACAATCTATATCAGATTAATAGTATTTTAATTCTGGTAGAATGCAACAACTTTGCTCCAATACAGCTCAGTTCCCTCCCCTTATTGTGCTGTTATTGTCATATATATTACATCTATATATGTTAAAACCAACAATGTATTGTGCTATTTATCCACATATTTGCCATTTCTTGTTTCTCATTTCTTCTTGTGGATTTGAGTTACCTTCTGGGGTCATTTCCTTTCAGACCAAAGGGATTCTTTTTTTTCCTGTAAGGCAAACCTGCTGGCAACAAATTATCTTAGTCATTACTTATCTTGGATTGTTTTCACTTTGCCTCTATTTTTGAAGGACAGGGTCTCTTTTAACTGAATATAGGATTTTTGCCTGCCCCACTACCACCACTGCAATTATGGGGTTCCACTTCCCTCTAGTCTTCGTTATATCTGATGAAAAGTCAGTCATTAACTGTCTTGGTTTTCTTCATATTTCAATTATTATTTTTGTCTTTAACTTGATCTGTGGTTGACTGTGAAGTGTCTAGGTGCAGAATTCTTGTGTCTATCCTACTTGGGAGTTTTTGAGTTTTGTATATTGTTCTTCGTCAGATTTTGAAAGTTTTAAACCATTATTTCTTCAAATATCTTTTTTTCCCCTCCTTTATCTCTCTCCTTTTTTCATGGTACTCCCATTAGATGTATGTTGGTACATTCAGTGTTGTTGCATAGGTCTCTGAGGCTCTGTTCATTTTTCTTCAAATTTTTCCTCTCTGTTCTTGAGATTGTATAATTTCTATGGCTCTTTTATGTTCACTGATTTTTTTTTTTCTTCTGCTATCCAAAATCTGCTTTGGGCCAATCTAGTGAATTTTTCATTTCTAATATTGTATTTTTCAACTTTAGAGTTTGTTTCCTTCTTTGTAATTTCTATTTCTGTATTGAGATTTTCTATTGTTTTGTCATTGTCGCCGTATTTTTCTTTAATTCTTTGAACATATTTATAATAGGTGCTTTTGAAGTTTTTCTGAATACAGCATCTGGGCCCACTAAGAAACAGTTTCTGTTGACTGCTTTTCCCCCTGAGTATGGGTCACGTTTTCCTTTTTTTTTAACGTCTTGTAATTTTTGTTGTTGTTGTTGTTGTTAAAACTAGACATATTTGGTAATATATTGTAACAACCCTGGGTCTGATTCCTCCCCAGTCCTCCTCCCATGTCTGAAGGTTGTCATTATTGCTGCTGTTATGTATGTTTGCTTATATTTAAGTAACTTGACTTAGTATGCGGGATCTTTCTCCCCTGTGGATTGCAGCCATTCAAGTTTTTGCTCAGTTGTTTTTGTTTTCATCTTTACCTTGGCCTTCTTGGAGTCCCATAGCTTAGTGCTCAGCCAGTGATCAGTTAAAGGTTGTGCTCAAACATCTTGAGCCAGTAAGGCTTCTACCCTTTGCTGAGCCTTCTGTGAGTGTATTAGGGAGCTCATCTAGCTCTCAGGCATGCCTCAGCTTTTACTTTCTGCTAAGCTTCTCATTTCTTCCCTTCATATGTAGGAAGCCTCCTAGTCAGCCCTTGATAGGTGGAGAGCTTAGGACCTCTCCAGTCAACTCTGAGCATATACGCAGCCCCCAGTTAGCCAGGAATGCATAGAGCAGTTTACCAGGCCCCCCTGTGGCTCTCATTTCCAAAATCTCCTTATTAAATTTCTGGATTTCTGTTAGTCTGCTCCTCTTCCCAACTGGGACAACAGCCTCAGGCTAGCAGAGCTGTAGGCTTTATCTCTTCTTTTCTAGTTGGGTTTAAATGGTTTTACTCTCAATGCCACTGGGTATGGGTTTTTTGCCTTCCATTTCAAATCACTTCAGCAGACTCAGGCAGTGAAGCCGCTGGTTTCCGTGGCCAGCACTTACCGGGTACTGCATGGACTGTGCTTGGGGTGGGGGGTGAATAAGGAGCAACCCAAAGCAGTAACACCACTGACTTCCACTGTTCTTACCCAGAGTTCTATATTTTTCATAAATAAACACTTTTAAACTTGTCATTTGACTTTAGTTGTTTTCTGGAGTCCTGTAATGGTTGTTTCTGACACATTTGTCCAGTTTTATAGTAGTTTTGTTGGGAGAGGATTTGCTGATTTATTCAGTTTGCCACAGCTGGAAGTCTTGCCTCCTGTTTTGTATTTGCAATATTTTGGGGTTTGGTTATTTTTAAAAGGCTAACTAATTAAAAACCTGAAGGACATCTATATATTGTAGCTGCTTCAGCGTTTTGCTTCACAATAGAAGTTAGGAGATTGTGATTAGATTAGGGGTGGGACTGTAGTTCTGCTATAATTCTGCTGACAGCACTGTCCTGTGGAATGCTCCTTAATAGCATATTCTTGTGTAATGATGAAGAAAACGTTTGTTTTTTTTTAAGCAAGCGAATTCTTTTGGAATTCTATCAAAACATAAGGAAGATATTATGTATACTCCTCTCTACAGAATGAACCAGTGGCACAAGGAAAGGTATGATAGAATCCATTGGACTGGTGTAGATGTGTATCTATATGCAAAAAAAAAAGAAAAAAGGAAAGAATCACCCTCTTTAAAAATTACTCATTATATAGATCTCAATCTAAAATGCTTTTTTATGCTCAAATTTAACTGGGAAGTTAGCCTTTACCTTTCTAGTTATATAATAACACACAGAGAGAAACAATACGAAATAAAACATACAGCTCTGTGATTTATCACAAAGTACACACCTCTAGCCATCATCCATATGAGAAATAAGACATTGGTAGCACCCAGAAGTCTTCTCTTCTCTGCCCCATCATTAAGTACCCCCCCAAGATAACCATTGTCCTTACTTTTATGATAACCACTTCCTTTCTTAATAGTTTCTGTCTACTAAGTGTGCATCCCTAAACATT
Source organism: Leucopleurus acutus (assembly GCF_964270905.1). Classification (NCBI taxonomy): domain Eukaryota; kingdom Metazoa; phylum Chordata; class Mammalia; order Artiodactyla; family Delphinidae; genus Leucopleurus; species Leucopleurus acutus. The sequence goes on from NC_139161.1 coordinate 44,668,679, forward strand.
AGAGTTTAACTTTGCTTATATTTTTTATATAGAAATCTTATTATTCATTTGTGACTGTTTTCTTTGGCTCAAAATTATGTTTGTGAGATTTATCTATGTTGTTGCATGTAGCAGTAGTTCATTTTAATGCTATAGAGTATTCCATTATGTGAAAATACAACAATTTGTTTATCCATTTTGCTGTTCATGGATATTTGAGTTGTTTCCAGTTTTAAGGGTATTAAAGATATGGCTGCCATGGACACACACACTTGTTTGTGTCTTAGTGTATAGGTACACAAATTCCTTTTGGGTATATACCTGAGAGTCAAATTGCTGGGTTCCAGTGTATATTTATTTTCATTTTAGTATATAAAACCAACCTGTTTCCCAAAGTGATTGTACAATTTACACTTCTACTAGCAGTGTATTAGAATTGACATTGCACCACATCTTCACCAAACATTTGGTATTGTCAGACTTTTAAACATTAGTCATTTTGGTGGTTATATCGTACTTTCTCATTTGGTTTTAATTTTCATTTCCCAAATGACTAATGAGGTTAAGCTCCTTTTCATATGTTTATTGGCCATTTGAATTAATCCTTTCTTGTGAAATGCCTATTCAGGCCCTTTGAAAAAATTGATTTGTAGGAATTATGTATGTATCTGGATAAGAGCCCTCTGTTCCTTTTTGCTCCTCCAGCCTTGCAGTCTCCTCTAAAGCCCTCTATTAGCAGAGTCTAACCTGAAGCTAGCTGGAAAAACCAAAACATGGTTTGCAGAGTCTTAGCCCCAGTATTATAGAGCAGTGTTTAGACGGATGGGCTTGAAATGGGAAACGCTAGCTTAAGGCACAACCTTCCTGTCTGCAGAGCCACCTTTATGATAAGCCAAGTGTCTAAATATGGGAGAATCTGTTTCTGAGCCATATTTCTATTTCATTGGTCTATTATATTAGCTAAATTACTGTGGCTTTATAATAAGTTTTCTTATCTGGTAGAGCAACTTTTCCCACCTTATTCTTCTTCAAGAGTGTCTTAGCTGTCCTTGGCATATTTGCATTTCCATAAAAACTTTAAGACTAATTTGTGTAGTTTCACAAAAAGAAAACCATTTCATGTTTTGAATTTCACTGAGTCTATAAGTCAATTTGGGGAGAATTGAAATTTTTGCAATATTGAGTAGTTTTCTAATTCATGAATATGGTATGTTTCTCCATTTATGTCTTTAATTTCTCTCAGTGATGTTTTTTAGTCCTTTTGTGTAAAAGTCTTGCTTAGCTTTTCTTAGTTTTAATCCCAGTATTGGATATTTTTAACATTATTATGAAAAACATTTAAATTTTTTTCATTTCATTTTTTATTTTGTAATTTTGCAAATATACATTTTCTTTAGTTTTGAATAATTAGACCCCATTAACCTACTACTCAAATTCAATAATTTCAATATTTGCTTTGTTTCAACAATATTTATTACTGTAGTATTTTAAAATAAATCTTAGATCTCATATCATTTCACCTATGTATACTTTGTATATACATCTCTAGAAAATATGGAAATTTAATTTATAATCATAATTTTAAACCATATTCAAATTTTCCCTTTTATTTCAAAAATGGCAGTTTACTGTTGGTGTGTTCAGACAGTTTACTTTTAACTTATAGCATATTGAGACTTACATTTTATGTTAATTATTAAAATATTAGCTTAACCACTAAACTATCAAATAATAAAGCATTCTCTATGGCAATTAAAAACAAAACTTTTGGGACTTCCCTGGTGGTCCAGTGGTAAAGAATCCGCCTTACAATGCAGGGGACGCAGATTAGATCCCTGGTTGGGGAACTAGGATCCCACATGCCGCGGGGCAATTAGGCCTGTGTGCCACAAACACTGAGCTCGCGCACCTCAACTAGAGAGCCTGCATGCCCCAAACTACAGAGCCCACGCGCTCTGGAACCCGCACACCACAACTATAGAGCCCACATGCCCTGGAGCCTGTGTGCCACAACTAGAGAAGAGAAAAAAACACACACGCCACAACTAGAGAGAAGCCCACCTGCCTCAACGAAAGATCCCACGTGGCTCAACAAACATCCCGCATGCCACAACTGAGACCTGACGCAGCCAAAAATAAAATATAAATAAATAATCTTAAAAAATAATAATAATTTAAAAACTTTTTCTGATGATGTGAAGTTTCTGTTTCTAAATTCATTACAATTTTTGACATTGGTAAAGCCATAATCTTATAAACCTACTATGTGAGTAAAACTGTCCTTTTCTTTCATTTGATGTCTTCCACATTTATGAAACTAATGTACAACAAAAACTGCCATCTTTAAATTTTTTTAAAAATCTTTATATTCCTCAGTGTTCCTGTTACTGAATACATATTTTTCAGGAATTCATCAATGGGATTGAAAGCAAGCATATTATTGTGTGACATAGTTTTAGTTTTGGTTACCCTTTGTAACCTCCTGTTGCCCAAAGTTGTTAAAATGCAAGAAGGAGTTGCAGTTGTGAATTATTTTCCTTTGTGGTTTTGTACAGAAACCTTTCCTTCATTGCAGCTGGTTTTCCTCCCCATACAATGTTCACAGGTCTATTTCTAGAAGACTGTGGGTAGTGTGCCATGAAAACTTTCTAGACTTGGCAGACTAGGCTATGTCATGTTCACCCTCTAACATGAGAAAATCCCCCTTGAAAAGGCAGTGTGGCAACTTTTGTGCAGGCCGGTCAGACTCTCACAGAGATTTTTTTTTTTTTTTTGCGGTACGCGGGCCTCTCACTGTTGTGGCCTCTCACGTTGCGGAGCACAGGCTCCGGACGCGCAGGCTCAGCGGCCATGGCTCACGGGCCCAGCCGCTCCGCGGCATGTGGGATCTTCCCAGACCGGGGTACGAACCTGTGTCCCCTGCATCGGCAGGCGGACTCTCAACCACTGCGCCACCAGGGAAGCCCTCTCACAGAGATATTTGACAGTGACTGAGGAGGAAGAGTCTCTCTGTCTTCCCAGCATCTACAGTAAGGATGGAACTAATTAATTCATGCTCTAAAGAACCATAAAATATTCCCAAGACAACAGTAATTAGCATTAAATAATTTTTCACCGATATTTTAACTTATTCAGTGGTTATTGGTTTGGGGAGTTGAGGCAGTCTTAAAAGTTAGCTCTTACAATAACAAGTATTTGAAAATAAATGTGACAGCTTGATATTGGATGGCTTACCTGTTCCTTATTCTTCCTCCTTCCCTTCCTGGGTCTCTCACTACAGATCAGCATGGCTCAGTGCTGTGTCTCATCTGCTGGGATCATTGCTGTTTATACTTACTTAGACACAGAGTTAAAGGATAAGTTCCTATTAACTCTCCCAGTTAAATGTAGATGTTTTGCTTCTCCTGATCAGTAGTGTTAGGATAGGAGAGAAAGAAAGAACTATTTCACTGCTTTGGTTTGGCTACTGTGTAAGACCTTTTTTTCCTCGTAATAATCAGATTAACAAATTTGGGGAGCATTTATAAGTATCTTAAAGGAAAAGGATTGCTTTCTTATGTATAGAGCTAACTCAGCAAATACCAAATTTGGATAAACATTTAAAAAGAAAAACCAAACATCAGAAAACCCCAGCTGATGGAACAAATTATCTAAATATGAAAGATGAGAATCCTTTTGTATGTGTATTTGGGTGGGGGCAGGGAAACCTAGAAGGTTTGTGCTTCTAAATAGTTTGCAACTCTGTATATTATGTCAGAGTGCACACAAGCTAGATAGAGCTTTTTGAAGTTCTGGTTATAAAAACCAGAGAGTCATACAAATAAATTCCATATTTAACCTGTAGTGTCCATGAACATATAATATATACTAAGGACAAATAAACATTTTCTAGACTTATTTTTGTCTCATAGTTTGCTATTGTTTTCTCAAGGAAACTTAATCTAAATACAAGTAAAAATAACTTTTAAGGAAGTGAATCTTGAAATGAATGTGAAGGCAATAATTAAATATTTAGAGCCTAGCTAGGAAGTTCTATTACTTAGATGTGTACTGTATTGGTACAGTTGACATAGTGATTGTAGTATGTATAGTAAAAAATAGAGAATTGCTGATTACAAGTTAATGTGACTAGAATTAGAAGAACCTGATTTTCTTAATCCAAGTTGAAGCATTCTCTCTCTTTTTTTTTTTTTTTTTTTTTTTGCTTTGGATAGTTAAAAACCTGTATTAGCACCATGAAATTTAAAACTGCTAAAATACATGGGGGAAAGATTCTTCACATAAAATGAGTGAGGAGCATTTAATTTCTTGGGGACTCTTGCTGATTAGTTATACTAATTAAAAGATATTATAATGTAACATTCTAGTGCCTGGGAAAGTATCCCCAATGATAAGTTTTACTCTTGTTTTCGTTTCACCTCTTCTGCTTGTCAGTAATATAAGCAGATTTGTGGCAGTGGTCACAGTTTCCTGGGATTAAGAAAACTCTACAACAAAACGACCACAACCATATCTAAAAAGCTTCCTGTTTTGGTATTGTACTCTTTTGACTGACTCTGTATCTCTCTGAAGAATGGCTCGTGGATTCTTTTGGCTGTTTAAAAAGCAGTTGAACTTAAATTCTAAGTGCAGAGAAGGATTGATGTACCCGGAGCAGATGTAAGAAAAGATTCTCACAACCCTTAAAACTTTATTTTTTTGTTTTTGTTTTTCTCTTTCTAAAACATTATTTTTAATGTAATGTTTACAGAATCAAATGTTAATTTAAAACTGAGGAAGTAAGTGCCTATTAATATAACTTGAATGATTATGAAGGTAATCAGATGAAATAACAGACGCACTGTTTTCATTTAGAGCGAACAGTATTTTAGAGAAAGTAACTGGTCATAAGTGAATTGTAGGTCGAAGGATGGCTCCATTTTCTGAAATGAGGAAAGTTGCCCTAAATGTTGTTCATTATCTCTACAGCTGGAGCTTCATTAACAAGTGCAGTTGAAATAACCAGGGTATTGCAGCAGCAGAGAAACTAAGCACAGCAAGCCTTTCAGTAACAAAGAAAATAAAAGAATTCCTGTGTAACAGGCTTCCACACTTATCTGTGTTCTGTGATACTGTTTGTGCTGAACTAAAGCATCTGCTACTTCAAGTTAAGAGAGAACAAACTCAACATGGCGTGAAATTACCGCACTGCCATTCACATTCATGAGATTATATTGTTGCCAGCCACAGGCATGACTGGCTTTTGCATGAATAATAAAATAAAATGCTGCTTTGTGAATTTTACCTTAAAACATTACAAGGCACAGATTTGAGCCAGGAGTGGATTTATCTTAAAGCAGCTTTCCTCACCACAGTAGGGTCAAGACCAGTAAGAAGTCAGAAGTTGCGAAATATTGCTGCATGAGGTCTTTGGAAAGGGTATTGTGTTAAATCAATTTACTCATTTTTAAAAATTAATATTGTGCAGGCTAGCTGTTAGACATATTAAAAATTATTAAAGTACCATTTGGCAACATCATAGTAATAATCATTGATTCAGGCAAAAAAACATCCATGGTTGCTAAAGGTAGTGGGTCAGAGTTTGATGAGGAATAGCCTATTTACATAGTTACAAAGGGAAAAAATAGTAACTTTGCAGTGGAGAAACCTGACAGACACCTCATCCAAGTGATCAAAGTTATCACCAGTAATGGGAAAAATCAACTTCATGAGCCTCCTAACGTGGTGCGCTAAGAAGACATCTGTGTTATTCCTGTGAAAAATACAGAACCTGAATCTAATCTCAAGAAAATGCCAGATAGACCCAAACTGAGGAATACAAACTAGCTGGCCTGTACTCTTCCAAAATGGCAATGTCATAAAAGATAAAGAAATGCTAATTAACTGTTCTAGATTAAAGAAGACTCTAGAGGCAATGACTACTGTGCAGTGTATGATCCAGAATTTCCCTTCCTTGCTGTTTCATTGACTTTTATCTTCCAGTATCTAGCTACAGAAGTGGTGTATTTAAACAGAAAAAAAATTTTAATAGTCAATATAATATTATATTTGGTTTCCTTCCTATTTTACTTTCCTAGATTATGTGGATTCTAAGCAATGTTGTGGATTTTGGTTGGTGTTTTTTAAACAACAGTCAAAAATGTTAGGTCTCTTAGCCTAGTTGAATTACATTTCAAGCTATTGAAGACTTGAAAATGATAATACTTAATTGTTTTAGCAACTTTTCAATCAGTGGGAGAAAGTGAAGTCCTCATGCTGTTTTAAAAATACTAGAATGCATTGTTTAAGAGTTTTACAAGAACTTAGGAAGTAGCAATCACTAAGATAAATTTATAAAGAAGTGATGATATTCATAAAGAAGTTTGGTATGATTTTTAGGTAAAAAATAGGAATGCTTTATTTTCAGGAAGGCAATTTGATGAGTGTCTTATTTCCTTGCGGACAAGATGAAGAAATAAACTGAGTGATTGTAGTTAATTAAATAAATAATTAATTGACTAACCATACACAGATTAATGATTGGATGCCGGCCTCATAGATGGCTTCTAGTGTTGTATCTGTTGCAGAGCTCTGTCCTCAGTCCTGTTCTAAACTTTAATTAACAACTTGGATAAAGGCATTGATGACATACCGACCAGATTTCAAAATGATACAAATCTGGGAGGAATAGCCAAAGCATTGAATGGCTGAAACAGAAAATGAAAGATAATGGTAGCCGAGCATGATAGGAATCTAGCAAAATAAATCTGACAGGAATAAATTCTACAAAGACAACCAGTCATCAATGATGGGTCGAAGGAAAAAAGCTTTAGGTTAATTCATGGAAACTCGATTAGCCAGATGGCCAATTGGCCATGTTTAGCAAAACTCTTTGATTTAATATGTATCGATTGGGTCCAATCAGAAAAATGGAAACACATTAGTATTTCAAACACAGGGAAATATAATACAAGGAGTTGGCAACATAGGTGTTAGAAGGCTAAAAGAGAGAAAAGGTGGACACTGAGCTATTAAAGAGAGTAACCACAAGGGGCAGCCATCATACCAAGAACTGAGAAACAGAAGGGAAGAAGTTACCATAACCTAGAAGCTACAGCCCCTAAGCTGCCACTCAGACTCATGAGGGGACACTGTTGTGTCCTGAAACCCATACTACTAAAAGATGTTTCATTTATATAAGAAACCAAAATACTCAAACTGTATTCTCTACATTCAACTAAAAGTGACCACATCTGAATGAACACTTCTTCCATCTTGAATTTGGTTCTGAAAATAAAGCATAAAACTAATTTGACTTCAGTCGTGTTAATGTTCAATACTTTTTCTCCCGTCTTTAAAATGGCTTTACCACTAGTAGCCCTCCTACCTCTGATGTATTGCTAAGTGACCTCTCAGGAAGGTTAAGTGTTTATAGAAATTTAGACAGGGATTTTAAAAAAAGAAAAAAGCATGGCAAATGAGTTGGGTGGGCTAAACATTCTCTTTGATTATACTTTTTTAAATCTTTCTCACTGATACCTGAAGCATTATTAAGTGGATTTAATATTGAGTGTTTTAACATAAAGGTATTTGTCATGCTCTGAAACATTGAAGAACAAAGTTTGGGATTGATTTCTCTGTCTTTTTTTCCTCTCCCCCTAAATATTGTGTCTTTAGGTCAGTAACAGATCCAAGAGATGGAAAGAGAGTAGCACTCAAAAAGATGCCCAACGTCTTCCAGAATCTGGTCTCTTGCAAAAGGGTCTTCCGGGAATTGAAGATGTTGTGTTTTTTTAAACATGATAATGTAAGTGAAATCAGTGTTTGGGATAAACTATTTCCTAAGTATGTTTGATTATATTAGTAAAGAGCAAAAGAGAGTTAAAAAGGGTACATGTACCATATTAAGGGATTTGGAAACCTGAGACAAATTAGACCTTTTTTGTGAATGAGCAAGTTTAAGTGAATTCTAGGATTTATTGATTGACAGATAAATATTAATTGATTTAAAGCAAATGTTAATATTTAGCTTGGGAACAATACTAATGTACAACATAAAAATAGAGTATAATACGTAGTCTGAGTGATTTAAATAGAAGTAATTGGCCCCTGATTTTAAATGCTTTGTTTATATCTTTTAATATTTTAAACCAGAGATTAAAGATGTGAGAAAAAAGTTTCTCCTCTTAAAAACAATACAGCTTTTAAAGATAACATAGTTTATCTTATTTATGGCTGTGTTTAGAGATGTCAGGATTCGTGGGGAAACAGAATCACAGTGGTTTGAGAGAGCTTCTTCTCAACTAATCCTGAATTAAAAGTTTGGTATGTGTAAAATTTACCTGGGGGATGTTAGCATTGGACTCTTAGTTTTCAGTTTCATATGAAAAGAAAAACTGCCTCACATTCTGCATTTGGTACTCAAGCAGTGCTATTTTAATTGCTGAAATAAAAATCAGGAAACCAGTAATTTCTTGTGAGTCTGACTGCTTGTTTGCACAGGAACCTGAAGAACTTTGGCCGAAGTGTAGGTCACACTTTAAGAGATAAATTTGTAAAAGTTTGAACTATTTGGTAAAACTAGGAATATCAAACTTACAATACGTTCACTTGAAGCTCCTTGGTTTGACACATTTCGCTTTATTGATTACCCCTCTTGAAATCCATTTTCCTTAAACTTTTTTAGAAAGTAACTGCTTGTCTTTCATTCAGTTGGGACTGCCTAGCCATGTGTTTGTTTGTTTCAATAACTTTGAAAACATCATTCCAGTTGCTATTTTATGACTGTTTCCTGAAATTTTGGAAGTGATTTTAGAATGATGTCTAGTGCTTGCTTTGTTATTTCTTGAATTTGCCTGAGTGAGTGCCACCCCAGCATCAAAGAGTACAAACCTTATGTACATTGTCAGAGACTCAAGTAAAGGGGTCCACAATAAAGAACTACTTTGAAGGTGGTATCAGAAATTCACTTTCTAAGGGTTTCAATGGTTTATTCAAACCTATCTTGGCTTCTTTTATAAAGGAGGGATGGTGTAATAGGCTGCTATCTGTATATGTTGCTGTCTTTGCTCATGACTCATTCCTATAGAGTAACTAATTAAGTTACAAAGATAGTGTCAGAGTGAGTAGTGTAAGAAAAGAAACAAACTGCAGTCTTGAAAATCACACATATTAAAACACAGCAACTACTGTTCGAGCTCCTGAGCTGTATCGTAAGAGAGTGCTTGTGATTTCTATGGGAATGTTCAAAAGTGAGGCAAATAGTTGGAGATGGGACATCATGGCACCACTATTTTATACATAATGAATTTATGCTGTGCACTGAGATCTACAAAAGCATCTCAGGGCCAGCATACCTGGTATGTGTGGAATGCCAATCTAAGAGGCAACTGGTATTTGATGTAGTTAAGACAACAGATGTTTATTAATTGTGTCCTGTGTGCAGAGTGCAGTGCTAGGTCATGTGGAGAATACAAAAAAAAGTTCAAAACATGGTCCTTTTTTGAAGGAAGTGGACCGGGTGTTTAAGCATTTGTTACCAAGTGTCAGAAAATGTGTAGATGCTTTACATATATTAATTTAATACTTAAACGTCTTGCCAGATAGTGCTTATTATCCCTACTTTACAGAGGAGGAAACCAAAGCTTAGAGTTAAGTAGTTTGCCCAAGGTCAGGGTGGCACAGATTGAAGTCTAAATCTGTCTTGCTTCAGGGCCCATATTCATTAATTCAGTAAACATTTACTGTGCACATCCTATATCCCTAAACTACATCAGCTTCTAGGGGTTTCTACCCTCAAGGAGTTTAGTAATGTGATACTGTGATAACAGTGCTGTGGGAGGACTGCCTGCATGGTTAAACATTAATACAGGACACTGTGTGTGCTGCGCATAGTGAAAAGCTGGGCAACCAAACCTAAAAATATATTCGAATCACCAAGTGAGCCTTCAAAATGCAGATTCATGGGTTTCATCCCAGACCTACTACATTGTAATCTCTGGGGTTGAGACCCCGATAGCTGTATTTTTTTAAAGCTTCTCGGGTGAAAGATGACAGACAAGTATTGTACTATTAAGAAAAAGAGAGTAATTGTCATGGACTTAAAATCTCAAAGATGCTTTAAACAGGGAGAAACCTTAAGATGAGCCTTTTGAGATTAACATTTGATTGAATAGAAGGAAAAGAAAGGAATGTCATGATGAAAATGGCATTTAGAAAGATTAACCTGGCTGTTGTAGGAAGGGTGGATTTTAATTTGGATGGCTTTTTATGTGACAGAGAATAGCTGCAAAACCCTGGAAGCCTTTAGATTTTCTTTTGAACAGAACCTTCGAAGTCATTGTATCATATTCATTGATTTCAGGTGATCTGACTGATTGAGATACACACACACACACACACACACACACACACACACACACACACGCACACGCACATTTTTTTCCTTAAAGGTTGTTCATCTTAAAGGGATAGGTTCGCCTTGATGTAGCAACTTAGAGAAACAGAAATGGGTTTAACTTTCTAAAGATTGGTGTTGTTTAGGCCTCTCAGTAGTGTCTAGTCAGAATCTGAGCTATTATAAAATCTGACAAAATATTCTCTACTTTGCCCATCTGTGCACTTGTGCATATATGTACACACACACACACACACATGCACATACACACACACACACACACAGAGTTGTCATTTTATCGGCATGGAAAATGGGTGACTGAGGGTTTTTTCATTCTTTGACAATCTGATGAATGCCATGAACCCTCTTTTGGAAAAATACATATACACATAATTTTTATGTCATTTTAGACTTTTACTAGTCCTTTAATGCCCATCCAGTGCCTCCTTAGGACCTATTGATTCCTGCTAAGAGCCCCTGTAATAGAGTTCTTGGGTTTTTCTTGTCCTTAGGCAATAGCACTAAGCACACGGTAGGTAGTCAGTCTATTGAACAGTGAGTGAGTGAGTGAAAGTGACAGGGAAATAAAATATGAAATCTCGGAGTCTGGAATGGTAACCTCAGTGATCTCTCTTGGAGTTACTTTTTCCCAACCTTTTAGTTCTGGAGTAGAGGAGGCAAAAGAGGAGGTAGTGAAGGCAAAGCGGGATCATTTGTTTTCCTCTGTATAGTCTAACTGAACTCAAATAAGGCCTCTCTAGGTTCATAAGTAGGATAAAGAATCATACCAATAGGACCCTTCTCTGAACGCAGACAAGCTGTTTGGCTGCAGACATTATTAATGCTAATGGTTCTGCTGCTAAGGAGTGTGAAAAGGCAAAGGATACTTAGAATAAGTTACTTATCAGTGGATTTGGTTTTGTGTGCTCTGTGCCTAAAATTTGTGGTACTGAGCAGATTCTTGATGCATTTAAAATAATACAGGCTCTTGCGTTCATGAATTGGAATACTCACTGTGGTTAATACCCATGTGCTTCCCAAGTTGAACTATGTATTCAATGTAATTCCAAAGAGAATCCCAGCAGGGTTTTATGCGTATGTGTGTGTGGAAATCGACAAACATTCTAAAGTTTATGGAAGTGGAAAAGACCTAAAATACTCAAGACAATCTTGAAGAAGTTGAACGAAGTTGGAGATTCACACTTGAAGCTATAATAATCAAGGCAGCACAAGGACAGAAAAATAGATTAATGGAACAGAATAGAGTAGAACAGAATAGAGTCTATAAACTGACATACACATACATGTCCACCTGATTTACAAGACAGGTGCCACTGCAATCCAGAGGGAAATGGCTATCCATTTCAATAAACAGGAATCAGGGACTTTCTTGGCAGTCCAGTGGTTAAGAATTCGCCTTCCAATGCAGAGGGTGCGGGTTCGATCCCTGGTTGGGGAGCTAAGATCCCGCATGCCTCGTGCCCAAAAAACCAAAACATGAAACAGAAGCAATATTGTAACAAATTCAATAAAGACTTTTAAAAATAAATAAACAAACAGGAATCAATTAGATATCCATATGAAAAAAATCTACTTCTTGACATATACATAAATTAATTCAAAATGGATCATAGACTTAAATATGAAAAGTAAAGTTACAAAGCTTCTGGAATAAAACATAGGAAAATGTCTTCATGACTGAAATAAACAAAGATTTCTTAACTAGAGAAGTAAAGCATTGACCTTTTTTTTTAAAAAAGTGTTAAACAGGACACCATTAACATTAAAAATTAATGCTCATCAGAAGTTTAAGAGAATGAAAAGACAGACCTCAGGCATTATCCAACAAAAAACTTGTTTCCAGAATATATTATGTGATAGAACAAGTTTTAAAATAAATATTTAGCATTTGAGGAAGACCATTAGAAATAAATATTTTACTTGACGTTTTTCAGACTGTAAATTCTGTATCTAAACATCATATATCTTATAAAGAGCTTCTACAGATCAAGAATTTTTACCCATCAGTAAAAGACTTAATCAAGAATTTCACATAAAAGGATAACCAAGTGGCTAATAAGCATATGACAAATTGCTCAAAGTTGTTAGTCATCAGAGAAATGTAAATTAAGACTAGTGAGATACTACTATGTACTCACCAGAATGACTTAAATAAAAGACTGACAATACCCAGTGTTGACAAGGATGCGAATCAGCTGAAACTCATCATTGCTGGTGAGAATGTAAATTCGTAAAACCACTTAGGAAACCTGGCAGTTTCTGCTAAAGCTAAATATACACCTGCCCAGTGACCCAGCAGTTGTACTCTTTGGTATACTCAAGACAAATGACTGCATACATCTACCAAAGGACATGTACAAAAATGTTCATAGAAACTTTATTCATGATACCATTTGGAAACAACCGAAAAGTTTGCCAGCAGTACTCTGGATAAATACATTGTGTTAGTTCATATAATGGTATACTGCACATCAATAAAAAGGATGAGGATCCACACATGGGTGTATCTCACAGGCGTAACAGTAAATGAAAGAAGCCATATACAAAGGTCTTCAGTCATTATGATTCAATTTGTATAAAGTTCAAGGACAGGCAAAAGGAGTCTGTGGTGATGGAAATGAGAATAATCGTAACCTCTGAGCAGAGATGGGTTTTGACTGGAAAGGAGCAAGGGGGGCCTTGAAATCCTTAATTTCTTGATCTAGATTTTAACCATGGAGTAAATATTTATCTTGTTATACACTTTGTATGTAGAAATTAATCAGATTATACACTTAGGATTTGTATACTTTATTATATCTTACAACTCTATAAAAAATAGTAATAGTAACCGTCACTACCTTAAAGAACTTGAAATGTATTCCGGGTGGGGGTGGTGGTGAGAGAATGGGGAGGTGGGAGCTCCTTTGCTTAAATATGGGAATGCACTCTACAAACAGTTAAATTTTTAGTCTTTACATTTAGGATTGCAGTTATTCACAGCAATTGTGTTTTTTTTGTTTGTTTGTTTTGCGGTACGCGGGCCTCTCACTGTTGTGGCCTCTCCCGTTGCGGAGCACAGGCTCTGGACGCGCAGGCTCAGCGGCCATGGCTCACGGGCCCAGCCGCTCCGTGGCATGTGGGATCTTCCCGGACCGGGGCACGAACCCGTGTCCCCTGCATCGGCAGGCGGACTCTCAACCACTGTGCCACCAGGGAAGCCCGCTTTAGTTCATTTTTTAATTAAACATGTCTGCTTGCTTTTTTATGTATTTGAGATCTTCTGACGAGTCTGTGGTATTTTGGGATACTTTGACTCTTTACAAGTCAAAGTCTTTACAAGGGTCCTCCTATTTACATCATAAGGCTAATCTCACGTACTTTATTCCCACAGATAGTAGAGGGGTTATAGAAGGACTTGGGCTTTTTAAATAGTGAGTCAGGCATGAAGTCTGGAGTTTGAAACTCTGCTACTATTCCTTCTCACTTCCTCATTTACACCACTTCTGAGATTCATGTATCATCTCTAATGGTCTAAGCACTGTTTTTGCCACATAGGAACACTGTGGAATGCCATCATCCGATAAACATTTTGAGGTGGTAGAAAGAACAGGAGTATAAGACAACAGCCATTTCAAAATTTCCAGGCAGAGTTTAAAATATTGTACCTTCAAAGCTAAGAATCATAGCTAAATGCTTTGGTGCAGATGTCTAGCCCTGTTTTATATGGCTTTTCTACAGAAAGCCTCATCAAATTTGGAGTAAGAAAGCCTCATTCTTCTCTGTCAAGGTTTAAAATGTATGGTTGTCACTTTCCTTTAGATAACCTCTAATTATAGCAGATAGATTTGAAGTGTAAAATAGCTTTGTCTAATGGACGCTGTCACTCATTGCATTCTGTTTTCCCCCAAGACAGGATGTATGTTGTTCAGATACAGAACTTAGAGTCCAAAAGATGTCAAGTAAAACATTAATTTTTAACTGCCTTCCACAAGCATCAAATATTCATGTTAAAATTTTTTCTATCACATAATGAGAAATGAATTTATGTGAATTTGTGACACTAGCTAATTATAGGTTTTTAAAAATATAGAAATGAAATAATTTATCTTTCATATGATAAAAATTATTCTTTGAAGGAACTGGAAAATCTGTTATTTTCCATTTATACGAAGAGTCTAAGTATAAACATTTTAATTCAGAAAGGAAATATAGATATTCTTTATAAAACATCTAAACTATTTTAAAACCTTTATATTTAACTGGTTTTAAAGTGAATGAAAGCTTTTTCAATACAGGAGGTTTTAGTTTAATTAAAAATTTTAAAGTGAAAAACTCTTGGCTGAAAAAAGAATAACCTTTAAAATGAACAAAGTTCCTTCCATACATAAATTGCAAGGGGAAAAGAGAAAGAAATCTGTAGGTAAAACTTGAAAGACATAAATCAACCATAATATATAAAGCTTCTTCAGCTCCTGATTTAGATTAACAAACTTTTTTTAAAAAAATTAGAAATTTGAGCACTGGATATTTGATGGTATTGAAAAACAGTAAATTTTCAGATTTGATAATTGTACTTTTTTAAAGTTTTTATCTTTTAGAGATATTTACTGATGTATAGGTGAAATAAGTCTTGTATTTTCTTCAAAATTATATAGGGAGTGTGGAGGGCATAGATGAAGCAAGAATGGTCATGTGTAGATAACTACTAAGGCCAGGTCTTGATTACGTGTGTATTCTTTATACTATTCTGCCCACTTTTATAAGTTTGAAATTCTCCATAATAAAAAAATTTTTTTCTTAAAAAACTAAGCTAAAGATCAGAAAATTTGAACTTGTACTACACAGTTTATTTCCTGTTAAATAATTTCTTCTGTATCCTTTGAGCCTGGTAGTTTTCATTAGCAAGATAGATTCAGATTCTTAGGTGTGACATCATAGATGGGGCTTAAAAGAGTAGATAAACAGCTGGTAGGGAAAGAAGGCCTATTTGTTGTGTTTCGATGGCAGAAGTTACATTGGTAGTGTGCTGCTTTTATAAAGGACTTGAATTTCAGATGCCTCAAAGTCTTTTTTTCCTACCCTAGTGACTTCTTTTTTTGTACTTGGAATAAGATCCAAAACACTTACCATAATTTAAAGAGACTTTGTGTGATATAACCCTGCCTTTCTCTTCTGTTTTATCCTAGTCTATTTTCTTCCCACCCACTGTGTTCCATAAGCACTGGCATTTCTGTTTCTGGAATCTGCCTGGTTCTTTCTTGCCTCAGTGCCTTTACATTGCCTGACCAACACCTATTCGCCCTTCAACTCTTAGAGTAGTTTTGCTTCAGGGAAGCTCTTTCTCCCACTCCTCTTTACTTTTTCCCTTCATAATAATAAATGTCACAATTAGATTTTTGTGTAACTATTTGTTTAATGCCTTCCTCTCCCGTGGTCTCCAGAACAGGGATGATTATCAGTTTTATTCATCAGCTTTCCCCGAGAGCCTCCCACAGTACCTGCCAGATAGAATGCACTTAGTAAACACTTTTTGAACAGAGGAGTAAAGGAATGAATGGTAGATATGGCTCCTCATGCTCTTAAAGCAACACTGATCATTAAAAATCGGGCATTTCTTTCCAGCACTCTGCTGTGCAGGGGTTCTGGTAGCATGTAGTATAACCCAATTGCCTCTCTGATATTGGCATAAGTAAAATCGTCTTTGAAAGTGATTTTACAAAACCTATCTTAATGTTTTGGACCATGTTTCTTGATTGATAAATTTAGTTAATCTCAGTGTTCAGTTGTAACCAAGCCTAAAATCATTAATGAGTTAATAGTGTTTTTTTGTATTTATGTCATATTTTGTTTCTTTTTTGTTTCTCTAAATTTGGCTTTTTTTTTTTTTCCTTTTCCCAGGTACTCTCTGCCCTTGACATACTCCAACCTCCACACATTGACTATTTTGAAGAAATGTATCCTAACCAGGGAACGTGAAAGAAGGGAGCAATTTTTTATTAATTTCTTCTTCTAGCACCTTCTGGGGTTCATGCCTTGAAGTGTATTAAATCTCATCCTTGCAGAAGTGGTTGAGTACCTGGAACCAGGTAATTTTGAAATCCCAAGTATCTGACAGAGCACAGTATTATCAATATATCCTGAGTGGTGATACCACAAAACAAGACTTCTGAACAGATATTTCATTTAATCCCCACAGCCTTGTGAGATAGGTATTGCTATTCCCATTTTGCTGGTGAAACCATTGAGGCAGCTGTGTTGTAGTAGAACTCAATAAAGTGCTCGTATCACTATACAACAACTGCCAATCAGTCAAGAAGGTAATACTGCCCTTTTATCCACCACTTGGGGTAAGGTGAAAATTAAAGAGAGCTCTTGAATACTATAATTCTTGATGGTATTTTATCCCACCAGTCCTTTGTGGAACTAATCCCTTTGTGCAGTAAAGGGTTAACTCAGTGGACTTGGGGTGCTCCACCCCCGTACATTCCAAAGAAGAGACTGGCCCTTGACCAGCTCCTGACTGATAGAGTGTCTTTGTATACCTCTTGGCATACAAAAATGAGATCTTGGGCCAGGCCAGATGGTTCTGACACACCCTTTCTTTAAAAGTATAAAATTAATCTAAGGATAGAAGGATTGAGAAAGTTCTTTTCTCCTCAGCTATAGGTCAGTGGTAGCAACTGAGGTGAGAGCATTAAGGATTCCATTTCTTAGACTTCCTGAAGATTACCTGGCTCCTCACTGAAGAAAAGAAGGAAGCTGGTAGGATGGGGGCAGTACTTGTTTCATTAAGCAGAAGCAACTTTCTACACCTGGCCAGGAGCCACCTTCTTTATCCTTTTTGTTGGTGAGAAGGGCATCCACATACTAGAAGGCATTCCTCTGAGTGTGTAATACTGTCTCTGCCTCTTTGGAAATTAAGAAATTTTCTTTATTAAATAAGAATTTTACTGGATTTACAGGTATGTCAGGGGTCCCCAAGATCACCCTCAGGGTTGATGATTCAGTGAAAGGACTCAAGGACCCAGGAAAGCTGTTCTACTCACAGTTACAGTTTATTACAGCAAAAGGATATAGATTAAAATCAGCAAAGGAAAAAGGTACCTAAGGCAGAATCCAAGAGAAACCAGACACAAAGTTCCAGTTGTCCTTTCCCAGTGGAATTGCACAGATAGAGTTTAATTCTCCCAGCAACAGTGTATGACAACACAGGTAAATGTTATTGACCAGGGCGGCTCACCTGAGCCTTGGTGTCCAGGGTTTTTATTGGAGGTCAGTGAGCCTTAGGGACTGACCTTAGCAACTCAGCCTTCAGCCCTGCTCCCTTCTCCTCACCCAGAGGTTGAACTAATACAGCTGGCCCAGGGCCCCAGGTGAACAAAAACAGGTGTTCACCATAAATCACATTGTTAACGTAAGCCATCTGGTATGGCCAAAGCATCAGGTATACTAAGACATTCATATGAGGCAGGATATTGCAAGAGTTCAGAGGTTATTTCCCGGGAGCCAGTCGGGGGCCAGTCCTAAAGACTTTTGGAATGTGTAGGTTTGGGGCAACCCAGATCTGCTGAGTTAACCCTTTACTGCACTTAGGCCATCTGTGGGGAAAGAATGTTTTCATATAAGATAATTGGTGAATATGAGTATTTTAAATAAATGTCAGATATTTTTAGATTTTCTTCACTGAACTTAGCTAATTCATTATATCCATGTCTGTCTTATAGTTCAAGCATGAATTGTCTACATCAGGCATTAATTTTTTGTACTTGGGTTTGTCATTCCTTTAAAAACCCTATGTGTGCTTTTATAAGCTAGGAGTTCTCAATCGCTTATTATTATAGGCCATAATTTGAGTCTGGGAGATCCTGGA
The DNA here is from genome assembly GCF_964270905.1 of Leucopleurus acutus. Lineage (NCBI taxonomy): Eukaryota > Metazoa > Chordata > Mammalia > Artiodactyla > Delphinidae > Leucopleurus > Leucopleurus acutus. The sequence goes on from NC_139161.1 coordinate 44,686,906, forward strand.
TTCATTATTATTTCAAATACTTGCAGAGCAGAGGAAATTTTAGCATAGTTATGGTTTAAAACCATGAGTGGTTGGTAGCTGATTTCAGCCCATTTCATTAGCTAGCAGAATGTTTCTATGAAATTCTTTCCGTAAAATTGTTCATGAATGTTTAAATTAGAAGCCTTTGTCATAAAATATTCACAGCACCCCTGGTACACCATTTACTTAAATGTTTTACTTTTTTATTTAATTATTTACCTTCAGGTTAAAAGATTGACACCTGTGCTTTCACAGTAGTTAGCTGGCTACAGATGGAAAAACCTTCAAACCTAAACGTCAATATTCTTTTTGTCTGTTGTCTAATTTTTAGCTATATGTAGAATGATACACAGAAAAAAGGTGTTTTCCAGTGGTGGTGCCATTTGGAAAGCACCAAATCCTGTTAACATAAAAAAGAATTAAACCTGTAGCTGCTACAGGATGATAAAGACTTTTTAGCAAGGCATGGTTTAGCTTGGGAAACGGAACACTAAAATTTTGTGTTTTAGAACAGCTATTAAATGGAAATGTAAGAAATGCCTTAGTTATTACATATATGCTCTGCCTGATTCTTCTAATATTCTAAGTAGAAAGTTTTCTATGTCCTGTGCTTTTTAATACAAATAAATTTGTTGTAGTCAAAGCAAAAAAATGTTTTCCCCTCAGGTTCCCTCTGAAAAATAAGAAAACTTACTACCTACAACACAAAAATATTGAGGATTAATAGGATCTCAAGTCACTGTTTGATTTCACCTTAGTATATTATCCTTCTGTGCCAGCAGCTCCTGCTATAGTATCTCAAAATCATGGCATACACATTACACATGGTTTTAGACAGTGCTTTTTTCAAGTTGGAGGATTTTAGAATGGATAATATTTTGAATTTTAAATATATGATCTTGGAATTGTGCTTTGAAGAAACTATTTTTGAGGTCTGTTTGAGGCTCTTGTTTTAGGTAAGTTCTGTGTACTGTGTAATGGATGTTCTAATATTTAGTCGATAAAGGAGTCAGTTTATAGAGTCAAAAATATATATCATATTATTTAAGTTGTAAAGGGAAAGAAATAGTCTTTAGTAATCTTCCATTGAACATACAGTACCATATCATTACACTTTTTTCTAAGACTAGAAAATTAGGATGTTATACTGCATATGTAAGTTTTCACAAATAGTATTTTAAACCAGGTCTTTTTAAAACTAATTGAATAGTTAATACCATTTTCGAAAATCTGAGGTCTATGAACATTTTGATGTAATCAGGTGTCACAATCACAAGTGTCAACATGGGTATCACACAGTTAATCATATGTTTTTCCCTAAAACTGTAATAAAAATGATTATATCAGTGCCCACCAAAGATTTAGCTTGGGTTTTGAAAGACCATGCATCTTTAGATATCTCCTTAAGCAACTTTTTAAAAGACAATGATTATAACTGTTTACAAATCTTCCTACAGGGTTCAACAGATGAGTCAGGTATGGAAAGAGCAATAAATTCTACTATGACCTCTGTATCTTTTAGCTTCTGTGTTTTCATAGTTTTAAAATCCAGTATGTACACCTAGAAAATATATTCTTTAATAATTAAGAAAGATTATATTTTTTCTGAATTGAGCTTTCAGCTTGTTAAAGGATTACATTATTCATTTTGCACTTTGAGTTCCTATTTGGAAATGTGTATGAAAGCAGTTTGGCATTTAATTACTTTGAGGCTACTGAAATTTCATCCAAGAGAAACAAGTTTCTAATTGTTTGATTGGAAAACATTACTTATCATGCTTCCATCCGGATTCTGGACTCTGTAACATAAACAGGCCCCTTCCCAGAAAGTACTAGATGCCGACTGGATTAGAATTTAAAATTTGGCTTGCTTTGGGAAAAGCTTCTTTTTAACTTGAAACATAATCTTAGCATTTTATAGAGAAGAATATGGATGGTACAGGTCTTCTGTGCTAGAAACAATCACAACCTAAAACCAATGGAAACAAGAAGTCTAACGGGATGACTATTTGTCCCAGTTTGCTAGGACTCCTGGATTTTACCTGATGTCCTGGTATAAATACTAAATAAGTTTCTCCTTCACTTTCAGAAATGTCCCTGTTTGAATAATAGGTTTGGCTTGTGCAGGCAGTGTTTAAACAGGAATTTCTTGTCGTAAAGGCAGCGAGGGAACCTACACATCCAGTTCAGCCAGTTAAAGTCCTTGGTAGGCAATAATGTAATGCTATCACTTAAACTACTCCCAGATGCAGTAGTTTAATTGATAGTGTTAGTATACTATATTTTATATACACAATATGTAATTCCCTAGTGCTATGAAACAGCTCTATGACCCTCAGGGAATCTTAGGAGCCAGTGAAAAGCTAAGAACAAACAAAATAAAATGTGTATATGCATATATAAGTACACTCTTTCTGCAACAACAGTACCAGCAAGGACCAGAAATCTACATTTTAGGAGTTTTGAAGATTCCCATATTGTTAGAATTTCCTCTTCATTTATTCGATAAGCATAGGCATCAACTATGTTCCTAGAACCAGGAATTTTTTTTCTGTTTTGCTCACTGTTGTATTCCCAGCACTTAGAACAGTCCCTAACACATAGTAGGTGCTAAATAAATAAGATAGTCTCTGCCTTTCAAGTTTGTAATCTAGTGGGGGATACAATCATGTAAATAATAATTATAAGTTGGAAAGTATAGTGATAGAAAAAATTCTGCATATCCTGAGAGCGTTGAGGATCTGATTTTTCACTCTTTCCCATTTTAGTTTCCAAGCTGATTACTTGAAAAGCATTTGATGATTTAAAACAAAAACTTTCACTTACCCACTGTCAGCAATTCTGGCTCCTTAGCCCTGAAGCCTAGGACAGAGACACAGAAAGACAAAACCAAGGAAAAATTAGCAGAACAATCCAAGAACAGCAAAATTCCTGACTTTAACCACCTTAGTATCTACTGACTCTTTGGCTCTTTAATTTTTTTAAATTTAGTGTGTCAGGCATTGTTCTAAATACCTTTATCTCCATTTTAAAGATGAAGAAACTGTAGCTCAGAGAGGTAGATAACTTGATCAAGGTCACTTAAAAATGATAGAGCTGGGATTTGAACCCATGTTGTCTGGTCCAATGGGCCAAGAGTGCTCTTAACCCACTGATGCCTCTTAATGTTTTCCCTCAAGAACAATGTTTCCCTCAAGTCTGTGGGGTGAGATAAGATGTAAAGAAAAAACTATTATACGTGGTAGAATGTGCCAAAAGAATACAGACAGGTGATGTGGGACTTTAAAAGAAAACACAAGACTTCGTGGGGGAAAAGACATTTCAGTTGAGTGTGGAAGGATGAGAAGGATTTGGATGGGCAACATTGAGGAGGGTGGATATTCCAAATGGAGGGAGTAAGTATCAGCATCTTTTAGGGAATGGCTAGAGTTTAGAATGCACGAATAATGAGAAATTAAGCTAGTTAGGGCCAGGTCATAGAGAGCCTTGAATGTTGAACTAAGGAAATTCATCTTTATTCAGTAGGCATTTTAGGGCCCAGTGAAAGATTTTTGTGGTAAGGAATGACGGAATTGGAAGCGTACTTTATAAACTTAACAAAGAATTTCTGTTTGGGTGATGAGAAAGTTCTAGAATTGGATAGTGGTGATAGTTGCATAACATTGTGATTGTGCTTAATGCCACTGAATGGTGCGCGTAAAATTGGTTAAAATGGTAATTTTTATTATGTATATTTTACCAAAAAATTTTTTTAATTAAAAATACTTTAACAAGGACCTGACTTTTGGGGCTAAGAGGTAGTGACTGCTGTGCACAATATAGTGAAAGGACAGAAGGATTTTTGGCAATTGATTGGGACTTCTTTAGCCATGTACTCAACAGCCTAGGTTGTCGAGTTGATGACTGGTTGGGTATTTACAGAGGCAAGACAAGGAAATGAAGAAATCTGAGGGGCTGCTTAGAACATTACAGAATGGCTGGCCACATCGGTAGAGAAGCAACTGAAATCAGAAGAGGACTTGGCGTACTCTGAGTGAGAAAGGGGAGAGGCAAGATCCAAAGTCAGATGTTGGGATGACAGCAAAGAGCAGGCTCAGCAGGAGTAGTTGTGTGGTTTGAATATGGAGATTATTCTAAGAAAGGAAGAACAAGTTGTAATACCTTCAAGATCTCAAGCCACACTTTGAAATGGATGAAGTAGAATAATAATGAAAGTCTTTAGAGTTCAGATGGTTGAGAAACTGAGGGCTAGAGAGAATCTCTACCCTGGCTGCACATCACATTCACCTAGGGAACTTTAAAAAAAAAAGAAAAGAAAAGAAATGAACAGACCCTGCATCCCAGAGATAGATATATATATATATATATATATACACACACACCACACACACACACACACGTACATATATATATATTCTTTTTCATAATCTTTTCCGTTATGGTTCATTACAGGATATTGAATATAGTTCCCTGTGCTGTACAGTAGGACCTTGTTGTTTATCCATTCTATATAGAATAGTTTACATTTGCTAGTCCCAAACTCCCAATACAGCCCTCCCTCACCCCACTTGCCCTTGGCAACCACAAGTCTGTTCTCTATCTGTGGGTCTGTTTCTTTTTTGTAGGTAAGTTCATTTGTGTCATATTTTAGGTTCCACATATAAGTGATATCATATCGTATTTGTCTTTCTCTTTTGGACTTACTTCTAGTACAGTAATCTCTAGGTCTATCCATGTAGCTGCAGGTGGCATTCTTTCATTCTTTTTTATGGCTGAGTAATAGTCCATTTTGTGTGTGTGTGTGTGTGTGTGTGTGTGTGTGTGTGTGTGTGTACCACATCTCCTTTATCCATTCATCTGTCGATGGCCATTTAGATTGTTTCCAAGTCTCGGCTATTGTGAATAGTGCTGCTGTGAACATGGGGGAGGGGTGCGTGTATCTTTTTGAATTATAGTTTTGTCAGGATATGTGTCCAGGAGTGGGAGAGTGGGATTGCTGGACCATATGGCAACTGTATTTTTAGTTTTTTAAGGAACCTCCATACTGTTCTCCACAGTAGGTGCCCCAGCTTACATTCCCACCAACAGAATAGGAGGGTTCCCTTTTCTCCACACCCTCTCCAGCATTTGCTATTTGTAGACTTTTTTTTTTTTTTTGCGGTACGCGGGCCTCTCACTGCTGTGGCCTCTCCCGTTGCGGAGCACAGGCTCCGGACGCGCAGGCTCAGCGGCCATGGCTCACGGGCCCAGCCGCTCCGCGGCATGTGGGATCTTCCTGGACCGGGGCACGAACCCATGTCCCCTGTATCGTCAGGAGGACTCTCAACCACTGTGCCACCAGGGAAGCCCTGCAGACGGACTCTTAACCACTGCGCCACCAGGGAAGCCCCCTGTAGACTTTTTAATTATGGTCATTCTGACCAGTGTGAGCTGGTGCCTCATGGTAGTTTTGATTTGCATTTCTCTAATAATTAGCAATGTTGAGCACCAGAGATTCTGATTTAATTGGTTTGAGTTGGATCCTAGGCATCAGTCAGTTTTTTTTTTAAACTTCCCTCCAGTGAACTTAATGTGGCCTCGGGGTTGGCATCCACTAGACTAAAGCACTGGAATGATTCTCGGTATGAATGTTGAAGTTACCAGTGACCACCTAGGAGAATTTGTATACGCAAATGTAAACTAGCTTTTTGTGTCATGTAGCTAAAATCAGGATTGTTGTATAGGCTGCTAGAAAAGACAAGGATGAGAGAATGTGGAATTAGCTTCTGTTGTATATTTTTTAAGAGGTTTTTGAGCATAGCAGTGGGACCAACCATAGCCTGGAAAGGGTAGGAGAGAAGAAGCAGCTTACTCCTTCTCTACTTATCAGCTTTTTTTTTTTTTTTTTTTTGATTTATTTTTGGCTGTGTTGGGTCTTCGTTGCTGCTTGCGGGCTTTCTCTAGTTGCAGCGAGTGGGAGCTACTGTTCGTTTCCTTGTGAGGTCTTCTCATTGCAGTGGCTTGTCTTTGTTGCAGAGCACAGGCTCTAGGAGTGCGGGCTTCAGTAGCTGTAGCATGCGGGCTCAGTAGTTGTGGCTAGCGGATTCTAGAGCGCAGGCTCCGTAGTTGTGGTACACAGGCTTAGTTGCTCCACGGCATGTGGGATCTTCCTGGACTAGGACTCGAACCCGTGTCCCCTGCATTAGCAGGCAGATTCTTAACCGCTGCAGCCACCAGGGAAATCCTGTTCCTTGGCTCTTAATGTCTGTGTTTTTGTATACACGTGCATTTATTTGCTTTGGAGGGCTGTGATGATGGAAGATTAGTAATCCCAGGCTCTACCACCTACATTTGACAGACACAGAAGCTTGCCTTTGCCTTCTCTAGGGTACTTTGGGAAGAAAAGAGCTGAGGTTTGAAATAACGTAATATTTTCTAGGATGCTTTTTCTGTTTCATTGCATTTGTGGTTATAGCCTTAGTGACAAGGACTCAGCCAGCAGAATTTTCTGGGCCATGACAGGGGATGTAGAATAACAACTTTCCAGGGTTTTTTTTCTTTTTTTCCAGTGGCAGAATAGACTTCTTTTTCTTTTTTTAGTCAATTTTAAATCGCAAATTAAAGGTAGTTTTTATTTTTTGATTTTTGATATTCTATACAACAAATTAGTTATCTTAAAAAGAAGAGGAATTTGCCTTAGCCTGGGAAAGAGATTGTTATAGTCAAACATTTTAACGCCGTGACCTTTTATTCCATTGATTTCTATAGAGAAGCACCGGCATGCTTCAGGAAAGGTCAGTGATTCTAATTGAAGCACACACCAATTTTTTTCTGGTTGCAAAGACGCCCATGGTTTTTGTTGCAAAGAGGATGATGAGATTTAGGGCTGACCATTTGTTACCAGAGAAAGCAATTTTCTCTGTGATGCATTGCTGTTTTTCTTTCACATGGAAAGCATTGTTTGAAATCAACAATACCCATAAACCGGATTTTCATTATCCATGCTATTTAATGCCCTCGTTTTTATTTCATAGGCAGTTATATATCTGAGATCGAGGTTGAAATTTCCCTCCTCTGTGGACCTGATTTTGGAAGAAAAAAATGTGAGGAAAAGGATACTGTTAAGTCTCCCATATTTATGGTTGTGAGATTTTTCCTTCCAACAGGAATGGCAGGATTTCAGAATTAGTGCTTAATGTGAGTTTAAGAATATTCTGTCATTCTTGGACTTTTCATATAAGAGAATCTGTGGCTTCAGGAATCAGACTTGGGTATCTACATACTATAGTTTATTAAACCAAAAATTCGCCATGTCCTTTTGGAAAAATCACCTGATTTTCATATTTGTTTTAACTCATATTGCATAAAGATGAAGACTTTAAAACAAATAGTTGTAAAACTGTTGACCAACATGGATGGCTCCTACTTGATAAATATTTAATATTGCAAGATTTCTTCTTTATAATTTGGCTTAGTGTTGGTCTCTGTCCAGAATGAAATGGAAGGAAGAATTGTCCAGTTTTTAATATCTGAAGTCAGGGATTAAAATTGTGTTTTCAAAGCTTTCTGTCTATATTCATTCTGTAGGAAATAATTTGATACAGCAGGTTCTCCATTTTCTTCTCCCAACCCAGCTAAACCAGTTAAATACGCTTATTTTGCTATCTGAAGGCTTTTAACGCATCATTAATAGTTTCTCACACAACCTCAGTTGCTGATTGCACATAGAACATTAAATGTGTTCTCAGACTTCAGTTCAATTAAGCAGACAGGTCAGCCGCTATAGTTCGGAACTCTAGATGGCCAGAGTTTTTGAAGCTGATAGGTAGTTTTTTTACATAAGACCACATCACAGATTTTCACATATATGCACAACTTGAGCTGTCCAGAATGGTTAGCTCTCTATTATTAAAGTACTTATATAGCAGTGCTTTCTTATGAAATATTTGCATAGCCCTTATCAATAGCAATCATTTATTCATAATAGTTTATAAATTCTCCTGGTTTTTACTGACTGTAGAAGCTGGGTAATGAATCAGCTTTATTCTCTTTTGTCTGAGAGGTGGAAACAATATAAGTTATAGACTGATTGGCAGGCCTGAACATGGTAATATGGAAAATTGCCTTCATTACATATTCTTAGAGGATTGTTATATTAGGAAATTGACCACCAAGTATCTCCCTTTCTTCTCCTTACAAAGGCTTGGTGGCTCCTCCAATACATGTTCTTGATGTTGGAGCCTACATAACAGCACTCTAAAATCAGTGCCATCTGCACTCCTTCTGCTTGCCATACTCTCATCATCCGTTAGTTCTGCTGCCTGACAAGAGCAGTCTTGAGTTTGGTGACTTACTATCACATCATGAAATGGGAACAAGCTCCTTATCCTCTGTTTATTTCAAAATCTTTATCATCAGTTCAGGGCCAACCTAGTCAGCATTCTGCTAGCTTGAGGTAATAGAAAATCTATCGTAGTGGCAAAGAGCATGGAGTCTGGAACCAGACCACCTAGATTTGAATCACAGCTTTGCCTCTTACTACCTGTGTTTTCTGTGTTTTTTTTGGTTTTTGGTTTTTGGCTGCGTTGGGTCTTTGTTGCTGCACACAGGCTTTCTGTAGTTGTGGCGAGTGGGGGCTACTCTTTGTTGTGGTGCGCAGGCTTCTCATTGCGGTGGCTTCTCTTGTTGCGGAGCACAGGCTCTAGGCTTGCAGGCTTCAGCAGTTGTGGCATGCGGGCTCAGTATTTGTGGCTCACAGGCTCAGTAGCTGTGGAGCACGGGCTTAGTTGGCTCCGCGGCATGTGAGATCTTCCAGGACCAGGGCTCGAACCCGTGTCCCCTGCATTGGCAGGCGGACTCTCAACCACTGCACCACCAGGGAAGTCCAACCTGTGTTTTCGTGGGCAAGTTACTTAACCTCTCTGTGCCTCAATTTCCTGGTTAATAAAATGAAAATTATAATAGTACCTACCTCATAAAGTTATTTTGAGGAATAAATTGGGATAGTTAAATAGACTTAGAACAGTACCTGGCACTTAATAAGTGCTATAAAAGTAGTAAGGGAAGGCCTTACAGAGGAAGTAGAACTTAGTGAAGCTGGAAGACAATAGGAACTCCTATGAACTTTGTGATGCAAACGAAGTGTGCCAAGCCAGCTACCAACAGATGGCATTAGCAAGTACTCATCACAAACAAATGGACTTTCATAATGGTCTGTCAGTAACAAACCTAGCCTAGTTATAGAAAGATTTTTTTGTCTTAATAATAAGATGTGAACTGTTAATGAGGAATGGGTTGTCAACCTCAGTACCTCATATTCCCTTACGTGGCCTCCTCTTACCAGAAAATATATTCTATATACAACCCACTAACAGCTCCAAGCCTTCCATCCAGACTGCATCCACATTATATCTTTCTTACTACTTTTTCTTTTTCCATTACCTTAACCAAACCTTTCTTGTTAATTAGAAAGATAAGACCTAATCTCCTCCTTCAACCTGCAGTCCCAGAACCACTCCCCTTGTTATGCCCTAAAGTAGTGGTCACATCTCCTAGTAGCGGTCCCTTCCTGACTGCACAAAGATTACCTTGGCCTTAGTGTACTAGCAAATCCTGAGGTTGTTTTAAAAGAACTGTTTAAAGCTCCAGCTCACAGTTGGAATTTTTTTCCCTCTGCTTTGAAGAGAGTCACTATAGTCAGAGCAACTTATTCACACCAGCTCTTTGAAACACGTGTGTTTCAGGTGAAGCCAAAAAAGTCTAAAGCTAGAATCTAGTCTTTTCACCTCTATTACAAAATAAATATACCTCTAAAACTTCCCAGCTGGTGGGAATGAAATGCTATCAGACTTCCCAACTAATAGAGGGTAATAATGAATAACAACAAAGCCATACCTAAATAACCCCATTATCATTCTCTTGAACTGGTTAACCTTCTGATTATTAGCCTCTTGACACACTTAATTCAGGTATGAGAGTTTAGGGGTGCTCGTAGGACTATTTATTTGATCTTTTTGTCCTATCCCACTGTTCTGACTTTATTTCTATTTTTTAAGGTTGGTAGACACCAGGGAGGCATGTGTTACATGCCCAGAGGTTTCAGAAGCCACTAAATATATCAGGCCTGCCTTAATTGGAGGATATGGGGAAGCAGTGGGGCTTTTAGCCACTTCATAGACCAGCTGAGTCTCCAGCTACCAACTCAATTTATTTGAGAGCAGTACTTCAAGGAACTTAATAGACCTACAGTGCACTAGCACAAATCTGTATTTTAGCCGGAGTACAATTTATTTATGTACTACTTATTATATTGGTTTTCTCTCTTATATATATGAATGTCATTATTAAAATTAAGAGCACTGAATTGTTGGTGATAGGTTTAATAATTATGTGTTTTATTGACAGTTTTCCTCGTACTGCTACATCACTTAGGGGTGGCAAGAGAACCCAGATGGTAGATAACAGGATTAGGTTGAAGTGGCATTTTTCCAAAGGAAATATGATATGCATGAGCCAAGCAGAGTTTTGTTTCATGTGTGTGTTGTTTTGGATATGTGGAATACTAATCAGTTAGGGGAAACCAGTATGATAGCTAATGTGTACCACCCTGAGCTCAGACTGAGAAACTCTTCAGGTTACTAGAAGCCCTTTACCAAAACCAGGAGTCCCCTGTGTGGAGGTCTCACAGAGATTAACACTTTTAATTGCTCCCTTGAGTTTCCAATCTGTCCAAAACCAACCCTAGTTCTTTCTCAAAAGTAATATGCAGTATGCCCTGTAGAAAACTTTTCTTGGTCTAAGAAAAGGGGTTTTGTCCTCTTATGAAGGAATGTGACTATCACAAATGGACATACTGTTTTTTGGTGCCAAGAAAACTAGTACATGAGACCCCATTAATAAGAAGTGAATATAATTTTCCTTTTCAGCAGTGATACCCTTTTGAGATTCTGATCTTTCTTTTTAAGATCAGTACCTTAAAAGAGCCTTTTAAATTGGTTGCCTGTTTTGCGTGTGTGTGTTGTTTTTACTTATTTCCTTTGGCTTTTTCTTAGGGTGGGGGGGGAGGGATGTTAGGAGGAGATAAGAACATAGTCACATGTGTTCTTCCCATAACAGTGGTGATGATGGTAGCAGCAGCTTCCACGTAATCACTCTTCCCTATGTGCCAGGCATTTATGTGTGATTCACATACAACATCTAAACCTGGCAGTAACCCTGTGTAGTAGGTTGTGCCTCTTTCTTTGTTTTTATTTTCATTGTGCCTCTTTTATAAAAGTAAAAACAAACTCAGAGAAGTTATTTAACTTGCCTAATGTTACCAAGCTAGTAAGTGACCAAGTCGAGATTCTAACCTGGTCTTTGATTCCAAAGCCTACACCACACTGCCTAAACCCATTTAACTCATTTTAAAAATATGCTCTCTTCTTAAGTAGAATTATTTTGTTCACATTTTTGAGGTTTCATCTTTTGAAAGACAGAGCACAGGTCAAGAACAAAAGCTGGGATTTAGCAGCAACTCCTCTGTGTACCAGCTATGACCTCTGGCTAGTTCCTTCACCTCTCTAAACCTCTTCACTTATTTGTGTAATGGGAATCTTAATAGGACTTACTTAGAGTAATTAGGGGTAGATGAGGCAAATTAAGTTTAAGCTGGAAGTCTGACACATAGAAAACTCTCAATAAATACCAGCTATTTTTTTTTTGATCAAGCTTCTGTGGCTGTGTACATTAAAATCTTTTTGCTTCCTTCTTGTTTTCTCTACCTGATTTTTACACATCAATCTCAGGCTTCTTCTAATTTCTTGAACGTTGCCTTGCATTCATCCATCTTTTTTCTCTGTTTTGTCATTGAGTTAGCATGCTCTCTACACCCACTTGGTACCTAGTCAGTATTTATTGATGCGAATGATGGTGGTTAAACAAAGCTGCTGTTGGCACCAGTCCTGCAGCCTCTGTGACTGCCTGCCTGAGTAATCATGACTCCTAAAAACAGAAAAGGACTCAATCATCTTACTCATAATTGAAGGTCAGAATTTGATGTCAGCATTTGTTTCTGTGGTGATTATGTAGCTTTTTCTGCAGAATTACTTGACAGTTGGAGTAGCCAGGCTTTCTGGCATGAGGCTGATTATGATGCATTCTTAAATTACTTCCTAAAATAGATGCAGCATCATAAAGGTGGGTTAAACAAATATTGATTGTAGTACAGATTTGTTTTAATTGCAGCAAGAGGTCAGGGGAGGCTTACCATTGAGGGTAGTTGACTGCCAGGCTCTATCCATCTACATTAGTTCCCTAGTCATCTTGCCCATAATCCTTTCTTGCATCAAAGAAAATTGTACAAAACTGGTTTTAATCCCAAACACTCCTCCCTTTTCTCTGCCTTTCTGGTATCTCTAATACATTCCTACCTCATTTCTTTGATTGATCCTCAGAAGATTTCTTATTTTTGCTTTTTCCTGCTTCAACCTCTGTTCTCCATGAACACATTTTACTCCTCAGCAACCTTTGTGGGAGTCTAGCAGGGTGTCATGCATATTATATTTGGGCTCTATGCACTAACAACTCAGCTCTTGACACTGATGTGCATTATTCTAAAGAACATATCAGTAAGGTTGAATTTATAACTCATTAATGGTTATAAATGACATGCTTCCATAATTTAAAAATCCAGATTTTTTTTAATAAAAGAAGGAAAGAATGGGAAAAATATTTAATAAAAAATAAAAACTTTGTGCAAGAAAAAGAAGATTGTAATCAAAAGCAAAATTAACACCCCGGGCTTCCCTGGTGGCGCAGTGGTTGAGAATCCGCCTGCCAGTGCAGGGGACGCAGGTTTGTGCCCCGGTCCGGGAAGATCCCACATGCCACTGAGCGGCTGGACCCATGAGCCATGGCCGCTGAGCCTGCGCGTCTGGAGCCTGTGCTCTGCAGCGGGAGAGGCCACAGCAGTGAGAGGCCCGCGTACCGAAAAAAAAAAAAAAGGTCCCATCTGTGGCAGATTTGATTTAGTAGAGACTTGTTTATTTCTTACCATATCTAATGTAATATAATATATGAACTTATATTTTCAATTTAGATCTCCAACCAAAGCCTGTCCTATATTTCCAGCAATCTCTAGTTCAGAGATTTTTCTAGTTGTTTTTTTTTTCTTTTTTTTCCCATTTTCTTCTCAAGGACTACTAGCCCAACCCTCTACCCCACCACACACAAAAAGTTAGCTGGGACTTCTTTATATGTACACAGACGTGCGCGCACGTGAATTTTTAAAATTCTCCTTATCCGTTAAGAAAAAAATAGGGAATATGAAGCTATGCAAGTAAGCATACGTGATTCATAGGTACAGGAAAATGTTTATTGAATTGTCAATTTTAGCTTTGTAATTTGACTAAGAAGGGTGGAAGGGGACTTCCCTGGCAGTCCAGTGGTTAAGACTCCACCCTTCCAATGCAGGGGGCATGGGTTTGACCCCTGGTCGGGGAATTAAGATCCCACATGCCACACGGAGTGGCCAAAAATAATTTTTTTTAAAAAAAGAAAGAAAAAAGGGTGAAAGGAATAAGACTTGAAGGAAGGAACTCAGGAGGTAGAAAGAGACAGAGGCAAAGAAAGTATAAGGTAGAAAAACTTGCCTCTATGATTTTTTTTTTTAACCCTTGTATTATTTTTCAGTTGCTGGTCAAAGGAGTATCATTATTTAGCCTGTCCACCTGACATTCCTTCACCCCCAGCCTAGATCTGTTGCATGGGAGTAGTTCCAGGCTGTTACGAGGATTAAATGAGGTGACCTATGTTAAAAGTGGCACATAGTAGGCTCAAAAATATTTTTCACCAAACTGAGATCATACTTCAGCAAACGGTGGGATTGCTTCTTATTTGACGTTGTGGCCTACTAGTAACAGAACTAAGACTACAGATCCTAGAAGAAATTAAAAAGAGTACTTGTGTGGATTTGGGCAGTTACTTCAGACATCTTCGGATTTAGTTCCTTCCAAAAGGAAAGACTAAAACTCAAAAAGAGAACAAGTAGTCTCTAGATTAACCTACCACTTGTGCTGTGAGAACTCATAGAGATAATTCGTATAAAGTGCTTAGAAAGTGCCTGGCACATAGAGAAAGGTCAATAAGTGTTAGTTGCTTTTATTTTTGTTATTTCTCATGTGTTTTTAAAAAGGTCTTAAGGTGAACCATTTTAGGAAACCTAAGGAAAGTATGTATGTGTTTTTATAGATATAGGCAAATTGCCAATTAGAATGTGCATCTAATTAGAAGTTCAGTAGGAGCTGAAGAAATCTTGATGGTTTCTCACACATGTTTAACTAAAGGTTTAAATCTCTGTAGTTATTGGAATTTAGCAATTCTAATAATTTAGAGATTTATCTTTTTAGAAGAATATTTCTTGGTTGTGCTACTTTGTTTCTCTTACTCCTGTTGGCTGTGTGATGGCAAATCTGGCGTATTCAATCCCAAAGCAGTGCCTAAGGGGCTTTATGAGATTAACAGCCATAACACTGTTGTGATCTTTGAGTGAATCTGTTGTAATTGCTTGTTTAATTGTCCATCTCCCTTGGTGGGCTATGAACTCAGTGACAGCAGTGACATTCTTATAGACCATCAGATTTCCAGTGTCTAGAACGGTGTCTAGCACATGCTACTGTTGAGAATATTTGTTGAAGAACGAAGAGAGTGACTTCGCATTTGAAGACACATGGCAAGGGAGGGATTCTGAAAGCCACATCATGTATTGCAGTACTGATTTTCTGATTTTTGCTTGGAACCTGGTTTTTGCAACATGCAAATAATGTCAGTCTTATGGATTTCATTTTCTCTCTTGATAGTAAACAGAGTGAGGCAGAATTTCATGGAAAGGGTCAGTCTTAGAAATCATGACAATCTGGGTTTGAAACCGAGCTCTGTGTCAGCAGCTCAACCTGTCCCAGCCTCAGTGTGCTCATATCTTAATAGAAATAGTTACAAATTAGGTATTGTTAGTGAGGATTAAATGAGATGACATATAAAGTGGCACATAAGTAGCTTCAACAGAAAGTTAGCTTCCTTTCTCCTTTTCTTCTCCTCATAGCGCATAATTAAAAGTAATTCAGCTATTCTTTATTTCAAAGTAATCTGCATGTTGTGGTGACATTTGGTTAAGAAATGGGAATAGTAGGCAAGCTGCTATGGGAAGCAGCTTGGTGGGGTAGAGAGAGCACTAGACTAGGAGTCGGGACTGAATGTGACCTTGGGTAAATCATATGACCTCTCTAGCTGAAGTTTGTGTTTCTCTTAAGTGATATTCCCCATTGACTAATAATTGAGAAAGCAGCAAAGGGACTATTTTCTACCCTGTTATATATAAAGAAGCTTCTGAAATGTCAGTATTACCAAAACAAAAAACCATACACAATTAACTCTTTAAAACAACACAGAAACGTTTGTGTCTCTTGGGCACCTGAGGCATCGAGAGCTGCCATACCCCCCCACCGCCCCCACCCTTGCATTTGTAATTGTTAATTTGCATCTTTCGTTTTTCTGAAGCAAATCAGTACATTTTGAAATCCATATTTCATGGAGCTACTTAACTAATTGCTGCAATCAGCAGCAATTTATTTTATAGCAGCGCTGTTCAGATCGCTCTGAGGTTAGCATACCATGCACAGTGTGTTTTTTACAACCATATTTTTAATGATGAGTTTTAATAAGGGAAAATGGTTAATCTGCTGATATTCTCCTGAAAGTCCTAACTTTGGTCCTGTGTTTTACCTTTACCCAATGCTAACTTAAAAGGCCACAGCAAAGTCATTGACCCAGTGGGTGCACCGGCTGTCGGAGAGGCTGTCCCATTTAGAAGGACGGGAGAGGGAAAGAGCACCCTGTTTTTCTTCTTGTTTGGAGACCCTCATTAAATTACTCTGAAACAATAATCAGATAGCTGCTGTTCAAGTTAATGGCACCTCTGAGTCCCTGTCAAGAGAGCTTTATTTAATGTGCAACAGACCTGGAGTGATGCAGGTGCCTTTTCAGGCCCTCATTTAATTTAAGCTGCTTTAGTTGGCATGGCAACTAGTTGAGACATCTGGGAGACATTATGCTAGGGATTGAGACTTCAGAGGATTTCTGCTAGAGCAAAGCAGAAACCTTATCATAAAGTGGTGTGTGTTGCTTCTAAATTTCTGCAGCTATATTGTTAAATCTCCAAATTCAGGAATTGTATTTTCCAGAGAAATAAAATTTTTAAGGTTGGCCTGGTCGTTGGCTTGTTTTCTGTGAAGAAAAAAATGCTTTATTCGTGAGGTGAAAAATATTCATTTCAACCCTGAAGAATTTACTTTGCTAAACTAAAGTTTGACAGAACTTACTCTCTGCAGAGTGGCTGTTTTAATCACTTTGTAAAAATCATACATTTAAAATTTATCAGACTTTTATGTTTAAAAGATATTAGAGGAGGGGAAAGCATCTCTGCACAAAGGTAAACAAAATGGTCAAGGTAGACAGGGTTGTATGTGGTTTTGCCCTGGACTTTCTGGTTAAATTAAGAGTTTATTTAAAAAAAAAAAAAAGAGTTTATTAACCTACCTTCATTTTTTTTTAACCCAGCATGTCATCTTCTCAAGAAGCAGAGATATGAAAGTAACACTCTTCTAAACTCTTCTTAAATATTATAACAGGAGATTGAATGAAAGGTTTTTTAAATTCACAGATCCTGAGGACAGTAACATAGTAATCTAGTTATTTGCATTTAGCAGAGGGAATACCTGCTGGTTTATATTTTGTAAGAAACTGTGCACATATGTATGGGCTCTTAGTATAGAAGAATTGACTTACCACTTGAAATCATTCATTTTGAATGCCTTGTTTTTCAGGGTTTTTTTGATATCTGGTAATACTTCGCTCTGTGTTAGGTTAAACAATGTGAAATTACTATTTTTGGTGGTCAGAATGGTCCAACATTGTCAGTTCAAATCCAACAGGTCTAGGATGTGAACAACACCCTGATCTGGAAATATATGTTTTGTAATGCTAAGTGAAACGTAAGAGTTTTTTCTGAAATTAGTAATTATTTATAAAATATCTGATTAGAACAGTACCCATTCCAGCCAGACAGTGTTTTGATTTTCCCTTTTCTTTGAAAATATAGTCACTGTTAGAAGAAAGCATATGACATTATTTCATACTTATTCTCTATTTTTGGCTTTTGTATCAATTCGTTCCTTTTATAAGTCAAAGCAAGATTTTTCAAGTGCCAGCCCAGAATTCAACCTGATAACTTGAAAATTAAGATGTTTTCTCTCTGCTGTTTGCATGCATACCAACTGTCACCAGTAACAGTAAAGATTCTGGAATCGCAACTTGGCTGCCTGTTTTATATACAGATATGTGAGGCAGAATAGAATATAACCTGCTCTTCACTTCCATGCAAGAACTTTTCAATCCTGGCAGGAAGAAAAAATTGTCAATAAACTCAGAAGACATGGCTGACATCCCATACAGATGAGTACTCTCTTTAGGAATTTTTTTTCCCTGAGTAAAACTGCAAGTTGATATTAAGTTGATAGTACTTAATACAGGGATAGCAGTTGTGAAGTTTTTTTGGTTTTGTTCTGTTGTTCTGTCTTGGTTTTTTTCCTGTGTAATGTTCCTTTGTTTTCGTCCCTTGAGATTTCTGGAACCAACTCAGGAATATTAGGACTTCTGATTAAGGCTTAATGGTGCAAATAGAAGTTTTTTCCTGTCTCTATCCTATGATTAAGATTTCCTAGTGGGAAAATTTTTTAGTATATACAAGAGGGTTAATATCCTTAATATGTAAGGCACTTTTACAAATAAATTATCACCCCAGTAGAAAATTGAGTAAAGAAAAGAAACAAGTCTCTCTCTCACTCTTTCTGTCTTTTTCGCTCTCTCATACTCACACATATATATGGCCAATAAACATGTAAACAGTTTTCAATCTGAAAACACAGTTGATAGAACACAAATCTTTACTGCCAGTTCTTCCTGAAGCCCCCCTAAAATGTCAGTAAAGGGTTAGGAACTCAAACTAGAAGAGGCAGAAACGTCCGCTGGCAGTAATGAGGACCCAGAAACAAGTTGGTTCTTGCTCAGAACATCAGAGCAGCTCAGGGTTTGGAGGCATCAAGTATCTCAGAAAGTAGGGGTACAGGTAGGCCTAAACACAGAATTGGTTGCAAGCCTGTGTAAGAAGTAGTAAGATGTTCAAATGTTCAGATCGTCTCCTGTTCCGCAGGAGACCATATAATGCTTTATTTCCTGGAGAAAGCATGAACGGAGCTGTGGTGTCTTTGGCCCCGTCCCCCACTGACACAGAACACTGGCAACCTGGCCTGTGCCCTACAAGACAGAAGTTTGGAGGGCTCTTCTCTAGAGAAATGGATTAACCCAAGAGAGAGGATCTATACATAATTGAGGATCCTTTGTGAAACAAAATTAAAGCTCTATGCCGCCGCCCCCCACACAAAGCTACATTACAGTCAAAACAGTAATAACCTGGGCTTCCATGGTGGCACAGTGGTTGAGAGTCCGCTTGCTGATGCAGGGGACACGGGTTCGTGCCCCGGTCCGGGAGGATCCCACATGGTGCGGAGCGGCTGGGCCCGTAGGCCATGGCCACTGAGCCTGTGTGTCTGAAGCCTGTGCTCCGCAATGGGAGAGGCCACAACAGTGAGAGGCCTGCGTACCGCAAAAAAAAAAAAAAAACAACAGTAATATCCTAAAGGCCAATTGGTAGGAGATTGCTTAAGTCATGCCATATTACATAAATTGGAATACTATTTAAGCACTTTTTGGGGGGGGGGCGCTGCGTTGGGTCTTCATTGCTGCGTACAGGCTTTCTCTAGTTGCAGCGAGCGGGGACTACTCTTTGTTGCGGTGCACGGGCTTCTCATTGCGGTGGCTTCTCTTGTTGCGGAGCATGGGCTCTAGGCACGCGGGTTTCAGTAGTTGTGGCTCGCGGGCTCTAGAGCACAGGCTCAGTAGTTGTGGCACACGGGCTTAGTTGCTCCATGGCATCTGGGATCTTCCCGAACCAGGGCTCGAACCTGTGTCCCCTGCATTGACAGGCAGATTCTTAACCACTGCGCCACCAGGGAAGTCCCTATTTAAGCACTTTAAATGATAGAAAAGAATTGTATACCATGGAAAGATATTCACAAGATATTTTAAATTAAAAAATATATATGTATGTGTGTGTGTATGTGTGTGTATATATATATATGTATATAATATGATCTACTTTGTCACGATAATTCCACTACAAGGAATATATCACTAGGAAATAATCAGATTCACATAAAGCTATATATATGTAGGATATTTATCTCATGGTTATTTAAAATAGTTTTAAAAATTAGAAATAACTTGGATTTTCAACAATGACAGATTGGTTAAATGAATTATAAATATATCCATACATTAGAACCCTCTACAGTAATAAAAATTCTGCAAGAAAACAGGCAGCAAAGCCATGTGTATGCTATAATCCCAGTTTTAAAAATACATATAGGTATACATACACAACATTTACATGAAGATATTATAGGTTAATTCAAAGAGGTAGGATTCTATGTAGTTTTTATACTCTTTGGCTTCTTTGTATGTATTTCCCTAGTTCTGTGATGAATTTTTGTTTTTTAACTATTTTGGAAAATTTTTTAAAATACACAAAAGGAGAGACAATAGTATAATATCTATCATATACACAATACCCAGCTTCAGCAATTACTAATCATTTTGCCAGTCTCATTTCCTTTTTATTGAGAGGAGGGGGAAAGGAGAGCTGTATTATTTTAAAGTAGATCCCAACTATCACATTATTTTACCTAAAAATACTTAAATATGCAATTCTACCTGGTAAGGGCCTTAAAAACATAACCATCATAACCTAATAAAATTAGCTAATTCCTTACTATCCCCTGATTGCCTCAAAGATCTCATTTTTTTAATCAGGTTTGTTTGAATCAGGATCTAAACAAAGTACATATATTGCATTTGGTTATTATATTTCTTGAGGCTTTTTATCCCAAACATTCCTCCCTTCCCTTCTCCTCACAACCCCCCTCTTTCTTTCTTTCTTTCTTTCTCTTTCTCTCTTTCTCTTTCTTTCTTCCTTCCTTCCTTCCCGCCTTCCTTTCTCTCTCTCTTTCTTTCTCCCTCCCTCCCTTTCTTTCTTTCTTTCTTTCTCATTGATTTTTTGGGGATATTTTTCCTGGAGAATGATCCACGTTGTATGTTTAGCTGATTGCTTCCTCATGATGTCTTTTTATTTCCCATATTTCTAGTAAACTGATAATTAGAACTAGAAGATTGATTATATTGTTTTTTAAGACATGAATATTTTTAGGCAGTGGTGTGTATATCACAGGGACATAATATCTTGTCCCACAATAAGTGCTGCTAAGATTGAGTGGTGGATTGAGTTGATGTGGGTCTCATTCCTTTCAAGTGGTTTTAGCAACCATTGATAATTGGTACCTTAGATCCACGGTGTCATAGAGGTTGCAAAACAGTGATTTTTTTCCCCTAATCTTTCATTACTTCTGTATTTATTAGCTGAAATTCTTCTATAAAGAACACTGAACATTTAGTATATTTTATTAGAGTTTTTTTGTTTTTTTGTTTTTTTTGCGGGACACGGGCCTCTCACTGTTGTGGCCTCTCCCGTTGGGGAGCACAGGCTCCGGACGTGCAGGCTCAGCGGCCATGGCTCACGGGCCTAGCCACTCCGCGGCATGTGGGATCTTCCCAGACCGGGGCATGAACACGTGTCCCCTGCATCGGCAGGCAGACTCTCAACCACTGCGCCACCAGGGAAGCCCTATTAGAGTTTTTTAAAATATAACTCAAAAGAAGGTAAAATCCTAAATTGCGTAGGGCCACTGAAACAATTTAAACATAGTCAATTTCACTATTATGTAACCTTAGGCAGGTTACATGCCTTCTGTTAGCTTCAATTTTCTCATCTGTAATTGGGGATACCACTGCCTATCTTGTAGGATTGCCATGGAAATTAGATGAGATGATATATTTAAAATACTTAATGGAGTGGCTAATACCTAGTAGGTGCTCAATATATATTCATTCAACAGATATTTACAGGGGACTTACTATATGTAGGCATTGTTTCTTCTGAGACTTTTGGATAGACTTGTGAACAATACAGAGAAAAAACCCTTGCCCTCATGGAGAAGGATTGTAGAGACAAACAATAGATGTAATAAGTAAATTATGTAGGATAAGTACTACAGGAAAAAAGAAAAAGTAGGATTGTGCGAGGGGGTAGCAATTGGACGAGGAATGCAGGACACATTATTAGAGTAGTCCAAGTTGGCCTCAATCGAAAGATAAAATTGAAGCAAAGATACAAAGGAGGTGAAAGAGTTAGCCAAGTAGATGTCTGGGGAAGCACAGTCCAAGCAGAGAAAAAGGAAAGGGCTAAGGTTAGTGTGTGTTTAGCATTTTCAGAGAACAGCAAAGAGGAAAGTGATAGGAGGTTAGAGAAGAAAGAAAGCCAGATCATTTATGGCCCTGCAAGGACATTTTAAGGACTTTGACTTTTCCTCTATAGGAAATGGGAAGGTTTTGCAGGAAAGTGACATAATCTGGCTTTCGTTCTAAAGCATGATTATGTGAAGTGCATCTAAAAAATAAGATGAATTGATGAATGGAAAGGGCCATGGTAAATGTGCACTGAAGCAAATATGACAAAACGTTAAGTGTAAATCTAGGTGGTAGGCATATATATGGTGATCACTGTTTAATTATTTCAAGTTTTTTGTGTGTTTGGAAATTGTTATAAGAAAAAAAATTTTTAACTATTAAGAAGATAACTAAATCTAACCTTGATAATAATATTGTAATTTAACTGATGTATATCATCTTATAGAAAGATTCTAACATGTCACTGAAAACTCCTATAAGGAAATTCTACGTGCCAAATCTCATTTCCTCACTAATTTCTTTGGAAAGAGCCTGGTTAATAAAACCTAACATAAAAATTAAACCTAAGAGGATAAAAAGCTTAAAATTGCATTTTCTATATGATAAAGTGACTCAATATACAGACAAAATATAACAGTGAAAAATGTATTCCGGCTTAGAATTGTTTTAGAAATCTAGGGGTCTTGGGCCAGGCTGGTAATAGTGGACATGATAAGAAGTGGTCTAATTCTGTGGCTAAGTTTTGAAAGAACCAATAGGATTGGAGGCAGAGTGAGAGAGGGATCAAGGTTGACTCCAAGGTCTGTGGTTTGTGGTGTGACCAACCTGCTGGAAAAATAGGTTTGCTGTGGGAAAGCCTACACCTAGAAAGTGTGTGGTGGGGGAAAGATAGAGAATACATCTTGGACATGGTAGTTCGAGCTGTCAATTAGACATCCCATGGAGATAATGAGTAGACAGTTTGGTAGACAAGCCTGGACTTAAGGAAAGAAGATTAACTAGAGATACAAAGTTGGGAGTCATCAGCATGGATGTTATTTAAAGTCATGGGACTGGATCCCATTACCCTAGAGAGTGAGTATCGAAAGAGAAGAGGACCAGGGACTTGCCTGGCGGTCCAGTAGTTAGAACTCTGTGCTTTCACTGCCAAGGGCCCAGGTTCAGTCCCTGGTTGGGGAACTAAGATCCCAAAAGCCATGCTGCATGACCAAAAAAGAGAGAGAGAGAGAGAAGAGGACCGAGCCCTGGGGCATTTCAACATTAAGTGCTTGGGAAAGAGCACCAACAAAGGAGGACTGAGAAGAAAGAACCAGAGAGGGAGAAGGAAAGTCAACAGTTGGGTGTCCTGCTAGCCAGTTGAAGAAAATGTCTCAAGGAGGAGGGCGTTTCCAACTATGGTGTGTCGAGTGTTGTCAGTTATTCTCCCTTACTCCCAAGTTGTCCCTTTTCCTACCTGTTTTTGCTAAAACATTAAATTAGAAGTGTTTTTAAATCCTTCTCCCCAAATAATAATCACTTACTACAAGAGATTTTTTAAAGCTCATAAGGGTAAGATACAAAGCCTAACATCACTTTTTGAAAATTTAAGTTTTGAAGGCAGATTCCTTCTCGTCTTTATTTTTATAAGCCCAGCATTTACCCTTAAAACAAGCATGTAAATGCTGAAACAAGAGCCCCAGGACCTCTTAGTTCATTTATAGCTAATGGTAAGCACCCTAAGACTACAGCCTCCATAATACCTTTCTGGAAGAAGAATTTTAGGATCTGAGGAACTATGTAAGAAAACAAAATAACTGACATTTTGTCTGGCCTTTCCCTGCTTTGAGGTGCACAGGGCTGGGGAAGCCTTACTGTTTGACTCAGAATGTGAAACTGACTTTTACAAGGTGTCAGAAGAATTTGAATCCTGGTAGGAGCCTCCTAGAGTCATAGGCCCTCTCCCCTTGACTTAAGGAAGCTTATATTATTTAAATCATAAAGCTTGCCCAGACTTTTAAGGAGTTCTTAACTGCAGGCAGAGTAAGACATGCATCTTTCCTTTTCTAGATAAAGCAAAAGGTGGTGCCTTCACAAGAGTCCTGAATTCCCATCTCCATTGCTCCCTGCGCCCCAGCCTTTGATCATCTGCCTTGTGTTGATTGAGCAAAACCCTGAGGATATAACAGAGTGCAAAGCATGGGAAGCTTAAAATTTAGTAAGGGAAGTATAAATGTATAAAAAGTTAAATAATAAAAGAATTCAGTTGTGAAGATTGTAGAGAGATTTGGATTTGAACTAACCATTTGCGTATTTTTAGGAGTACCATGATTTATAGAGTAACTTAAGCCACAGTTGATAGGTAGGTTGTCATCTTCTCCATTGGTGCCATGGTGGCCTAGGGTGAGACCAACAACCCTCTCTTGGGGTTCAAAGGACACTTCAGTAACATGTCTGAATAGACCCTCAGACTGGTCTTCACACTCTTCCTGGCCCAGCTGTCACTGAGAATATTTACCCTTGTTTTTCTCTTTTATAATGCTAATTATAGTGAAGTCACTTGGTTGTTTACTTCTGCTAACTTTTTAAAATTCTTTAATTTTGGCAGTGTTTTATCTTGTGGGGGCTGGAATTGTCACCTCTTTCATGCTGTCTAGAAGCTTTCTTTCCCTAAGCTTTTTCCAGCCTTAAGAACAGAAGTTATTTAGACCTGGTACCTACTTTGCAGGGATTGGGGGCTGAATTCTCGGAACTCTCCTTAACTTGAAACCTCAAGATATGTTGTCACAGAATTGATGCAGAGTGACCTACATAAAATTATCGTCTCTCCTCAACCACTCAGCTCAGATCATGTCAAAGTTTTTCTTTATCAGATTTTGCGAGGTAAGTTTTTCTTAATGAAGAAAAAGGTAGTGTCACTGTATAAATGAAATGTTTTGCTTTTCATTTGAACTAATCTGACCTTCCAAGGCTTACTTCTTCCCTAACAACTTCTTTCTTTTGACCAAGGTATATTTAATAATTTCTATACTTGATGTTAAATAAGAGGCTTTTAAGGGTAGCCAAGTGGTTCTTATTTTCAGTGATGGAAGAGAAGGGCCTGTCTAATTCATTAGGTAGTCGAGGGGGTTAATATAGGGAGGTAAATAAGCAAGATGGTTTGTCAAACAAGAATGCTCTGTCACAAAGTTTCCACTAAACAGCCTTTAGTAGGAGTGTGTGGCTGGCATCAGATGACTAAATTGAAAAGGAACTGTGTTCCCTATGGATAACATACATTCTTCAAGCCAGCAGTAGGTGGGCCTGGCCTGAGTGTTGGCAGGCATGCCTGAGTTCAACTCTAGAAAAGCAAAATGACTCTTTAAGCATGGAGGAGACTGATAGAAACAGCCAGCTAACTAATTCTCTAGGCTGGCTCATTAAAGAGCACTGACTTGACAGAAAAGCGATTTGGGCTGACATTGTTGGAGCTTCCTCTGGCCATCAGGTGTGTCCTTCAGAATTTTGCCGTTACAAATGGAGAGTTGTTTAAAGCTGAAACAGTTTTCTTACCTAGTAAAGTACTTTTTTTCTCCCACGGGATTCAAAGAATTAAGACATTCTTTATAAAAATTGACAAGCATCTGCCAAAAGAATTAAAGCACATACAGAGTTAAAGCTAGAAAGTTCACCTTCTATAGATTTGTTGATATTTGGGGATGGGGGTGGGGTGGGGGTAGAGGGGAGATATTGGCTCTTGGACCTTTTTTTCACACTTGGAAAAAAAAAGGGATTTGCTATATTTTATTCAGAAGACTCAGCCTTGAAGCTGTGATCTTTAGCAGTGCTAAAGCCCACAGTCTTTCAAGATGTCAAAAATATTTTTAAAGTAATTAATTACCCTCTTGATTCTTAGTGGTGGAGAATACTACCAACAAACCTGGGCAAGTTTCTGAATTTTGTCTCATCAGTGAAGATCTGTCCTGGGAAAGGCTCCCTGCTGGTTGATGGGAACTATTTTGTGGGAGCAGCTCACAATCACAGGTTGAGAGTATCAATAGCAGAGAGCTCCAGTAGCCACACTTGTGAACAATTCAAGGTTATTGGTCTGGTCAGCCTTAACTCCAGTGCTTGGAACGCTTGTCTATATACTTAAACCTCAATAATCTCTCGAATTATAGACATTATCTCTAGACTGTGCAAACCTTTGATGACATTTTATAAATTATAGTTTTTTGAGGTAGGGCTAACTCAGGCTTTTAATAGTGTTCATTATGCAGTTATTTAGAGAACAATTTAAAATCCTGTACTCTTGTTTCTATGGTTTTCCCCAAATCATTGGTTGAGTAAAAGGAATTAAGTATCTGCAGTTAAATCTGTTTGTTGTTTCAGGTTTGAAATATCTCCATTCAGCTGGCATTTTACATCGAGACATTAAGCCAGGGAATCTCCTTGTGAACAGCAACTGTGTTCTAAAGGTAGCTTTTCAGTTTATTTAAACGTGTAAGAAAAAATTGGAACGTCAAGGCACGTTTAAGAACATGTTTTTGTGAAAGAAATGGTTAAATTTATTTTCATCACTTACCAAAAATTAAAGAACCCAGTGTTCTCTAGCAATATCACTAGTCATGGACATAGTAACTAATTTGTAGTCTTGGCTCATGGTTTCTTGGTGATATTTTGCACATGTTTTGGAAACATTGGAATTGGAATTTCAGTGTGACTAGAAATAAGAATAGAGAAGGTGATTTCTTTTCAGATTTTTCTATTATAAAGGAAGTGTATATCAGAAGAAAGATTGGAAGACCAGTAAGCTTCTACTTACGTAAGAATCAAGTGTGGCTTTTAAGAAGACTGTCTATATGTTTTTGCACAGCTAACATTTTTATATGCTTTTTGACTGAGGCAGCAAAGTAGGGAAATAGAAACATTTAGAAGTGAAAATACTAAGCCAGGAAAGGGTCCAATGTATTTCCACGGTATACAGTAACCAATTCTCAGTTATCCCTCTGAAGGGGTATTGATTACAGGGTTTATTATGGTTAGCAGCCCGCAAATCTCAAGACGTCAATTTCAGTTTTTTATTCGTACCCCAGTACCATCCCCACCCCATTGTCTTTTGTTAGAGTGGCTCACAAATAGCAAAATCCACATGTGTACATACACCCTACCCCTAATAGAGATGTGGATTAGCAGAACTCCTAGTGAGGGGCCCACCATAGTTTTCCCTATCATAGAAATTAGAGATAAGGGCCTTCCTAGAGCTGAGTCATCTCTATGTAAGCAAATTAAAGCTCCTCTTATTTTATGAGTGGCTAAAGTATTATATGGTGCTTCAGTCTACAGTAAATATTCTTAACATTTCAACTGATATATTTGAAAAAGAAAAGAACTGTTTATAGATGTTGTCTTATTTTAAACATTTTTTAAACATATTTTAAAGACTGTCATTAGTACTTAGTTTGTTGGCAAGCTAAACCTTAAAACCAAGTATATAAATGAATTTCAGGGTTTTTTTGTTGGTTTTTTTTGCGGTACTTGGGCCTCTCACTGTTGTGGCCTCTCCCATTGCGGAGCAAAGGCTCCGGACGCGCAGGCTCAGCGGCCATGGCTCACGGGCCCAGCCGCTGCGCGGCTTGTGGGATCTTCCCGGACCGGGGCACGAACCCACGTCCCCCGCATCGGCAGGCGGACTTTCAACCACTGCGCCACCAGGGAAGCCCAAATTTCAGTTTTATCTTAAATGCTTTCTTTAAACTGTGGGCCAGTTTTCTTCAAAAGCTGATGTTATACTGCTTTTGAATAAAAAATTTCCCTTCACTCTTTCCTTGAAGAACTCTGTTCCTGTTTTAACTCTAGAAAGATTTAAAACCTATTTTTCATATATTCCCTGAAAACAACTAATATTGTAGTTCATTCTTTTGTTTCCACAGAAAATTAATTGTCCCAAAAACCACTAAAGTAAATATTCCTTCTATAGGTCATTGAGTTCATTCCCCTGCCACCATCACTTTTTAAAAAGAGCCGTAGGGACTTCCCTAGTGGTCCAGTGGTTAAGACTCCACGCCCCCAGTTCAGGGGGCCCGGGTTCAATCCCTAGTCAGGGAACTAGATCCCACATGCGGCAACTAAGACCCAGTGCAGCCAAATAAATAAATATTTTTAAATAAAAATAAAAAGAGCTGTAACCTATCCCCATAACCTATTTTTATTCTTAAAAAAAAATTAAGAATGTTATAGTCAGGGACTTCCCTGGTGGCGCAGTGGTTAAGAATCCGCCTGCCAATGCAGGGGACACGGGTTCAAGCCCTGGTCCAGGAAGATCCCACATGCCGTGGAGCAACTAAGCCCGTGCACCACAACTATTAAGCCTGTGCTCTAGAGCCCGCTAGCCACAACTACTGAGCCCGCGTGCTGCAACTACTGAAGCCCGTGCGCCTAGAGCCCGTGCTCCACAACAAGAGAAGCCACCGCAATGAGAAGCCTGCGCACTGCAATGAAGAGTAGCCCCCGCTCTCCACAACTAGAGAAAGCCCATGCACAGCAATGAAGACCCAACACAGCCAAAAATAAATAAATAAATATTTTAAAAATAAATAAACCCTGGTTTTAAAAAAAAAAAAACCTTAAAGTCAGGAATTCTTTGTCCTATTCATACCAAGTCACTTTATGACAATTTAAGCCAGTTTCTTCTTATTTCAGTTTCTGGTTGGAGAACTTCACAAAGCATTTGTATAGAATCTGTCATGCTTGACGCCATTAACTGCTTGCAGTCCATTTTCCAAATCGTTATGGTATTGTAACCTCTGGCTACATGAATGAGTAACTAAAAGAAAATGTCGTTTATGAATAAACAACATACAGATGAGAACAAATTGAAATTTTGCTCTGTTCCTTTAACTTGTCTTAGCAGCCTACTTTTAAAAGCCAGAGTAGAGTGCCAGTCTACTGATGCTAATACTCTCTTCTCAAACGTAAAAATGCATAGAAAATAATTATGATAAAACATTTTTTAAAAATTAACGCCCTTTCAGATTGTGAATATATTTTGTTTACTATTAGGCACAAAACAGATAATTTTGCTGGAAATCGAATATCTTTTTGGTTGTCTGACCATATAAGCTTCTTACTTTGAATTTAGCCTGTCTTCCAGATAAATTGCCAAAAATGATTCCAGATCTGTTTTATAAGAGAAAACATTTTCTGCTGGGTAGGTGGTTGGTTGTTTTTTTTTTTCTTTTTAGTATTAATACAAGAAAATTAAAGTAGATTTAAGTCCTTTCCTCTGGTTTTATTTTGTTTTAAAAGAGATCCTAAAATTTTTTGGCCAAGTAATAGAGCGTTTAAACATTATGTGTTATTTGAACACTGGCCTTTGGGAGGATTTGAAAAACAACATATGCCTTTCTTCCTTTTTGGTATAGTTTTTCCTGTGTGATCTGGAAATTTACTTTCATTTTTAAGTTTTAAAGATGTTGGCTTTATACTTCTTCATCCCCACATACAAACATGAATTCATTTGATGTGACCAGGCATAGTACATTCAAGATAAAAAGAGAGGATTGCCAAAAATTAGGGGTAAAATTTGTTTTCTTTAAAGCAGTGGTTTTCAAGTTTTTTTAAGCCTCCAGACCCTTTTTTCAAATGAAATATTATGCTGGGACCTCAACTTAGAAGACAGATAAAAAGTGTTATTTTTTTGGGCTTCCCTGGTGGCGCAGTGGTTGGGAGTCCGCCTGCTGATGCGGGGGACGTGGGTTCGTGCCCCGGTCCGGGAGGATCCCACAGGCCACGTGGCGGCTGGGCCCGTGAGCCATGGCCGCTGGGCCTGCGCGTCCGGAGCCTGTGCTCTGCAGCTGGGGAGGCCACGGCAGTGAGAGGCCCACGTACCGCAAAAAAAAAAAAAAAAAAGTGTTCTTTTTGTCCCTTATAATATTGACTCAGAGTTAATCAGTGAGAACACTGGAGCTTAGATGGTCATTACTCTTTTATCTCATCCTCAGTGCTCCCAGTTTTTGTTTTGGTTGCCCAGTATCAAGAAAATCTTAATTCCTGAAAATAAGCAGAAGTTGCTGGTGGTGGCACTGCTGCTATTTACTAACAGCTCACCTTGCAACCTCCAAATACTTTTCACTTAAACAGAAGGAGCAAGAAAAGATTTATTCCTAGGTCTGCATGTAAATTAATCAGTCTTTCTCATTTACCATTATGTCTCCAAGTTCTAGCATACTGTCTAAAATATAACAGGCACTCAATTAATTAAATGTTAATGGTGTGAAGAAATGAAGGAACCTGTTAGCATTGTTATTCTACAGTGTGCTACATTTTGACATATTCACACATTTGAGTGTGTATTTTAAATAGATACATGTGAAATTTAGGTAAAATGTTTACGGAACTCCTGAAGTACCTCCTCAGAACTGGATTTAGCAGGACTCCGTTTGAAACCCATAGCTTTAAAGAAATTTTACTATATATATTCCATTGAGATAGTGAACATATGGGAATTTCCTCCAGTCTAGTGGTTAGGACTTGGCGCTTTCACTGCCGGGGCCCCAGGTTCCATCTCTGGTCGGGGGAGCCAAGATCCTGCAAGCCATGTGGTGCGGCCAAAAACAAACAAACAAAAGATAGTGAACATAGTTAGCTCAGGAGGTCTTCAAGATTTTCCTTGTAATATCTTCCTCCATAAGCCAGCCTTGAAAATAAATTAGCTTGATTTGTTCATCAAACCTAGAAGTATGCATTCAGCTGCTTTTTGTTTGTTTAGTTAGTTCCAGTTGAAAACAGATGAAAAGTGAAAAGCATATCTTTACAATACATCATTTTATATAGAAATATGGAAGTTTGAGACTTTTCTTCCCTTTCATCCAAATGAGATCAAATTATGTTGCCACAAATATATTCTGCCTATATCATTGAAAACTTTTCAAAGTTCAGAGGTCTATCAAGATTTTAGTTTTTTGTTATTTTGTTTTACTTTTAAACTTGTAAATATATTTGTTTGACAATATTTTGATAATCTTTTCTATTTAGATTTGTGATTTTGGATTGGCCAGAGTGGAAGAATTAGATGAATCCCGTCACATGACTCAGGAAGTTGTTACTCAGTATTATCGGGCTCCGGAAATCCTGATGGGCAGCCGTCATTACAGCAATGCTATTGACATCTGGTCTGTCGGATGTATCTTTGCAGAACTACTAGGACGAAGAATACTGTTTCAGGCACAGAGTCCCATTCAGCAGGTATGATTTCACTTTAGGCTTTAGGAGCTTTTCAATTCTGTTACAGATTTAAAGGAAAAACCATCTTGCACACATGTCTTGGGCTTATTCATTGTACTGTCTAAATTGCTTTTAGCAAATTCAAGTTCACTTAAAATTCAGAAAGTTATGAAGTTGAAGATTACAGAGATATTGATTTTGCAACTTATGAGCCTATTAGAGGGAATGTTGACTTTATTACATGCACTGATGCATGGCAGCAGACTCCGATGTAACAGTTTGCGCAGGTGTAATCTTCAGTGGTTAGAGGGCCTCTGTTCTTTCTAACTGAATGGATCTGACATGAAAATGTATTGGGTGACTTAATGTACTTACACTTTGTGCTTAGAATATAAATTTTAAGTGTTGACTTCTTTAAATATGAACATTTAGAAACCTTTCTAACTTTTATTGAGCTAAAATATTTAAATGTGGCAGAGAACATCAGGAGCTGATTAAACTGTAGCTTCAGGAAACCATTCCTGATATTATACTTTAACTGTCCGTCTTTATAGCTAATTCATTACTCCCCATATTTTCTTTGGGGTAATTCCTAAGTATTTTTTATTCATAAATTTTAACAGTATTGTTTGCGTGAGAATAACGTAACAATGATGAGTCAGGCCGTAGAATCAAATTGGTGGGTTCAAATCCTAACTCTGCCATTTGCTATCTGTCAAATCTTGGGCAAGTTAAACTGTTCCTGAGGATTGTTGTGCAGATTAAATGAAGTAGTAAAGCTGAAAGTAAGGCCTGGGGTCTAGTAAGCACTTAGTAAACGTTAGCAGTTGCGATGGTCGTGGTGGTGGTGTGCCAGGGTGTGAGGGATACAGCCATATAAGACAAAGCTTTGTGAAACTTTCACATGAGATAGAAAATAAGTATACCAATAAATATAATCCCAAGTAATGATAAATTCTATGAAGAAAAAAATTAAACCAGGTTAGGGATAGAGAATGATGATGGAGCAGAGCAGTGCTAAAGGACTCTTTGAAGGGATAACATTTGAGGAGTGACCCAAGTGAAATGAGGGAGCAAGATACCGGGAAGAAGTATTCCAGGAAAAGGGACAACCAGAAGGTGCCTGGACGGAGGTGAGGCCAGCAGCATACCTGGGACAAAAGGGACAACCAGCATAACAAAGCCCTTTGAGGCAGGAACAAGTGTGGCGTGTTGGAGGCATGGCTTGATTAAGGAAGAGTATGTAAGAGATGAGGTCAGAGAGAAAGAGCCTGACCATGGAGACCTGATAAGGACTTTGGATTTTATTCTATCCAAAGTGTGATGGAAAGCTCTCTGTTTTTGAGCAAGGGAGTGTTAAGATTTTGATTGATCACATTTTAAAAGATCACCCTAACTGTTGTGTATCTTTGTAAATAATTCATGCACCTGACCAAAAATGAAATCATTTCCTTTATGCTCTATCTACCAAGAATTGTTAACTGATACATTAGAAACTATATATGCTCTGATCAACATTTAAATCTATTTCTCTGCTATACATTCAGTCTTTTTGTTTAAGTTTACATCTTTTAAAATTGATCCTGGTGATAAAAAATTATCATATATAATCTAATGTTGGATACTATTGATAATATTCACTTTACTCTTCAATTTCTTTAGAAGGTAGAGCTTAACAGACTTACCTGTAAGATGATATGTCATATCTGGACATAAGCTGCCATACAGAAAAGCTTAAGTAAAAATTAAGATGCTCAAATACTATATATTGAACAAGGATCTTGGGTTGCTGCTGAAAAGAATGTACAAAGGAAAGTGTGAAGCAACTGAAACGGGATTCAAATATCTCATTTTCTAGAGAGATAGCATAGGTCTTGAGTTTACCAGTCTCATGTAGCCACTGAAGTCTCCTTCACATCTATCAGTCATCAGTGTATTTTGGAGTGAGAAATCAAGATCTAAAATGAAAAAACAGTCTAACTTCTAAATGGAAGTAGATATTTTCTGTAGCATTTTCTCCTTTATCTTCGAGAAATAAATACCCTATGTACTGTAGTACCAGCAGACTTCATAAAAATGTTTCTCATCCGTAGGTCTGACACATTTTAGACAACTTTCTCAATATTTCCATTTGTTTTCATGAGCCAGTCATTTCCTTCGGCCTTTAGTTGTAGTGTAGTTGTTAGAGGTCCAAAAGTATCGCCAACACACTTTTCCCAAAGAGCTTTTATATAGAGATCTTTTATTCTGTGCAAAACAAGCTACTTGAGAATCCCTATTATCCTGGAGGGCAGTGATACTGATGGCTACCCCATAGCTTAGTTAAGTGCAGAAAATAGTGCTTTGTATTTGGCAACCCCAGAACCAGGAAAATAAGTATCCACTGGATAAGAATTTTCCATCCTGGAGGAATTAGAATGAAATGTTATTGCTAATTGGGTTATGAAATTAGAACAATCATAGCACTAAAGAAAATTGTTAAGGTAGTTTTCTACCTACAAAGACTTGTTTGTGAGAAGACCATTTTTATTGGTCTCCTTTATTGTGCACAGCTAATTAGGTGTGGCCTTATGCGGTGTCATAGTTTTCTAAATCACACGGTTTTTCGCCAGTATAAGAGATTTCTAGCATAACCAGAATGTAAAGGGTCTGCACTGGCCCAAACTTAGCTTTTATTTCAGGTGTGAATGTTCTGAGTATTTACTAAATCACAGCTGCCTGGTTTGGATTAGCTCCTCGATGAGCCTGAATCCGCTTGAAGCATCAGAATCCATTGATTAACTGTTTGAACAGAATAGTCATTAGCCGTCACTGAGAGTGCAGTTTGTTTCTACAAGGATCATAGAGGCTGCGGTATCAAGACATGGGGCAGGCAGATGCAGACCCTAAATTACTATAGCCTTAGAATGCCATGCTTGCCAAAACTATTTTCTCTATTTGTATCTTACAGATTCCTAATAAACATTTATGTTTGTTTGTTTGTTTGTTTGTTTGTTTTTAAGAAGGCCAGAAAGTGAAAGTAGAGGCTCCTACCAGTTAATCTGGAAGTTGCCTTAATATTTTTTCCCCCAAATTTGGTCCTCATCTCTAACGCTGTGATTTAAGAGTAATGAAATGTCGTTTCCATGAGCTTACTGTCCATCTGTACTTCATGTCTCCTCGTAGTTGGATTTGATCACAGATCTCTTGGGCACCCCGTCACTGGAAGCAATGAGGACAGCTTGTGAAGGTGCTAAGGCACACATACTCAGGGGTCCTCATAAACAGGTAAGAGGAGGGGAAGGGCCCTGTATTTGGCAACCATCTGTTTGGGCGGAGTTTTCTTCCAACAGAATAATGAAATGAGAATTTTTAAACAAAAGCATTACTTGTAGGTTTTATTAATTTTTTTATGTCATGGCCATAAGTAAGAAAATATTAAAATATTTGTCAAACCCAATAGAATATAGTAATTCCCAATGCTATAGGAAAAAGTAAATATTTTTGTAGCACCTTTGCTAATAAATGACCCCTGGCTTTTGTCTCCTGGTTTTTGATGTGTCCGGGAAAAGTTACTGGGGGTGGAGCTTTGACCTCAGTACCATAACCTAGTGCATGTATACTCAAGATATACTTTCCACATACTGAGCCGAAATACCTGGTATCTCTTATTCCAGCCAGGAATGTGAAGCTGTTTCTATTGCACTCTTGCCACTAACACAGAATCAGATGTGAATGTTGTTAGAAAAGAAGTATGAAGAGAGATTGCCAGATTTGCACTGATCAATATTACTTGCAACCAGCCAAGTCACTGCTGAGAAAGACAAGATGGTTATTATCTCCACCCTGTCGATTTAGCAGCATTTTTTAGAAGCACTTTCCTAATCTCCTTTGGACAAAACAGCTTAATGATGTGAAGAGTGAGTAAGGGGAATACTTTTCCTAGGAACAACAAACCGAAACAGAAGAGAGAAGGCTTGAACAGGAAGACTCAGCAACTCATTTTCCTGGGCTTTGCCTTGCTTTCTTTTAAACTGGGCATTTAGATGATCCGATTGATCATTAGAAGATCTGGTTGATCTAATTGATAGACCAAATGACAGACTGAGTTTGACAGTCCTCTCAATTACCTGCCAGACATTTGGTCAAGGCCTTACCTTTCCCTTGTGGTTCCCTCTCTGTGATTCTAGTGACTCCAGAGCTTCCATTTTGACAGGCAAAAAGGGCAATGGGTAAAGTGTGTTTTCTTCTAAAGCCAGCCTGAACTAGTAACTGTAGATTTACTACTAGAGATGTAGGTGCTGGTATTTTAAATAGCCCCCTGCTGGTTACATCCTTCTGTTGCATTTAGTTTAGAAGTATAGAATCATTTGGGCCCTAACTCCCTTAGAAGAGCACAGTAAGTCTTAACCTAGAGGAAGGTTCTATATAAAAAGAAAGAACTAACAAGATCTGTTATGTTCAGTTTACTGGCCAGTATCAGGAATATTAAACTAATTTGTCAATACGTGGCGCATATACCTTCAAAGCAATTTTTTTTAATTTTGTATATATTGCAAGTAATATGTGAGTACATGTAAAATAAAAATTTTACAGAGAGTTAGTCATCCATAGCTACCCCCACGCCATCCTAGTCTCTTCTGGATTAATTTTAGAGTATCTTTCCAGACATATTTTTCTATGCATTTATTTACATAATTTGTACAAACAGAAATATGTACTATTATTTGTTGGGACTTTTTAAAAAACATACATATACAGGAGAACCTTATTGGCTATCTTCTTAAAGTCACAGATTACTGCCTCAAATTAATATACTTGTGTTGGTTTATTAATATACATATTTGCATGTGGCATCAGTCAGGACTCTTTCCACCGAGACAGTTAAAACTGACTTAAGCAAAAAAGGGAACTTACTGGCTCATATAACTGAAAAGTCTTGCGCTACCACTGACTTCAGGCTCTGCTGGATTCAGGTAGTCAAGTGATATTTCATGCCAGGAATCTGACTCTTCTGTTCTGTTTTCCTATGTGGTGGCTTCATTTTCAGACAGGCTTTCCCCCATGTGTTTGCAAAAATGGAACCAGTAGTCTAGCCCTGCGTTCTATTAGCATATCAATCCTCAGGAAAGAGCTTTCCCAAATAGATCCATAAAAATATTTGGAAGGTCTCTGATTCCATTAGGAATGTATTTGGTTATGAGTAATAGAAAACCTTGCTTACAGTGGTTTAAAGAAACAGAAGTTTATTTTTTTCCTCATATCATGAAGTCCCAGAGGTAGGCAGTCTGGTGATGGCATAGCAGCTCAATTATGTCATAGAGGATTTAATTTTTTTCTTTCTCTCTGCTTTTGCCATCTTTAGAATATTGACTTCATAGTCTCTTGCCTATTGCCTCATGGTCACAAAATGACTGTAGCTTGTCCAGAAATCATCCATATTCAAAGGGAAAAAATGGAGGAAAGAGGGAGCGCTAGCACTATCTGTTCCTTTTATCAGGAAAGCAAAAGTTTTCCCAGAAGCCTGCCTAGCAAACCTTTGCTTATATGTCATTGTCCAGAACTATGTGATATGTGGCCTCCGAGATGGCAAGAGAAGCTAAAAAAAAAAATGGGTCTTTTCTATCCCAGTTAATAAAGGTAGATAGGGATAAAAGGATTGGAGGTGTGTGTTAGCTTATCCATTCCATTGTATGTTCCTGACCTGTATTAACTGTGTGCCCATCCTGGAACCAGTCGTGGTGCTCAGGGGAATATACCATATGATTGGCCAGGCCTGGGTCAGGTGCCCATCCTTGGAGTTCAGAGATTGAAATCAAGCCCAGCCAAACCACTTGATCTGAGAGTGAAAAAGGGAGTGGTTCCCTTAAAGTCAGGAAACGGGGGGCAGACAACACTATATGGCATTTGTAATTTGCTGTCTCTTTTCCACAACTCAAAATCTTAGCTGCCATGGCCCAGGGATCTATTAAGGGCAGATACTTGTTGAGGCACCGCCGTTTTGGTAGGATTGAAAAGTCTCTTATCAGCCCTTAGTCCCTTTGTTCATCTCTTATAAGGTTTAGATCTTCATCGTTCCTCAGATTGTTCTCAGCTAATTGTGTCAGAAATAGGTAAAGTATTTTCACTGAGGTGAAAATGGTCCTGTCCCCTGACAGGGACCTTATCTTACAGTTAAGAGACTCAGAGTATGGTAGAGAGTTCATTCAATTCAAACTTCTTATGTTTCAATTGGGTGTTTCTTTTATATAATCCCAAGAATGCTTACTAGAGTGCACTGTGCATGGTGCAACTCAACGTTGCTGACTGAGGAGCTCAGCTTCTCTGCTGCCGGGTGAAGACTGTCAGCAGTATCTAACAGGCCCTGTGCAGCCTGGCCGGTGCTGCCGGGGTGACCACACCCTGCAGTTGGCTCACGATG
Organism: Leucopleurus acutus; assembly: GCF_964270905.1. Classification (NCBI taxonomy): domain Eukaryota; kingdom Metazoa; phylum Chordata; class Mammalia; order Artiodactyla; family Delphinidae; genus Leucopleurus; species Leucopleurus acutus. Next base: position 44,723,939 of record NC_139161.1, read on the forward strand.
ACTGTGGCATATACCATTTAGGGCCTCTTGCCCGGGCATAATGGCTGGTAAATTAGAGGGGAAGAAAATGGAATTAGAAATGCAGCATTTCTAGTATTGCATCTTTCCTGTGGAGCCAATGCTAAATTATTAACAGGTGTCATTCTAGAGAGGTACTGGCATGACTGAACTGACTGTTTTTCTCTGTCCCTCTTTTTAACTTGCATGTATAATATAAACACAGGAAAGGAGAAAGCATATCAGATGACTGTTTAGGCTGAAATGAAACTTAGGCTTATTTTTAGTGTATTTGTTGGGGTATACTTCTGTAAAGAAAGATAATATTGGGGCGGTGGATTTTAAAAATTTCAGGTAGCCTTAAACATCCACTCTTGATTTTCACAAGCTCCCCATCCCATACCCAGTTGTCCTTGAGTCGTAAATTTTGCCTTCTAATTTGTCTTATATCCTCTATTCAGTGGCCTCTGGAACTGTTTGTTTATGTGTTTTCCTTGCCCACAGAGAGGTGTTATTCATCTTTGTTGTCCCAGCACCTAGCTCAGGGTCTGGCACGTGGTGGATGTTAGATGATCAGCAGTGGTGGTGGTAGGTAAGCAGGTCTGTACTTGTGCAGTCTAATGGATGAGAAAGCCAAGGTTCAAGGGACTTATCTGAGTCTAGTGATGGCAGAGTTAGAATTTGAAGCCACGTCTTCTAGTACTCATTCCAGTGTTCCCTTCCCTGTAACCTGCCTGCACCACAAAAATGGGATGAGGGGTAGATTCACTTTGAGAGTGGAAAGAAAAGAATTGCTTATGGAGAGACATTTTGGTCAGTAAAAACTGACTGGAATTTGGCTGCCATCCTGCACAAGCCAGTGAAAAAAAAGCACAGCTATTCACAGTCAAACCAAGAATCGGAATCTTTTAAGAATATCAAATTACTTCATTTTACACAATAAAAAAGTTCTTATGGAAAATATATGTAAATTGTAAGTTAAAACCTCTCCCCACGCTCTCCACAATCCCCCCCCCCTCCTTTATCTTGACTAATACAAATAATTTCAGAGCTGTCATAGATTTACATATTTTTAGCAGGAAAACATGTAAATGCATCAAGGAGTAGTAAATTGGTCTACAAATATATATATATATGGGTTTTAGGGGTTTTTGTTTTTGGTCGCACCCCACAGCACGCAGGATCTTAATTCCCCAACCAGGGATCGAACCTGTGCCCCCTGCAGTGGAAGTGCGGAATCCTAACCACTGGACTGCCAGGAAATTCCCATCTACAAATATTTAAATGCCAACTATATATGGGTTCTGTGCACATAATGCTTTTTACCTATAGTAATCCTATCAAGTGTCATGCAATTTTAGAACTAAAGTAAACTTCAGTGATCATTTAGTCCAACCTCCTCATTTTATACTTAAGGATACTGAGATTCAGGATGTTGATTTATCTAATTAGTTAGTAAACTAGAACCCCCATCTCATCTCCTGTTACTCTTGATCCTGAAGAAAACATCTGTATGGTGAATAATTACCTCCTGATGATTCTGAGGTGTCTTGTTGTTCTTGTAGAATTTTCCTCTACGGCTTAACTGAGGGAAGGAGGCAGATATGTAACATACTTGATGTTAGTGGTTATCACAGTAGGATTCTAGGCCCGTGATTGAGATATAAAGAGACCTTTTAGTGTTACTTGCGTGAGAGACAGTGCAGTGATGCCATTCACCTGCTCCATCCCCTGACCCTCCAAGCAGCGAAATAAAAGCTTTATAAGCTCTGTGCCTTCTCAGGTCATTAGAGTCATCTCCTTGCCTCAGTGCAAGAGGGTTAGATATAGGCATGTGGATATGCCTGCCACTTAAAAAAGACAGTTATTGAGTGAGTAATCAGTGCTAAAGTGGTGTCATCCTTTCTTAGAAGGTTCTGTAAATTCCCGAGTGTCCTAAGGCTCCTTTAGTGTTTTAGCAAGGTAATGTTGCCGTAAGACATAGTTCACATGCCTACTTTGCGCAGTTTACTTGCATGTAGCCAAGGTTTTAAATCTTCTTTTCTCCCATCCTTGGGTGTGTTTGGTCTTCCCTTCTTGCCAAAGCGTGTATGATATAAGGCTAACAGGAGCTCCATATTTTCAGGATTAGCTTTCATTTTTCATAGGCTCTTCTGTGCTCTGACCTACAATGGGTAATCATTGCAATATAAAATATGCCACTGTGAAAGTCAGTGACAGTTGTTGCTTTTGAAGACTGGTTAATGAGGGGAATACTCATTTCCTTTGAGTCGAGACTCATGCGCACTCACCTTTTGAGCTGGGTACTTACCTTGTCATAAATTGGCTGTATTCCGTATCTACTTACACAAACACTCACTTGCATATTTGAATTCTTTATTTTTTCACAGCCATCTCTTCCTGTACTTTATACCCTGTCTAGCCAGGCTACACATGAAGCTGTTCATCTCCTTTGCAGGATGTTGGTCTTTGATCCAGTAAGTAGTGTTTGTTTTTATATTTTTTTAATGAATTAAAAATATGTGTTCTAAGAAAAACATCCTGGCTTTGAATAGATGGGCAATGTAAATAATTACTTTTTTTTTTTTTAATAATGACTTTTTAAAAGATAAACTTCAGCCCCCAGTTCCATGTGTATCATGCTCACCCATCACACAGAAGTTTGAGTATTAACACATAAGAGTCTAGGTGAAGAGAGATAAGGAACGGTACCATCCTTGTTTATCTCAATATTTGTAAAAGGAGCTTGACACCAATTTGAATTAGGAAAAAAAAATTCTTTAACATTATTTGAAAAAAATCTGCCCATTGTATTGCGTAAGGAAATATTTACTCTGGGTTGTTGAAATGGTGGCTTTTCCAAATGCCATTTCTAGACTTGACTCTTCTGGGGCAAAGTTCAGCTCTTCGTTTATTCATTTGTCCAAAGAATATTCATTATTCGCATCTGTGCCAATAACTGTTGTCAAAGAAGACTAAAAAACGGAAGCATTTAGGAAAGAAAATTTTACTTGCCGAGAGTACATGGAAGTCACCAAATACAAAATACAACAGGTATTTAAAGGGGAAAAATACCCACAAAATTACCAGTTAAGTTTACATTGGTTTGTTCATGATGAGAAAACAGCAACTTTCTCACATGATTATTAAATCCACAGAAGTCAGAACTATCTTCAGATGTCAGCATAACAAAGATTAGGGATAAAAATGTTTTGTTAGGAAGTCCACGTTTGTGGGAAACAGGGTTCTGTTATTTGGGGGACCAGAACCAATCAGAGTGATCAAGTTATTTTTATTACATCTCAGGGTGCAAAGTGGATTTTTTGTTTGGTTGGTGTTTTTGTTTTCCTTTTGTTTGTTTACTTTGGCATGTGAGGTACTTAGTGATATGGGAAGCAAGACAAAGTGGCAGTTCTTGTTCCCACAGTCTCTCCTTGTGGTCAAGTTCCTGCCATTAAAGACAGTTTCAGCCACATAATTTGCTGGATGAGCTAGTGGTTTAGTGTCATTAGTTTGATATTTTATTTCACAAGTTTATCTGCGTAGCTAACAGGAGATGTTGATTAATACATAGAGACCTTTTGTATGGTTAACAAAACTAGAGGCACATGAACTTCAGGTTTCAGAGGTAATTTCTGTCTGCCCATTGAGGATTTTCTAAAATCCCTGAGGTTAAATTTACTTTTCTGTGTCAAAAATATGTTATTTTCTTTATTAGTTCCACTTAGATTAAGAACGAGGAACTGTGTAATTCACCTGTACCAGGTTTTTCCCGCAGTACTTACAGCTGTTGGGTATCCTCTTTCTCTGAGATCCCATGTTTATTTATGATCCTGACCTGCCAGGAGCTCATGGCTGGAACTCTAAGGCTGGAATTTCCTGAACTGTACAGCGGATACCACGCATATTTCCTGGGAGGCCTTTTAGACATCCGTTCTACATGTGAAATGTAGTCCTTATTCCTTAACAGTGGGATTGTCACACCTAATTAAATGAAACCTTTGGTGTGGTCATAGTTACAAATTAGATTTATCTATAAGAAGGAGATATGATTTATCTATAAGAAGGAGATATGATTTATCTGGAATTTTTTTCTGACATATGCTTACTGAATTTAGTTTATGATTGATATTAAGGATTCTTTTTCTAGTTCTGAGGGTTCATTTAGAAATAGATACCTTTTTTTTTTGGTGGTACGCGGGCCTCTCACTGTTGTGGCCTCTCCCGTTGCGGAGCACAGGCTCCGGATGCGCAGGCTCAGCGACCATGCCTCACGGGCCCAGCCGCTCTGCGGCATGTGGGATCTTCCCGGACCGGGGCACGAACCCACGTCCCCTGCATCGGCAGGCGGACTCCCAACCACTGCGCCACCAGGGAAGCCCTAGATACCATTTTTAAAGAATGTTTCATTCTGGTTTTAACCTGTTAAATTTGAGGGTTAGTGATACATTAAGAAGAAAGAAATGAGGGTTTTATTACCTCAAAATAGTGATGACATTAAACAAATCTCCAGAGACCATAATTTATGTAAAGGCAGTAAACAGTTACAAGCAATATTTTTAAAGCACAACAATAATTATTAGGAATTTAGACAATTATTTACTTTTTTCTCGATAAACAAAAAAACACTGTTATCTTGCATACTACATCTTCCTATCATCACCCATTCTTTTACGTTCTTTAAAACAATACATATGTACTTTAACCCAAAGGTATTTGCACATCTTTTTTAACTGTTTATTGATGGCTACTCAATACTGTATTAATGAAGAGCCTAGGTATATTAAAATTATGTTGTCCGTATATCCAAAGACCATTTATTAACTCAAATTAATGTTAGTAAGGTCTTAATGTTAATTAAGAATTAGGAGATTGAAATTTTAGTTGACTCATTAAGTCTTTATGATTCGTAGCATACAAAAAACTAATTTCTTTTTAGAAACACATTACCTATTATGATTCATCTCATTTAGTTTAACACATAATTTGTAATCCCATAATCTTAGAGTAATATTAGTTTATCTGACCAGCAAAACCAGTAGGAAAAAAAATCAAATTCAAAATGATTAGGCTTTTTATGAGAAAACAAACCTAAAACTTATATAAATGAGAATATTGTATTAGCGTTATTTGTACAGGTGTTTTTAAATTTTTATAACTATTAACTCAGACTGATTTGTCCAAAGAGTCATCTTGTATACAATTATCTTATACAATTATATACCGGATATTAAAACTTCTAAGTTGTTTAAGAGAAATATTTTGCCTACTTTGTAATCTAGTAATCAAGTAATAGTATTATTTTAACTCCCAATTAAAGCTTTTTTTAATCTTTGAGTTATAACTTCAGCAAAAATTTCTAAAGAGCCAAAATATTTTATTCATAAGGAAGAAGAATGTTTTTACATCTTTCCATTGCTTTTTATATGTCTTTAATGTGTTGATACTGTTTCTAAAAGCCAGTTGCAATAGGAGTTTGCTCCATTTGATTTTAAGAGATCTCATAATATGATGTATTAACTCGCCTCAGAAGTATACGAAGTACATCCATTTATATTTGTAAAATGGAAAATTTTATCACTTATTCAGAACTAGAAGAGCCAATTTGATAAAGTAACAAAATCTAGGATATAAACAAGTGAAGTGTCCATATCTATTACAAATGTTGATTACTTAAACAAGATGTAATTAAGACATAGAGGACATAATTATGCGCCATCAATTCCTTCAAAAGAACATCACTGTTAAATCTGAGAAATTTTGTGATTTTTTTTCCCCTCAATTTAACAGGACAGTTTTTCTTTTCAGTGTTCATACCCCTTAAAAAACGAGTCTCCTTTCTTTAGCCGTGTTTCAGAAGTCCCAAAGAGACCTTAATTTGTTTAGAGAAATGAAAGTTGATCATTGCATGCTAGGGATTTGATTTACTTTTTGTTCAAAGGCTTCTCTTAGGTAAGACACTTTAGAGGACCCCATATTGGTGCACAAGGAACATTCAAACACAGAGCGTGCCATCCATAGTTAGGAAAACACCAGAATCTCTTCAGCTTTGCATCTGAAATTTCAGGAAATACCAGAGTTCCCAGACGAACAAAAAAGACTAACAGTGAAGCCAGATTCCATCTGCTGGTGGCAGCTGACAGGGGCCCAATTTCTGACATCTGCCACCTGACAGAAGTGACTTGATGGTCATATGATAAAATTAAAACCCAGATTCAATCACTGCTGCCACCAGTTTGGACACGATCAGCCATGCTCAGTCAGAAACAGAAATAGACTTGGCCAATAACCAGATTTAGTGGGCAAAAGCCAAAGAGCTGAGTCCCACACGTGAGACTGGCCAGAGATGCTGAGGACTGAGAGGGGCCCAGACCCAGGCAGGGTGTTAGACCTTGATCCCAGTGGAACCTCTGGGAGTAGTTGGACTCATTTAGGAAGAAAAGGAAAAGTTTAGTTGCTAAGTGTGCTAGTGAGTCAGACTTCAGAAGGGCTGCATCACCAAATACAAAACATGACAAGTAGCAAAAGGAACAAAACCAGGATTGTGAAGCTTACATTCATCTCTTCATGGTGGATAAACAGCAGCTTTGTCTTGTTATTATCATATCCCAAAAGGTCATGACATGCCTTTTAACATTAGCATAGCAAAAAATCAGAGATAAAGTGTTTTTAGGGAATCCAGGTTTATGGGAAATATTTAACATTTTATTACTTGGGGGACCAGAACCAGTTGCAGTGATCCAGTTATTTTTGGTTTGAGTGCAGATGGTTTTCTTTTTTTTAGTTGTGTTATGTGAAGTGCTGGATCATATTATAAGCAGGGCAAAGTGTCAGTTTGTGTTCTACTCTCTACTATTGAGTCATCCTTAAATCAAAATCCACCTTCTCTCAGTAGTACTTACATACCCACTGAGCTAAAAGGAGGGGCAGCTTTTTTCTTTTTTTCATGGCGAAATGAGTTTAAAAGTTTATGGTTTATGTAACCTGAAACTAGTATATTAAGTGTTCTGATCTGAAGAGCCAGAAAACCCCAGGCTGCTGACACTCACCCTGGGCTGGATATCAGAACATGGCATACAGGCCATTCATGAGCTGATGCCTACTCCAGCAGCTTTCAGAGAAGCTTTTGCCCAAGTTGATTTGGTATCCAAGAGGATAAACGTTTCAAGGAGCTTTGTAAAATTGCCACCATGATCACATCTCTTCTAAATGCTGAGACATATTTAGAAAATATAACTGTTATTTTAAATGTAAATATATCCCTTCCAAAGCATTACATATTTGAATGTCATGATATTTGTCATTTTGGGCCCTGCATATATCTGTTTCAAGGTAAGAACTTACAGGATCTTAGCAGGGTCATTTCTAAGTGCTTTCTGGTAGCGTATGGTGGTTTATCACAGTAGTTTGTTGTCTTACGTCATATACTCCCTCTACTGCTATGTTACCCACCTCCAAATTCAATTACTGTCTTACCCTCACCATCCGCAATTATCCCTTTACACAGGATGTTCCATAAGTTAAGTATAAGCCGTGTAAAGCAGTCACTGTGGCTCGTGAAAGATCCTGTGTGGACAGTCATGTTTATCTGCAGTGTTGATGTGCTGGTCTCTAAATTTGATTTCAGTCCAAAAGAATATCCGCTAAGGATGCCTTAGCCCACCCCTACCTAGATGAAGGGCGACTGCGATATCACACGTGTATGTGTAAATGTTGCTTTTCCACCTCTACTGGAAGAGTTTATACCAGTGACTTTGAGCCCATCACCAATCCCAAGTTTGATGACACTTTTGAGAAGAACCTCAGTTCTGTCCGACAGGTTAAAGGTGAGTTTGCTTTTTTGGCCCTCCGCCAGCTGGGGTGACTGGTAACATTTTCTGTTATGTGGCTGTGTGGAAAGCTGAGCTCTGGATGGAGATCAAAGCTCCTTTATATGTTTGTTTTACAAACTTGCATACAGCTGTTTGTCCGGAGCACATATGCCAAGAAAGCTGTGTGTGTTATAAAAACACTGATTTTATATCCAGGGGAAGGTCCGGCAGAGGAATGAACATTTTGTTCTTGTTTTCAAAGCTGACTGACTTAGTGTGACTCAGTATATTTAATATGTATTCACTCAGTGTGATTTCATGGAATGATACATATTGGACTTTTTTATATAACATGCAAAGTTTTTAAAAGGATAAACATCCACTGAGGGAATCATTCCTTGGATGATGACAAGAAGGGGATTTCTGATAGTCTGCTCATAAAATTTCCTGACACGATCTCCTACTGGGGGGGCGGGTAAAGACATCCAGAATTCTGAGTGGTTCTAAGTGTTGCTCCAGGACATTTTAGAAGAGAGTCGTCCCCAAAGTGACCAGCCTGAAACTATGTACCTAAATACCAACTGAGGTTTTTTAAGTGATTTTCAAAAAGGCAATAATTACCAGCAATTTAGAAGAGTTCATTTATAAGGCCAACCCAGTGGAGTCACTCTCAAATTTATAGACCATTTTACACCTTCCACTCATGGGGTTTCCAACCCCCGTAATGGCACTTTGGGGGGTTTTGCCTACGTTTAGCAGCACCTGTCATTTTGGTTTCAGAAAAGTTCCACTGGATTCTGCCTGATAGATGACATGTGTGTTTAACTAAACCACTAGGAAATGCCGTTCAGATGCTGACTAGAGTTAACCTGAGAATCCACTGCTCCCAGGCCTGCAAATTGGCGTGGGTTGTATGATATTTGTTTTCTCCACAGAAATTATTCATCAGTTCATTTTGGAACAGCAGAAAGGAAACAGAGTGCCTCTCTGCATCAACCCTCAGTCTGCTGCTTTTAAGAGCTTTATTAGGTAACTATATGGATGTAATTCTGACTTTCTTGTTAGAATTAAAAGGATGCCATTGTGAGTTTCTCATTCAGCATATTTCTGGTTTTATTTAGATTAGATAACAGATAAAAGGTCCAACAGAAAGTTTCTGTTGTGAGTTCTGGCTTAGTCAAAAGCATGTTAAAAATGTAAGCATTTGTTCTTACACTAGCTCCAGTTCACTGCGGCTGCCTTGGCAGTTCCCCAGATGCCCATTACGCTGCCTGGTCAAGTCCGTGGGGATCTTCCTTTGCCAGCAGCGCGGCAGCCACTGTCCTGGAGTTGCACATGGGCCTCTCAGTTCCCACTGCCATCCCCACCACCTTAATAATAACCGCAAGCAAGAAAATTCTGTTTTATAGGTGGACTGCTGGTGTATCCTGTTTAAAGAGAAACCAACAGTCTTACTGGTTATAGAGCTATAAGCCTCCTTCAGAACCTAGAAAGCGTCATTCTCTTGATCTCTCTTTGTCCTTACCTTCTCCATCTCTTTTTCCCTAACTCCTTGTATCAATCAAGGTCCAGTCAGGAGAAAGAAACCACACCCAGTAATATGAACAGGGAAAATTTAATAACAAGCATTAACTAGGAAAAGATGGTTAACTACTAAAAGGCATGCAAGAGGATTCTGAAGAGTCTGAAGTAGCAAATGCGGAAAGCAAGTACTCCCTCTGGACTGAGGGAGAGTGAACAAGGGAGAAGTTGAGAACTTAGAGGAAGCCCCTCTACCCAAGGCTAATAAGATTTGGACCTCTTTGGAGAGGAGCCACAGGAACACAGCATGATGGTGAAGAAACTTTACAAAAGGGGTGAGCAGAGCTGATCCATCAAAGAGCCTGCTAGGTGGAGAGAAACTGGCCAGAAAGTTTGGGTAGACCAAAGCTGGGCCTTCCAAGGGAAAAAAAAAAGAGGCCTTGCAATGCCCTTTCAGCGCCCTCTGTTGACAAAGATTATCATTGGGCCTGTGGCGAAGGAAAAAGGTGAACAGGGTCTGGCTCAGGTATCGCAGAGCAGCACGAAGGGAGGCTTTGATCTGAGAGGCCACACGCTTCCTGCCTTCCTGCCTTTCCTTTTTCCCTCTCCTCCTTGCTTGTCTTTCCCTTCCCTTCACTTTCCTTTTAATTGGCCTTGATATAGTGTTGAAGCTGATTGAATTTATTGAACCAAGGTCCAGAATTTTTGTTTGTAATTTTTAAAATCAGGTGACTTTCATTCCTTCCATGTATTTTTCTGTAGAAAGAAGGAATTAAGTTGCCTTTTTACTTCCCTGTGGTTTAAAATTACTTTGTTTTAATATTTTTCCCTAAGAGTCAATTAGGTGTTTTAATACCTTTCAGGTGCAAGTTATTCATTATCCTGGGCCCCCAGGAAGCAAAGTGACACACATCCCCCTCAAGTCTATAATCTTGGCAACATTAGACAGACATGTGAAATAACTGATAAAACAGATCTGTGGATAACAAGTGCTAAATGATTATCAATTAAAACTTGATAAAAGAATGCTTATGAGGCTCATTCAAAATAGGTCCCCACTTAAAATCACCTTATTTTGAGAAGCTACTTTTAAATGGATAATTCTGTATCCTTTAAGGTTATCTTCCCGACTGATTTATAAGCATTATTATTTATAATAGCTACCATTTATATTATGAAGTAGGCACTGTGAAAAACATACATTATCTCATTTATTCATCACAATATCCTATGAGGTGGATAGCATCCCTTTCCAGGAGAGGAAAGATGAAGGAATTTGCTCGGTGTCATACAACTAGTAAATGATGTGTTGCTTTCAAGCCCACTCATTAGCTACTGTACCATATCACCTCACTACAGATACAGATCCTTACATGAACAATTTGGAACAAATGCACCTTTAGAGAAGTGAAAAGAAACAAATAAAAATCCAGGAATGGACTTTACAATTTTTTTTTTTAAAGGAAGGGGGAAAACAGGCAGTAATGAATTGCCCTGTTGCCTTTTGTGGTGCTACAACCGGTTCACCGTGTCTCTCTTCTCTTCCAGTTCCACTGTTGCTCAGCCGTCTGAGATGCCCCCATCTCCTCTGGTGTGGGAGTGACGGTGGAAGATAATGTACTACTGAAGATGTAATGTAGCTTTCCACTGGAGTCTGGGATTTGCAATTCTGGAGGTTAATCATGCTTGTACTGTAATTTTACTAATGAAGTTTTAAATTAACAACCACTACTTGTATGATATGAATAATATTTAGAAATGTTACTAGACTTTTAATCTTGTAAAGTGGTTGTGCTTTTAGAAGAAAAATATTTTACCCAGAGTTGCACATGTTTTATGAATTTAGTGCAGCTGTTATGGCTCACCTCAGAACAAAAGAGAATTGAACCAAATTTGGGAGTTTGGGGTTTTGTGTTTTTTGTTTTGTTTTGTTTTTCTTTTTTAAAATGAAGTGAGATTGTTCACACACACACACACACACACACACACACACACACACACACAAAGGACAGTCATACATTTTGATATTTGAGCCATTCCTGAAAATTTGGGGTTCTCTAAAACGAAAGAATCTGGAAACCTTGCCTGCGACCAATCATGGAGCCACGTGAGCTGATCGTGGCTGCACCTCGGGAGGGGGGAGGGGGGAGGGGCATGCCACCTAATGATCAAGCCCTATAATTAGCTTCTCATTAGAGCCGTGACGGTGATGTGTGCTGTCTAAAATCCAATGTTGTTGGTAGAGAGAATGAATTTGTGACTAGGAGAGACTAAACTTTTGTTTTCCTTACCCAGTATAAATATATATATATATATTTAATCTATTTTTATTAGAAGTTTTTCTGCTCTTTCTTACATAAAAGAACCCCCAAGCATGCATCTTTCATGTGTGTAAATAATTCATTTCTGGGCTAATTTCAAAAGAATCCCAACATTGCTGTATAGAGAGAGAACTAGCTTGCACATTTTAGGTCTGTGAAATTTTGTGAGACTTTTCCTGCACTGGACAGTAAAAAAAAATAAATAAAAGACAAAAACAAATTAAAAAAAAATTTAAGCCACAAAAAAAAAGGCACATAGGGAATTATGTCAAATGTGTTTGTGTCCTTAGGCAAAGCTGTGGGAGTCTTGAAATGTCACAGTAGTAAATAACTTATTACTTTTTGACAAATTCTTTTTTCTGTTGGAACACTGAATTCTTCTGTGCATATGTATATATGAATACAAATTGAAGGCCTCTACCTCCTGGAGTTATACAACTTGGCTTGTTTACCTCCACATGCTGATGATGACTATTTTTTTTTTTTTTAAGTTCAATGTGGAGACTTGAAACTTGAATGTCCCTTCCAACTTTTATATTAAAAATAAAAAGACAAGAAAATTGAAGATCGTTTTTCACCTGTACAAGGAATACTAATGGATCGTCTTAAAATTGGTCTAGGAAAAACCTTGGTGTGTGTTATGGACAATTAACTGTTAAAGTTATTGTAAGTTATCTGTATTTAGCAGAGTATTTTCATCTTGAGTGATCTGAGCTGAATTTGAAGACTATTAATAAGTTATGTTTGGAAGTTTTAACTTCAATGAAGTAATTATTTGCTGTGAAAGAAACAAACATTGAATTACTAAACAAAGATGGTGCAATATCTTTGTTTTTTTTTTATGAGGCTCCTGAGAATCAACCCAACTGAAGCATTTCAATTCACTTGAATGAGAAACGTGTTTAGTATCAAAAGAGCCCAAGAAGACACTGGTGTGAAAGGTACAATCTCAGAGGTTGGTCAATTACCGTGGCACACTTACTGGTCACTTTGTACAATGTAGATTTGAAGTACAGTGGTGAAAACATTAAATGTGACATTTGAAAAAGAGGTGTCATCTGTTTTATTTCAACTCCTTTCCTTTATTTTCTCTTCAGTACAGCTTGTATCCTGAATTTGCAAAGTTTTGAGACATTACCTATTTATATTTCCATTTCAATCTTTGAGGTAATTAGTTGTGGGGTTTTTTTTTAATCTTCTCAGACTTTAGATTGCCAAAAACATATTGGAAACTTAGTTAACTGATGTCAAAGATACTGTGGTTTAAATATATGCAACTTGATTTAGTCTTTCCAGACTTTATAGAGTCTAATCCAGTGGTTTTCAAACTTTTTTTAAGCAAAGAATCCTATTTTCATGTGAAATCAATATAATGGAGTCCATTATATTAAACAAAAGTGAGCTGCTCTGGATGCAGCAGACTGCTAAGGGGGCTTGACCCCTCCCTCCTCTTCCTTTCTGCCTCCTGCCCCTGGCATCCCAAAGGTACCTCCAGCTGAAGAAGCCCCAGCTGGGTGGTGTGACTAAGACCTGATACCAAACTGCCTAACTTCAGAATACTTTCCCTGAGACTAGATAAAACAGCATTACTCTTGGGGTTGTAGGTGGTGTGTGTACTTCTCCCTATCTTTTCCTGATTTAGCAAAATGAATGGATTTTTTTTTTTTCTGACATGGGAGGAGTTGACTGTTATAACGCATATAAATCAATACGAATACAAGTATTAGTTTATTTTATCCAACAAACTTTTGAAAACCTACAAAGTGCAATAATCACTTATATGGAAGCCTTGTTAATATCAATAATGCTTAAGTAAGAAAACGTTTTCATCACGAGAGCATTAAGAAATAACTGCACGTATAACACTTTGAAACTAAACTTCTTCACAGATAAGTATTAGAGAAAACTTGCTGACCTGTTCCCACTAGAACCTGCTCACCTAACCAGGGGATTATTTCTTAATTTAAAATTATTGATAATCGCAAAAATGTGGAGTTTTCTACAGCCAGTAATCAGTATGAACAGGTAAGTCAGGGCTGTAAGCAGCTACAGTTTGTTTGCCATTTAAGTGTAAGAATCCAGAAGATGGAGATAATCTCTTGAGGTGGCTCATAAGATTTGGAGTTTTTATTTCATTTTTTCTCTATGGTTAAGTCATTTTAAATATTACTCTTATATTAAAATTAAAATACATTAAAGAAGACAGTGCATCACTTGCATGGATTTTTAAATTAAGACAGCTTTGGGGGGTGCTGTTTTCTACTGTGTTCTAGTAACGTCTAGGCAGCATGGTAGTAAATAGACACGTTTAGAGTCTTCCCTGCAGTGACTCTCCACCCCTCCTTCCTTAAGTGGTCTTTCTTTGGCTTCTGAAACACACCTGTTTTTCTCTTTTAGGGGCTACAACTCTCCCTTACAGGCTCCTTCCTCTGCTTAAACCTCCCATGTTTGTGTTCTCTGGGCTAGGGATCAATCCTGGGTTTTCATCCAACTCTAAAGCCAAGCAAGGGTTCTTGACTTGGCTACTTGGTAGAATCACCTGGAGAACTTTCAGAAATTTCAAGGCCACACCCCAGAATCTCTGGAGGCAAGGTCAGGCATCAGTTTTGTGCTGTGGTTTTGTTTGTTTGTTAAGTCCTCCAGCTGATTCCAATGTGCAGCCGAGATCCACTGCTGGACACTCTCCTTGTGACCTCATCTACCCTCATGGCCTCGTTGACTGTAAGAGAATGACCCCAAATCTCTTACCTATATACCCAGATTTTTCTGCTAGGTGTCTGTTAGAAATTTCTACTTGGGTATCTTACAGGCACCTCAGCCATGTCAAAAATGAAATTAATAATGGTTTTCCCCCGACAATTTTATTATTATTAAATCATTCTCACTTCCCCACTAGCTCTTTTTTCCCCCTTCCTAGACGAGCAAAATAGTTGAGGTTTAACTATTTCATGAGGAATTGTGGAAGGGAAAGGACTGGGGACAAGGGGAGTAGAGTTGTACACTGAGCCGGGCTCCTCGTATTAGGTTAGGACCAGTGCCAGGGTGGTGCTCCTGGCAGCACAGCACCAGGCTTTTCTTTTTTGGCAGGTGAGATGGAAGAGAATGACTCCAGTTATAGTGCTCTATCTGCTGCGTACGCCTCACCCCTCAACTCTGGGCTTCATCATCCACCCGCTTACATAAGCCCGAAATCAGGGTCCTCCTCACTCCCATCTCAGCTCCAGAATTCATGCACTTTTTCATTCCATTCTTTAATGTACTTTTATCTCAGTGTTTTAAATGACACAGCATGAAGGAAAAAACAAAGTAAAAATTTTCCAGTGAATAAGTTAAATGCTATTCAATCTTGTTTTCCATTTTGGAAATCAGGGCTGAATGGAAGAGACTGATACTACTCACTGATTTAACATCCAGTTTTTCCTCTCTCAGGTTTAAAATATTTTAAGAATCAAACACAAGTGATAACATTTCCCCCTGTTCTTGTGACTTTACCAATGAGTGAACAATGCCCAGATACTTGGAAAGCAGTAAATTACAACGTTTTCAGGTTGCTGTTGGTAGAATTTTTAACAAGCGGACCTTCTTGCTAAGAGGTCAGTGTTTATGCAAGGTAGCCGACTTCAGAGGTCTCTGAAACAGCAGTCGGTCTCCTGTCTCAGGGAAATGCTCAAAAGATCTCTAAGTAGTAAAGAAAGCTGGGTTTATTTTTACTTATGTTTTGATAATAATACTAATTTTCACAGCTCATCATCCTTACAGCCAACTATTTTTATCCATTTCTTAATTACAGCAGTTATACCATGTTTTTTTTAATGGACAGCTTTAGAGTTTTTGAGAACGCCTATCCTTGAGAAGAAAAATCTTGTAAACACAATACTGTGAGTTCCTTTTAAAAACTATATTGTGGGGCTTCCCTGGTGGCGCAGTGGTCAAGAATCTGCCTGCCAATGCAGGAGACGTGGGTTCGAGCCCTGGTCTGGGAAGATCCCACGTGCCACAGAGCAACTAAGCCCATGCACCACAACAACTACTGAGCCTGCGCTCTAGAGCCCGCGAGCCACAACTACTGAGCCCATGTGCCACAACTACTGAAGCCCGGGCGCCTAGAGCCCGTGCTCCGCAACAAGAAAAGCCCCCGCAGTGAGAAGCCCGCGCACCGCCTGAAGAGTAGCCCCTGCTCACCGCAACTGGAGAAAGCCCCTGTGCAGCAACAAAGGCCCAACACAGCCAAAATAAAAATAGACAACAAAAAAAACTAAATTGTGTATGTATTAGTAATACATTCACATGGTACAACCTACAAAAGGATAGTGAAAAGGAAGTCGTTCTCCCTAGAGGTGCAAACCACTGTTTCCAGTTTCTGGGGATCATTCCAGAGATACTCTGCACAATCAAGCTTATATAATTTTATAGGAATGACAGCACACTAGGAACACTCCTGTGTCTTGCCCTCTTCTCTCCATTTGACCAATGTGGAAGGTTGTTCCATGTGAACACAGAGCTAAAGCTTTTAATTTCAGCCACTTCCTTATTACGAAGGCAAACGATGAACGACTTGAATCTATTACCTCTTATCTATGTTTTTATACTTCGGCATGATATTTTTTTCCACGAAGAAAAGTAATTCAAGGTGGAGCCAACTAACCAGTCTTCCCCCAGGTAAGCCATTGCTCATATCTATAGTAATACATATTTTCTAAATCATTTTTCAGTTCACTACAATTTTTTTTAAAGACAAGTTATTCAAACCACATTGTTAAAAAACTAACCATTTTTTCCATCCCACTAGACACACTGAAAAAATTCAAGAGGCATTTAGCTATACAAGCTTCCTAACTTTTCCCAGATTCAGATGTGGCCCTGTCTAGTCATTTGTGTGCCCTTTTTCATTCTATACTGTTTACCAAAACTCATCGTTCAATTATTTTACCAACAAGGGCCTTAAAAGTTAACGTCTTCATATACATCATCATACAGATTGCAAGTAAAGACCAATAGAATGACCAAATCATTAATGTCCATGCTTTTTCATCTATCAAGAAACAGGTTAAGCTGAGTTTTGCAACCAGTTGTGTACATGTATCTTTTTGAGTACAGCAAAAATATTTGAACTCTTACTTCCAGCAACAGGAATGATTAGATATTCTAAAAAACAAACTCTGTATGGAAAACAGTATGAAGGTTCCTTAAAAAACTAAAAATAGTTACCATATGATCCAGCAATCCCACTCCTGGGCATATATCCAGAAAAGACGAAAGATCTAATTCAAAACAATACATGCACCCCAACGTTCACAGCGGCACTATTTACAATAGCCAAGACATGGAAGCCACCTAAGTGTCCATCAACAGATGAATGGATAAAGATGTGGTATATGTATATAACAGAATATTACTCAGCCATAAAAAAGAATGAAATTCCATTTGCAGCAACATGGATAGACCTGCAGATTATCATACAGTGAAGTAAGTCAGAGAGACAAATTCATGATATCACTTATATGTGGAATCTAAAAAAAGTACAAATGAACTTATTTACAAAACAACAGGTTCACAAACAGAAAACAAACGGTAAGGGAAATGGTGGGGGAGGGATAAATTGGGAGTATGGGATTAACAGGTGCACACTACCATATATAAAATAAACAAGTCTTTACTGTGTAGCACAAGGAACTATATTCAATATCTTCTAATAAATTAATGGAAGGAAAAATTTAAAGAATATATATATACACATACATATATACACACATACATATATGTGTGTGTGTGTGTATGTTTGTCTGTTACTGCCTCAGCTCCTGCTGGGAAAAAAAGTCCTCCACAAGAATTTTAAAACCACAAGTGTGCCCTAACATGTCATTAGACTTCAGACTTATGCTACCATCAAGGCTTAAGAAACTCAAACCAAGGTATTAACTTAAAGTGGCCCTCAGTTGGTAGTGCCCTGGGGTGTCTGGCAAAAGCAAACACAGATGCTCTTTTGAGAGGAATGCATCCTTAACTGGGGCCCCAGAGGATTCTGGTAGATAAAGCCCACCCAAATATGAACTCACAGTCCAAATTACAAAGCACAGGGAAATAAGCCACTATACTAAGAGACAATTACAAAGTAATTACCAAGTACTTCAGATATTGGAAGTATTGGATACAGAATACGAAATGATTATGCTTAAGAATATTTAGAAAAATGAAGGTATCCAAAAGCCAAGCAAGGACTAAAAGTCTTTGAAATATGACCAGGCATATTTGAAAAGTAATCAACTCACACAAATAAAATTTTAAAAAGTCACTGAAAGTAAAAATAAGCAGAACATTGAACACAGCCAAAGAAAAACTAAAACTTGTAAAAACTTACCCAATATACACTGCCTCATATCCAGCAGAAATAACACAAATGCACAGAAAATAATAAAATGTTGAGACTTGGGGGATAGAGTGAAAAAAATTGAATCTATATAAAATTGGAGTTCCAAAGATAAAAGGATACAAGAGGGGCAATATTAAATAATAGCTGAGCTTTTCTTAGATTTGATCATAGTTAGGAATAGGAATCGTTGAATTTAGGAAGCACAACAAATCATAAGCAGGATAGACAACTTAGTGAAACTGCAGAATGACAAAGAGGAGGTCCTAAATGTAACAGAAAAAATTGCCTAAAAAGAATAACAGTGAAACTTGCCTTCTCAACAGCAAAAACTGAAGCTAGAAGATAACCAAATAATATAGCCAAAGTTCTGATAGAAAATTCACCTAGAATTATAAACTAACATTTAGTGTAAAAACATAAAGATCTTTTGAGAAAACCAATTGTTTACTATCAACAGATCCTCGCCAAAGGCAATCCTAAAGGCTATACTTGAAGAAGGCAGGATAATTACAAGCAGATTTCCAATACAAGAATGAACAAAGAAATTGGTGAACATGTGGGGGAAACTAAGCAAACAAAGACTGCATAAAGCAAAAATAATGTCTAGTTGGGAGGGGGATAAAATTAATTACACAAGCATTCTTCAAACTAGGATACACATACCCCTGGGGATAAGTGAAGACTCTCCAGGAGGTGCGTAGGCACATGTGTTTGTTTTTTTTAACATCTTAATTGGAGTATAATTGCTTTACAATGTTGTGTTAGTTTCTACTGTATAACAAAGTGAATCAGCTATATGCATACGTATATCCCCTTTTCCCCTCCCTCTTGCGTCTCCCTCCCACCCTCCTTATCCTACCCCTCTAGGTGGTCCAAAAGCACCGATCTGATCTCCCTGTGCTATGCAGCTGCTTCCCACTAGCTATCTATTTTACGTTTGGTAGTGTATATATGTCAATGTTACTCTCTCACTTCGTCCCAGCTTACCTTTCCCGCTCCCCGTGTCCTCAAGTCCATTCTCTACATCTGCGTCTTTATTCCTGTCCTGCCCCTAGGTTCATCAGAACGTGTTTTTTTTTTTAGATTCCATATATATGTGCTGGCATCCAGTATTTGTTTTTCTCTTTCTGACTTACGTCACTCTGTATGACAGACTCTAGGTCCATCCACCTCACTACAAATAACTCAATTTCGTTTCTTTTTATGGCTGAGTAATATTCCATTGTATATATGTGCCACATCTTCTTTATCCATTCATCTGTCAATGGACGCTTAGGTGGCTTCCATGTCCTGGCTTGGAAAAGAAAAAAAGGAATCCAAATCGGAAAAGAAGTAAAGATGTCACTGTTCGCAGATGACATGATACTATACATAGAGAATCCTAAAGGTGCTACCAGAAAACTACTAGAGCTAATCAATGAATTTGGTAAAGTAGCAGGATACAAAATTAATGCACAAAAATCTCTTGCATTCCTATACACTAATGATGAAAAATCTTAAAGAGAAATTAAGGAAACACTCCCATTTACCACTGCAACAAAAAGAATCAAATACCTAGGAATGAACCTACCTAGGAAGACAAGAGACCTGTATGCAGAAAACTATAAGAAACTGATGAAAGAAATTAAAGATGATACCAACAGATGGAGAGATATACCATGTTCTTGGATTGGAAGACTCAATATTGTGAAAATGAATATACGACCCAAAGCAATCTACAGATTCAATGCAATCCCTATCAAATTACCAATGGCATTTTTTACAGAACTAGAACAAAAAATCTTAAAATTTGTATGGAAATACAAAAGACCCCGAATAGCCAAAGCAGTCTTGAGGGGGAAAAAAGGAGCTGGAGGATTCAGACTCCCTGACTTCAGACTATACTACAAAGTTACAGTAATCAAGACAATATGGTACTGGCACAAAAACATAAATATAGATCAATGGAAGAGGATAGAAATCCCAGAGATAAACCCACACACCTATGGTCAACTAATCTATGACAAAGGAGACAAGGATATACAATGGAGAAAAGACAGTCTCTTCAATAAGTGGTGCTGGGAAAACTGGACAGCTACATGTAAAAGAATGAAATTAGAACACTCCCTAACACCATCCACAAAAATAAACTCAAAATGGATTAGAGACCTAAATGTAAGACTGGACACTATAAAACTCTTAGAGGAAAACATAGGAAGAACACTCTTTGACATAAATCACAGCAAGATATTTTTTGATCCACCTCCTAGAGTAATGGAAATAAAAATAAACAAGTGGGACCTAATGAAACTTCAAAGCTTTTGCACAGCAAAGGAAACCATAAACAAGATGAAAAGACAACCCTCAAAATGGGAGAAAATATTTGCAAACGAATCAACAGACAAAGGATTAATCTCCAAAATAAATAAACAGCTCATGCAGCTCAATATTAAAAAAAACAAACAATCCAATCCAAAAATGGGCAGAAGACTTAAACAGACATTTCTCCAAAGAGGACATACAGATGGCGAAGAAGCACATGAAAAGCTGCTCAACATCACTAATTATTAGAGAAATGCAAATCAAAACTACAATGAGGTATCACCTCACACCAGTTAGAATGGGCATCATCAGAAAATCTACAAACAACAAATGCTGGAGAGGGTGTGGAGAAAAGGGAACCCTCTTGCACTGTTGGTGGGAATGTAAATTGATACAGCCACTATGGAGAAGAGTATGGAGGTTCCTTAAAAAACTAAAAATAGAATTACCATATGATCCAGCAATCCCACTACTGGGCATATACCCAGAGAAAACCATTATTCAAAAAGACACCTGCACCCCAGTGTTCATTGCAGCATTATTTACAATAGCCAGGTCATGGAAGCAACCTAAATGCCCATCGACAGACGAATGGATAAAGAAGCTGTGGTACATATATACAATGGAATATTACTCAGCCAGAAAAAGGAAATTGTAGACATATATATACTATATATGTAGACATATATACACTATATATATATATATATACACACACTATATATGTAGACATATATACACTACTCATTTGTAGAGACGTGGATGGATCTAGAGACTGTCATACAAAGTGAGGTCAGAAAGAGAAAAACAAATATCGCATATTAACGCATGTACGTGGAACCTAGAAAAATGGTACAGATGAACCAGTTTGCAGGGCAGAAATTGAAACACAGATGTAGAGAACAAACGAATGGACACCAAGGGAGAAAAGTGGGTGGGGTGGGGGGGAATGGGATGAATTGGGAGATTGGGATTGACATGTATACACTGATGTGTATAAAATGGATGACTAATAAGAACCTGCTGTATAAAAAATAAAATTCAAAAAAGAAAGAAAAAAAAGCCTTGGCTATGGGGGCGGAGTTTAGGTGGGGGTGGGAGTTAGGCAGGGGTGGGGTTTAGGGTGGGGCAGGACCTAGGTGGGTGGGGCGGTGACATTTGAGCATGGGGCGGGGCTTCTGCTTAGGACCTGTGCAGAAGGGAAGAGGCAGCACGTGGAAAGGAGGGCCTCTGGAGTGTGGGGTTCTGGAGTTTGGAGGTAGGGCCCTGAGTGAAGGTTTGTGGGTGGAGTTTAGGCCCAGCATGTTGGAGGGAGTCTCCGAGTGTAGAGGTGGGGCCCTGGGTGGGGGTGTAGGGGCGGGGCTTGGGCTGTGCGTGGCAGGAGGGAGGCTCCAAGGGCAGAGGATTAGGCCCGGGAGCCCAACAGGCTCCCCGGTGCCTAAGTGGACAAGGAAAGCGCTGGCCATGTTCCCTTCCATTCCTTCTACCCCTCCCCCACCGTCTCCCCCAGGGTCTCCCCCGTCGCCGCTGGACCCCTAACCATGGGTGGGTCCCGCTGGGTGTAGGAACTCCTCCTCTCCCCCAGCCACCCCTCAGGGGTGCCAGTCCCGGAGTTCCGGCCTTTACTTTTGCTCCCTCTTCCCTCCCTCCCTCTCCCTCAGGACACGCATGGCTGGAGGGGGCCTTGGTGGGCAAAGGATCAGGCCCGGGGTCTCAGCAGGTTCCTGGGGGCCTAAGTGGGCAGGGGAAACCTGGCCACACTACCTTTTGATCCTCTGCCCTCCCAGTGGTTCCCCAATTTCCCTCTTGGGCATGGGCACCAGTCCCGTCCTGCCTCCATTTCTCCTCCCCCTTCACTCCCACCATGCCCCACGTCCTACCCAGTCACTGGTACCCCACCAGAGCCTGGTGGGTGCCCTAGTTGCGCAGAGACGCGAATTCCGTGTCCTCCTAGTACGCCATCTTGACTCCGCTCCCAGCACATATGTTTTTTAACAACTTCAACTTGTTTTCCGCCATCACCATTCTCCTTCAGGGTGTCCTTTTCCACCTACCCCTTCATGATCACCATTCTCCCACGTTACAAAAGATAGACATACTTCTCATACATCTTAAATATTACTGCGGCACGATGTCCCTGTGTGTAAAAACTTCCTGGGTTGCCAAGTAAACAGTTTTGTGTGTTTTGGGTTTTTTTTAATAAGGACCTCACCTCTTTCATCTCATTACTGTCAAATAATACATCAATCTTGAAAGAGAACACCTTGAAAGTAAAGCAAAGAGAGCATTAGGAAGAAATACTGAAACTGGTAGTACTTTATTTCATTCAGGCAACAAATTCATGGCACAGTTCTGTCTTGAAATTCAGAAGTGAGAGGTTTTTTATGGAAACGTATAAAATGAAGCCAGACTTCTAACAGAAGGTAAATCTGTTTTGACCACTTGGTTTGCCAATGAGGACTTTACGATCAGTTTATATGATAGTCATTTTTCCACAATTAGAATTAGCTGGAATCTGTAGCTACGAAGTGCTGATAAAAATATATTTAAAGCAAAAGATATTTTTAAAAAATCATACAAGATATTGTATGATAAAATATCCTGACAAGAATGTGAGAAATTGGAACTCTTGTGCATTGCTGATAGGAATGTTAAATGGCGCAGCTGCTATGAAAAAGTGTGGCAGTTCCTCAAAAAAATTAGAATTTCCCTTTGATCCAGCAATTCCATTTCTGGATATAAACACACACACACACACATATATATATATATATATATATATATATATATATATATATATATATATATATATACACACACATCATATATATATATCGTATATATATTGTATATATATATGTATGTATATATACACAAGAACTGTATATACAATTCTTTGAAAAGAATTCAAAGCAGGGCTTGGTCTGTTTCAGCTCCGCAACGCTGGGTAGGGACGGAGGTGATGGGAAAGAAGAGGTGCGAGAGGAGGGGCTGACCCTGTGGCATAGAGGCGGGCCTGAGGTTCGGCGATGTCTCTCGGGGTGCCCAGCGCCAGGCCCGGGAGAGGGACCGCCGTGTCCGCGTCCTGCCTCCTCTCCCGCCGCTACCGGCCCCGCCCCGCCCACAGAGTCCGATGGCTGCGGCGGCGCTGAGGGACCCGCCTGAGGGCAGTGTGACTTTTGAAGATGTGGCCGTGAACTTTTCCTTGGAGGAATGGGGTCTCCTTGACGAGGCTCAGAGATGCCTGTACCATGATGTGATGCTGGAGAACTTGGCACTTACAACCTCCCCGGGTTGTTGGCATGGAGAAGAGGATGAGGAGGCACTTTCTGAGCAGAGTATCTCTGATCAAGGAAGCTCACAGATCAGAATTGTTAAGGCAGGTCTGTCTCCCCAGAAGGCCAATCTCTATGAGATGTGTGGCCCGATCTTGAGTGACATTTTTCACTTGGCTGAGTACGAGGTAGCACGCTGTGGGCAGAAACTACACGTGTGGGGCATGTGAGAAACCATTCTATTTCAGAGCAAACCTCCATCACAAAAAGCAGCACACTGGAGAGAAACAATTGAGAAGTGATGTGAGGAGAACATTGTTTATGAACAGCTGAAAATTCTATGTATCAAGGAAGCCCTTTACCTTTGGGGATGTTGGGAAGGACTTCCTGGGCAACTCAGGATTTCTTCACCAACAGGCCACATGCACCTGGGAGAAGTCAAATAGTGGAACTGAGCATGCGACTCCCTTTCCAAGGGGAAAAAATCATTATAAATGGGGATACTGCCCAGAAACTTTCAGTGGCAAACACACTTGTTCAGCACCAGAGAGTCCTCACTAGAGGAAGATGTTACACATGCAGCTAATGTGGGAAATCATTTAGCAAAAGCTCCCATCTCATTAGACATGAGAGAGTTCACACTGGAGAAAGGCCTTATGAGTGCAGTGAATGTGGGAAATCCTTTAGCCAAAGCTCTAACCTCATCACACATCAGAGAGTTCACAGTGAGAAAAGGCCTTACAATTCGGGGAATATGCTGAATTCTTTACCTACAGCTCCAGTCTCTTAAAACACTAGACTGTTTACACTGGATCAAGGCCTTGTTAATGCAATGAATACGATAAGGCCATTAGCCCAAGGTTTTGACTCTGGAACCACAGATTTCAGAAGGGAAAAAACATCTTACATGTGCAGGGATGTACAGTTTCCTTTTTCAGTATGTCAACACTTGAGATCCCTCATCATGGTACCATCTAAATTGAACCTCATACATCCAGACATCTGCAAACATCCAGGTATGTGGGAGCTGCACTGTACTTTTTAACCTGCCCAGGTCCCTTGCCAGATTTCTGTCATTGACTGTTTCTGTGGCCAAAGCCATTTCACCTCTCCCACCTGGCAGGTACTCACAGTGTACAGCATTCACCCACCCCAGGATGTGCAGGGAAAGAAACATTGGTCTTTCCCATTCACAGGAGGGATTGTGAGAAACCTGAGCACTCACTCCTTTCTCATTTCTTTGATGAGTTAAGTCACTGACCTGACCCATTTTTGGCCCAAAGGACTCTGCTTGTGACTTGCAAAAATGGACGACCTTATTCAGGGATATTGTTGGCCTCACATAACTCCTATGATAGAATTTTCTAGCCATCAAGTCACCAATCCAGGAGTAGATTCCCTCTCATTGCTCTGGTTTGTGCAATTATAAAGGTCTCACTGTTTAAGCCACATTTAATCTTGAGGTTCCATTCACTGTAGGGGATGATTTGAAAACACGGGTTCTGCTAACATAAAGGACTGATCAGCTTTTGTTGGGAATCCCACGCTTTGTGTGCCTTAAGGGCACAATATGATAGCAGTTATACCTCTCTCCATTTTGGCCTTGTTTGCATTATTGCCCAAGGTTTCCAAGGAAAGAGTACAGAGCTTTCTGGTTCTAATTTGTGGCCTGAGTGCCATATTTTCTTGGTTCAGAGGTCAGCCTGGGGAAGGAGCAATTGTGACAATCTTCCTTGCTTCTGAGAGTAACATGAAATTGTTGTCTTGTTCACAGGGGATATTGCCTTGAGCTCAGCATTAGTGAGGAAAATATTCTCCCAGGTCCTGCAGTAGAGCCATGTGCCCTTATGTGCAGAATTCTGCAGTGTAGCATCACTGGTTGTAAGATTATAGGGGGAATGATAATTGTTACAGAAAACATTGGATTAATAGTGGGAGGAGGACACTATTACAAGCTGGTTGGAATGTGCCTCATTTAAAGGGGCATCCACAATGACAGTGTTCCAGTCACTGTGGCTGAATTGAGAAGGGCATTACAAGAGAACATAATCTGAAGGTTTTGTGGATTTCTGTAGCCTCTGTGGGCTATCCTCCTCAAGGCCATTTCTGTGCCAGACAGAAAAATGAGAATAGAGAGAAGGGATATCTTTTCATCGAGTAATGGACTTTGTGACCCAGACAGTATTCCTGTTGAATCAGGTGGGAACAGTCTTCATTGCTTCCTTATATTTTTGACCACTGAGGCAAGGTGACCCTCCCAGGGTGTGAGGCAGAAAGTGGTGAAGTCAATATAGGGGATTTTACAAAAAGAGTAAGAAATCCAGATTTTTATTTTGGATAATATTTTTAAGCTTTAATAAGGTATGAATACATGCAATAAAATGCACATGGTTAAAATATAAAAAAAAAAAAAAAAAAAAGAATTCAAAGCAGGGATTCCAACAGATATTTGTGCACCACTGTTCAAAGCAGCATTATTCACGATAGCCAAAAGGTGGAAACAACCCAAATGTCCATCAATGGATGAATGGATAAACAAAATATGGTATATACATACAATGGAATATTATTCCAGCTTAAAAAAGAAAGAAATGGGGCTTCCCTGGAGGCACAGTGATTAAGAATCCACCTGCCAATGCAGGGGACAGGGGTTCAAGCCCTGGTCCGGGAAGATCCCACATGCCGCGGAGCAACTAAGCCCGTGTGCCACAACTACTGAGCTTGTGCTCTAGAGCCCACAAGCCACAACTACTGAAGCCTGCATGCCACAACTACTGAAGCCCGCGCACCTAGAGCCCGTGCTCTACAAGAGAAGCCACTGCAATGGGAAGCCCACAGACTGCAACAAAGAGTAGCCCCCACTCGCCACAACTAGAGAAAGCCCGCGTGCAGCAACAAAGACCCAACGCAGCCAAAAAATAAAAAAAGAAAGAAAGAAATGAGAGATTTTGGCAAGATGGCGAAATAGAAAGATGTAGAGCACACCTCCCACAAATACATAAAAAAATACATCTACGTATGGAACAATTCTCACAGAATACCTACTGAATGCTGGCAGAAGATCTCATACAACCAAAGTTGCAAGAAAGGTCAGGTAACCAGGAAATGTGAAAGAAAAAGGACTCCGGATGGGACATCCACCCCTGGGAGGGTGCTGTGAAAGAGGAAAGGTTCCCTGAGCCTGGGAACCCCCTTTACCAGCTGGGAAATCAGCTGGGACAGATAGGGAGCTTCAGAGGCTCAGAGAGAAGTACAGCAGCCAGACTGTGGCACACAGAACAGAGAGAGAC
This sequence comes from Leucopleurus acutus, assembly GCF_964270905.1. Classification (NCBI taxonomy): domain Eukaryota; kingdom Metazoa; phylum Chordata; class Mammalia; order Artiodactyla; family Delphinidae; genus Leucopleurus; species Leucopleurus acutus. The sequence continues at coordinate 44,750,825 of NC_139161.1, forward strand.
CAGCACAGGCAGTCCTGGCCACCGTGCTGCACTCCCCAGCCAAGCGGATTACTGGTGCTCCTATGGCTGGAGTGGGTCTGGTGTTAGCAGCTGCAGGTCTTTATAGGCACGCGGAGGCAGGGCCAGGGTCAAGGCTCATTCTGTAGCTCCACGGCAGGTCCAGGTGCGCAACTATGGCAGTCCCTGTGCCTGACTTTGACAGACCTCGGATCTGTGCTGGTGGCCTTGTGAGCACAGTGCCTGAGGGACACCCAGGCCAAATGCCAGCATTCTCATCGTTGAAGCGGGGCCAACGGCAGTGGCAACGACAGTGTGCTTTGTGAGTGGGCACGGTGGGTGATAGGCGATACCAGAGTGCACTTCCTGGTGGACAGCTCCTGCAGAGGAATACGCAGTGGCTCCTCTCCCAGCGGAAGTGCTCCAGTCCCACCTACCTCACACTGCAGCTCAGAAATAGATCTGGGGGCCTCTACTCAAACAACTGGGGAACAGACTCTGCCCTCGACAGGGCTTTACAATCACAGAGCAAAGAGGAGGCGCTGCTCAGCGTCCAATGCAGGCTCTGGTCACCACAATACTAATCACAGCCCCTATCAAGGGGATATCAGCCAGCACACAACGAGAAAAGACGTGGCAGGCATCCATACTAAAAGCAGCCCTTGCACCAAAAATATTAGGCTCATGGAGGCTACACAGGGGTGCTCCCACATGAAAACACCCCTTCAAGACAACAGTAGACACTGTTTCTCCCAGCTTCATAGTCAGAGAAATTATAAGTAAAATGAAGAAGCACAGGAACCACTCCCAATTAAAAGAACAAGAGAATTCCACTGAAAGAACAATGAAACAGACCTCCCCAGTCTGCTAGAGCCCTCAAAAAGGAGATAATAAAAACACTGAAGGAATTAAGAAAAGCTATCCACAGAAGTGCTGATCACTGTAAAAAGGAACTAGAAACTATAAAGAGTAGCCGATTTAAATTAGAAAAATCATTTGCCAAGACAAAAGCTGAGCTGAAGGCAATAAATAGCAAACTAAATAATGCAGAAGGGTGAAGAAGTGATCTGGAAGATAGAATCATGGAAATCACCCAACAAGAACAACAGACAGGGAACTTGCCTGGTGGTGCAGTGGATGGGACGCCATGCACCCAATGCGGGGGGGGCCCGGGTTCAATGGGCAACTGGATCCCACGTGTATGCCGCAACTGGGAGTTCGCACGCCACAACTAAGGAGTCCACCTGCCGCAACTAAGGAGCCTGCCCACTGCAACTAAGACTCAGCACAACCTAAATAAATAAATACTTTTTTTAAAAAAACAGCAGACAGAAAGACACATAAAAAAAAAATGAAAGCAGGGCTTTCCTGGTGGCACAGTGGTTAAGAATCCTCCTGCCAATGCAGGGGACGTGGGTTCGTGCCCTGGTCCAGGAGGATCCCGTGTGCCGCGGAGTGGCTGGGCCCGTGGGCCATGGCCACTGGGCCTGCGCGTCCGGAGGCTGTGCTCTACAGCGGGGGGAGGGGCGCGGCAGTGAGAGGCCCGCGTACCACAAAAAAAAAAAAAAGAGTAGCCCCTCCTCACCGCAACTAGAGAAGGCCTGTGCACAGTAATGAAGACCCAACACAGCCAAAAATAAATAAATTAAATTAATTAGAAAAAAAATTGTGAAAACGATAACCACAATGAGCGGCAAAAGGATAAACATGAAGATGCAAAAGAGGACAGCAAAATCGTAAAATGTGGGGGAGGGGAGGAGGAAAATGTAGGGTTTTTTTAGAATGTGTTTGAGCCTTCATGACTACCAATCTAAAGCAAGTAGATACAGTACTGGCTTAACATACTTGCAAAACAGGGTAACCACAAATCAAAAACATACACTAGATTCACAAAAACGAAAATGAAGAGAACACAAGCATAATACAAAAGAAAACCATCAAACCACAAAAGGAAAAGAAAAAGAATACAAAATCAAGGCTTAAATACAAGAAGGTTTAAAATGGCAATAAACACATATCTATCAATAATTACCTTAAATGTCAATGAACTAAATGCTCCAATCAAAAGACACAGTGGCAGATTGGATAATAAAACAAGAGCCTACAATATGCTGCCTACAAGAGACCCACTTTAGAGCAAAGGACACACATAGATTGAAAGTGAGGAGATGAAAAAAGATATTTCATACAAATGGAAATGACGAGAAAGTGGGGGTTGCAATACTCATATCAGACAAAAGGCCATAAAGAAAGATAAAGAGGACACTACATAATGATAAAAGGATCAATACAAGAAGAGGGTATTACACTCATTAACATACATGCCCCCAATATTGGAGCATCTAAACACATAAAACAAATACTAACAGGGCTTCCCTGGTGGCGCAGTGGTTGAGAGTCCGCCTGCCAATGCAGGGGACACGGGTTTGTGCCCCGGTCCGGGAAAATCCCACATGCCGCGGAGCGGCTGGGCCCGTGAGCCATGGCCACTGAGCCTGCACATCCGGAGCCTGTGCTCCGCAACAGGAGAGGCCACGACAGTGAGAGGCCCGCTTACCGCAAAAAAAAAAAAAAAAAATACTAACAGACATAAAGGGAGAAATTGACAGGACTACAATAATAGGAGGAGACTTTAACACCCCATTGACATCAGTGGACAATACTTCCAGATGTAAAATCAATAAGGCAACAGAGATCCTAAATGACACAATAGAACAGTAAGACTTAATTGATATTTTTGGTACATTACATCCAAAAAAAACCAGAATACACATTCTTTTCAGGTGTACATGGAACATTCTCAAGGAAAGACCACATACTAGGGTACAAAACAAGCCTCAACCAATTGAAGAGGACAGAAATTATTTCAAGCTCTTTTCTAACCACAACAGCATGAAACTAGAAATCAACCACAGAAAGAGAAATGAGAAAAAAATGGAGACTAAACAACATGCTACTAAAAAACCAACTGGTCAACTATAAAATCAAAGTGGAAATTTAAAAATACCTCGAGACAAATGACAATGAAAACAACCATACAGAATCTGTGGGATGCAGTAAAAGCAGTCTTAAGAGGGAAGTTCATAGCGATACAGGCCTTCGTCAAAAACAAAAACAAGAAAAATCTCAAATAAACAACCTAACCTACCAAGTAAAAGAACTAGAAAAAGAACAAACAATACCTAAATTCAGCAGAAGGAAGGAAATAATAAAGATCGAGAGGAAACAAATAAAATAAAGATTTTAAAAAATCAATAAAACCAACAACTGGTTTTTTGAAAGGGTAAACAAAAATTGACAAACTTTTGGCCAGGCTCACCAAGAAGAAAAGAGAGAGGACCCAAATAAACAAAATTAAAGAAACAAAAGAGGAGGAAAAAAACAACTGATAATGCAGAAATACAAAAAAAAAAAAAAACCATAAGAGAATACTATGAACAATTATATGCCAATAAATTGGACAACACAGAAGAAATGGACAAGTTTCTAGAATCATACAGCCCATCAAAACTTAATCAAGAAGAAATAGATAATTTGAACAGACCAATCACTAGAAGTGAAGTGAAAGAAGTGAAATAGAATCTATAATTTAAAAAAAAAAAAATCTCCTGGGCTTCCCTGGCAGCACAGTGGTTAAGAATCCACCTGCCAATGCAGGGGACACAGGTTCAAGCCCTGGTCCAGGAAGATCCCACATGCCACGGAGCAACTAAGCCCATGCGCCACAACTGCTGAGCCTGCGTGAGCCACAACTACTGAGCCCATGTGCCACAACTACTGAAGCCTGTGCGCCTAGAACCCGTGCTCCACAAGAGAAGCGACTGCAATGAGAAGCCCGCACACTGCAACAAAGAGTAGCCCCCTAAAAAACAAAACAAACAAAAAATAGAAAAATAAAAAAAAAAGGGCTTCCCTGGTGGCGCAGTGGTTGACAGTCCGCCTGCTGATGCGGGGGACACGGGTTCGTGCCCCGGTCCGGGAAGATCCCACATGCCACGGAGCGGCTGGGCCCGTGAGCCATGGCTGCTAAGTCTGCGCTTCCGGAGCCTGTTGCTCCGCGGCGGGAGAGGCCACAACAGTGAGAGGCCTGCGTACCGCAAAAAAAAAAAAAAAAGAGTAGCCCCCACTTGCCACAACTAGAGAAAGCCTGTGTGCAGCAACGAAGACCCAATGCAGCCAAAAATAAATAAATAAATAAATGTATTTAAAAAAAAAAACCTCCCGGTTTCCCTGGTGGCGCAGTGGTTGAGAGTCCGCCTGCTGATGCAGGGGACACAGGTTCATGCCCCGGTCCGGGAGGATCCCACATGCCGCGGAGCAGCTGGGCCCATGAGCCATGACCACTGGGCCTGCATGTCCAGAGCCTGTGCTCCGCAACGGGAGGGGCCACAACAGTGAGAGACCTGCGTACCACAAAAAAAAAAAAAAAACCTCCCTGCAAACAAAAGTCCAGGACCAGATGGCTTCACTGGGGAATTCTACCAAACATACAAAGAATAACTTATACCGATCCTTCTCAAACTCTTCCAAAAGACTGAAGAGGAGGCAATACTCTCAAGTCATTCTATGAAGCCACCATCACCCTGATACCAAAACCAGACAGACACTACCAAAAAAGAAAATTACAGGCTAGTATCTCTGATGAATACAGATGCAAAAATTCTTAAGAAAATATTAGCAAACCAAATCCAACACATAGAAAGGGTCATACACTACAACCAAGATAGATTCATCCCAGGGTCACAAGGATGGCTCAACACACACAAATCAATGTTATAGACCACATCAACAAAAGAAAAGACAAAAACCACAAGATCGGGAATTCCCTGGCAGGCCAGTGGTGGGGACTTGGCACTTTTACCAGCCAGGGGCCTGGGTTCGATCCCTGGTTTGGGAACTAGGATCCCACAAAGCGCACAGTGCAGCCAAAAGAAAACAAACAAACCACACATGCACACAAGGTCATCTCAACAGATGCAGGAAAAGCATCTGATAAAATTCAACATCCATTCATTTTAAAAACTCTCCCAAAGTCGGTATAGAGGGAACATATCTCAACATAATAAAAGCTATTTATGACAAACCCACAACCAACATAATACTCAACGGTGAAAAGCTGAAAGCCTTCCTGATAAAATCTGGAATGAGACAAGGATGCCCACTCTAACCACTTCTATTCAGCATAGAACTGGAAGTCCTAGCCACAGCAATCAGACAAGAAATAAAAAGTATCCAAATTGGAAGGGAAGAGGTAATTATATGCAGATGACATGATACTATATATAGAAAACCCTAAAGACTCCACACAAAAACTACTAGAACTGATAAACAAATTCAGCAATGTAGCAGGATACAAGATTAACATACAGAAATTGGTTGCATTTCTTTACACTAACAATGAAATATCAGAAAAGGAAAGGAAACAAACAATCCCTTTTAAAATCACATCAGGGACTTCCCGGGTGGTCCAGCAGTTAAGACTCCGTGCTCTCAATGCAGGGGGCCCAGGTTCAATCCCTGGCCAGGGAACTAGATCCCACATGCTGTAACTAAAGACCTGGCACAGCCAAATAAATAAATAAGTAAATAAATTTTTTTAAAATCACATCAAAAAAAATACATAAGAATAAATCTGACCAAGGAGGTGAAAAACTTATATACTGAAAACCATAAAACACTGATAAAGGAAATTGAAGATGATTTAAAGAAATGGAAAAATATCCCATACTCTTGGATTGGAAGAATTAATATTGTTAAAACGGTCATACTACCCAAAGCAATCTACAGATTTAATGCAATCCCTACCAAACTACCCATGACATTTTTCACAGAACTAGAACAAATAATCCTAAAATTTATATGGAACCATAAAAGACCCAGAATTGCCAAAGCAATCCTGAGGAAAAAGAACAAAGCAGGAGGCATAACCTTCCCATACTTCAGACAATACTACAAAGCTACAGTAATCACAACAGTGTGGTATTGGCACAAAAACAGACATATGGATCAATGGAACAGAATAGAGATCCCAGAAATAAACCCATACACCTACAGTCAATTAATCTTCGACAAAGGAAGCAAGAATACACAATGAGGAAAAGACACTCTCTTCAGCAAGTAGTGTTGGGAAAGTTGGACAGCCCCATGTAAATCAATGAAGTTCGAACACACCCTCACACCATACACAAAAATAAACTCAAAATGGCTTAAAGACTTAAATATAAGACACGACACCATAAAACTCCTAGAAGAGAACATAGGCAAAACATTCTCTTACATAAATCATACCAATGTTTTCTTAGGTCAGTCTACCAAGGAAATAGAAATAAAAGCAAAAATAAACAAATGGGACCTAATCAAACTTATAAGTTTTTGCACAGCAAAGGAAATCATAAACAAAATGAAAAGACAACCTACAGACTGGGAGAAAATATTTGCATATGATGCAACCAATAATGGTTTAATTTCCAAAATATACAAACAGCTCATACAACTCAATACCAAAAATAAACCCCACCCAATCAGAAAATGGGCAAAAGACCTAAATAGACATTTCTCCAGAGAAGACATACAGACGGCCAATAGGCACAAGAAAAGATGCTCAATATTGCTAATTATTAGAGAAATGCAAATCAAAACTACAGTGAGGCACCACCTCACACTGGTCAGAATGGTCATCATTAAAAAGTCTACAAATAACAAATGCTGGAGAGGGTGTGGAGAAAAGGGAACCCTCCTACACTGTTGGTGGGAATGTAAGTTGGTGCAGCCACTATGGAAAACAGTATGGAGGTTCCTCAAAAAACTAAACATAGAGTTGCCATATGATCCAGTAATCCCACTCCTGGGCATACATCCAGACAAAACTATAATTCAAAAAGATACCTGCACCCTTATGTTCACAGCAGCACTCTTTACAATAGCCAAGACATGGAAACAACTTAAATGACCATCGACAGATGAATGAATAAAGAAGATGTGATACACACACATACACACACACACACACACACACACACACACACACACAATGGAATATTACTCAGCCATAAAAAAGAATGAAATAGGGCTTCCCTGGTGGTGCAGTGGTTAAGAATCTGCCTGCCAATGCAGGGGACACGGGTTCGGGCCCTGATCTGGGAGGATCCCACATGCCGTGGAGCAACTGGGCCCGTGAGCCACAGCCACTGAGCCTGCGCGTCTGGAGCCTGTGCTCCGCAACAGGAGAGGCCGCGATAGTGAGAGGCCCGCGCACCGCGATGAAGAGTGGCTCCCACTTGCCACAACTAGAGAAAGCCCTCGCACAGAAACAAAGACCCAACACAGCCATAAATAAATAAATAAATATTTTTTTTAAAAAAAAGAATAAAATAATGCCATTTGCAGCTACATGAATGGACCTAGAGATTATCATAAGTGAAGGCAGAGTGAGACAAATACCATGTGATATCACTTATATGTGGAATCTAAAATATGACACAAATGAACTTATCTACAAAACAGAAACAGACTCACAGATATAGAGAACAGAGGGGTGCAGGGGAGGGTTGGACTTGGAGTTTGGAACTAGCAGATGCAAACTCTTATATATGGAATGGATAAACAACAGGTCCTATTGTATAGCACAGGGAACTATATTCAATATTCTGTAATAAGCCATAAACGAAAAGAATATGAAAAATAATATATATAAAGCTGCATCACTTCCTTGTACACCAGAAACTAACACAACATTGTAAATCAACTATACTTCAATTTAAAAAAAGGTGGGGGGGGACTTCCCTGGTGGTCCCGTGGTAAAGAATCCATCTTCCAATGCAGGGGACGCGGGTTCGATCCCTGGTCAGGGAGCTAAGATCCCACATGCCACGGGTCAACTAAGCCCATGCTCCACAACTACTGAGCTCGCATGCCTCAACAACAGAGTCCACGTGCCGCAAACTACAGAGCCCATGCGCTCTGGAGCCTGTGTGCCACAACTAGAGAGAGAAAACCCACACACCACAACTAGAGAGAAGCCCATGTGCCGCAATGAAAGATCCTGCCTCAAGGAAGATCCCACATGCTGCAACTAAGACCCGATACAGCCAAGAAAAAATAAAGATAAACAAAATAAAATGTTTGTTTAAAAAAAAAAGAAGTAAAATGAATTCAATGGCAGAGGAAAACGTTTAAAACTGTCACTGTCTGTAGATGACATGACACTCTATAGAGAAAATCCTGAGGATGACACCCAAAAACAAATGGAACTCATCAGAAAATTCAGTTAAGTTGCAAGATACAAAATTAATCTAAAGAAATCAGCTGTATTTCTATACACTCACAACTATCAGAATGATAAATTAAGAAAACAACTCCATCGACAGTGATATTAACAAAAATAAAATACCTAGGGATACATCTAACCCAGGAGGTAAAAGACCTGTACTCGGAGAACTGGAACTCTGTTGAAAGAAACTGAAGAGGACACAAACAAATGGAGAGACATGCCATGCTCACGGATTGGAAGAATTCGTATTGTTAAAATGATTCCACACCCCAAAGCAATCTAGAGATTCGATGCCATTCCTATCAAAATGCCAATGGGATTATTTGGAGAACTAGAAAAAAGAATTCTAAAATGTGTGTGGAAACACAAAAGAACCTGAATAGTCAATACAATCTTAAGAAAGAAGCACAAACGTGGACATATCATGTTCCCTGATTTCGAACTATACTACAAACCTGGAAACATCAAGACAGTATGGTATTGGCACAAAAGAAATACACATAGACCCATGGAACAGAACTGAGAGCCCAGAAACAAACCCATTATGTATGGTGAACTCATCTATGAAAAAGGAGGTGAGATATACAATGGGGAAAAGATAACCTCTTCAATAAATCTTGTTGGGAAAACTGGACTGCAACATGCACAGGAATCAATTTGGAACACTTTCTCATACCATCTACAAAAATAACCTCAAAATGAATCAAATACTTCAACGTACGACCTGAAGCTATAAAACTCCTAGAAGAAAACAGGCAGTATGTTCTTTGACATCAGTCTGAGCAATATTTTTTGGATCTGTCTCCTCAAGCAAGGGAAACAAAAGCAAAATAAACGAATGGGATTCCACCTAAAAGAAAAGCTTTTCAACAGCAAAGAAATCATCCACAAAATGAAAAGGCAGCCTCCTGAACGTGAGAAAATATTTGCAAACAATACATCGGAAAAGGGGTTTATATCCAAAACGGACGAAGAATTCATGCAATGCAACCTCTAAAAGACTAAAACCCAAGTAAAAAATTGGCAGAAGATCGAACATTTTCCCAAAGAATATATACAGATGGCCAACACATACATGACTACATAGTCAACATCACTTATCATCAGGGAAATGCATACCAAAACAACAATGAAATTACCACCTCACATCTGAAAAAATGGTTATCATCCAAAAGGCAACCAATAAGAAGTTGGTGAGGGGGCTTCCCTGGTGGCGCAGTGGTCGAGAATCTGCCTGCCCATGCAGGGGACACGGGTTCAAGCCCTGGTCTGGGAAGATCCCACATGCTGCGGAGCAACTAGGCCCGTGAGCCACAATTACTGAACCTGCGCGTCTGGAGCCTGTGCTCTGCAACAAGAGAGGCCACGATAGTGTGAGGCCCGGGCACCGCGATGAAGAGTGGCCCCCCACTTGCCGCAACTAGAGAAAGCCCCCACACGGAAACGAAGACCCAACACAGCCATAAGTTAATTAATTAATTAAAAAAAAAAAGTTGGCGAGGATGTGGAGAAAAGGGAACCCTCAGACACTTTTGCTGGGAATGTGCATTAGTACAGCCACTATGGAAAACATTATGGCGGCTCCTCAAGAAATTAAAAATAGAACTATCATATGATGCAGGAATTACACTTGGGGGTATCTTTCTGAAGGAAACAAAAACACAAATTCAAAAAGATATACACACCCCTATGTTCATGGCAGCTGTACTGACAATAGCCAAGATATGGAAGCCACCAAAGTATCCATCAATTGGCAAATGGGTAAGAAAGATTTCATGTACATATTTACACACACCCAGTGGAATATGACTCAGCCAATAAAAGAGAATGAAATCTTATGACAACATGAATGGACCTAGAGGGTATTATGCTGAGATATGTCATACAGAGAGAGCTAACTTATGATGTCACTCCTATGTAGAATACAAAACAAAAGAACAAGCACAACAAAACAGAAATGGACTCACAGATCCCAAGACCATGCTGGTGGTTGGCAGAGGGGAGGTGGCTGGGGGCATGCGCGCAGTATGTGAGAAAGATTAAGGGGTACAAACTTCCAGTTATAAAACAAATGTCATGGGGATGTAACATACAGCATAGGGAATAGAGTCCATGATACTGTAACAACATTGTATGGTGACGTGTAACTGGACTTATCTTGGTGATCATTTTGTGATGTATAAAACTATCAAATCACTATGTGTTATACCAGAAAACTAATATAATATTGCCCATCAATTATACGTCAATTTAAAAAAAAAGAAGACATATTATCTTAAAAAAGATTGTAGTGAGATAAAAAGCAGATGTCAGATGACACTCTGAAATGATGGGGGTTGAAAGGACAATGTCCGCTGAAGTTCCACTCTCAAGTGGCCCAGACAAATTGAGGACTGGGTTTCCCTGGTGGCTCAGTGGTTGAGAGTCCGCCTGCCGATGCAGGGGATGCGGGTTCGTGCCCCGGTCCGGGAAGATCCCACATGCCGCGGAGCGGCTGGGCCCGTGAGCCATGGCCGCTGAGCCTGCGCGTCTAGAGCCTGTGCTCCGCAACGGGAGAGGCCACAGCAGTGAGAGGCCCTCGTACCAGAAAAAAAAAAAAAAATTGAGGACTGAAGACGAGCAGCCATGTGATACTACTCGAATGTTTGTTTCTTTGTTTAAATAGACTTTATTTTTTTAAAGAAGTTTTGAGTTCACGGCAGAATTGGGCAGAGTACAGAGAGGTCCCACATATGCCCTGCTCTGCTGTTGCTGCTCCCCCTGTCCCCAACCCCACAGGTGCTCAGAGCCCCCTGCTCCCTGACTATCCGACGACATTGTGTGTGTCAGTCACTATCAATGAATCTACATGGACACCTTCACCGGGGTCCAGAGTTTATATTAGGATTCACTCCTGGTGTGGTACATTCTATGGGTTTTGACAAATGTATTTCACCATGAATGAATGTATCGCACTGAATAGCTTCACCGCCTTAAAAAGTCTCTGTGTTCGACCTATTTATCAGCCCTCACCCCTCAACCCCGCCACAAACTCCTGGCGCTGCAATGGTCTTCTCACCCTTTCCATGGTTTGCCTTTTCCCAAATATCATATGTAGTTGGTACCCTAAGTTATGCCAGCTTTCCAGATTGGCTTCTTTCAGTGAGTAATATGCATTTCAGGTGCCCCATCTGTCTCTCCATGGCTCCATATCTCTCTCCCGTCTTTTCAGTGCTGAAGAACATTCTGTTGCATGGATGTAGCCCAGTCTATGTGTCCATTCACCTCCTAAAGGACATCTTGGTTGCTTCCAAGTTCTGGCAGTTCTGAATAAAGCTGCCCTAAACATCCTGGTGCAGGTTTCTGAGTGGATGTAAGCAATCGACTCATTTGGGTCCACTGATACCAAAAATTCTGAGGGCTGGATCATAGGGTAAGAATGTGTTTCATGGGCTTCCCTGGTGGCGCAGTGGTTACGAATCTGCCTGCCAATGCAGGGGACATGGGTTCGAGCCCTGGTCTGGGAAGATCCCACATGCTGCAGAGCAACTAAGCCCGTGCGCCACAGCTACTGAGCCTGCGCTCTAGAGCCCACGAGCCACAACTACTGAGCCCGTGCGCCACAACTACTGAGGCCCACACGCCTACAGCCCGTGCTCCGCAACAAGAGAAGCCACCGCAGTGAGAGGCCCGCGCACTGCAGCGAAGAGTAGCCCCCACTCGCCGCAACTAGAGAAAAGCCCGCGCGCAGCAGCGAAGACCCAACACAGCCAAAAATAAATAATAAATTTTAAAAATAAAATTAAAAAAAAAGAATGTGTTTCATTCTCACAGTTTCTGAAGATGGTAGCTGAGAGCATGTCAGCACACTGAAGAATCAAGCCAAGGAAGGAGGTAGAATTCAAAGATGCTGACAAGAAAAATGTCACCGAGACAAAACCATACCTCCACCCTCTTAGAGCTGACAGCTGGTCCTGAGAATTAAATGGAGACAGATTCACAGGAGAGAAACATACACATTTATTTCCCATAAGATTTACAAGACACAGGGTGCCCCACTACAGAAATGAAGAAAGACCCAGAGAAGTGGCAAAACCTAAATGCTTTTCTATTGTGTTGAACAAAGAGAGGCGATTGTGGAAAAGGAAGTACACTGTGTGGGGAAGTGAAGGAGTATGAGAATTATGTTTAACAAACTCCATTTGTACAGAATTCTCTCATTCTCCACTTTCTTCCCTTGACGGTGACAATGTCACTCTCCTTCCAGCAGAGGGAGGACGTCTTCCATGGCGGCAGGAGTGGGGGTGGGGGGGGAGGATATGTTCTCTCCCGCTTCGGGGAAGAAAGAGCAGAAAGGTCCCCGCGCCCTTCTTTGCACCTATTGGGTTGGCCCAAAAGTTCGTTCGGGTTTTTCTGTAACATCCATATTTTGGGAAATTTGATCATTTGTTTTTGCTGTTGTTGGTTTTTTTTTAAGTGTCCATAGCTCAAAACAATATTCTGGTTTCCTTTACATCTAAGTCCTTTATCTGGGATTTGGCTTCTGACAGGAGGAGGGACACATCTTCCTGACCTGATGGGGCCGGGCAGGCAGGGAAGGATAAGATGGGTGGGGGCCCATGCCTGTTCTTTTCTCATGTGTTGGGAAGATGATTCTGCTCTTGCCAGATAGGACCTAATTTCTCCATGAACGATCTGGCAAGATATCAGATGAAAAGAGGAAGAGCAAAGGTCAAGAGATCACGGAGAAGACTGCTGATAGATGCTGGGGTCTTCTGAGCAATGATTTCCTCAAAGGCACATGCACATCCCTGGTCTCTTCTTCTCAGTGGAGTTCTCACCCCTATTCAGCAGGTCTCTTGGGGGTTAATGGGATGGGGGTGTCCACAGCAGGAGCGGGAGTCCATGACTGGATGGTGGTGTCCACAGCAGGACTGGAGGGTCCATGGTGGGCTGGAGGCCATGCGGCAGGCATGAGTGCCTGTCCACACATCATGGTCGTAGGCCCGCACATAGTGCACCTATTGATGTGGTAGAAAGTGCAAAAAAAAAAAAAAAAAAAAGAAAGTGCAGTGGTCCAGGGGCCAGTCTAGCCTATTGAGGGTGCCCAGCCCCAAGTAGGTGTATGACCACTGAGCGGTAAGCACAGAGCATATACAGGGTGCCCTGGCCGTGCTCTCACACTCCCAGGGAGGATAGCTCGGCATGGTCCCTGGAAAGACTGGGAGGTCAGCCAGCAGCATTTCCCCCCATCAAGTGCATGAAACAAAAGATGCCTCTGTGCAGAAAGACAGAACATCGCTAACCTGACGGCTGTCCTGAGGAAGGTCAGTAGGCATGGATGGCCCTTGGTCAGTGTCTGGGAATTGGGCTGCAGTATGGGTTGAATGGGCCCCCTCCAAAAGTTATGTCCACGTCCTGGCCCCCCAGAACCTGGGAATGGGACCTTGTTTGGAAATAGGGTCTAAAGACGCTATTTACGGATCTGGAGATGAGTTTATCCCGGATGAGGGTGGCCCTGAATCCGGTGACAGGTACCCTTAGAAGAGACAGAAGAGGACAGACACAGGACAAGCCTCGTGAAGATGGAGACAGAGACTGGACGGATGTGGCCACAAGCCCAGGGACGCCTGGAACCTCCAAAAGTTGGAAAAGCCAGGAAGCCTCCTCCCCTGGAGCCTCGGGAGGGAGCTCAGCCCTGAGCCACCTTGATCTCAGACTTCTGGTCTCCAGAACGGAGAGGATCGGTTTTGGTTGTTCTGAGGCTCCATTTGTGGTCATTTGTCATGGCCGCCCCAGGAAGCTACTACAGCTGGGGAACGCTCCCTGCTTTTATCTAAACCTCCCTCCCGTTAGGGGCGGCCCCTGCACCTACGCTGTTTGCACAAACCATGTGTTTCATGCTGAACACTGGCTCCCCTTCTGGGCACTGGCATTTTGGAGGCTGAGGGCAGACGATGCCAGGTGACCAGCCCCAGCTGGGGCCCAAGTCCCTAATGAGCTTCCCTGGGGGAAAATGTCATGGTTTCACCCTTCCTCACTGGGGGAAGAGATACTCTCAAGACCCTCGAGTGAAGGAGGGGGCATGAGGAAGCCAGCACAGGGATCCCCCCATGCACCCCTACTGTGTGCTGTGACCCATCTTAGCCTTGAGCATACGAGCCTGCCAGCAAGTCCCCGAATGTGAAGGTGGCCCCGCAGACCTCACTCCTTCCCTCCACGTCTAGTAGGTGGAAGAACCACTTCCTGCCATTCTGGGGGCGGTTCTAGGGTTTTGCGGGCTGAGCCCCTGTCTATGCCCCGCTTCCCCAACAACAGCCACCAGAACAAGCTGTTTGCCCTGTTGTCTGAATGCCCCTCCGCCAATATTCTCAGGAAAGAATTCAGGGGCGTTCACAGCAGTATCTGCAGGCAGCTCTGCGCCTGCACCCACGTTCGCATCTTCTCTGTAAACACACTGAGAGCCTTCCCTGACCTCGTGCGCACCCCCTGCTGACCGCCACCGCCTGCCAGCCACAGGCCCCGACCTCAGGTGCCACACCGACTGCCTCCCCATCTGTAAGGGGACAGGAGCCTCTGCCAGTGGGGTGAGCGGAGGGCACACCTACAGCCACAGCACTGGCTCCGTGGATGGCGCGGCCCCTCGTGGGCCTGGACCATTTGCTCTCCCCCCTGCCCCCCGCCTGACACACAGTCACGACATGGTGACACTGGCTGCGCGGCGTCCAGGCAGGAGGGGGTCCAGAGGCAGCACCTGGAACCACATCAGATGTGCCTTTCCATGTGCCGTGGACACACAGGGTGTTAGGACTTTGTGTCTAGAAAATAATCTGAGCCCACTAGAAGCTGATCTGTGTATGTGGACTTGAAATCCACAGGCAGGGGTTCTCTCTGGACACTGGCTTGGAAGCTTCTGCACGGGTGCTGGCCACACCAGTGCCTCCTGCCGGAGCCCTCCAGACCTCCTCCCTGGCGGGCACGGCAGGACCCACACCCCACGGGCTCCCTGACAACAGCCGGAGGCGCCAACACTGGCAAGGCCTGGTGGTCACTCCACCAGCACCGCTCAGCCCCTCCTCCCCAGTGACCAGGACAAGGAAGGCCGGGGAGTCCAAGGCCCAGCACGGGTGGAGCTCGACCCACCGCCTCCACGGGACCCCCAGCCCTGCTTACTCAGGCCCACCAGCTGCACCTCCTGGTGTCCGAGTCCCCCTGCACTGACCCACATTCCTGGTGTGGACATCCACGTACACAAGCTGCCCCATGTCCTCTTCCCACACAGGATACCCCTCCATCCCTGCTTCTCCCTGACGACAGCCTGCACCTCACATGTCCTGGGAAGGAAGGAGGCCAGCCTGTCCCACCTGCCTCCGAGGGGCCCAGACGCAGGGCTCAGGGGCTGCTGGGCCTTGGAGTCCAGACACTTCCAGAGGTGGGATGAACCTGCCACTGCCCGCTGAAGCTTCCCCGTCCACGATTCAGGAGACAGGAGGACCCACCAAACCGAGCCCGTCCCCAGGCTCTTCTGCAAATCTGCTTAGATCCTCTCTCCTGATCCTGAAGACAGACCTGTGGGAAACGGGACCTGCAATTCCCCTAAAGACGATGTTCTGTGCAATTTCCACAAGACCCCTTTCTACTCTGTTCTGAGCAACTTACTAGTCAATCCATGCTGCCATCACCTCTTGAACAGACTGAGAAGCTGAGGCTCCGAGAAGCCAAGTTACCCGCCCAGAAGCACAGATATGGGGCCACAGAGTGGGCTCTGCACCCGCCACCCGCCCAGGGGGACTGCCTGTTCCCGGCAGGCTCCACGTCCCCCCCGAGGGGAAGAGCTCACGGAGCCTCCTCTTAGGGGATCAGCTTTGCAAAACCTCTCCTTCAGCAGGATTCATGTTACAAAACTTTCTTTTAACAGGATTTGTCTTCCAATCCTGTTTTGGGGGTCACCTGGGAGGCTTGTCTCCCTGAGCGGGGTCAGTCTCATGTCACCAGGGCAGCTTTCGTGGGTCACACTCACCACTGCTCGTCCACTCCCAACTCAGACCCAGAAAGGCCCCCTGGGCCCCGAGCCCCATGGCTCTGCATGGGCGCCCACTCCCCTCCTGCCTGTTCCGTCCCTCTGGTGTCCCCGACAGGGTCACCAGAAACTCCCACCTGCCTGGGGCAGGCTGTACCCTCTGTCCCAGGCGGGGGGGGGGGGTGCCTCCGTGGTGTCAGGTGGAAGAAACAAGAGGTGCCTGTGGGGCCTCCCTCACGCAGCACAGCAGCCAGCACCCACCTACTGACCTCGTTGCTCTAGACGGGCCCGGGCAGAGGTTCAGACACCAGCAGCCTCTCCTGGTTCTCATCTCATCCCAGCAGTGTCCATGGTGTCCACGGGGGAGTCGCTAAGCAACTCCGTGCCGGCTGCAAAGAGAGGACGCTAGCTCACACGCCCTTCCCAGGGCACAGGAGGCTCTCTCCGGCAGGCACCTCCCAGGATATGGAGCTCACCTGGGCAAGTACCCAGCAGCCCGCGGGGCTCACGTGGGCAGGCACATTCAAGAGCATGAGATTCACCTGGGCAGCCCCCTCCCAGAGCACAGGGCCCACCTGTGCAGGCACCTCCCAGGATATGGAGCTCACCTGGGCAGGCACCCCCGCAGGGCTGGGCACACAGGAACTGCGCCCATAGCCCTCGAAGCAAAGCACCCCAGCCCCACCTGTCGGTCAGAGCTGACCCTGAGCAGCTCAGAGAAGGGCCTGAACTAACAAACAGCAGCTCCTGGACATGTCTGTGACCCTGGGCTTCACTCTGTGCAGCCTCCTTCCACTGGCTCTTCCAGAGGCTTCCACTGCACCCAGGAACCAGGCCTCTGTCTCCGCCCACCACCCCTCCTCTCCCTGACACCTAGATCCCTCTTGTGAGGAGAGGGTCTTCTTGCAGTTGCCTCCCATTCATGGGTCAGTTAAAAGGATTAGAAAACAAGCCCCATGTCCATCCTGACCCTCAGGACCTCACACCTGTTCCTTGGACCTGGCTGGTGCAGCAAGGCCCATTTTCTGCAACTGTGAGCCCCTGATGGGCAAGGATTGGCCGATCTGGGCAGCCTGACTCAGCCAGCCAGCCCTTCCCAGGTGTGCCTGGATCAAGGTCTGGAAACACCCTCCCAGGCAGCAAGAGCGCTTGCAGTTGCTCCTCAGGCCACGCTCCCTGCCCTGCCAGCGGCCGCGGGGCTGGGCTGGTGGTTGGGAGTGAGGGGCCATGCCGTGTGGATGGCCCAGTCTGAATGGGCCTCTGCCGGACCTTTTGCAGGAGTTGCCGGGCTGCCACCCGTTAAAGAGGATGTGTTACCTGTACCTGCTGTTGTAAGTTCTCCCCAGGCAGTAGAGTCCAGGAGCGGAGGGGTAGCTCAGGTAGGTAAATGGAAACTTCCAGAAGAGCACCCAGACCAGGACCACCCGACCATCGCATGTGGCCTGCAACTCAGCATGCGTGCTGTCACTGGCATGGCTCCAAGCACTTTCCTCCATCCTCATCCAGGATGACTTCATCTCAGATCCTTCACTCATTCCACAAAGACCCTTTTTTCAGAAAATGTCCCTGGGCTTCCCTGGTGGCGCAGTGGTTGAGAGTCCACCTGCCGATGTAGGGGACACGGGTTCATGCCCCAGTCAGGGAAGATCCCACATGCCGCGGAGCGGCTGGGCCCGTGAGCCATGGCCGCTGAGCCTGCGCATCCGGAGCCTGTGCTCCGCAATGGGAGAGGCCACAACAGTGAGAGGCCTGTGTACCGCAAAGAAAAAAAAAAGAAAATGTCCCTTTGTACATTCTAGGGGACACATCTTTTGGGGCCACCATTCAACCCACTATGTTTGTATAAAATAACCCTCGAATTTTAGGAGATGGCTGAGGTCCCATATAGACTGGCACTGGCAGCAGCCATGTGAGTGGGGGTCTGGGGAGAATGAGGACCCTGGAAATACGATGGGGTGGGTCAAGCCCTCTGTGGGAGGAGCGGCCAGGCTACTTCCCAGCTTACCTTTTGTATTTTCACTTAGATTGTGGGGCAGTGTCGGCCTTGCCTCTGGGTTTTGCTTTCAAGAAGTCAGATTATCAGTCTTTCTGTGTGGCTTCTCAATTTATGACATATTTAGAAAGGTATTCCCTATTCTGATAATATAAAAATTATTATCCCTCAAGTTCTTCTACAACTGTTTTTTGGTTTCGCATCTTTGGTCCAGCTGGTGTGTGTGTGTGTGTGTGTGTGTGTGTGTGTGTATCAGGTGTGAGATAGGAGGCTTTTTTCCTAGATGACCACCTAATTTTCTCAATACCAGTCGATGAAAGATCCCTCTTTTCCCAGCTATCTGCAATATTAATCTTCTACTAATCACGTAGGTTTTGGGGTTTATTCTGGCATTTTAATTTTTTTTGTTGTTAATCTGTCTGAGAATCCATGCGTCAATGCCATTCACACTTGTGAGATCTTTGAATCAGGAGGCAACTAAGAAGTCATAGGCTAGTTGGCAGTGTTTTTCTTAGCGGCACATGAACCAGTGATGCACCTTATAATACACAGTGTCCTAGATTCAACAAAATGGTAATAATTGTGGCTTTAAAATATTGTTTACCTCCTGGTAGGCCTTATCACACCTCATTGCTCAGTGGAAGCACGGAGTCCTAACCACTGGACCGCAGGGTTTTTAATTAGGATTTCATTAGATGATAGACTAATGAGAAGTGACATTTATATGACATTAAATCTTACCTTTAAGAACATTGTGTGTCTTCACAATGATCCAAGTACTTGTATGTGTGTATATCGCTCAAGAGAATGTTGAAGTTTCTTTTATGTTCATTCTGTAAATATTGGGTGTCTACATTAGAGATACATCATAAACACAGCAGACCAAAGTCTCCTGCCCTCAGATTTCTGCACACCCTGAGATCATGAAGATATTCTACTGTGTCATCTTCCAGTTTATCTTGCCTTTCACATTTAGATCCACAATTCACTTGGAATTGAATTTTGTTTGATTTCATTCCATCTAGATTGTCAGCTGATGAAGCACCATTTACTGAAAATCTACTTCGCTGTTCACCAGTAGTAATACTGTAATAAAGCAAGTGCTCATATATGAGTAGGTCTAGATATATTTCAAAGATAGAATCAGCTTTATTTTTCTTCAATTCACATCTGGAGTTTGTGAAAAAGGAAGGAGCCAAGAATGATGCCATTGTTTGGGCCTGAGAAACAGAGGAGGGGTCAACTATGGGGGAAGGAATCTGGAGGAACAGAGTGGAAGCAGAAAGTCATGTCTTTGGACATAGCTGAAGTGGAGGCATCTCTGAGACATCACAGTGAAAATGTAGGGTAGGCAGGTAGAGATAAAAGTATCAAATTATATCTCTGAGAACCATTACCTTTACAAAATTAAAATCTTAATTTTTTTTGCTTTCAACTTTTGCTGAAATTAAAAATTGTTTCTTTTTAGTTCTTTGATAATTGGTCATTTTAACCATTTTAAGTATATATTTCAGGGGCATTAATTACATTCACAATGTTCTGCAACCATCACTATTTCCAAAACTTTGTCATCACCCCAAACAAAACTCTGTACCCATTATGCAATCACTCCAGTTCCCTCCTCCTAGCCCCTTGCAACCACTAATCTTTCTGTCTCTAAGCATTCTCCTTTCCTAGATATTTGTCCTTTTGTATCCAACTTCTTTCATTGAGCATGTTTGGTTTTTGTTTTTTGTTTTTTGGTGTTTTTTTTGCGGTACGCGGGCCTCTCACTGTTGTGGCCTCTCCCGTTGCAGAGCACAGGCTCCAGACTCGCAGGCTCAGCAGCCATGGCTCACGGGCCCAGCCGCTCCGCGGCATGTGGGATCTTCCCAGACCGGGGCACGAACACGTGTCCCCTGCATCGGCAGGCGGACTCTCAACCACTGCGCCACCTGGGAAGCCCCACTGAGCATGTTTTTAAAGCTTATGCATGTTACAGCATGTATCGTAACTTCATCACTTTTTATGGCTGAATGATATTCCATTGTAAGTACAGTTGACCTTTGAACAATACAGGGGTGAGAAGCACTGACCCTCCATGCCAAAAATCTGTGTAAAGTTTACAGTCAGCCTTCTGCATCCTTGGTTTCACATCCATGAATTTAACAACCACAGACCATGTAGTAGTATGTATTTATTGAAAAAAATCTAAGTATAAGTGGACCCATGCAGTTCAAACCCATGTTGTTCAAGGGTCAACTGTATAATACACATTTCGTTTATCCATTCATCTACTGATAAACACTTGTATTGTTTCTACCTTTTCGCTATTGTGAATAATGCTGCTATGACATTTATGTATCGGTACAAGTATCTGTTTGAATCCCTGTTTGCCATTCTTTTAGGTATAGACCTAGGAGTAGAATTGCCAGGTCATATGGTAATTTTAACGTTTTGAGGAACCACCTAACTTTTCCACAGTGGCTGCATCATGTTACATTCTCACCAGCAAGGTACAGGGTTCCAGTATCTCCACATTCTCCCCAAGACTTGTTAATTCTCTCTAATCTTGTTATTTTCTGTTGTTGCTGCTTTTTAAATTATAGTTATCTTAGATGTGGGGTGGTTTCTCATTGTGGTTTTGATGTATTTCTCTAATGACTAATGATGTTAAGTGACTTTTTATGAGCTTAGTATAACATGCAATAAGACTTAAGGGTATATAGCTTTATGACTTCTGAAAAATATATACACCCATGTAACAACCACCACAATCAAGATACAGAATATTTTCATCACCCAGAATATTCCCTTGTCCCATTCCCAACCATTTCCATCAGCACCAGGCAACCAATGGTCTGCTTGTCTCCAGAGATTAGATCTACATGCACTCTTATGTTCATAGTAGCACTATTTACAATAGTCAAGGCATGGAAGCAACCTAAATGTCCATCAACAGATAAATGGATAAAGAAGATGTGTGTGTGTATGTATGTGTGTGTATATATATATATATATATATATATATAAAACAATAGAATATATTGTCTATATATATATATAAGTTTATATATATATATAAACAATAGAATACTACTCAGCTACAAAAAAGAACGAAATAATGCCATTTGCAGCAAAATGGATGGATCTAGAGGTTATTATACTAAGTGAAGTAAGCCAGACAGAGAAACACAAATATCATATGATATTGTTTATATGTGGAATCTAAAAAAAAAAAAAAAAAATACAAATGAACTTATCTACGAAAAAGAAACAGACTCACAGATATAGAAAACAAACTTATGATTACTAGAGGGGAAAGGGGGAGGAAGGATAAATTAGGAGTTTGAGATTAGCAGATATAAACTAACATACATAAAAATAGACAAACAAGGTCTTACTATATAGCACAGGGAACTATATTCAGTATCTTGTAGTAAACCATGGTGAAAAAGAATATGAAAAATATATATATTACTTAAAAGGATATATAAAAAAGAATTCTAAAAAGAAAATATAAATAACTGAATTGCTTTGATGTACACCAGAAACAAAACATTACTTTAGTTAATCAACTATACTTTAGTTAAAAAAAAGAAATGCTGATACATGATCTATCGATGAACCTTGAAGACCTTACGCTAAGTGAAATACGCCAGACACAAAAGGAAAACTATTGAATGATTCTACTTACATGAGGTACCTAGAAAAGAGACAGAAAATAGTATAGGGGTTACTGGGGAGAGGAGGGAGGGGGATGGGGAGTTATTGTTTAATGGGTACAGAATTTCAGTCTGAGATGATGAAAAAGTTCTGGAGGTGGACAGTGGTGATGGTTGCAGAACAACGTGTATGTACTTAATGCCACTGAACCGTACGCCTAAAATGGTGTAGACATGTACTCAGATCAGTGCTGCTCAGAGTGAAAAGAATGAACATGTCAGAGGCAATGCCTCGGAGGTTCAGAGACAGCAACGATCCCCCAGGCAGAGGCAGTCAGGGCAGCAGGCCTTTGGAACTTAAAACACCTAAGAATGGGGAGGCGGGCAGGGGTGGGGTGAGGGGGTGAGTGCATTTTAAGGAGAGAGAAGAGTGAAACAAAAGCAGAGAGGAGAGGAAAGAGCCTTGCATAGTTGCTGCCCAAGAGGAAAGTGGCAGGTCTAGCGCCGGCCTTCTCCGAGCACTTTTCGGCTGGGGTTACGGGCTAGAATTGTTTCCACCACTGCGGAGTCCATTGTCGGCCTAGTGGTGTTCGTCTCATCACAATACAAATAATTTTCAAAAGGTGCTAAACATCACCTCTTCTCACTCATAAGGACAAGGAAGCTGCTCAGAACATTTTTTTTTTTTTTTTTTTGCTGTACGCGGGCCTCTCACTGTCGTGGCCTCTCCCGTTGCGGAGCACAGGCTCCGGACGCGCAGGCTCAGCGGCCATGGCTCACGGGCCCAGCCGCTCCGCGCAGCATGTGGGATCTTCCCGGACCGGGGCACGAACCCGTGTCCCCTGCATCGGCAGGTGGACTCTCAACCACTGCGCCACCAGGGAAGCCCAGAACATTTTTTTTTTAAGTCATTCTTCACTCAACACTTGCTTTTGGTGAGAATCTGCTGATTAACCTTGTCCTCCTCCCCAGGGCCATTTATCTTCTACTACTTATCTGACCTTGTCAAGCTTTGGTTCTCCCACTAAAGGAATTTCAAACATAAGACAGCAGCTGGACAGAGATTTTGTTGGATGGAGAGCCTTCCAGAAGTGCTTGGCCTTGAAAATCTTTATCTACAGATAACAAACTTGGCTGAGTGAGATGCTTTTGGAGGAAGTCACTTTAACAGCTGTACACTTAACCCCATTCCCTGGGCAAATCCCAGCCTAGGGGCCCCACGCTCCCTCCCCGTGGCAAGCAGTTACAGTCAGCATGGACTACAGCTTAAAAGGTGTCTGCCATGTCCTGAAAGCCGTTCTTGGGGGGGGGGGGGGAGAAGCACTCCAGCCTACCCCCTAGAGGCCCTGGGGATGCCAGAACTTTGTGTTCTCACAATGTTTATCCCTTGTTCACCATCCCAGAAGGAACCTCCACTGCCTCTCCTGCTGTGCTCTCCCTCCACCCTGCTCTTATTCTCCTCCCCAGTAAACACCCCTCTCCTCTCCAGAGCCTAAACCCCTCTACCATGGGGCTCACAAAGCCCTCCACACCCTCAGCCCTTACCTCCTGCAGTAGATGACACCTAGCTCCCCTGCCCCTAAGGGCTCGGCTTCCCCACGGCCCTCCCCAGCACTGGCTGCTCATTTTCTCACAGTCCGCTAGCTCAGGGTCAGGAGGTGGGGTCACCAGCCTCCCTGCTCCCCAAGGCCACATCCATTTCCCCTCCACTCTCCGAGGTTTAAGCCAGACCTCAACCCATGCCCACCTCCCTCCTGGTCACTCCCCTTACTTACCGAAGACTCTGGCAATGGGCTCACAGCCTTCTCTCCACCCGACTGCCACCACCATCCAAGGTGGCCTCTGTGGCCCATCCATCCCACACCCTGGGCTCTCTGTCCCTTGACTTCATCTCCAAATACCTTCCCCTCCACTCCATTTCAGCCACAGCTTCCCATGGGCAGAACGTCTGAGATCCGGAACCCACACACCTGTACCCGCATGTCATACTCTCCCAACCTTCCGGCCCATCCATCCAGTTACTCCCATCACATTAGCGCTCATTCCTCAGCAAGGCCTCAAATCCATTCATTTCTCCAATTTCTCCCAGTCTACCAGCCCCCTCTGGCCTTACGTCACTCACTCCCTACCCTGCTTGAACTGCGGGCTCCGTCTCTTCAGTTACTCTCTTGTTCAACTCCTCAGCATCACCACTGTCTTTCTAACCCCAACCCTGGACAAGTCGAACAGCCTTTTTCTGTGCAGATCTCATGATGGAGAAAAGCACACAGCCTAGGAGAGTGGGGCCTCCAGATCAATGGCCACACATCTCAGCTGGGTCCTCTACGCTGACCACAGTTCTCTGTCCTAGTGCCACGGGGCCCACCCTGGGGAGCACAGCACTCCTCTGACCGAAACCTGATCCATTCTCTCCAGCTCCTCGGCAGCCTTGAGCCACATTTCCTGCTCTCGTCCTCCTACATGGACGACCTTTCCCCGGACAGAGAAACTTCAAGCAGCATCTAAACAAATGAAAGTACTCCGGTCTCTCTCATCTGAAAAGTACATAAATAAGCCTCTCTTGAGCACATCCCCCTCCACCCACTGCCCCATCTCTCTTCCCCTTCATAATCAGATGTCTAGCTCCCTGCCTCGATTTCCCCATCTCCTCACTCCTTGCCCTGCTGTCATCAGGCTCCTGCCTCCACCAGCCACAGCTGCTCGCACAAGGTCACAGGTGTTGCTCTGACGCAGCTGACCCTCCCTCTTTGCCCATGCCTCTGAGACATCACACTCCTGCTGTCTACCTGTATCTCAGCCCCCTCGTCCCATGACCCCTAAGGTTGCAGGTCGCCTAAGATCTCTCACAGGCCTTCTGCTCTCAAAACTTCAACTCCCATCAAACGCTGATGCCTCACAAATCTACATCTTCAGACATGTTCGGCCAACTGCCTGCTAGACTTTTCCACTCAGATGCCGCAGAGGCTACCGCTCAGTGACAACATGGCCAGAACCAAATTACCTTCTCTTCAACTCACTTCTCCTCTACCTCACTCTTCTCAGTGAATGGCAGCCCCACCCATCCTGTCCCAGGGCAGACCCGCACCCAGCATATAACTAAAGATCAATATTTGCAGAATAAAAATGAACCACTGAGCCTCCCTCATTCTCCACAGCCAATCACCACGAATTATCAATTTTACCTCCTACTATATATCCCCGTGCTTCTTTCTTAATTGAGGCTGGCTGCCTCCTACACATCCTTCAGAAGGCTTCAGGGACCCTAACTCCGGAGGGACAGGGATCTTGCCCGCTGTTCCCACGGCCCGTGACTGCCGCCACGGCCCGGACCACCACGCACTGTCCGGCCGGCCCTGATGAGTGACACCCCACTGCACTGGGCGCTCCATCTCCGTAAGCGCCCACGGCCGGGCACACAGGAGCCTCCCAGCAAGCACTGAACGGATGGAGCGAAGGAACGTAAGAGTAATGAGCGAAAGGGCCACGGATGACACGCGATCGCGGAGAGAAGGCCGGAAGGCCCCGCGACAGGCAGGACCTCTGGCTGTGCAAGCCCCGCGCCCGGAGCGGCCCCACGCGGCAGCCGAGCAGCCCCGCCCCCAAGTCACGCGGTGCTCCCCACGGCCAATGGAAACGGTCCGCTGGTCTCCTCGGCAGACGCTCCCGGCCCGGGCGCGGCTTCTCAGCCAATGGGAGCGGCCTTCGTCGCCCTCGAGGCGGGGCGGGGCGGGGCGGGGCGGGGCGCGGGCTCCTGGGATGGCGCGATTGCGGGCCTGTTCTCACGTCGCGTTCCCTCCGGCGTAGTCTGGGCTCCTGCTCTGCCAAGCGACGGATGATGGGGCCTCTGGGCGCCCGGCGCGGCCTGGAGTGGCTGCTGGGCCTCTACTTCCTCTCCCACATCCCCATCACCCTGCTCGTGGACCTGCAGGCGGTGCTTCCGCGCGATCTCTACCCCGTGGAGGTGAGGGCGCCGTCTGTCCTAGCCGCCGGTCGCCGAGGTTGGCGCCCCTCGGCGTAGCGATTGCCCCGGCGTCCCCGTGATCTCCCCTCCTCCTGCCTGGCGCCCTGCCTCGCCCACTCAGGGTTCCCTCCTGCTTTCCTTGGGTCCCGCCGGCGCTCCGGCCCCTCCTTACCCTTCAACTCGACTTCTTCCTCGGGGTTTTCTTTGTCTCTCCCAGCCGCTTCCCCAAGGCTCCTGGAGCCAAACATCTTGCTCCTTTTAAAGACAGTTCTTCCCTGGGTTTAAGACTCACATACCCCAGCTCTGGTCAGTTGTAAGTATTTGAGGGAAGTAGCCTGGATGAACCAGTGTCTAAATTATGGACACATGTTGGATTTGTTTTCAAGTTGTGTTTCTTGGGAGAGCTTTAAAAATACCGACTAATCCCAAAGAAATAACGCAAGTAGTATTAGACCCCTCTAAGGGACATTCGCAGAGCGTCCTGATTTCAAGATTAGGATCCAGCAACTTCGAAAGCTCATAAGTAAACGACACCTTTTCAAATCGGCCTTTTTTATTGGGTTTGAGCAAGAATGAGCATCTGAGTAGAAACGGAGGCGAAAGCCCCATTTCCTGGTTGTTGGAGAGCATTCTTTACCCCAAACTTTAACTTTTGCTTTAAATGCTTTTTATTTATTGAGTTTTATTTTCATGTCTGGACCCTGTAACCTTCTATCACGGAATTCCAGTCCTCAGTTCTACACTTCTCCAATCTGTCTGCAGAACTAGAGGCAAGCCTGATGTGTCTACCTAAAGATTTGATTTACCTCTGTTTCTCCTTAAATGCTTTTTCTCTGCAGAGCAGGGGTTCTTAACCTGAGGTCCATGAACCCCTAAGAGGGCATGCAAAATTGTGTGTGCCTTGTTTTCCATAGCTTCCATCAACTTTTCCAGGGGTCTGACCCTCCCCAAAAGGTTAAGAGCCACTGCTCAACAATAAACCCCCACTCCGTAGTCTGGTTTGTTTCTAGCTCCAAGCATAAATGGGAAGACCTCTGACCTACCTTTTCCTGGGAAAAGTGTAGGTTGTGTGTGGCAAGAGCATTGTCTGGGGACTTGGTTCTTCCAAGAACTTCTTGAGTTCCTTGGGCAAGTCAGGGCTCTGTAGCTTCAACTGTCAAGTAGGAGAGAGATGAGTTAAATCACAAGCTCAAACATATACAAGATGTATTAGTTTCCTATTGCTTCTGTAACAAATTACAAAAATACAGTGATTTAAAACAACACGAATTTATTATCTTTCAGTTCTGGAGGTCAGAAGTTTGAAATGAGTCTTGTAGGTCTCGTTCCTTCTGAAGGTCCTAGTGGCGGATCTGTTCCTTGCCTCTTCCAGTTTCTGGTGGCTGTGGGTGTTCTTGGCTTGTGGCCACATCACATCAATCTCTGCTTCGGTCCATCACTTTGCTGCCTTTTCTTCTTTAGTCCAATCTCCCTCTGCCCAACTTTTATAAGGACACTTGTAATTACATTTAGGGCCCACCAGATAACCAGGATAGTCTTCCCATCTCCAAATCCTTAACTTAATCACATCTGCAAAGTCACTTTTGCCAAATAGGGTTACATTCATAGGTTCCAGGGATTAAGATGTGGATGTCTTTGGGAGCCATTATTCAGCCTACGACACAGGCCCAGGTGGTACATGATCCTTCTAAACAGGTCGCCACAGCTCCGCATTAGCCATTAGTTGCCTTGAAGAAAGGAGAGCCACGTCTGTGCCAAGTCTGTGTGGCCAACAGAACTCAAGCAGGCTACCTGTTCACAGTCTCTGATGTTATGAGTCCCTTTAATACTAGGCAGTCATAGGACTTCCCTGGTGGTCCAGTGGGTAAGTCTCTGCACTCCCAATTTGGGGGGCCCGGTTCAATCCCTGGTCAGGGAACTAGATCCCACACGCCTGCCACAACGAAAATCCCAAGTGCCGCAACTAAGACCCGGCACAGGCAAAATAAATACATACATACATAGCAGTTATGTTACTCCAGGTAGCCAACCGTTCCAGACTTAACAGCTGTTGGTTTTCCTATCTTTTGTGAATGTGCCATTCCCACAAGTTCTTGCTCTCCACTCACAAAATACAATTAAAATGTTTCCAAAATCATAAAGACCCCATTTAAACATATATTTGATTTGGTAGTTTTCTCAACTTTATTTTTTTAAGTTGACTTGTTGTAAAAGGTCAAGGGCCAACATAGGCAGGATCTGACCCAGAAACTCTGTAACTGTTTTTGTGTGTGTGTGTGTGTGTGTCTGTCTGTCTGTCTGTCTGTCTATGATACTGTTTAAAGACCTTAGTAACACGGGCCACCCAGCTTGGAAGGCCTGTGTCTCTATTCACACCTTGTTGCTTTGGGGTGGGCAATGATGGTTTTGTTGCTTCTGTATGGGGAAATAATAATAATAAAAGCCCTGAGTTATTTTCACATTCTCTTTGAAAAATGCCAAATTTTAACATCTGTTGTGTTTTTCCTCCCTAAATAGAAGGAATTTCTCCAGAACTAAAAAGCTTGTGGAGATCACATAATGGTTAGGCTAAAATTTGCAAATATCTTTCTTGGTTTGAAGCATATCAACACTTGGAAAAACTCTTACTGTGAAACAATAAGAATTTAGTTTGGATTAGAACATGGAGAGGATGGGAAGCATTTTGTAGTATCATCTGCAGCTGGGTAGCATTGCTTCTGTTAAAATACGGGAAAACAAGTGAGCATCTAGATGCTGAAAGTTTGTGCGCTCGTTCTAAGAGGAGTGCAAGCTGTTCAGTAGCAACTTCGGTCTAGAAATCCATGTGCGTAGGCCAGGTGAATATTTTAATGGATAACAATGATAAGTTGAGTCAAATGTGAGTCAGTTATACATAGAAACAGTTTTATTTTTGGGGGTCTTACCTAATAATTATTAATGACCAGTTTCATGCTGAGATTTTAATAGGATTAAATTATGTATAATTTAATCCAAATATGTATTACATTCAGTTAAGTAATCTTAACATTTACTGTGTGCTAGCCATTGTTCTAATGACTGTAAGTATTAACTCTTTTTATCTTACCAACAGCGAGGTAGGTACTATAACTGGGAAACAAGTTTAGTGAGATTAAGTGCTTTGCCCAGAGCCAGTACTCAGAGCCAGGCACTCAGCCCCTGGGTACCATGCTCATCACTCTGCTTGGGGGTTAAGGACATTGACCCTCCACAGTCGAAAATCCATGTACAGTTTATAGTCAGCCCTCCATACCCACGTTCCTATCTTCAAATTCAGCCAGCCACCGACTGACCGTGTAGTACTGTAGTATTTACTGTTGAAAAAAATCGGCATATATGCGGATCTGCACAGTTCAAACCCGTGTTGTTCAAGGGTCAACTGTGTTTTAAATTTTGCTGTTATCATCCTGCAGCTCTTAGAAATTACAGTGTTGTGCAAATCTGCCTGGATTTATGAAATAGGTGGATCTGAATGTATACGAATTAAATAGAAAGTGAAGTTCAAATGAACCAGAATGCCTTTTTTTAAAAAATAAATTTGTTTTTTGGCTGCATTGGGTCTTGGTTGCTGCGTGTGGGCTTTCTCTAGTTGCAGCAAGCGGGGGCTACTCTTCGTTGTGGTGCGCGGGCTTCTCATTGCAGTGGCTTCTCTTGTTGCACAGCACAGGCTCTAGGCGTGTGGGCTTCAGTTGTGGCACGCCGGCTCAGTAGTTGTGGCTCGCAGGCTCTAGAGTGCAGGCTCAGTAGTTGTGGTGCACGGGCTTAGCTGCTCCACGGCATGTGGGATCTTCCCGGACCAGAGATCAAACCCATGTCCCCTGCATTGGCAGGCAGATTCTTAACCACTGTGCCACCAGGGAAGCCCAAATGAACCAGAATGCCTTTTAAATTCTGCAATAATCTTTCAAAATACATCCTTCCAATTTTTTTTTTAAGTAAATCTAGAAAGCAAAGAAGGATCTTAAAAAATTTAGTCCAAGTTGCTTGTTTTACAGATGAGAAAATAGAGCCCAGGAGAGGTGCAGTGAATATTTATGAATATTTTCTACCACATTACCATCCTGAAAAGTGCTTAGAAGGAAGCTAAGGATATTGCTGTGAATTTAAATTTCAAGTCAAATACAAATTCAAGATCACTTGGTCAATAAATTGATTATCTAGCTAAGGCCTTTTTGTAATTAATATTATGCTAACAGAATGTTTGTTTCTGGATGTTTGCTTAAAGCTCACTTGCAGCACAGAGGCCTCTATTTCACAATAGTGAGCCTTTATCTTTAGATTAAAAATTAACAGGGAAAATATCTTTGGATTTTCCATTGTAAGCCAAATGCTCATCTTGGAAGCTGTCTCGATTTATCATAATATCAAGATGCCATCTCCAGGAGGTTAAATGTGAAATGTGACAGACCTTCAGTAGTCTATGTAGTGTGGAGAGCCCTAGGCTTTGGGCTCTTAAAAGAGCACAAAATGGGCAGCCTCAAACCCTCCTGCTTCCTTCCCCTGCCTGCAGCCTCGTCTACATGGATCTGCATCTTTTGATTTGACAGTGTCATCACGAAGGTGGGGCCCAAGCTAGAACTGAGACCAGTCACTCTCCAGAGTGAGGCAGAGTCTGTTCCTCTGCAAATATACTACTGATGTCCTAAAAGAGAAAAAAACTTTAGAATTAGGGGGGTAAAGAATGACAAGGAACTTGAGATTTGGGGATAAGTTAGATTGTCTAAAATTGCAACTTCACAGAGGTTAGATTTACCTCCCTTACACTTCCCCCCGCACCTCGCCCCCCAAAAAAAGACAAACTTATTTCTGTATTTGAGGCAATCTGGCCCTTGGAGCTTGCTGTGCAATTGCTATTTTGAAAGGACAAACGTCAGGGGTTTTCACATCATTTCTTTACAAAGAAGGCTATTGTTGGCAGATACTTCACGTTTGTGCGTTCAGCTGAGAGCCTACTAAGTGCCACATACTGTTGCTCCTGACAGTATCCACACCTGGACATGTGTTATCACAGACATGCTGGGTAGCACACGGGCTGGAAGAGCTGAGGAAAGCTGCTGGGAGAAGGTAACATTTGAGTTAGAGCTAGTGAGTTTTTATTAAATGACCATCTAGGCTGCACCACAAAAGCCAGCTGGGTGTGCCGTCTGCTGCCAAGGGAGCTGGGTAGTGAGAGGCTCTGCCAGCGGGTTGGACCTGCTGAAGCCTGTCCTGCCAGGTAGCTGTATTCATTGTGATCCTCATCTTTTCCCAGCTGAGAAACCTGCGGCAGTGGTATACTGAGGAGTTCAAAGACCCCCTGCTACAGAACCCCCCGGTGTGGTTTAAGTCCTTCCTGTTTTGCGAGCTTGTGTTTCAGCTGCCTTTTTTTCCTGTCGCAACATATGCCTTCTTCAAAGGTTAGTAAATGGGGAAATCCCATTTTTGCTCTGAAACCAGGTGCCAGAAATCTTTTGGGAAAGTTTTACCAAGGGAGAGGGGAGTGGTCCCTGGAGGCTGTATGAGGGTGATATAGGATTGGTGGGAACGGCCAGGATAGATCTTGTATAGGGACATTAATGTGGCTCAGGCTAGTGTCTGTGGTCAGCTGGGCTGCAGGACTGCCTCAGTCAACTGGAAATCTCTCACACACATGAAACCTGAGGCTACTTTCAAGTTTGAACTTGTTCCTTTTTATTGTCCCTCCCCCCCACCTCACCCCCCCAACAGAATTTCTTTCTTGTTGGTGCGTTTACTTTTCTGCTTTGGGTGGTATCATACTGGCTTTTAAGCAGTAGCATCAAGCTAATCTCTAAATGGCTTAACTTCTCATTTAAAAATTATTCTTACAGTGTCCCCATGACGAATGCCTTTAAAAAGAAGGTGGCCATACCAGTGCTCATGGTAACTAAGCTTGTACAGCTTCTCTCCCACTGGAACCCCCAAGCCATCTCTTAGCAGAATCTCTTGATCCCTCTCACCTATATATAATTACTTAGCAAAGAGATGTTGCTGACAGGGCTGCCCCCGCCTCCTCCCCTTCCCCCAATTGCATTTTAGACCAACCTGGTTTAACTAGTAATGGCGATTTAACTGCCCTAGAGTTTTTCTGAATTAATTCTGACACCACCCAGTGTTCTTTGGCAGTCAGTGGCTAGGGCTCCGGCTGTCACGTAAGTCTGCACCTTGGGCATTATTATATCACATCCAGTTTCCACTTGGTGGAAAAGGAGCTAGAATGATTCAGCTGAAGGGAGCAGGCAGAGACAGGGTGGAGGATGCTGTGGACATACCTGGAGCCATGAGCAGATCTAACCCTTATCTCTTTCTCTCCTCGATGACCTCAGGAGGCTGCAGGTGGATCCGCACCCCTGCAATCATCTACTCGGTTCAAACAATGACAACTCTGATTCCAATCCTCTCCACATTTCTACTCGAGGATTTCTCCAAAGCCAGTTGTTTCAGAGGACAAGGACCTAAGACTTTCCACGAACGACTATTCCTTATATCTGTCTACATGCCCTACTTTCTCATCCCTCTTATACTTCTGCTTTTCATGTTGCACAACCCCTACTACAAGTCTGAGGAGAAAAGAAAGAAAAAATGAGGAAAAATCACCCCGGGTCCAGGGGAGAGGTGACCACGGGGCAGTTTCCTGTTGGACCCAGTACCAGGAAAATGCTCAGAACCCATGTTTTCAGTAGTATTTGAAACACACCAGCAGCAACACACAAGGCCAAGGCACTGGCAGGAGGCACATCAAACCCTCGTCTTCCAAGGGCACTGGCATAAACAGACCGATCACCTGAGGATGAGCAGAGGGGTGAGGGCTAGGTTATAGGGAAGTGGTGCCAAAGGCCTCACTGTGTGCCCAAGTGCCATTGTAGGATTACTAAAGGCAGGACCAGACCAGACACCAGATAAACCTCCAAGCAACACGGCCTACTTGGCATGTTCATGAGTCATTTGATCCACAGTATACCTGTGACTAACCCTTTGACTCATGACTCTACAGCGTGTCACTGGGGTGTCTCAGGCCATTTTTAAGCTTGAAGCTGTGCCTCTGTGATGTTCATTAAAAACTGTTTTCTTGTCCCCACACCCAGGTGGGGGTGAGCTATTCTGTAAGAGGGTTAAACTTAGTTTTCCTTAAACGTTCAACCTTGGCATGACCTTCAGTCAGAAATGGGTCAAATTGGAAGGTGTACTGTTCCTGTCCTAAACAGGTTGTCCCAGGAGAAGAGATTCTTTAAAGTCTCCTTGTTTATGCTCTTCCCAAGCCTCAGTCTTCTGTTACTTTTTACAGACCACCTAACAAGTTCCTTTCACATCTGGTGTCTCAAACCTGCGCTGGAGGTGTCCCTCCTACCAGATAACTTCGTCCTACCGAATAGTTTAATAATTCCTTCCTGTCTCATTCCCAGTCAAAGGCAACGGGTGGCGGGGAGCTGTGCATGACAGGTCCAGTGTGTGCATATAGGGTCTCTTCACGTTAGTACTTGGTATTCTGCTGGCTTTCTCTAAATTCATACTCGAGGCCAACTCAAAAAAAAAAAACAAAAAAGCTTGTGAACACACATGGAAAATGGTAGATGCTGGTTCTGGTTAGTTCCCCCTTTTTGCCTGTTTTGCTTACAAGCCCTAATGGTCTGATTGTTGGGAGTATCATCTGACTCCTGTGTCTGGTCAAAATAAAGGTAGCTGCTGACCACTGCCTGGTTTGTTTTGTGGACCCGGGGCTAGAGAGCCCAGGGTTCTCTTACAAAGGGTTAAATGTACATTTCAAGGGCACCAGGAAAAGAGGTAGATTGAGCCATTTGAAAATAATAATTTATTGCTTTTCCTTCCAAAGCTTTGTGAATTTACAAAAAAAGTTTATAGGCCGCTCAGTTCAGACTGAGAATGCAAGAGGTGAGAACCTGGACCACAATGGCCACTGGGTGTTCGCCTGCAGATAGGCACTAACGTCTGAAACAAGCTCCCCCAGATTTGTTTTATTGCCTTCAGAGACGCTGCATTCCTCACACACCATCTCACACAACACACTTGGGTCATTGGTCAAGTCACTGGATTGGTACAGAGGTTTTTTTGTTTTGGGGGTTGTGGGGTTTTTTTCTTTTTTTTGCCCTCCTGCTAGAAAATGAAATTTTCAGTTCATTTCTGAAAAATAAATTGGTCAATAAATTCATTTTGTTCTGCTTCTACTTTACACAGAGCTTCGTATTCAACCCGATACCTGAAAAACAAAATTGTTAGAAGTCCTCAAAATGGATGAAATAAACCATGGACTTAATTCTTCTAGAGAAGAATGTTAAGTGATTTAGATGATTCCAAGAAACGGTGTAAGTTCAAAATGAAGTTAGTGAAGGCAAGAAAGAAAAAATAAGAGGCAAAGCCCTACCTAGGGCCACCCATGAGAAGTCTCCAGCCCTGCAAGTCTTCCTTTCAGAGAGCCAGCCAACTCTGGACACTCACTACCTGAGTGTTCGTGCTCTCAAACTACTAGAGGCTGTCTGATAGTGACTTTTTTTTCCCATGAAATGTAATTTTATTTTTATTTTAATCAGGATAACAAGTTAAGACACTATTCCTGGGAGAACGATGATGAAGAATAAGGACAAGAGGTGACCATTCGAAAAGGAAAAATAGAACTGCAGTTCAGTAAAGAACTTGCTTTATGTCAGAACTTCTTACCTTTCAAGCTGCATTTTCTTTTCAGCTATTAGTGCCTGGAGTTGCTGCTGTTGGGCTTCTCTCTGTTTTGCTATAGATCTGAGCAAGTTCCGAGCACCAATGGCCTAGAAAAACACGATACTGCCAAAGAAAGCCATGGCTTCGTTAAAGTCCTCAAGTGGGGAAGGGACGCTGCCTGGGGCCGGTGGAGGGTGGGGTGCAGCGTGGGGCAAGTTGAGCCTCAGAGCTTTAGGAGTCAGTCAGAAAGAGGCTTAATTAACCTCACGATCCCAAAGTGCCTGGTGAGAACGGAACTGCAGCTCTGACGCAGAGCTGGGAGTGTCCCCAGAGCCTGGCACACGGTGGCCCATTTGGTGTGCCATTTGTGTCCTTTGCCAAGTCATCTACACTCTGCACGCCTTTCTTCATTTATAAAATGAGGGTAAACACCTATCTCAGTGATGACGTGAAGATTAAAGGAAACAATGACTGAAAGTACACTGGCATATAAGAGTTCAATAGTAGGTTAACTGGACCAGGAATTATTTCAGGTGTACAACATAATCATTCAATATTTGCATGGGTATTCTTATTTAAAATCTTGTTCTAATTAAAGAATCCCCGCCCACCTTCCCCTACCCCCAAATAAGTCAAGAGGGCAGAAGGATGAGAGGCTAGTGAACCAGGCCAAGATTTAGACAAAACTCATGCTGATCTTACCTTCATCTTCTCATTTTCTGCTTCTTTTGCAAGTTGGTCAACAAGCTCAATTAAACCACCAACTATTTTCTGAAACTGGCCAATTTCTTTTGGGGAAAGAACAAAACAAAATTTTATTTTCTCAGCATCACCACTCTCCCTCAGCATTCCCTTGCAGCAAGAGGGCAGGGCTAACTGCGCCTTCTAATTTGTGTCAGAAAACATTTGGTGTCTGACACCCTTGGTCTGAACCTAGAGAAGGGTGGCCAGGTGCCCAGAGCTGGACTGGGGCGTATTTGGATCTTGAGGCACAAAGGGCTGTGTTCATGAAAGAACCGCCTCAGGACGTGAACACTGCCTCTAGACAAGCCTCAGATAAGACACTAGATTTCAGTTAATGGTGGGGTAGGGGCTTTCCACCTATGACCTGAGCTAATAAAAAGCTCAGAGCATTTAAGGATTTAATCTCACATTTGCTTTTTTCAATGTCCTTGGGTGTAGTGGAACCCCATGTTACTGAGGAGTAAACTAAGACCCAGAGGGTAGGATGACATGCACACAGCAATCAGAAGACTGGTGAGAGAACCCACGCTACCTTTCACCAGTCAAGCTCTCTCCACAGCCTACAGATGTCCAAAAGCTCAGAAATCCCTGCTCTAGCTAGATCTGCTCTGTATTCACTGCTACTGGGTTTGCTTGGCTGCTGGGACAGGAGGCATCCCGGGTATCTCTAGCTAAAAAAAATGAGTCTTTTGAACTGCCTCTAGAAATTTTCACTCCAAATAATGGCAAGTCAGGGACTTCCCTGGCAGTCCAGTGGTTAGGACTCTGCACTTCCACTGCAGGGGGCACGGGTTTGATCCCTGGTCAGGGAACTATTTATTTACTTATGGCCATGCCCTGAGGCATGGCAATCAATCAATCCATCAATAAAGGCAAGCCGGGCACTGAGAACACTATTTCTCCCAAGAAATCAAATCATAACTCCACTTCCCACCCCCAAGCCATAGTTCTGAAGTTTAAGGTTCCTGAGATGGCATATCTAAACAAATACCCTCCTCTCTCCATTGCAGTGTTTGTTTTGATTGGTGCTCTGGGACTACACAAGAAGGCAGGTAGACAAGGTGGGTGGCACACGGGAATTCATGAAGGCCAGGCTCAACCTTCTGGGAGCCAGCAGCTCCACTGTGGCAGGGCCAAAAGCTGCAGTCCGGGGGTGGGGGCGGGGCACAAAGCTGAGTGGCACCATGTCTCCCCAGATGACACTCACTGTCCACAAAGTCCTTGCACTCTTCCTTTAGCTCTATGGTCTGCTGGGTGACCTCTGGGTCCAACACCCGCAGCTTGTTCAGCTCATCAAAGTGCAGCCCTGCTTCACCCAGGATGTCCTTGGCCATGGCTGTAAAGAAACCAGCCCCAATCCCCGATCACTTCCCAGCCACTCAAGGAAATGCCTCCTTCCAGCCCAGCCCCACTCCCGGCCCCGGACACCAATGCCAAAAACCCAGATGTTCCAAAGGCTCCCCCTTCCCTCTGCCTCTGCTTCTCTGAGCCTCACCTGTTTCCTTTCCAGCTTCCCTAGAGAAGAGCAGTCCTGCTCTGAAGGGGTAACAGTGTCAGCCAGGAAGAGGTGTGTCATAGGAGCAAGGGTCAGGAAAGAATAAAGTCCAGTTGCTTGTCACAGGCATCGTTCATTCAACACACATTTCTTGAGGGCCTACTACATGCCAACACTGCTAGATGCTGGGGGTAAAGATGAGTACAACACGGTGCGCGCCCTGGAGGAGCGCAGAGTTTAGCTGGAGGAAGACAGACATGCACACTGAAAAATAATACTGTGTTAAGTGCTTTTACAGAAATATCACTAAAGCGTGGAGGAGAATAGAACAGTTAACTTGGGGTGAGGAAGTGACATGTGAACTAAGTTGCGAGCCATAAGCATATTTATTTAACCACAGCTATGTACCCAAAAAGAAATAAAAGAGCTTTTCAAATATAGTACAGGAACAACATAAAAGACAAGTAAAAGAAAATCTAAGTGAATTAAAAATTAAGGTTAAAAAAATAAGAAGCCAGGTGTAGGAATATTACCCAAAATGTACGCCACAGGCACAGCTGCCTGAACTGGGACTGAAAGGGGTCAGTCTCTTTCTAGCAGAAAACACAAAAAGAAGTGAAATATCATCAAGAACATACCGATAAGGGCCAAGGAAAGGCATTCCAAGCAGAGAAAACAGCCTGGACAAGAGCATGAAGCCACTGGAAGGGCCTATCCTGCCTAGAAGATGAAAAGACAGAGGATGGAGCCGGAAAGGTCGGATGGAGCCAGATCAGAAACACCCTGTGTGCTAAGCTAAGGAGTTTGGCTTTTTTTTTTTTTTTTCCGTAGACAAGAGAACCAGCAGAGATAACTTCTCCCTTCCCAGGCCACCTTGCATTCCTGGTCCAAAGGATGCCTCAACTCTGGGAAGGAAACACTGAAAACTCACCCTCGTTCTGGCTTAAACACACACACAAAATAAAATAAAATAAAAATAAGAGAGCACATACCCTGTCTAAAAAGGGAGGCAATGCTACTGAGGTCTAGCCATTGGCTGCTATACCAATTCCCACACCCCAGGTGTTCCGAAGGCTACCACAACCTGGCCCTGCGCCAGCCCTTCCCTCCCACCTCCCCCAGCCTCACCTGTTTCCCTTCCAGCTTCCTTAGAGAAGTTCTGTTCTGAATGGGGCGATTCTGCGAGTGACCTCCCGGGGTAGGTGTGCCATAGGAAGAGCAATGGTTAAAAAGACTTAAGCTCCATTCTTGCAAGAACTGATTTTCAAGAGGACCAGAAATCCAGATTAATATATGAAATCTGATTTT
Organism: Leucopleurus acutus; assembly: GCF_964270905.1. Taxonomy (NCBI): domain Eukaryota; kingdom Metazoa; phylum Chordata; class Mammalia; order Artiodactyla; family Delphinidae; genus Leucopleurus; species Leucopleurus acutus. Next base: position 44,788,920 of record NC_139161.1, read on the forward strand.
TAAAGGAGAGTATCTAATTCAAAACTTTTAAGCAAGGAAAAAAAAAAAAAACATCCAACACTGTGTGGGCCAACTAATGTATGTTTGGCTGTGTATGACCGTGGTCCAGAGCCTTTGGCCTCACTGGAGCCCATTCAAGTAAGCTGGCTAGCATCTTCATTTTGAAACATTTTAATCATCCAGAGCTCCCTTATAATTGGGCTTTTAAAAAAGATCTGTCTTCCTATTTCTTCTATTTACACATATAGTCTAAGCATTTAACACCTACCAGCTGATTAATTAGAACAACTGCTTCAAGTAACCTGAGGGCACAAAGATCTGCTTCAACTTCCACTCTCTTCCCTGAGAGCTTGCATTTATTCACAAACATCTACTGAGTCCCTGCTCTGGGGATAGAGAAGTGAAGACAATGCTTTAATGCTTTAGCCTCTGACCTCTGGACAGACAGTAAAAAGATAATCATGAATTGTGATAACAGTATGAAGAAAAGCACATGGTGCTACGTGAAGCCGAAGCAAGAGGACATAATTCATATGTAAACAAAATTACAAAAAACATTTGTAAACAAAAGTCTTCTGAAAAAGTGACACTCTGAGACCTAAAGGGTGTCCAGAAGTTTTTCAAGTTAAAGGGGGAGGAGGTATTCCAGGCAGAAGGAAAAGCATGTGTGAAGATGCTGAGGCTGTGAGAAATTTGATGTGTTCCAAGAGCCAAAAGGCTAGCGTGGTAGAAACACTGAGCAAGGGGAAGAGAGAAACGGGATGAGACGAGGTGGGGAGGCTAGGGCTGGATGGCGGAGGGCTCTGAAAGCTGCAGCAATGAGCCTGGATTTTCTCATAAGGGTAATTAATGGGCAGCCAGCAGAGTCATAGTCAGATATGCCTTTTGGAGAGATCACTCTAACCCAGGATGGAGAATGGGTTGGAGGGAATAAGAGGATGGAGCTACAACTATCTTGTTCATCACTGTTACCCGAGCATTTGGCATGGTGCCTGCACAGAACTGGCACTCAGCAAATGTCTGTGGCATGAATGGCTGTGACAACAAACAGAGCAAGCTATTTCAGTAACCAAGGCTTGGAGCTGAAGAAAAGTGTTCCGATTTGAGATGTTTTGTAAGTCGAGTTGATAGGACTTAGTAAAGGATGATTGAATGCAGGGGTTTGAGGAGGAGTGAAGGAGAGTCAGGCAAGATTCCCGTGTATCTGGCCGGAGCCAGCTGCACGGTTGGAAGGCACATAGTTGAATGAGATGGGTCAGACCGAAGAGCAAGTGTAGGCAGAGGGTTCACAGCCGACTACGGCATTCTCTCCCAGCTACCACCACACGAGCACCTGAGGAGCACCGGGCACAAAAGCCGGACTAAGCTCCCTGAAGATCAGGGTGGTAACGCGCTCTCCACCCCCCGGGCCCCCGGGCTCTTCCGGACCCACGCTGGGCGCTACGAGCAGGCTCCATCCGTGGGGTGTGGGGAAAATTAGGAAGACCTGGGTGATGGAGCGGGCTGTCTTCACTACGTAAACTCCTTGAACTTATCTGAGCCTCAGTTTCCTCCTAAAATGGTTGCGAGCATCAGCGCGTAAAGCTCCAGGCCCTAGCCGGGGGTAAAACCGCTCCCAGAGCCGGGCGGAATTCCCACGTTTCTTTCACCCTGGGAAGGCTTTTCCTCGGGCCGCGGGCCTGTCAGGCTCATCTCGCCCCGGGCCCGCCCACGTCCCCCGACCCGAAGTTCATGGCTTACCTGTTTACCCCGGCGGCGGCGGCTGCGACCCAGGCTGACGTCGGCAGGCAGCTTCTCTCTCCGGTCAGTGGCAGCCGGCGCCCTGCTCGCCAGCCTCAGCAGCGGCCACGGCTACAGGACCTGTTTACGCCTAACATCACTTCCCGACATCGTAAGCCCGTACACCCGCAGAGCCTGCTGGGAAACAGAGGCCTGAGAGGAGAGACGGCTGCCTACAAGACCCAGAGGTCTTTGCGCCGGAAAGGCTGCCGGAAGTAGCTGTGCGCTCACCGCGGGATTCTCTCAGGGGCTCCTCCCTCCGCCCTGATTGGGTGCTGGGCCTGCCCCGCCTTATAGTCTCAGGCTCCCGCTGGCTTGGGGCGGAGTCCGCGGGTAGAGGATGGGAGTTTAAGGCCCGGGATTGCTGGAGGGCAGGCGGACACAGTCTAGGGGCGGCACGGTGTCGACTTGCAACCCAGCTGAGAGGAGAGGCGCCACCTGGGAGGGTGAGAGCCGAGCCGGCCCATGCCCTAGGGGAAGGGATGGACGGGTCCTGGGCTGAGCAAAGAGAGTCCCTCCCAGTCCTGGGGAAAGGCGTGGGACGGCGAAGGGAGGTGGAGAGCTGAAATCCTGCCCTGGGGGTGGGTGTCAGAACCGGTCTCGGTTTCTCGATAGTAGGGAAGGGTACGGGCTGGGGAAGACTCTACAAAGGCCACGGAGAGGTTGGGTCTCGATGAATTTCCCCAGACCCTTTGGATAAAGCATAAGATTTACACCTTGGGTTTCTGCTAGATCCGCCCTTTCTAACCAAGATCGGCTCCTCCCCTCGCCATCCCCAGTATGACGAATTTCTGGGACCTTCTTTCCTTAGGACCCCACCTTGTAACACCGCCGTGGTTGTTTGTCCTTTATTCGTCTTGGGTTGCCATTCGCTTCGCCGAGTGTGACACGGATACGCCCCTAGCATCCCCAAATATCCACACACAAAGTCCGGAAGGAAGAGCATTGAGGCTCTCAGTGGAAACTTCATTCTCACCGGAGTTACTTTCTGGGGCGTCACCTGCCACAGGATTCCTGGAACCCATTGGCCTGGGCGGAATCTGAGCCGGTGGAATCTGAGCTGACGTCATCCAGGGGCTCAAAGCAATTGCTTTGTTGGAAAAGAATAGATTAGCTTGGATTTGTCTTCCTCTGTTGGCAGCTGCCTAGCCTTTAGTGAGCTCCTTTTCTCTGATCCTGGGGAAATTGGGCTAGACACAAAATACATAGAGAATTTGTTAAAACCTGTTAAGGAGTGGATTTATTCCTTTGGGGTGGGCAGAGGAAGGTTAGGTGACCTCACACTATTCAAGTTTACTTACTGATTGAGCAATCTGCTGGTGGGGGCTCATCTCATACGTACATGACAGGCCACCAAAGGAATTCAGTATTTCATACAGCACCTGCCCTGGGCCTTCCTCGGACATTCCTCCCAGGGACCTACCTAAATCTTTTCGGGGACAATTTCAGTCTAACAAACTGACAAATACTTTTAAATGTGCATAGCATTGTGCTAAGCACTGTTTGGAGAGTGGAGCAGTAAACGTGGGAAAACCAGTGCACTTCTGGGTTACACTTAAAAGAGATAACGAGGTAAACTTCTGCAAGTTGTGATGATGAAATGAGGTCATTTCGCTTTTTTTTTTAATTGCATTACCAGCACTGCAGTCCAAGCCTTTATCATCTCTTACCTAGACTACTGCTTCCTCCAGTCTTCCCACTTGGTCTCTTGCACCCTTGCGTTCCATTCTCTACACAGTAGCCAGAGTGATCTCAGATTATATCACTCCCCTGCTCTAAACCCTACAATCGATTCCCATTGCAATTAGTATAAAATCCAAACTCTTCAATATGATCCAGCCCCTGCCTTCCCTGAATTTACATCCAGCCAACTTCCCCCTTCTTTCCATGCACCAGCCATCTTGGCCTTATTTCTGTTCCTAAAATTTGTGTCTGACTGAGGAACTTTGCACTTACTCTTCCATCTGTCTGGAATGCTCTTAGAGCTCAGCTGGAAAGTCACCTTCCCAAAGAGGCTTTCCCTGGCTCCCCATCTAAAATAGTACCTCTTCCTAGTCACTCTCTGTTTTATTATCTTTATTATTACATTTCTCACCTTCTGGAATTGCCTGCTTATTTATTCATTTTCTTGTTTGTTGTCTTCCCACTAGAATGTAAGCTCCACGAGGCTGACTTGTTTGTTCTCTTCTGTATCCCCAGTACCTGGCACAAAGCAGGGGCATGATAAATGCTAACGCTTATTGTTTTTTTTCTTGTTAACTGACATTATCATGCTTCTTTGAACTCCTTGAAGTCAAGGACAATATCTTTTCATCTCTTTATCCCTCCTGCTTAACTTGGTAGGTACGCAATATTGTTTTATTGCCAAATGAATTAAATGAGCTGATATATATTAAATGCCTAGAATAGTACCTGGAACATAATAAACATGCAAAGAATGTTTGCTTTTTGTTTTCGTTCAGTGAATGAATTTTAGTGATTCTTTAGAAAGCCAAAACACATATAGAATTAGATCATAAGGGGTGATCTGGCTTTGCCCTCCTCTGCTTTGCTTGCTTCTCCCTCCTGTGAACTCCCGTCAGTGTTTCAGTTTCCAAATCACCTAATTGTTTTTAAATTTATCATCTGGTCTTTTTTGGCCCTTTCTCCCCATTCTTGTTGGGCAGGAAGAGAGAAGGAGATAAGGCTGGACCTGTTCTCAGGAAAAAGAAGCAAAAATAGCCATCCTGTAGTTGTTCTATCCTGAAAAATGGTGACAATTTCAGGAACTTGGGATAGGGCTGATGCCAAAAAAGGTGAAGGTCAGGAAACCTTGGGGGGAGCTAGGGTAACCTCTGCCAGGAATACTGGCCGGCTTACTCCAGCCTGGCTCAATCCATGTTCTCCTGAAGCTGCTGTTACTTGCCTTCCTGAAACCAGACTCTGGGTGGTGCTCAAAGGAAGCACTGGTGCAGGCTGCTCCTGAGCCTAGAATCGTTAGGAAGGAAGTGTATCCTGTCCCTCAGACTCCTGGGAAACTCCTAGGCTGGCTGGATTCCCAGTAGGTTTGGCCGGAAATCTTGGATCCTGGGAACACTGAGAAGAAAACAACTGGAATCTGACTGGTGGATCCCCAGGGTGAGGACTTCTGCTCTGCCCAGTCTGTTCCTGGAGCTGTCTTTGATTAGCTCCAAGAGTTTACTTGGCCTCCTTGCCACCCAGAGCTGGGCCAAGTCTCAGGGAGGCTGGTGAGGTGACCAGCATCGGGTTCTGGGACACTGTGCTCCCAGACCTGGTTCCTGGTACCATGAAGAACAGCAGGAATGTCTTTTTTGCCATTTAGCCTCGCCAGGGAGACTTGGGCTCATAAGGAGAGAATGACTGGATGGTCAGTGTTTCTCTTCCTGTTGCCTCCTGGCTGAGGGCTCTCCTCTGCTGACTCCTGTCTTCTCTCCCATCTCCTGCTCACAGCGCTGAGAGTGTGAGGCTCTGGCCTCCACTGGCCACTCACTCGTGACCCTTCCACCACGGCGGGGCCTTCCAAGCCAACCTCCTGCCGTGTGGTGATCTACCTGCAGCGGGAGATGTCGGGGGATACCTGTCTGTGCCCAGCGTCAGGGGCCAAGCCCAAGCTAAGCGGCTTCAAGGGAGGAGGCTTGGGCAACAAATACGTCCAGCTCAATGTGGGTGGTTCCCTGTACTACACCACCGTGCGGGCGCTAACCCGGCATGACACCATGCTCAAGGCCATGTTCAGTGGGCGCATGGAGGTGCTGACCGACAAAGAAGGTGAGGTGCTGGGGCTTGCTGGGTGGGGTGGGGAAGGAAGGAGAAGTTCCTGAGGAAGTGATTTCAGGGCGTGGCTCAAGCCTGGCAGATCTGGAATCTAGATTCATTTTTCCTGTTCACCTAGTGCAGGACTCCTTCATCACCTGGAGTTCTTAGTAGAGCTTCAGAATTCTTTGAAGTTATACATAGAATGTTGTGTATTTACATATTTTCCAGGGAGAAGATCCATACTTTTAAAATATTCACATAGGACTAGATTCTCAAAAGAGCCATTGCCATAGTGCCTGGGCAGCGGGCCAAAGGCGAGCAGGGCCAGGTGTTTCTGTGTTGCCGGGAGGTGGGCCTGAGCACTCCTGAGCTTAGACAAACTCTGTGGGCCTCCGCAGAGCCTGGAGGGCCTGTGTCTCCCACGGTATGTGCCAGTTCTTGGCTTCAGGGAGGAGGGGTGAAAAGCAACCATGGACTTAACAGCTGGAGGTCTGTTCCCACTCCCGTTACCCAGTGCTGTGGGCTCTGTGCCCCTTATCACGTGCCACCAGGCTCGTCAGGTGGCCTTTGCCTGCTACCTGCTCTGAGGTACCTGGAGGCAAACAGTAACCCTCTGGGGCCTGTCTGAATCCCTAGGCTGGATCCTCATAGACCGATGTGGAAAGCACTTTGGCACCATTTTGAATTACCTCCGAGATGACACCATCATCCTCCCTCAAAACCGGCAAGAAATCAAGGAACTGATGGCTGAAGCAAAATATTACCTCATTCAGGGGCTGGTGAACATGTGCCAGACTGCCCTGCAGGTACGGAGGCAGAGTCAGCCAGGTTGATGAGGTCGGGATGGGCCCCCTCCTTCAGGGAGGTAGGGTCCAGTTCCTGGAAGGCTACGTGTCAGTACAATTGATGAGTCCAAACCTAGTTAGACACACCAGCTGTTGCCCAGGCCAAGCAAGCTGGCAGCCGGTCGTTTTATAAGGTGGCGGACTCAGGCGGTGTGAGTGGACCATGCTTCTAGTTTATCTGCCTGGATATCTGGATTTTAGGCTTCTGGGAATGGGGGTCTGCTTGCCAGCTGGCAGTTCTATTGCCAGGGGCCTCCTGTCTCTACCTGATGCCTCCTCAACAAGTAGGGGGTGGCCATGGCAGAGGGGCTCTGACGGCTCCTGGGGAAAGCCTGGCTAAGCCTGGCAAACAGAAGATCTCGAAAAAAGATTCTTGGCTGTGTGTCACCCAGGACAAGAAGGACTCCTACCAGCCTGTGTGCAACGTCCCCGTCATCACATCCCTGAAGGAAGAGGAGAGGCTCATCGAATCCTCCACCAAGGTACTGGGACTTCCGAGGGATCGCCGAGGGCCACGGGCTGGGGGTGTCGGGCCGTTGGCCTTCATGCTCTCTTCCCTCACAGCCCGTGGTGAAGCTGCTATACAACAGAAGCAACAACAAGTATTCCTACACCAGGTAGGGGGGGCACCTGATGAGGGGTGGGGTGCACTGCCCAGGGAAGGGCCACAGAAGCAGCGGGGAGAGCTGAGCAGACAGAAATCGGGCAGCAGACCCAAGGGAGGCCACCTGCACGCCTGGCACAGCTGGTGTGAGTCTGGGTCTCGGGAAGAGAACATAGTAGGAGGGAAATCAGAGCCGAGGCATTTGGAACTCAGTGCGGGGCCCTGGCTGGGATGTAGATGGGACTGAACATGTAACAGCCTCTTAACGTGTGTCATGTCAGGCAGCGGGCCAGGTGTTTTCCCTGCATTCTCTATGGGCTGGAGGAAGGCTGGGAAGCCAAGAGTCTGGGACTCCTCCTCAGGCAGCCCTCGCTCTTCATAGCTGGGCCAGTGTCCCCCTTGTCCCCCAGTGGCCTCTCAACAGGCCATAGTTAAGTATATGCAGGAGGCTGCAGGCTCGGAGACCCAAACCCTCTCAGGGACTCCCCGTGGGCAGACATATTGCCAGCGTCACACCCCACAGCCAGGGAAGGGGGTCCTCCTGCTGAGATGGCAGCGAGCCTCCTTCCTTCCAGCCTGGTAAGAGGAGACCTCCCTCCCTCAGTCCTCTCTGCTTTAACTTAAAACCAACTCACCTCCTTTTCCTCACAGGCCCCCAAACCCGAAGGGGGCCCCATGACCCTTTCTCTCGCTGTCCCTCTGGCATCTTGACTCTTCCTCCTTTCATGAGCACGACAGCGGAGGGGAAGAGAGATCCCGGCCAGCACCCGCCCCTGTGCTGGGACCTCCCTCACTCCCAGGCCCCCGGGCCCTCACTGGTTTTTCAGCAACTCCGATGACCACCTGCTGAAAAACATCGAGCTGTTCGACAAGCTCTCCCTGCGCTTCAACGGCCGTGTGCTCTTCATCAAGGATGTCATCGGCGACGAGATCTGCTGCTGGTCCTTCTACGGGCAGGGTCGGAAGCTGGCAGAGGTGTGCTGCACGTCCATCGTGTACGCCACCGAGAAGAAGCAGACCAAGGTATGGGGCTTCTGCCGCGTGAGCGGGGCTGAACCTTTTGCCACCGGGCATACATTTTGCTGTCTTTCCCAAACTTGCCGTGATGGTGCTGCTCGAGGACAAAAGCCAATGCGTGGGGTTTAGGGAACGGTATAGAACTCTGCTTTGGTCAGCTGAGAGGCAGGGCTGTTGACCAGCAGGGAACAGCCTGATGCCATGGGAAGGACCGGGTCTTTGGAGTTGGCCCAAGTCAGATCTGAATTCTGGTCCCACCATTTATCAGTCTTCTGACTTTGGATAAGCCATGTAAACCATCTGGACCTCAGTTTCCTCATTAGAAATCTGAGAATAAGAGTGTGAATTTAACAGAGCTGTTATGAAAATGAGACAGTTCTTAGGAGAAGCAGTGCAGGTTAGTAGAAATAGCTGTTCAGATCTCCTCTGGCCCCTGCTGGTTGGGTGTTTCTGGTCAATCAGCTCAGCCTCTGCAGTGATAACGCAATGCCAGGCACATGTAAGGGATTTGATAGGAGATAGCTAACTCTCTTTGCCCAGGCTGCAAGCAGACGGTGCCTCCCTGGAGAATAGCTGTGCACCCGCACCCCGCCGCCAGTGTGTTTTGGAGACGGCAGAGCATTGCTGGGGTGGAAGGGCAGCTCATCTCGGGGAGAGCTGTGTGCACGTGAAGGCCTCAGAGCAGCCAAGCTTTTATTTTTTGTTTACTGTGCGTCAGGCTCTCTGCTAAGCATTTGGCATCTTTCATGTAATGTTCACAACAACTCACTGAGGTAGATGTTAACATGTGGAAACTGAGGCACAGCAAGGTTAAGTCCAAGGCCCCACAGCTAATAGGTGGGGGAGCTGTATTTGTACCTAGGCCTGACCACAGAGCCAAGGCCATAACCTCTACACACACTAGTCCATTGGTCTGGGATTGGGTGAGGCAGGGGGAGGGTGCTAGCGTTCCGCGTCTCTGTGTCCAGAGTCCGTCTCCTCACGCCTCCTTCAGAAGAAGACCCCCGCCCTCCCTCTTGAGATAGAAAGTCATGTCTCTTGAGAGAGTTCTGGAGGCCTTATGGAGTCAGCACAGGGCCAGGGGCCCTGACATGCGGCTCCCTCTTTGGGGTAAAGCCTCATTCGGTCCTCTCGTCCCCCTTGCCCCAGGTGGAATTCCCAGAGGCCCGAATCTATGAGGAGACACTCAACGTTCTACTCTACGAGACCCCCCGAGTCCCTGACAACTCCCTATTGGAGGCCACAAGCCGGAACCGCAGCCAGGCGTCCCCCAGTGAAGACGAGGAAACCTTTGAACTGCGGGACCGTGTCCGCCGCATCCACGTCAAGCGCTATAGCACTTATGATGACCGGCAGCTCAGCCACCAGTCTGCCCATCGCGACTGACAAGACCCTCCCGGAGTCAGGGCACGAGATACCCTGTCTCCTCTCTTGTGGAACCCCGCCCCATTGGCCACCCCTCGCTGCTGCTGGCTTGGGTCTCTGCTCCAGCACCCAGAGGCATGACAGGCCCTGCCTGGGAGGTCAGAGGGCCTGAGCAGGGGAGGGACTGCGTTTCTTTTCCTAGCTCCCTGAGCACTTCAGGATGACTGAGTCCCAGCCCCTTTGCTCAGCATCTCCCTTTCTGCCACAGGGAGCCGCTGCTGCCCCTGGGCTGAATGGACTGACCTGCCCACCCCCCTGCCAAGAGCATTCCCCTTGGCCCTTCGCTGAGCACCCCTTTGCTCTGCTGAAGGGCTACTTTAGGCCTCAGGGGAGGCCCATGGGGAATGGGTTCACTCTGTGGGGAAGGTGGCTTCTGGTGCTGTGGAGGCCCAATTTCTTACCGAAGGTGGGGCTTCTTTTTTCCTAAGGTGTTTAAGCACAGGCTTAATGAGTTTGGTTTTTAAAAAATAATCTAGGAAATGACTAGTTTTAAGTCTAATAATGAGGAGACTGGGTATTTCTGCTCCAGGGTTCCAAGACCCTGGGTAAAACAGAACCCTCGGCCCTTTTGATGCCTTTGGGATCTGGTTCCGTAAAGCACTTTGTACTTTTATTCAGGAGATTTGTATTCTGCCCTGACCCACGTCATCCTTCTCTGATCCTAACCCCCTTTTCCCTGTAGAATCAATCTGAGGGAGGGGAAAGAAGCAATAAAAAAAAAAACTGACCATCTTTGGCTTTGCCAAACTGGCCAAGCAGCTGGCCCAGAGAGCACTGAGGGGGTAAGGATGTGTGAGTTAGGACCTATGGTCCTCATAACACCCCTGTAAGAAAGGATACTTTGCCCCTACATCTTAGGGTCACGTACTGACTTCTAGAGTCTTCCATGATTGGTCTTTGATTCTCTTGCCCTTGGCTCCAAGGCATGCTGTCCTCACTCTAAACCCAAAGAGCCATCACGCGGGCCGGGAGCTGCTTGCAGCCAGGAGCATGAGCTGCAGCAGGAAGGCTGCGGAGCCCGCGGGCACCACACCTGCCTGCCATCAGCTGAGGACAGCAAGCGCAGAGCCCCACGTTCCTGGAGGCCCTGTGCAGGGGCGGCTGTGCTTGGCCATACATCTCCCTGCCCTGCATCCATGCTATTGGTTTTGTGTCCTGGCTGCGGAATGGTGGTTCTGCCCAGTGGTGAGTCCCTGAACACAGGATAATGTGAGTAGCCTAAGAGCCTTGAAAGGTTTCTTCATTTTTCTTGTTGGGTACTTGGCTGTGGAGATGCAAGCACTGGCTCTTGGGCAAGGGTGCAGGTTCCTCTTCAAGGCTTTGGTATTCATTCCCTTCTGCTTGGCTTGGCCCTTAGGAGGCTGCTTATCCGAATTCTTTTCCAAAAGAATGCCGCCAGTGAGGGAGCTGTTCAGCCAGCCTAACAAAGCAGCATAGCACTTGGCAGTACCCACTCCGTCAGGAAGGGACATAGCTTACCAAGTTCATGTCTCTTTACTCTTACTATAGCTAGGTGGCTCTTCACGGCTGACCCCATGAGCCTATGGGCAAATGACAGGCCAGGGTTAGCAGACACTCACAAGGACCTGAAATGACATGGTGGGGCAGGGGAAAGGTGACTTTAATTAAGCGTTTTTCACTTGTCGCTGTCTTGAATGTATAAAGACTTCCAGGTGAGGCACCTTGGTGATCAGCTACAAACGGTTCTTCCAGCCTTCACTGGAGTAACAAGATGAAGACAAATCCATTTCTTTGACCGGATTCTGGCTTTGGCTTTGTGGCTTTCCCACAGCGACTGGAATGCTTCTGCTTGAGGGCCCTGGTCTGTTTCCTCAGCTGCCTTCCTGAAGCCCTTTAATACTCAAAGTCCCAGCTCCCCACTGAGGCATTTTAATGCTTGTCCTTTGACCTCCCCAGCCCCTGTAGCCTCTCTTTACTGCTTTGACATTCAGATCCTCAGCTGTCTCAGTGGTGAGTAGTCTTTCTGGGACTCTGGGCACTTATGTTGTCCAACTGAAAATATCTCTTTGGTCTTTAAATATTGAATACTAACTTTGAACTCACTGAAGTAATCTTAGCTTTTAAAATCAGACTGTGGTGGAAGGGTTTGGGGTATTTTCTTTGAGTTTCCCAGCCCCACTTAGAAAGCAGCTCTTGGCTGTGTGAATTTTTCAACTCTAAGCAGCCCAGGGGAATGTAAACAAGAAGTGTGGATGAAGGTCAAACCTTCTTGTCAGTTTCTGAGACAACTGGAAGCCTGCTGTTAACTACATGGACCAGGATTAGGTTCTAATCACTCTGTTACCTGACCAAGTTCTGCTTAAAGGATGGCACAGGTCCTGACATGACAGAACGCCTTTATCATGTAACTACAATTCTTTGTTGCTCAACATAGGTGATGGAAAAAAACACTAATTTCTAATAAAATTGTGTTACACTTCAGTGGTACAGAGCTGTGCTTACAGTGAGTATAGCTTGGTCAGCTCGCTGCTGTGGACATCATAATTGTATTTCTGTTCGCCACCTGACCTTATGTTCTCACTGGGTCCTATGCCCCATTGCACTCAGTTGCCCTGCAACCCAGGCTCCCCCTGGTGGAGGATTAAGGACACCACTAATAAGGGTTGGAACTGAAATTTAATATTAATTCAAGAAAACAACCTCTGTAACAATCACTACAGTAGTGGGGGAGCAGGAATCCTAAGAATCAGGGCAAAAATGCAGCACATTTTATCTCTGGCTCTTGGAGATCTGTGAGAAGCTCAGAAAGTAGACTGGCTTCATCACTGTCCATACCTAACGCTCCTTGGCTGAGTTTCTGCAGTTGTGATCTGGAGGCTTGACAGACCTGTGCTGGCAAGCCCACTGCTCCAGAAAACCTGACAGGCTTGCCTCACTTCTCCCCCAGGCCCACGGAGGCCAGAAATGCCAATAGTTGGCCAGCACAAAGAGCCGAGCCACTTTTTTGATCCTGACGCTGGCCTCCCGCTCTGCACTTGGCAGAGGGTAAAGGGAACAAGAGTCCAGTCCAGCCCCCACCTCACTGGCTGAGTGACCTGGCAGACATCGGCCAACCCCCAGACTCAGGAAAGAGACAGATACTCTAGCTGAAGGGGCAGCTTCCTGGAAGGGCAGTAAGGACAGCAACCAAGGGCCCCTGCCGGGTCAAAAAGGGAGCCTGAGACCCGGGGGGCAGAAATGGCAAGGGGGGCCAAGCGTGCACTGGTTTATTGACCAAACCTCACATTCTAAACAACTTGTGTGACAGGCTAGGAAACTCCTCCAGACCTATGGCAGCTGAACACAGAGTTCCTGATGGAAAGGTTTACTGGAACACAGCATAGGCAGGGCTTACGGGGAAGGCCACCCTTGGAGGAGTCCTACATGGGTCTTCTGGAGAAAACAGTTATACTCCACCCGCCAAAATAAGAACCCCACAATCAAAAGGTGCAAACAATTAAGAGACCCACTGTGGCCCATGACAGAGTTCTGCAGCAATTGTGGGATGTGAGCTGTTCTTTGGGGTCCGAGCCTGGGTGCTTAGGGCCTCAGCTGGCCTACCAGTGAAGGCCTGAAGGTGGTGTCTTCTCATCTTTATTGCTTTCAAGGGAGAAGGGAGGGATCCGGACATCGAAGTGGGAACCATCAGGCCTCTCGAAGCGGAATGTGCCCCTGTGAGAGAAACTGGTTTAGAGGGAGTGAGGGTTGAAGCCTGTGTCCTATGTCCTCAGCGCCAGAACTGAGGCAGGATAAGACAGGCCTGGGCTCTCTTCTGCCTGGCTCATGCCAGGACAACATTGATCAGAGACCCAAGAGCCTATCCTGGCCCTACGTGAGAAGAAGAAATGAAGCTCTCCTGAATCTGGCCCTTAGATACACCCTGCATAAGCTACCCAACTATACTTTCAGGTTAAGGAGTGAAACACCAGGGGAAAAAACCCAACTACGTGGGCAACTCAGTGCAGCATCAAAGTCACCAGACCTCTTTGACCTAAGTCCTCGTTCTACAAAATCACGGGGAACTGGAAAACAGTCATAAATCAGACAAGACCCACACAGCAATGAACAGCAGATAAGGCTCCACCTCAGGACTTCACTTGGTCCAGAGTTAACTGCAAGCTACAAGCTCTCACTTTTTCTGACCTGCAGTGTCCGTGGACTTGAGCTGCCCCTGCCCCAGCATATGCTTACTCACCACATGTGCCCACTGGAAGCTTGCAGGGAGACGTGGCTGCTGTACTGGAATGCGGGCTGCTCCTTGGATAACACTGGTTCCTGTGAGGGTTCAGGCAAAATAGGTCAGGCCAGACAAGCTCCCTGTACCCCGGGGCCACATGCTGACTGCCAGTCCGGGCTGGATGCCCCCTCATGCCTCCCACCATAACGGCCGACCAGCACCTTCCACAGCACAGCCATTGCCCTGGGCCTTTTATTCTGACCCTGGGAAAGATAATCTCAGGCTGAATGGCTGAGGTTACAGGCAAAGATGCTAAGCCCAGGATCTACTCTGTAAATACCCTGTCCAGCACCCATTCACCAAGCACCTAAGTGCCAGGAGCCACACTGTGCTCAGCAAACTTCTGCTAACTTAAGTCTGCTGGTAATCATAAGGTAACAGGTGTGATCCTAAGAAACGGAGATTTGGGTTAACTTGCCCAAAGTTATGCAGTAAATAAACAACACAGTGGGCATTTGGAAACAGACTAACCCCACAGCCCTGTTCTTTCCACCCCACGCTGCTTCCCCAGCTCCCTGCTAACATGGATGAATGCCTGTTGAATGTGGTCCTCTCATGACTTTATTTCTCTGGAGACTGGGTAGGGTAACGCAGGAATTGCAAAATCAGATCTCTTCAAGGACCAGCAGAGGATGAACATGTGTAAAGAGGCAGAGGAAGGACGACCAGGAGCGGTGGCGGGTCCATGCCCCACCCAAGGGCATCCCAGTAGATTTTTTAATAGGCTGGCAACCACAAGCTTTGATGGCAGACTCACTTGGATTCAAACCCAGGCCCTGCCTCTACTAGCTACAGGACCATGGGCTAGTTAAACAACAGTCTCAGTCTCAGTCTCTTCATCTGTGAAATGCGTTATAAGAAAACCGATCTCACGGGTGAGGTTTCTCACCCCAAACAGCCCTAAGCTTTCACACACTAAGCCTCTGTCCCTAACCACAGAGGAGGAGGAAACCATGCACTAAGCTCCTAGGCCTGCTGGGCAGGACTAGAAACTGAGCATTACTGGCCCAAAGATGCTCACCCTGCCCACCACCCCTCGGCCCCGCACTGTCTCCAAGGTGCCGGATAGACTGAATATCCTCCAGTGTCGCTCCCGGAGCTGTACTACGTCATTGTCGAGGTTCTCCAAGCGGATGCAGTAACGCCACTGCGGGGGTAGGGGAGAGAGTTCACATCTGAGAAGGAATAGACCCTGGGCCAGCTCCCTTGGAATTCCAGGAGAGCACAGGGCAACAAAGACCAACACCGGCACTGCACCGTCTCACCTCCCGCCCCCAGAGGTAAACCTGCCCACCTCCCAACCTGTGCCCACAGGTACACCTCCTGAGCTCCCCTCCTCCCGAGGGAGACACTCACCCAGTAGACGTGGGAATTCTGGGCTTCCTGGGGGAAAAAACACAAAAATTTTCAGGCCCAGAGGGCAGGAACAAGTCTATTCCAATCAACATCTCTCCAAGGGAGTGGATGTATTCCACGTACTTGCAAAGACAGAACAAAGCCACAGGTATCTGTGGGTTGATGATGTCTCAACTATGGCCAACAAGCCCAGAGGGAGGCAGCCTCCCTTGGGTCCATCCCTGGCGCCCTTCCTCTTCATTCCTATCAAGATCACGAACAGAGCTGGATGCCAACAAAAACCAGCCCTGGGGCTCCTCCCTTTCTCACCACCCTCCCTGTCTTCCCCCACATTACTGCTGGTCCAGGCTGCTGTCCTCCTCCTCGGCCTTTCCATATCCCAATCTTATATCAATACTTGGAATGCTGTATGTTGGCCTCCCGCCACTACCATGAGCTCCTGAAAGGCAGGGGACAGGGTTTCATTTATATTTGTATCCCCAGGACCTAGCTTACGGCCAAGCAAGAAATAGCTCAATAAATGCATAAAAAGTGGGAAGATAAGCCTACACTGATTTAAACAAGTATGTGTATATTCTTCATAGACATGGCTCCCTTTGAGCCGGAAGAGAAGGAAGAGTCAGCCAGGAGGCCTCCTTCCTGGGATCTGAGAGTCTCCTTGCTCTAGGTCTTGGTGTCAGCTGTTGCCAAGAGGCTGCTCAATCCCAATCAATACATGCAGCACTTGAAAGCAGAACCACAGGCACGTGGTTTAAATTTGGAACCCACACCAGCAGTCACTGGGGACACCACACAGAACCTGGGGGCCTAGCCCTGAGGGGAGGTCCCAGGCTGGGCACATACCCTCATGCCCATGTAGAAGGGGATGACGGTGACACGGATGTTCTCGGTTGTTTCCCGGTGGACATCGGAGAGCTCCAGCCAGGGGTGATTCTTCTCTTGCCAGGCCCGTAGCGTCTCCCGAGCCGCAAAAGGGGGTGCTGGGGCAAGAGATCGACTGGTTAGTCCAGGCCAGCGTCCAGGGCGTTACACCCTGCCCAACTGCTCCTCCTAGAAAACCCTTCCCAGTGGTGGCCCAGGTAAACAAGACACCCAAACGTGAGCAAGAGCACAGGCTGGAAGAACGCACAAAACTGCCTACCAAGAATAAGCCCTGAGGAGGCATGTGACGTCAGAGGAAGAGAAATGGACTGGGAGTTAGGAGCCCTGGTTTTCAGACCTCACTCTGCCACTACCTAGCAACCTTGAGTCCCTTCTCATCATCCCTGAGTCTGTTTCCATATCTGTAAGGAGGAGATAATAGCCATCTACCTGACAGGTCTAATGGGAGATTAAATAAGATTGTAGAAATAGAGCTTTGAAATTGCTGCTGGGATATTCTCTTTGAAGAAAGGGCCCTCCCACTCCACCTTCCCTCTATGACAGAAGTTACCTTTTGTCTGGTCATATAGAAGAAATCTTTCAAAGAGCTCGTGCTGGATGGGAACCTGATCAGTGGAGGTGTAGGGGAGGATGTCTTCATGGCTGACATAATCCAGGCCTGGCAGAGAAACAGAGACAAAGAGACAGTGAAACTCACATAGGAGGCGGGGAGGAATGGGGCTGAAAAGAAACACAATTCCTGGCCTTATGGCAGGGTGGGACGACCCTGGCACCACTGCTCTCAGCGTCTATACTCCCTCCCAGCAGATTAAAGGACAGCAGAAAGGCCTCAGAATCCTCTCCCTGAGACACACCAGACCCCCCTCATTGACAGGCACCACTCAGATGCTCCTTACTCACCTGGGATGGCATAGAGGGCCCGGCTGTCATCATGGTTAGCCAAGAAAGTCACAGCTTCTGTCTGAGATCTCTGAGACTAAGGCAAGAAGCGAGTCAGGGATCTTCTCGGTCACTATCCAGTCCTGAGGACTTAGGGCCCAGTGCTGATCCGGGCCTGTTTGACCCCTCTCCTTCTTAGTCCCCATCACGGTTCGGGGCTTTCCCATGGAAAGGAACCCCAGGCGCAACCATCTTGCTTACTTACTATATGTGGACAGTCTCGGGCATCAATCAGCACCTGATAGTAAGTGTGAGTTTTGCCTTTCACCTCCTTCGAGCTGTGGCCTGCAGGGTTCTCTGCTCTATGGGGCAGGAGAAGCCCAAGATCAACCCCAGAGAAACGGAAGCAGTGCCTGCCCCAGCTCCCTACCACCCCCTCACCTCAACAGACCAGTGCCCGAGCTGAAGGAGCTTAGCACCAGCTGGGTAGCTGTGCAGCACACCCTGGCCCAGCATTCCTCAGTCAGGGGCAAGCAACAGAGTGTGGTGTAGAGTCATTATTTGTCTCACTCTCTGGATGCCTCTTAGAAAAAAAGGGCCAAGCTGAGAAAATCAAACTGCTGCCTTAGTCCCTGGAGCCCAGCGCACCCCACTCTTCTCACATCCCAGGGGCTGTCTGTGATCATTTAATGGAGCTGGGCCTTTTCTTTTTTAATGTACTCTAGTGATGATAAGAGATTAAGGGAAAGATTCTAACTGAACATCAAGAAATCAAGAAGCCTAGTCCCCCAGATGCCCTCTGGGGTACTTATAATGCAAATTGAGAATGCCTTGGGAGAGCATCTTGGGGAGACCTAAAGGGACCTCCTAGCTTAAGACTTTTGTCTCCATGGGTATTAGTGCCAAGGGAGTGTTCTGGGACCACTCCTAAGGCCCAGAAGGATGCTGCCTTCAGTGCTGGGACCCCAATTATGTATGTCTGCCATGAGTCAGGCCTCCTCCTGAGGATACTGTGAGGCACAATGATAGGGAAACTTACTTTTCTGGAGCTACAGAAGCCACATCCCGGTCATACAGTCTGGCCTGCCAGGGAAACAGGACAACACCTCGGTAGCCAAAAACACTGTGAAGGAAAAGCTGGGAGAAAAGAGAGGCCTCAGTCAGTGTGCAGTCCAGCAGGTCCATCCAGGTGGGGCCCCGACCACTAAGTGGCACAAGTGGTGGCAACTCCAGCACAAGGTCTTGCTACTCTTTCCCTTGAACTCTGTGATCCACCCAGACCAACTCTGGAACATGCTTACTGCCTCTTTACCTGGCTGACTTCTACTCATCCTTTTTTTTTAAAATTTATTTATTTTTGGCTGCATTGGGTCTTTGTGCTCGGGCTTTGGGAGCTACTCTTCATTGCGGTGCGTGGGCTTCTCATTGCAGTGGCTTCTCTTGTTGCGGAGCACAGGCTCTACAGCACAGGCTCAGTAGTTGTGGCGCACAGGCTCAGTAGTTGTGGCACACAGGCTCAGTAGTTGTGGCTCACGGGCTCTAGAGCGCAGGATCAGTAGTTGTGGCACACGGGCTTAGTTGCTCTGCGGCATGTGGGATCTTCCCGAACGAGGGCTCAAACCCGTGTCCCCTGCATTGGCAGGCAGATTCTTAACCACTGCACCACCAGGGAAGCCCCTACTCATCCTTTAGGCCATAGCTGAGGCCTCTAGGAAGCCTTCCCTCACCTCCTCTCCAGTTAGCACACTGTACAGCCGTTGACCATTTGCATATTGTAATTCCTTTCTAGACTGTCAACTCCATGAAGGCATTGCTTTCTGATTTAACACCAATGCATAAAGCTTAGTCCATTGTAGGCATACGGGAAAAAAAAGTTCAATAAACAAAAAGTCCTCCTTACCTACAAGGGGCCTAAATCTATCTCAGTGGATCTGGCACAAAGCTGACGCAGAAAAAGAGCCTCACACCCAGAGCTTACTTCACTGCAATCAGTTCAACTATGACAAAGCATCAGAAAGCAGGTTTGCTTTTCTGAAAGCTCCCTCCACTGGCTTCCTACCAGCCACTATGTTAGACGACTCTTCAGCAACAGGACTCTCTCAATACAGTCCAAACCATCTCTGTCCACACTAACTTGGAAACAGAACCCAATGACACATGAAATGTATTCAAATCCAGGAAAACAGAAAACCCGTCCTAAAAAAAAAAAACAAAACAAAAAAAAACTTGATTCTGGTCTGGCACCAAACACCAAGGCCGAAAACCATAACTTTCAGGCCTGTGACCAACTCTGACCCTTTCAGAAGCAGAGTACACAGTGAAAATGAAAGATGACGCAGCCCAGCACTCACCTGCCCAGTCTCATATTTTCCGTTCTGTTTTGGCACCTCAAACACACCAACTGTCTCCAAAACTTTGCCCTCTGGTCGGTTTCTGATTAGGAAGGAAAAGAACAAGCAACTGAACAGCTAAGAAGTGAAGGGTACTAATCCATCAGTAAAAGCTACTAGGATACTGAAGGGCCAGGGCAATGACAGCAGAGAAGGGTAGCAGCAGTGGGGCCAGCTAAAGCAGGTAAGGGTCCTGCTAAGCCAGCACTCCACAGAGATTCTGCCTTTCCTCCTTTGAGGTCCAGCCACAGATGCCTCCATAAGATCTGACTGCTCCCAGATCACTTTATTCTCTCTTGACTCTCAGCATTCCTCATATCATGCCCTCAAACCCTGCTTATTTGTATCCCTTGCCTCCATTCCTTCCCTGACCCACCCTCCTGAACTCCCACAGCATTTTAACTGCCCTTTCCACCTTGCATTTCAGTTATTTGTGTCCCTGTCTTATCTCCATTAGAGACTGCAAGTTCTTTGGGAGCAACGCCTGTGTCTGATTAGCCTGTGCTCCCTCAAAATCTAGTGTATAAACGGTGCTCAAAAAATACTTATTTTGTGTTATAATTCCATGTCCATCTCCCCCTCTAAACTGCAGTCCTCACCCCTGCACTACACCTAGTATTATTCTCTCAATCTAGTTTTTGTTCAGATTTAATCAGTTTTTACAGGAGCCTTAAATTGGAAATAGCTATCATCTCTCTCCAGTGTCCGTGTCTAATCTCACCCACTAAAAGGTCAGCTCTTACAGTGGTCTCTCCGGACAGGGCTGCTCTTTCTAGGGGTCCTTCAGAGCACTGTTTTCTTACTATTTTGGAGATGTGAACTTTATGCTTCCTGCCACTTGATTCACCGGCCCCAATTTGATCTGCCTGGCCCATCCCTAGAGACACTGCTCACACCATCCCCATGGCCTCAAACCCCATTCCCCAAGTCACATAAAGAGAAAGTGTGTCCCCAAGGTCACATTGAAACCTGGGACCCACGCAGGGCGCAGATTCGGATCCTGTTTCCCACTTCTAGCATCTTTCTGTGGGAGGCCTTGGCCCAGTCACGGGCTGGGGGAAAGCCCTAGGACTTAATTAAAGGGCTGCCCACTAACAGCGGCGCTCGGATTCCCACATTCTGGGAAGTAAGATTCGCTCCGGGAGGGTTACTAGTTCCCCCTCAGAGCCAGCCCTGCACAACCCAGGGCTCTGGGCCGCGCTCCCTTGTCCGCTCCTGGCACGCGTCGCGGGCAGCGCACTCGGCTCCCGGCCAGAACCCTCTCCCGGGTCGAACTCCAATCACCCCCAGCCGGCCGGGTTCCCTGGCCTCCCCTCTGGCCCGGGACACGCTCCCTGGGCTCCGGGCTCGGCCCCCGTGCTTCGTCCCTCACCGGGACGAGAGGTGCCTCCGCGTCGTCGTGGTCGCCACTGGTGGGAAGGTCCCAGCTCCACCCGCCGCACAGAGCGGCCTCGGCCCTCGGGCCCCGGTCAGCGACCGGGACCACCAGCGACTGCCCACGGTCAGGGCCCGCCGGGCCACACAGCCCGCCATGTCCCGGCCGAGTACCCGCTGGGCTGCTGACACAGAGCTCGACCCGCCGCCGGGCGGCGTTCCGCCCCCGCCCCACACTGCCCCGCGCCGCTTCCACGCCCCCTTCGCCCTCTGCCCCGCCCCGCGAGCTTCGCGCTCCTTCCGGCACAGGCGGCCGGAAGTCCCAGCCCGGGGTCACCTGACCTTAAAGTCGGCTAGTCATGGCGTCTTCCTTGTTAGTCGGAGAGCGACTTGTACGCGCTTTGAGCCCTGGCGGAGAGCTGGAGCCAGAGCAGCTGCCCGGGAAGCTGCGGGAAGAATTTGAGGCCGTGCTAGGGAAGAAGCACAAGGGCGGCGATCGTCCGGCTGGCCCCGCTCGCCTGGTTTCTTTCCGCCTGATCCGGGACCTGCATCAGTACCTGAGAGAAAGGGGTGAGCCCCAGTCTCCAGTCCAGAGTCGCCTCCTTTTTTCCAGAGTTTAGTCTCTCCTGAGGTCTTTTTTCCTACCTCTAGCATTTTTATGAGGGATGTATCTGTTGCGGATCCAAACTCGCGGCTTGCATTATTCCCAGCAAAGCCAATCTACTGAGGCAAGGTTGTGGTGAAGGAAAGTACAGTGTTCAATGCAGGGTGCCAAGCAAGGGAGTGGGAGACAAGCCTCAGATCCATTTCAGCTTGGTCTTTGAGTTAAGGGGTTTTCGTTTAAGGGAGAAGAACAAAGAGACTGGGAATAATCACTGTCATGTGACATTTCCTAATTGTCGTTTTGCGAGTCAGGATGTCTCTGATTAAGTGTTCTCAGGCCAGGTGGTCCATGGCTCCGGCGTCTGTTAGCTTACCTTGCCCTGGAGAAACAACCTGAGTTTGCAGGTTTATGATGATATCTATAACAGCACTTTCAGTACATTAAAGATGTTATCAGCAATAGCAGTTTTAGTCATCTAACTCTGGTTCATTAGTATTGTTAGCAAAGGATGGAGGTTAGAGGGGACAAGAAAGGGAATAAAGTTTTGGATAGAGAGATTAATTATAAACTCATTAAGGGAACTCAGTTTTAGGGGGACTGGGTTTCAAATCCATCACTCTCCTTCACCCATGGAATGATCATCTGGCCAGCCCAAGAGTCACCTCATAAACCCTGGGGAGCCCACTCCCTTCATAATTTCCATGGGAATTCTTCGTGGATGACAAAATTTACTTGTGCAGTTTCTGTTCTCTTGAGTCTCCTCTTTACTTCCAGGCCCACTTAGGCCCACCTGACCCTTGCGGAAGTCCAAGTTCTAACCCAATACCACTGCACAGGTTCAGTTTCTTTCTTTTAAGCCACACTAAAAAACAACTTAGCATAGTGAGCTTGCCCTGTTTGGGAATCTGGATTTCTTAGCAAGAGTGCCAAATCTGATGGGTTTTTGTTTTGTTTTGTTTTGTTTTGGCTGCGCCGCTCAGCCTGTGGGATCTTAGCTCCCCAACCAGAGATTGAACCCGGGCCCTCAGCAGTGAAAGTGCGGAGTCCTAACCACTGGACCACCAGGGAATTCCCTAATGGGATTTTTTTGTTTGTTTTTGTTTTTAGATATAGGATGATGGAAAAGTGTGTTGAAAGATCTGAACGGGGAGTAGCATCTGAGTTCTAGACCTAACTCTGCTATTAACTCTTCTTGGAGAAGTCATTTCTCTTCCTTGGGCCTCAGTTCCCTGAACATGTAAAGGGGGGCAGTAGGACTAACTGACGTGGAAGGTCTTTTGCCGGAATTAACAGCCTACCCAGAAGTGTGAAGGGTAATTCTTCAATTATTGGAACTAAAAAGGACCATAGAGATCATCTAGTACAGTGTCCTGTGAGTATTTGCCACCACTACGCCTTAAACCTATTTAGGGCAAGTTCTGTTGTGGCCACAGAAATTACCTAAATTAAAGGCAAATATAAATGGCTTACATGTTATTGGCTGTGACATTGGTAGGGTAATTGAGAGCCAACAATTAAAGTCAGTATGTAGCACTAGGAGATACTTACGTGGGATTGTCCTAGTTTCTTCCCAGTTGAAAATGATCCCGGAGATGAATTGGTATAGGCATGGCCATGTTTTATTTTGGTAGAAAGAACTGAAGAGCTAGACCCTTCTCTGATGTTAATCCTTCAACCTCAGCTCTATGCATCATTATGTTTGTGGAAATCTTTTCTTCCTAGGTTCCACACTATACCTTCATGAGCTCCTAGAAGGCAGTGAAATCTATCTCCCAGAGGTTGTGAAGCCTCCTCGGGTATGTAAGGGATATATTTGTGAGAGTGGGTGTTGGTTGAGTTGGGTTTACTCATGATACATCCAAATTTATGAATCAACATTTGGGCTCAAAAATTTGTCTTTTAAATCCTTGAATGCTGGAGTTGGGGAACCAGATATTGTCCTCCTAGTCTGACAGCTTGGAGAACTGAAATTAAAAAAAAAAAAAAAAAAGTTTCCAAAGCACTGGAGGCAGAACTGGTACGTGGGTCTTCTTAGTACTTTGTCGCCTGAAACTAGTGATTGTGGCATGCTTTCTAGCAAGCTGGGAGTATCATTCTTCTCATTTGATTTTTCTGCCTCAGAACCCAGAGCTAGTTGCCCGTCTGGAGAAGATTAAGATACATCTGGCCAATGAGGAATATAAGCGGATCACCCGCAATGTCACCTGTCAGGTAAGGGCCCGCTCTTCAATACACCGACTGTGTAGCCCCTGAAAGCAGGGCCCTGCTCTGGGAAGAGGTACAAATGAAAGAAGCAACATGGAAACTTGGCTTGTATACTATTAAGGGACCGTAGAAGCTCTGTGCTGCGTACAAGCCAAATACAATTCCCAACTCATTTACTGAGACTCTGGCCTCAGATGGCGACTGAGTCTTAAAGGTTATAGAGGGTGGGGATGAGCCTGGAGCCATTCTTCTGACGTGGCTCCGTCCTATTCTCTGTATGCTCCTGCCCCGGAGCAGGAGAGGGGTACATGGGTACTGGGAACCTATGTCTCTTCTCTGAAATGCTTGACCTGTGGTCCAGAGAAGAATCCAACTGGTCCCAGGCAAAATCCATGGAGAAGGCAGAACTAATGTGTTGGGTAATAAAGAGGGCTGAGCCCAGACTGCCAAATGAATACTTGCTGGGCTGCCTCTGAGCTGCTTCCATTCTGAAATCCTTTGCTTTTTTCTTTTTCCCAGGATTCAAGGCATGGTGGAACCCTCAGTGACCTGGGAAAGCAAGGTGAGGTACTAGGAAATCAGGTTGCTAAAGCCTGTCCCTGGGACTGGTCAGTCATGGCCCTGCTTCCCACTCCAGTGCTCTGGGTTTAAGCCTGAGCTATTCAGGCTTGCTGTTGGAGGGAAACCCAGCTGAGGGGGGAGGCAGCCATGAGATAAAAGGGCCTCTTGGAGGATGCTGACCTAACGGTTTCTTCCCTGGGCTCCTCCCCAAAGTGAGGTCAGTGAAGGCTCTGGTCATCACCATCTTTAACTTCATTGTCACGGTGGCAGCTGCCTTCGTCTGCACTTACCTTGGAAGCCAGTATATCTTCACAGAAATGACCTCGGTGAGTAGGTACTGGTCAGGGCAGGGTGCCCCAGGTGGGAGTGTTAGTGGGAAAGGGAGGACATATGTGAAAATGCCTTGAACAGGTTAGGTATTTATGTGATAAACAAGGGGGACATTAGATCCAGCCAACAGTCATAGAGGTAGGTAATAACCTCAAGAGAATCCAGATTCTCTTTTCTTTCCTTCCCCCCAACTTATGGGCTGGGTTGAGGTCCTCTCCATCCTTATTAGGTGCTAGAGGATGCAGAGCTGGAAGCTGGCCTGCATCCCCTAAGCCTGGTTCTCTCACTTCCCAGCAGGTACTGGCAGCATTGATCGTGGCCTCTGTGGTGGGTCTGGCTGAGCTCTACATCATGGTGCGGGTGATGGAAGGTGAGCTGGGAGAGCTGTAACCGTGCTTCATCATCAAAGTCTGGAGACTCCAGGCTCCCAGCTGCCAATCACTGATTCTCAGTCAACCCATCAGGCTCTTTGTACTCAGCTCCGGTTAGTCAGAGGGCCGAGCCAAGACCACCTGCTGTTCCTGCAGGGAGCCCCATCCTCTGTCAATTTACAGAGTGGGCAGTAGAGGAGACTCAGACAACGACTGGAAAGAACTGGTCTATCTGTACATTCTCCTGAACCCGGTGCCCATCTGCCTTCTACAGTCCATTCTGGGCATTGCTGGGGCTGGGTTTTTTTCTTCCATTGGAAGTAAAGAGAATCCAGGCCTTTCCAGAAGTAGACCATACTGCCTTGAACTTGCCCAGGTGCAGAAACCGGTGGTCATCCTTGCTCCACACATCTTGATGCAGACCTGTAATTTAGATCAGAAGACTCCAAGAAAGCAGAAGGGATTCCCTTTCTTCAGTTTGTGCTGGAAGAGGAACCAGTTAGAGGACATCAAATAAGAGAAAGCCGGGTGGTACAGGACGGTGGACTCAGAAGCAAGGCAGCTACGTTTTTGGAATCTTAGTTTCTGTTTTCGTCTTCTTCCTTCTGCTTGCCTTGCTCAGATTTTCTATATGCTTCTGCCCGTCTCCACCACTCACCAGCCCTCCTTAAACCTCCCACCTTCCTATCACCCTTTGCTCTGCTTCCAAAAATGAAAACAGTTCAGATGGCAAAACAGTATGTTTGCTTTTAATTGCAAAACCCCCTGTGCTTGTTTGTATTTGTGGGGAGAGTATGCCTACTGTGAATTGTCTCAACTAATAAAGGGAGATATTATTGGTAGACAGGGGACTATTTTCAGATTTAACTACATGTATAATTATATAAATATGAGTATACACTTTATAATATATATGATATGTGTACATATTGTTATACATAAGCCTAATGTAGGTTATTTTTTGTGGATTCTTAAACATGTTTGGATAGGTGCAAAACAATAGTATGTAAAAGTTCACAGTTGACTAATTGTTTTACATGATTGCTTTTTGTCTTCACAGCAGTCCTGGAGGTTGGAAAAGGAAGTGGTTTTAGGCCCCTTTTCCAGAAGGCAAACCTGAGGCTGAGAGAGGTCAAATGATCTACTTCAGTCCTTCCTCTGTTAAATGGAGCCAAAGACTCCTAGGTTGTCCTGAAGTCTCTATGTAATGTTAAACTTCTAAGAATTTAGATTAGTGGTGTATTGATAGAATCTGTATAAGACGTTTAGAAATTATAGCAGCATTATTATTTATCCAATAAATATTTATTGTATCCAGTGTATTCTTATTTCAAATCTCACAACAACACAAAAGCCCAAAGATTTCCATAGTTGTGAGAATTGGTCAGGGTCTGCTCCTAATGGTGGATTCTGTCTTTCCGTTTGTTCAGTGTATGAGCTCCCATGGTCTTCTTTTTCCCAGGACACTATTCTGTTCTTAGAAATTATACACTCATTGGCTCAGTAGATGTTTCCTCTACAATATTGCCAATTTCTTGAATTATAGCAAGTCAGCCTCTCAGGGCAATATTCTGCATGAGAGAGAGGGAGGGCTTAGGCCCTTCTGTTACGCCTCGGATAACTTTGTTGAGAAATCTTAGGATTTCTGTTGTTGATTGGAAGAAATGTCAACTGTGAGAAAAAATGCAGGTGGCGTTGTACAGTGTTTCTAGCAACCCAGACTGTTTAAGATTGAGTTAAAAAGCTACACTGAGTCACTCATTGCGCCTGATAAGCAAAGCCAAGCCAGATTTTTAGAATTCTTGTAGACATCATCCCTTCTCAAGTGACTGGGTCTTGCAAATGGAAAGAACTTAAACCTTCAGACCAATATCTATGCTATGTGCTTAAAAAATCTATTTGAATTATTTGCTTTGGTCTGTATTCCATTCTCCACCTTTGACAATGAATATCTCTGGGGTATTGGGGCCGAGAACAGTAAGAAAAATGAGGGAAAAAATACACAGATTTTATTCTGAAACATATAAATCAGAACAGAAAACCAGGGACTTCCCTGATGGCGCAGTGGTTAGGAATCTGCCTGCCCTGCCAATGCAGGGGACACGGGTTCAAGCCCTGGTCTGGGAAGATCCCTCATGCCACAGAGCAACTAAGCCTGTGTACCACAACTATTGAGCCTACGTGCTGCAACTACTGAAGCCCATGTGATTATAGCCCGTGCTGCACAACAAGAGAAGCCACCGCAATGAGAAGCCTGCGCACCACAATGAAGAGTAGCCCCTGCTCGCCGCAACTAGAGAAAGCCGGCACGTAGCAACAAAGACCCGACACAGCCAAAAATATAAATAAACGACAGAGAACCACAGAATTTTTAAATGCCACAAAAACTTAGATTAATTTTCCCAACCAAGCAATTCACAAAGACACTAATATTCAGGAGGATCACCTGGTCTGTCCAAGGCCACAGAGCTTATTAGAGCCAAGACTAGAACCCCTGGCTCTTGGCTGTCATGTCACCATTCTCCACACTTAACACTATTCAGTCTCTTCCTAAAGTTAGAAAATTGGTCAAATGAAAGTACGTATGAAGTACTAACATGGAGTGGGAACTCAATCTCACCATGTGCTTAATAATTGTTAGCTCTTTTTTTCTCTTCCTGACCTTCAGGAGTCTGAGGTTGAAGTATTCATTGTGTCTGATGCAGTTCCTAATTTTCTATATTCTCTCTCCTTTCTTTTACTTCATACTTAGGGTGCTCGAGGGAAGAGTGGAGAATACTGCCTATACTTTTGTGGGGTCACCATTAAGCTTTGGTATTAGGGAGCCTGACAACTCATGTGCCATAAGAGACTTGGGGATTAAACTGATCATCACTTTGTCCTTTGGCTTTAGTCAGTAATATAGAACCATCCTCCATTTCAACTCTTCTGAGAGAAAACATTTCACACACTGACCTAAAGATATCTGGACAGTTATGATCTACATCAGGGATCAGCAAAAAGAGGTATTTAAAAAATATGTAGGGGGCTTCCCTGGTGGCGCAGTGGTTGGGAGTCCGCCTGCTGATGCAGGGGACACGGGTTCGTGCCCTGGTCCGGGAAGATCCCACATGCCGCGGAGTGGCTGGACCCGTGAGCCATGGCCGCTGAGCCTGCGCATCGGGAGCCTGTGCTCCGCAACGGGAGAGGCCACAACAGTGAGAGGCCCGCGTACCGCAAAAAAAAAAAAAAAAAAAAAAAAGTAGGGACTTCCCTGCTGGCACAGTGGTTGGGAGTCTGCCTGCCAGTGAGGGGGACACGGGTTCGGGGCCTGGTCCCGGGGGATCCCACGTGCAGCGCAGCGGCTACGCCCATGCGCCACAACTACTGAGCCCGCATGCCTGGAGCCCGTGCTCGGCAACAGGACACCGCAGTGAGAGGCCCGCGCACCGCGGCGAGGAGTGACTCCCGCTTGCCGCAGCTAGAGAGGGCCCGCGCATAGCAACGAAGACCCAAGGCAGCCAAAAATAAATAAATAAAAAATAAATAAATTTATAAAAAAATAAAAATAAGTATCTAAAAAAGGCATACCAACAGCCCTTTTAGAAAGCAATTTATCTCAGCCATAAAAAAGAATGAAATAATGCCATTTGCAGCAACACGGATGGACCTAGAGATTATCATACTGAGTGAAAGTAAGTTAAAGATATCATATAATATCACTTATATGTGGAATCTAAATAATGATACAAATGAATTTATTTACAAAAGAGAAACAGATTCCCAGACTTAGAAAACAAACTTACGGTTACCAAAGGGGAAAGAGTTGGGGGAGGGATAAATTAGGAGGTTGGGATTAACATATACACACTTCTTTATATAAAATAGATAAATCAACAAGGACTTACTGTGTACCACAGGGAACTATACTCAATATCTTGTAATAACCTATAATGGAAAATAGTCTGAAAAAGAATAGATATATCTATATGTATAACTGAATCACTTTGCTGTACACCTGAAACTAACACAACATTGTAAATCAACTATATTCTAGTATAAAATTAAAAAAAAATTTTAAAGCACCAAAACCAAATAAATAAAGTTCAATAGGACCCCCCTAAAAAATAAATAAAAATAAAAGCTACCCACACAAAAAAGTGATTTATCAATATCTGTAAGTGATGTTTGTAATACATGCAAGTGTTCATCTCAGAGTTATGTCTAATAATAAAATTCTATATTGGAGGGAATTCCCTGGCAGTCCAGTGGTTAGGACTCTGCATTTCCATTGCAGGGAGCATGGGTTTGATCCTTGGTTGGGGAACTAAGATCTTGCAAGCTGCGTGGTGCAGCCCAAAAAAAAAAAAAAGGGAAAGGTGAGAGGCATTGAACTGGGCAGACATGAGCCTTCCCTTCACAGGCAACATGGAGACATCATGGTTAGGACTTGGTGCTCCGTGGGACTGGGTTCAATCCCTGGTTGGGGAACTAATATCTTGCAAGCTGAGCGGCGAGGCCAAAAAAAATAAAATTCTATATTGGATTCAACTTAAAAATCAGCAGTAAGATGATTAAGTAGATTATAGTAATAAATACATTTTAAAATAAAAATTATTATACAAAGATATTATTGTGCAAAATAAGTTGTTATACAACCCTGAAACATGAGAGAAAAAAAAAAAGCTTATACTGAAGCTTTGTGGAGAGTCATGGCTGTACTTACCTGTGCTAAACTCCGTGGGCCGGGGGGCCCACATATCCTCAAGTTTTCACAGCCTCCATGTACCTGGATTCAGGGTGAAAGACTTCCAAATTTTAGATAAAGAGCAGACCTTCTTTTTTTTTTTTTTTTTTTTGCCAAGCAGTTTGTAGGACCTTAGTTCCCCAACCAGGGATCGAACCTGGGCCCACAGCAGTGAAAGGGCCAAGTCCTAACCACTGGACCGCCAGGGAATTCCCGTGGAGCAGGGCTTCTTAAATAGCTTCTGACCCAGGGCATCTTCTCAGGATGCCATTGGAGTCAATTCCCCACACACTCCTCTTTCTTGGGATGGCATCCTTACCTGACCCCAGCCCCCTACTCACAAGCCAATAGGTTTCTGTGGCATTAATATAGAGCTCCTTTATGGGCTGGCTTCTGAGACTAAAGCAGTCAAAGCCTTAGTGCCTGCTGAGGAAATGGCCATGGTGCAGGTGGCGTCCATCTGCAAGGGCAGAATGAGAAATAGGAATCAGGTGACCCGTCCTCTAGTTCTCATCCCAGAGAAGGGAACTCTGTTCTCAGCCCCAGCCACTCCCTCTGTTTCACTATACCATGCTTTCTCCAGTGCAGTCTGGGTCCAGGGCTTCCCAGGGAGAAAGGGGAGTCCTTGGCAGGACCCCAGAGGAGCAAGAAGTTTGGGACCCTCCCAGTTTCTCATGGCCCGCCGTAGGGGGAGTGAGCGGGAACTAGCGTGCGTTGAGAGCTTTTGCAACGTGTCACGCACCACGTGAAGCCCTTCACCTACATTATTGCTTCTCGTTCCCAACACAGAGAGGAGATGAGTATTATCATCCCCATTTTTCGGGTTCATAGACTTCTGCAGAGTTCCAAGACTACACAGCAGCCAGGATTTGAATCCGGCACAGACCAACTGCAGATCCCAAGATTTTCTTTCTGAGGCAGAGCAGCTCCAGGAGTGGAGGCAGCTGGAGTGTCCTGGAACAAGTGGGACCGGGAGCAGGGGATGCAGCTGAGGCTCCCATCTCTCCAGGGTCTGTCAGCCAGAGCCCTAAGCCCTTCGATTAACTCTCCCTCTAACCAATCCCAGCAGAAGCCTGGGTAATACCTCCCACCCAGAATCTGCGGGGAACCTGGCCCTGTTTAGGGATTAGGTGATGGAGATAAATTTCAAAAGCAAACGGCCCCCGTCGTCCCAATTCATTTGCAGCACACAACAATCCAGATTAAGGTACAGAGTTTGGGTTTTATTTGGAGATTAGTTGGTATTACAGACGACAGTGATATCAAAACCCAATGCTGCCACAGGCACCACACCCACCCCATCCCGAAATCTGTCAGGTTGTCTCCGCAGCCCCAGGTCAGAGGGCAGCCAATCTGATATTTGTGAAAATTAAATAAACGTAAGCCCTGCGTTCCTATTTCTACTTTATTACTTTAATATCACTCCCTCTTCAGATCCATGGTTGTGATTAATTCATCCAGGTGGCAGGAGGACAGGAGAGGGGGCCCTGATCTGTAAATTAGGATCGGCACTCTCCTAGCTCACTTGACAGTCAGTTAGGTAATGGCCCGAAGGGCCCTTGGGTGAGGGGCAGCTGCCCATTCTCCTTTAGAGGGAGGACGTGTTGTCAGCTGGCATGAGAAGGATTGGGGACCAGGCCTGGCAGGAGAAGTGGGAAACATGGGCTCCCACCTCATCCCTCTGTAGGTACCTCCTGCCAAGATGATGGGCAGGTGTCCCTGGAGGGGCAGGTGCTGGGTAGCAGAAGCCAGGCCCTTGTCACTCCATAGCACCCGCATCTAGGCTGGCCTGGAGGACAGCGGAGAGAGGGATCCCTGAGCTAAACTTTCTTCCCATAAGAGAACTCCCTCATGTAAAAGGAGAGGGCAGGGGATCCACTTCTGGTGTGTTCAGTCTTAAGGGGCAGGATGGGCTACAGGAGCCAGAGAAAGGGACTTGCAAGTTCTAGACCTAGATTAGGAGTGGTCCGGGTTGGTGACAATTGCCGAGGCATAGATGAGGTCAGACAGGCTGCCCAGTGAGGTCTGGGGAGCAGCTCGCTCTGAAGAGACGTGGACCCCTGAAGCCCCAGCCGGTCCCCATGGGGCCGTAGCTTTAGCCCCTACCCAGCCCTGCCCTGAACCCAAGCCAGGAGCTGGACAGGAGGCATGTCGACACACAGAGGCACACTGAGCTGTGCTGTTGGAGGGTGGAGGCTGGCCGAGGGTGCGGGGCTCCCAGGACTGCTGGATGGTGTCCGGAAAAGAAAGGGATCTCTGGGGAGGCTCGGGCCTGGGACTTAGGCCTCCTGGCTTCCTATTCTTGATTCTCTTGGCTCTGCGGTTCTGGAACCACACCTGGTAAGGAAAGAAGGAGTCTCTTCTGGTGCCAGCATCCCCTCCCCCCAGGTACAGGGAAAGCAGAAGCTGGAGGCAGGATATCCAGAGAGAAGGGACTGTGACTCAAGCTTAGAAATCTGCTGTGTGAGAGCACCCCGACCCTGAGGTCAGGGGGAGGGGAACAGCTCACCTGTATCTTGGCCTCAGGAAGGCAGGTGACCCGAGCCAGGTGCTCACGGGTGCCGATGTCGGGGTAAGGCCGTGCTGCAAACACCCGCTCCAACTCCAGCAGCTGCCCTCTGCTGAAGGTAGTCCTCTTTCTCCGGTGGGGACCCAACCCACTGGCATGGCCTGCAGGCCAGGATGGGGGTCAAGTCAGGACTCCTTGCAAGAGCCTCCACTGCAGCATCAAAGCCAACAGACCCTGAAGCTCCTACTCCCCACCCCTCTTCAACCTTCCCCATCATAGCTTCCCCACATCCTCGCCCTGCCCACCCTTTCCCCACCAGATCACCTGCAGGGGACGCGTCCACTGGACTGGCCATGGGGCCGGCACAGTTAGGAGCCCGATGGCCATGCCAAGGCTGTGCCCACACCGCTCCCCTCCGCGTGGAGTTTTATCCTGCTCAGAAGGCTGGCCCCGCCTCCAGGAGGCGGGAGGTTTAGCATCCAGCTTGAGGAGGGCTGAGAAGCCCCGGAGGAAAAGGGGGCTTGCAGGGGTATGGGTGGGGCAACCCTGTTCCTCTGGGGCTTCACAAAAGAAGCTGGCCCCAGCCCCGCTCCTCGAAGCTCAAACTCTGGTAGTCTGTGTCTGAAATCCTGTACTTTGTGAAAATCCTCCCAGGGCTCCGTCCAGGAAGCCAACGAGATCACTCTCTAGATGCTCCTCCTGGGGCTCTGGTGCTGGCTGCCTTGGGGGAGAGCGGGTGGAGTCCTATCCCACAACTGAGGATGGGGCTGGGGAAGCTGGACAGGACGAGAAGCCGGACAGCAGATGAGCGGCAGCCACCCTCCGCTCAGCAGGGCTGGGGGCAGATGTCGCCACCAGCTCACCCTCAGTTCTGCTTTAGAGCTTTGCCTGCTCCTAGCCCTTTGTCCCTGGCCCTTCAAGAGCCCAGATGGACCTCCTACAGTCCGGGAACTTGGAACCGGAGGAGGTTCCACAAGTTCATTTGAGGGGTTTTGAGAAAGATGTTTGTTTTTACAGTGTACTCATCGTTTGGAAGTCTTCTGGGCCACTTTTCTAAGAGAAATAGGTGCATTTGAATTTCCTTTCAGTTCCTGCCCTTCCTGTCTCTCCCGTCTCAGTGCTCTGCACCCCAGACCCAAGACAGAGACCTCAAAGGCCCATTATCATAGGGATAGGTTTGGGGGAGCACAGTGACCGCTTCCCCAGGGACCCAAGGGTCTGAGCTAACAGCACTTCAGGTCCAGGATGGGCAGAAAAGCTGAGCTGGAACCCACCACCTCCTGCCCCCCTGCCCCTTCCAACACCATAGTCAATGACAAGGGGCAAAACAAACCCAGGGCTGGGTAGGGTAGCTTGGTGACTCCTGTCGTCCTCAGAGGGGTCCAAGCTCCTGCTTAGTTGCTGTTGTGTTGCTGGGGGCTGCTCCGTGTGCGAGGAAGGCTTTCTCTCACGAGGCTCTCCCAACCCACAGCTTTTCTGGCTCATGTAGAGGGCCTGAGCCCAACACAGGGTGGACACAAAGAAGGATCTTCTCTGTCCCCTCCCCCAAGTCACCCTGACTGCCCAAGGTCCCCTCTTTTACCCAGGCAGATCCCTGCCTCCTGCCTGTCCACCCCAGTCAGGACAGTAGTCTTAAACTCAGGGCCAAGGGATCTTTATTGAGCTGGGAGGAGGATGTTGGAGGAGGGAGCAGCAGAGGCCCAGCTGTTTGGACTCGGACTCCTACTCGTGGGCAGGGACTGGGCAGCCCAGCCAGTACTGGGCAATGGAGCGTGGGTAGGGAGGGATCACAGCATCCACTCGCCGCGTGCGAAGGTTCACTCGGTAGTACTTGTCTGGAAGAGAGGTTGGGAGAGGGTGCATGAGACCCTGCCTGGCCTTGCCCATCCTGCCCTAAGACCTGGGTCTCTCCTGGAAGGGTAAGTGAACATCCACAATGCACCAGAGGACTCCCGGCCTGGCATTTTGGAGTCACCACTCAAGGGCTGTGTTCAGCCCATGAGGACCAGGGACAGCAGGGATGACCCAGCTAGACCAGCTACAGGGCTGGCGAGGGCTCCCACCTCCTGAGAAGAAGTAGACGCTCTGGGTGGGCTCACAGTTGGCAGGCAAAAGCCAGTCCATCTCGTAGTTATCATAGTTATAGTCTCCCAGGCCCAACTCCTCACTGGAGAACCAGGACAGCCAGGTGGAACGAGATTGCCGGTAGGAGTTCTGGCTGCGTCTGCGGCCACGGCCACGGCCATGGCGCGAGCGGTAGCGTTTACGATTGCGACGCGCAGACTTGGTCATCTTGGTCCGAGAGGAGCGGGGAGCTGAGCCTGAGATGTAGATGTGGCCAGCCATGGCCGCGTCCACTTGTCCAGGCAAACCATGCCAGTCCCGGCTGATGAACCTGGGCTTTCCAGCACCACCTGTGGCAAGGAAGGGGTTAATGGGGAGCCCTGGAGGTCAAGGACAGGCTATGCCTTGTCCAAGGACACACAGCAAGTTAATGGCAGAGCCCAGCATCCCAGCCTTCCGACTACCTGTTCGATACGCTTTCCCCTGGCCTCCCTCCACCATATCCCTCCCCGGTTGCCTCAGCTACAGCTCCTCCTTCTGCTGGCTGTGCTTTTGGCTGTGCTAGGCAAAGTCCAAGGTGTAGGGTCTGGGTGGAGGCAGGCCTCCCCTACAAAGGTCAACAGAAGCAAAGTCTGGCCTGAGCAAACAGCTTTTGACCGATAGATGCACAGTCACAGCCCCTCAGGCCAGCTCAGCCCTACCTCTACCCTGGGGGATCCCAGCCCTCTGGATGGGGACGCAAGAGTTGCCCTCCCTCTGTACCAGAGGAACTGCCCCAGAAGAGAAGTCTGAAGATGTCCTCCCAGCTGTCCCGCTGCAGCAGAGCAAAGTGTTCGAACACGGCCGACTGGGAGCTGCCTTCGCACTCCTCTTGGCTGGGCTGCTGCTGGAACTCGTACTCCCAGTACTGTCTCCCTGCGGAAGGGTGGCCATGAGCAAGGCTGGAAAGCCCAGAGGCTGCGGAAGTGAGGAGCTCCTGGCAACAGGGGTGGGGATAATCTGAGGCCTGTCGCCAGCAAAGTTTAAAGAAGACCAAGACTGCTGCAGCGCGTGCGCACCCTGCCTCCCACCTCCCGAGTACCCTTGAAGAAGTAGACTCGCTCCCGGCCACTGTAGCTATGAGCGGGGAGGGCCAAGGCTGCGTCCACGTTGTCCGGAATGCCCCTGAAGCCTTCAGAGATGTTGCGGGGGAAATCGGGGTCCAGGACACCATCCTCAAAGCGCCAGTACTGACTACCCTAAGGGGTCGGGAAGGAGAAGAGGGTGAGGAGGCAGTTGGCTGTGCACAGAGGCAGAGTCCCCGCCCAAGGCGGCAGCCCTAGTTCCAGGCTTGTCACCCAGGACCTGGAGCCTTGGGCTTCTGTGTCCTCACAGAGCCCCAGCCAGGGACCACAGGCCAGAATCCAGCCTTCTTGCCTACTTTGATCCTGGGCACAGCAGCCCTCATCCTCTGCCTAGATACGCTCGGCCCTGACCCACAGCCCCTGGGTCTGGCACCTTGAAGAGGTAGGTCTTCCCCTGACAGTTGATGCGGGTGAAGGCAGCATCAATGGGACCCTCGATGCCCCAGACATCGCGGATGAGCTTGGGGTACCCAGGCCTCACTGCCTTTTCATCCAGCTCATAGCAGTAGAGCCCTAGAGGGAGGGAGGCTGTGTGAGGGAGGATGCTCCTGGGGCAGACCCCTACCCCAATAACCTGCCCCTCAGATCACCTCGGAAGGCAAAGAGGGAACCATTCTTGAGGTCGGTGAAGGCGTCGAAGGGCTTCCCACTGCACTGCTCTTCCTCTGCTGGGGACTCAGATATCCCTAGATTACCAGTCTCGGGCATGACGGTCCCCACTTCAGG
Source organism: Leucopleurus acutus (assembly GCF_964270905.1). Classification (NCBI taxonomy): domain Eukaryota; kingdom Metazoa; phylum Chordata; class Mammalia; order Artiodactyla; family Delphinidae; genus Leucopleurus; species Leucopleurus acutus. The sequence goes on from NC_139161.1 coordinate 44,824,684, forward strand.
CTCTGAGTTCTCCCGCCCAGGTCCTGGGGCTTCTTCCTCAGGGTTCAGAACAGGTGCCTGCTCAGTAGTCTCTTCAGGCTGGGCCTGCCGGACGAAGGTCTGGGTGGGGCTCTCTGGCTGTGCCTGGATGCTGGTATTGGATCTGGTCTCCTCGTGGTAGTCGTGGAAGCTGTACTCGTCTTCTGGCAGAGTGAATACATCCCCACGAGTCACTGCAGGCGGGGAGGGTGGTAGTGAGTCTCCAGCTGCAGAGGGGACCCCAGGCCCGCCCAGCCACTCTGAACGCACCTTGGGGCTTGCACTCGACCACGTAGTCGGAGCAGCAGCTCTGGTAGTAAGAGCAGAGCTCGTCACACTGACACTTCCTGTCGGAGTTGAAGCCCTCAGTGCAGCGGCCCTTGCACGACTCTGTGGGGAGCGGGTATCAGTTGGCACGGCCAGGCCCAGACCACCCTTGCCCACCCTACATTGACCCAAATGGCCACCAACACCCTCCGGCACCTTGGTCAGCCAGAACCACCCACGCCAGCAGGGCCAGCATCAGAAGGGGCCTTGGGGATGCCATGGCGGGGCCTCCAGCCTCGAGCCTGGTGAAGTAGGTTCTCTGCGGTCTCTGCTCTGATGCCTGAGGAAGGGAGGGAGTGGCAAGACAAGGAGGAGGGGAACCAGAGAAGAGGAGCTGCCTTTTCTACTGCTCTGTTTGCTCAACCCCCAGCCCAGCCCCCAGTGACCCGACCCCAGAGGCTGTTGCAGCAGAGGGTCACGTTCCTGGAACTCCGGGCCTGGGAGAGCTGTGAATAGGATCCTTACCAAGCTCCGGGGCATCTCTGAAGTGCACTAGCACAGTGAATCTGGAGGGCAGAAAGAAGTCCCACTCTGCCGCTCACGGGCTGTGGGACCTTGGGGCAAACTGCTTTACCTGCCTTAGTTCTTTTTTTTTGGCGAAATGAGACTAATCATACTCGCCTCACAGGGTGTTGGGAGCTAAAGCAGACAAAATGCCCAACTCCTGGAGTAGCTCCAACTTCATTCTCCATTAGTGGTTATTGACCTGTGACCTGTTTGATCAGGCACATCCCTGGCTGGGTGGTTCACCCACCCCTTGTGTATTTAGGGCGGTGAAAGAGGGGGTAGGAGCTGGGGACACTTTTTTTTATCATAAAAGAACAAAGTTTCATTTCTGGGTTCATCTCCAGGGTGCATTGATGTCCCCAAGCTGGTCTTCACAGCACGGTAAGTTGGGTGAATAGTAACCCTTTGGACTGGATGTGATTCCTGAGTCTTCCACTAATTTACTGCTTCTCAGCAGGCCACTCCCTGTCCCCACCCTCATCCTCCCCCATCGGTAACAAGTGGCCCAGTTCCCCACACTTTTAGGCTCCAGTGAGAAGTAGGATCCCTCTACCTAGAAAATGCTCACTGGCACACAACGCCTGATTTTGTGTCCACTTTCAGGGGTTCACATACCTCTGGAAGTCCTCCCACCACCTGGAGGGAGTGATCCTCAGAGATTCCGATGCTTTTTTTCTGTTCTATAGTCAGAGGGGAGTGTGACTTTGGAGCAGCTTCTCCATGGACCTCAGTCGGTTCAGCTGTTAAACGGGAGCAGTAATTGCCACCTCGTAGGCACGATGTAAGACTTACTTGAGAAACAGGCATAAAGCGTCTCAAGAGTTGCTATTATGATTGCATTAACCACTAGTAGGGCAGAGGCACACTCAACCGTGTCGCCCTCACATTCCAGTGTCATCCCAGTGTCTTCGACGTAAAACCGAAGCAGTCCTTCCGCCTCCCACCTCCTTCCCCTGCAACCAGTAGAGGGGGCAGGGAACGTGACTAGGGGGAGAGGCCCGGCCAGCGTGTGGGCGTAGCTGGAGAAGACTTGGGAGTGGGGCTACGCAGGCGGCAAGGGAGGAGCCCCGCGAGACCGAGAGGCGGGGCGTCGGCTCCCCGACCACAGCTTCTCAGGGGCGGGGCTCCTGCAGAGCATCCCTGCGAACCTAGGCGAGACTGGAACCGCTCTTTGTTCTGGTTGCTGCTTTCTAGACCCTCTGGCCCCTGGGTCCGTTCCTCGCCTTCCCGCTCTCTCCTCCCGCCTGTCCCCTGCATCTGGGCCTGCATCCCCTTCCCCAACTTCTTCGTCCTATATCCTGCCCTCACCCCTCCCCCAAACTTCTGGTCGGTGCCCTTGCCTGTTACCCTTCTCTCCACCCTCCCTCTTGCATCATCTTCCTCCTGGTCCCCTCTTGGTTCCTCCTTTTCCCAAGGTCTGGGTCGCTCCGCCCGGCCCCGCCTCTCCAGGGATGTCCCCTGAAACCCCGTGCCCATGGTCCTGACGCTGCTTCTCTCCGCCTACAAGCTGTGCCGCTTCTTCGCCATGTCGGGCCCACGGTCGGGCGCCGAGCGGCTAGCGGTGCCGGGGCCGGACGGGAGCGGCTGCGCTGGGCCGTGGTGGGCGGCGGGCAGCCGCGGGCCCCGCGAGGTGTCGCCAGGGGCGAGCACCGAGGTGCAGGGCGCCCTGGAGCGCGCGCTGCCCGAGCTGCAGCAGGCGCTGTCGGCTCTGAAGCAGGCGGGCGGCGTGCGGGCCGTGGGAGCCAGCCTAGCCGAGGTCTTCCAGCTGGTGGAGGAGGCCTGGCTGCTACCAGCCATGGGCCGCGAGGTAGCCCAGGGTCTGTGCGACGCCATCCGCCTGGACGGTGGTCTGGACCTGCTGCTGCGCCTGCTCCAGGCGCCGGAGCTGGAGACGCGCGTGCAGGCTGCCCGCCTGCTGGAGCAGATCCTGGTGGCAGAGAACCGGTGAGGGGGCCGGGCTGGGGCGGAGAGCGCCGCGTGGTGTAGGGTCGCAAGGGCGGTCGAGTGCCTCGGTCTCCCGTGTGCCTCGCACTGTGCCTTTCCTGCCTCACCTCACAAACCCCTGCATTATATCCCTGTTGGGGACCAGCGTGTCCATTTTACAGATGAGGAAACTGAGCCCTGGGAAAGTTTAGTGACTTGCGTCACACAGTGAACTAATGGTGCAGCCAGGATTCACTCCCAGAGCCGGTGGGGTGAGAAATGAGAGAGGGGAGGAATGGAGTAGCAGGACAGAAATCTGTCCCTGGTTCTGAGGATGGAGCTGGGATCCCATTGTCCAAGCCCTCTAAACCCACAGCCCTCCTCCCGATGGGCCTGGATATCCTTCCGTGCTACCTTCTCTCTGCCATACCGTCTCACTCCCACTAAAAGAGAAAGAGAACATTGCTCAGAAAATAGGAGGGGGGGACCCCTTTCCTCTTCCCCCAGGCTGAAATGAGTGCTTACCTAAGGTTACCTGCTGCCTTCATGCCACCCCCAGCAGTCCACTTCCTGCTTCCTCCTTTTTCATTTTGCTTCATGTAGCAGGACAGACATGATCTCATGCTGCGCCTGCTCATGGGAAACACGACGGGTGTTTTCAGTTGGGATGGATGGTGGGGGAAGAGAAAACTGAGGTGTGGAGCTAGGCAGGGGCCAGAGTATGTGTTCCTTACATCTTCCCCACACGTGCCAAGATACAGTAGGTGGGGTCCAACTGAAGGCTGGTTGCTATGCTTCCCTGCCTCTTGGGATCTCCCCTGGAATATGAGGACCACTGACCCACTTCCTTGCGCCTCTAATGCCGGAGGAGACCAGGCTGTCACACTCCAGTCTCATGCTGAATTCTCGGGCCCTTCAGGTTTAGAAGGGTTTTGGAAGGCCCGCTTTCCATTTATGAAGCTCTCAAAGGTGTGATGGGCATGGATTAGGGGCGTTTTCCTTGCCCTTTTCAAAAAGTAAAGATAAGCTTGTGGATGGTGGAAATGATACAACTTTCAAAAGTGCATGAATGAAGCAATTTAAGTTGGGAGGCCCAGTTAGGATTCTGCTTGTTCAGTAAGTCATTAATCTTCTATCTAACAACAGGTGTCCTGTTGGGGATGGGCTGTGAATGTGGAGGGCTAGCAAATGGAGTGGGTGCTCACTGGATGTGGTGGGCTAGCACTGAAGGGCGTGTCCTGTAGGCCTGGTATGTGGGATAGGGCAGCTATAACTAGAACTCCTGGAGAATGGGTGCAGCCAGCACCCTAAGAAGAGGAGGGCTGCAAGATGCAAATAGAACTGATACTTTTCAAGGTTGAAAATAACAATCCTCACCTGGTTCAGAACTACTGAGAAAGGAGGCGCACTAACCGGTGTCTCTGGTCCCAAGAAACAACGTGCTGGTGTTGGCATCACTTCAGGACCAAGGACAGAACCCAGCGAGCCAGGTCCCGATCAAAATCCTTCCAGAGAAAGGCATAATCTCCCCACACCTCTGCACTGCTCTGAGAGGAGGCTGGGAGGGCAAGAAGGGAAGAGGGTGATGACACACTGAGAATTTGTGTCTATGAAATTTTTTCCTTCCTCCACCAACCAACTTCCTCATAAAGAAGGTTCTTCCATCAGTGCACCCACTCCTTTTGCCATTCCCTTTCCTGCAGCTCTCTTCTTCCCTGGGTGCTGCCACACTCACTGTCCGGGAGGCTAGGTCACAGCTCCACTGACCCTCGAAAACCAGGAGAAGCCCAACAGGGTAGGGCGCTCTGAGCCTGGTCCCACCACACTCTCTTACTGCTAGCCCTCTAAGGTCACAGCCTGCCCCCTTCAGGAGACCATAATGAGGTTAAATGGCTTTCCCAAGAATACACAGTGAATAAGTGGAGGCGACAGGTTTTTAAAAGAAAGAAAGGAAAAGGAAAAAAAAACAACAACCATTGCACATAAATTCAAGTGCAAAGTACAAAAATGATACACACTTAAACGTTCTTCTTTCTGTTCACTGGAGGTGAACAAGTTTCTTGTACGTCTTTCCAGAGAGAGTCTCTGCATATACAAGCACTTGCATATATGTGTATATTACATATACAGGCTTATATATGTGTACATATGGACAATTTACCCCTCTTTCGGAGCTGTGATTTGATCCCAGACCCACAGCCTCTCAGACTGTAGAAGAATTGGGAATTGAGTGAATAAATGTCACAACTAGCACAGAGTTCAACTCTATAAAGGTGCCAAGTGCATAGGGAAAGGTGAGGGCTGGGGTTCAAGAAATGCACAATTGCACAGTTCCCTGGTGGCCTAGTGGTTAGGATTCCGGGCTTTCACTGCCATGGCCTGGGTTTGATCCCTGGTCGGGAAACTGAGATCCTGCAAGCCTCGCGGCCAAAAAAAGAAATGTGAATAAAGTCCGCTTTCTGAATTGATGGTCCTGAACATGCCCTTCCCTTCATTGAGCCTCAGGCGGGGTGTTGTTGGATTAGATGACTTCTTAAGCACTTCCTGGTTCTGATATTCTTGGAGTATATATAGTCAGATTGTTCTGGAAGCACAAAGTGCAGACGAAGGATCTTGAGCCCTGGAGACAGACAGATGTGAGTTCAAATCCCAGCTATGCCTCTCACCGGCTGTGTAACCTGGGCATGCCATGTAACCTCTCTGAGCCTTGGCTTTCTCCTTGGTTAAAGGAACAATTGCAGTGCCGTCTGCCCGAGTGGATGATTAGAACCCATCTGTTCCTTTGGGCTACAGAGAAGTTCAGTGATCAGCTCAGCAAAGCTGTCCTGGCCTCAGGCCATGTTCTGGGCTCAGCTGGGCCCTGCAGTGGACCCAAAGTCATAAGCACTGTGGTCACTGTGGTGCTCGCTGGGCAAGGACTCCATAGCTGGCTGGGCCTATAAGTCTTTGAGGGACATCACTGGTGGAGGTCAGGAAGACAGGACACTTTCACCTCTGCCTGGAGTGTGGCAATTCTCCTGTCTCCTCTCTAGGCCTCCAAGCTCTCTCCCTTTGACCTGTCCTCCCCACAGCAGCCAGAGCAAGTTTCCTAGAACCTATGCGTTAACCAGGTCACTCCCCTTCCTGAAGCCCTTCAGTGACTCCCCATTTGCCATCAAGATGAAGTCCAAATGCTTTGAGATGGCTCAAACGGCCCCCAGGAACTCTTTCCTCACTCTTCCCTTGAAACTTCCACCTCAACCACTTGAAGTAGCTTCTGCTTTTTGCCCATTTAATGGGTGTAAAGTGATAGCTGGTTTAATTTTTATTTCTCTGATTACTAATGAATTAGAGTATCTCTATTTGCTTGTTAACGTTTTGAATTTCCTTTGGTAAATTGCCCATTTGTGTCCTTCGCCCCTTTTCTGTTGGATTTACTGCCTTTTGCTTGTTCATTTGAATATGTATTTATATATTCTATATATGAGTCCCTCGTTGATTTTATACTTTTCCTTGTTTGTTTTAGACATTGCAAACATCTCTGGCTTTCTTTCTTTTCCTGGAACGTGCCAAGCTCATCAGCCCTCGGGGCTTTTGTCCTTGCTGTTCTCTCTGCCTATTATGCTCTCCTTCCAGATACTGGCAAGCAGGGGTCTCTGGACATTTAACTCGCAGATGTCACTTCCTCAGACATATCCCTCCACCCAGGCATTCTCCATCGCAGCACCTGGTTTTGCTATCGTTTTGGTCAGATAACTATTATCCTGTTCATTCGCTGTTTACTTGCTTACTGTTTGTCTCCATATTAGCTGTTATTAGCTTCAGTCTCTCTTAGGCACTGTTTAACTTCAGCCCCTACTACAGTGCCTGGCATGCAGTAAGGCCTCAATAAATGGTGTTTTGAATGAATGAATAAATACACCCCAGTCACACAGCACAGAGTGCAGAGAATTTTGATGAAATGAACATTTATTGAGTCTTTCCTATGTGCCAGGAACTGTGCCAAGCACTTTAAATGCATTTTTACATTAGTTCTCGTAATAACTCTGTGGGGTGGGTATGCACTTTATCCTATTTATGAGATGAGGAAACCAATAAAGATAAAGGAAGGTACCCAAGGTCCCACAGCTAGAAAATGGTAGAGAAGAAACCAGGACCCAGGAGATCTGCTCTAGAGCTAGAATTCTTAACCACTACACATGCTGCTTCTCCAGGGAAGGGTGTCTGGGAAGAAATGGGTGTGGCCAGGATGGAGCACCCTTATAATCAGAGAAGTCTGGTTGTCCCAGGGCAGGAGATGAGGGAGGTGGAGGAGGCAGGGAGGACCAGACTCATGTACTATTTGACGCTAGCGAGGCCCAGAAAGCATAAGTAACGAGGCCCTGGGTTAAGATAAGGTGCTGCGGCACCTCCACTTCCTCCCTCCCGCTTTCCTTCGGCAGGGACCGAGTGGCGCGCATCGGGCTGGGCGTGATACTGAACCTGGCAAAAGAGCGGGAGCCGGTGGAGCTGGCGCGGAGCGTGGCCGGCATTTTGGAGCACATGTTCAAGCACTCGGAGGAGACGTGCCAGCGGCTGGTGGCGGCCGGCGGCCTGGACGCGGTGCTGTACTGGTGCCGCCGCACCGACCCACCGCTGCTCCGCCACTGCGCGCTGGCGCTGGCCAACTGCGCGCTGCACGGGGGCCAGGCGGCGCAGAGGCGCATGGTGGAGAAGCGCGCCGCCGAGTGGCTCTTCCCGCTCGCCTTCTCCGAGGACGAGATGCTCCGACTGCACGCCTGCCTCGCCGTGGCGGTGCTGGCCACCAACAAGGAGGTGGAGCGCGAGGTGGAGCGCTCGGGCACGCTGGCCCTCGTGGAGCCGCTAGTGGCCTCACTGGACCCCGGCCGCTTCGCCCGCTGCCTGGTGGACGCCAGTGACACCAGCCAGGGCCGCGGGCCTGACGACCTGCAGCGCCTTGTGCCGCTGCTTGACTCGTCGCGCTTGGAGGCGCAGTGCATCGGGGCTTTCTATCTCTGTGCCGAGGCTGCCATCAAGAGTCTGCAGGGCAAGACCAAGGTGGGTGCGGGTGTGGGGGTGGGTGGGGAGGGGGTTAAAGAGAAACTGGGAAGGCGCCCCAGAGGAAATGACATTCAGCTGGGACTTGAGGAACTTCCCTGGCGGTCCATTCGTTAAGACTCCACGCTTCCACTGTAGGGGACACGGGTTTGATCTCGGGTCAGGGAACTAAGATCCCGCATGCCGGTGGCACAGCCAAAAACAAAACAAACAAAACAAAAACAAACAAAAAACTAGGACTTGAAATACACGAGAGGTGAAACAAGGAGAAAGATGAGGGACCCATCATTCTGGCCTTGAAGGCAAGACCAAGGTTTTATGTAGGGGACATACATCTCTGCATGATGTCTGTGTTCTACAAAGATCACCCTGACTGCTGCATGGAGATGGGGTAGGCAAGGGTGAGGCTGCAGGCAGGGGGGTCAGATAGAAGGCCATGGCAGGGGGCAGCTGGGATGGTGGAGGTGAGGACCAGGGCATGACAGCAGAGGCAGAGAGAAGCAGATTCCAGAGGTACTGAAGAGACAGAGTTAGAACTTGGTGGGTGGCTGGATGAAGGAAGATGAGCAGCTGAGGATACTCCTGGCTTTGGACAACACAGTGGATGGTGACACTTGCTACTGAGATAAGGTGAACTGGGTGAGATAGTTTGAGGGTGGAGAGAAAGTGAGTTCAATGGGACAGATGGAGTTTGAAGTGCCTGAGGGATGACAACCTGGGGTGCTCCAGTGGGCCATTCTGTCATTTGGGTCTGGAGTCCAAAAAGGAGATGGAGTAAACAGAGGCAGGACATCCATGTGTCAGCTAGATAACTCCCACCCAAGTCCCAAAGGGTCCCCAATCTCAGGACCTGATATGCAGCCTTTGCCCTCTGCTTTAAATTGCTGTGTGACTGTGGGTACCTGGCTTCCCCTCTCTGGGCCTTTATGTGCCTCACTTTTTTTTTAATGTGGGATATTCTTTTTTTTTTTTTTTTTTTTACTATTTATTTATTTATTTGGTTGTGCTGGGTGTTAGTTGCGGCAGGCAGGCTCCTTAGTTGCGGCTTGTGAGCTCCTTAGTTGTGGCATGCAAACTCTCAGTTGCGGCATGCATGTGGGTTCTAGTTCACTGACCAGGGATCAAACCGTGGCCCCCTGCATTGGGAACGCGGAGTCTTATCCTCTGTGCCACCAGGGAAGTCCCTATATGCCTCACTTTTGACCTCTGGAAAACTGAAGGAGTGGACCACAGCAGCAGTTCTTACCCTGGATGTGAGACTAGTAATAGTTAAATTATCGAAAGTTTCTGGTGTTAGTTTTTTAAATATTACAGAATTAAGATTATCCAATAATGTCACTCCCTCCTTTGTATTCCTCTGGAGGTTTGGGGGGTTAGTGACCGCTGGTGCACAGGGAGCGGTGCACACTGCACGGACCACCCTATCTGTGCGACAGTGGTCATCTGGGGCTGGACAGGGGTCATCAGAGGAGCGTGTCTCACAGGTGATTGTCACCCATCACGTGTGTCCCCATAGATGCCGAAGAGACTGTTGTGTTAGGGGGTCTCTGAGGCCTCTTCCAAGGTCCAGTGTTCTAGGAGCTTTTGATTCTCCTCTCTGCACCCGAGAGTTGGGCCATGGGAGGACTGGCTTTACAAAACAGGCCATTCTGTTTTGGGAGGAGGGATTTAAAGGGAAGTAGGGAGTGAGGACCCCAAGGAGTGGGTCTTGGCAGCAGCCATGACCACCAGCTCTGGCACCTCTTTCCCAGCAAGGCCAAGTGAGTGCAGTTCAATATAGACATAGTGAGCCCTCACTCTGTGCCCTGCAGTGTGCCAGTTATGGGACTCCAGGGGTGACTAAGACATGACCTCAGCTTACAGTCCAGTAGGAATTGCACTATCAATTAACAACAGTAGCATCCAGAGAGTAGCACAAGGCCTAACTGGAGGTATGGGCCAAGCTGTGGGGCAATCAAAGCAGGCTGCATGTTGGAGGTGCCAATCAATTTGGATCCAATGGATGAGTAGGATTCCCACAAGCAGGCTAGAAGAACTAAGCGTCTGGAAACACCACAGGTTGAGTGAGGCCCAGAGGTGGGAGAGGCTCCATGGGTGGGTGGCTTGGTGAAGGGGGAGTAGAGCGGGGATTGGTGGGCAGGGGCTGCACTGTGCCTGGCCTGGCAGCCATACTGAGAACTCGACTTGATTTCAGGGCAGATGGGAGCTGTAGAGGGGAGGCATGAGAGGGACTTACCTGGTCAAGAGTTGAAGGAGCTTCTGGAGGGGGAATCCACAGGACCTGGTGATTTATTGGATGAAGGCAGGGCAAGGGCAGACGGTGGGGTTTTCAGCGGTGAGAAGAGGCGAGGGAAGGGACCAGGCACGTTTGGGGGCGGCTGGTGAATTGGTGGGTCCAAGATATGCTCTCCGCACTTCCCCAGGTATTCAGCGACATAGGTGCTATCCAGAGCCTGAAACGCCTCGTCTCCTACTCCACTAATGGTACCACGTCGGCGCTGGCGAAGCGCGCGCTGCGCCTGCTGGGCGAGGAGGTGCCGCGGCCCATCCTGCCCAGCGTGGCCAGCTGGAAGGAAGCCGAGGTCCAGACATGGCTGCAGCAGATCGGCTTCTCCCAGTACTGCGAGAGCTTCCGGGTAGAGCCGCACGGGGTCGCCGCCCGGCGGTCGGAGCAGGCGCATCCCCGAGGGCCGCGTGGCCGCTAGGGGCGCCCTGCACACAGGCGACCGCGCCCCATCCCGGCGCAGCACGCCAGCGGCACCAGGGTGGACTTTTGGGGGTGGGGAGCCTGTACTCAGTGTTTTTCGGCGTCATTCGGTTCTCATCTGGGTCCCATCCGCCTCCCCTACCGCCATCTCCACGTCCGTGCTCTTGATCTTGTGCTGGGTGGGGTGCAAATGCTGAGGATGGGAGCCTTTCCTTACATCTGACCCCTCCTCCAGGAGCAGCAGGTGGATGGAGACCTGCTTCTGCGGCTCACGGATGAGGAACTCCAGACCGACCTGGGCATGAAGTCAGGCCTCACCCGCAAGAGGTACGGAGGCTCCAGCCCGCATACTCCCCCGCCCCGGGCAGGTCTAACTAAACGCCCCCTCCGCCTCTAGCCAGTGCCCAGTCAAGATCTCAGCATCCTCTCCTCCCTTGGGTGCAGATTCTTTAGGGAGCTCACGGAGCTCAAGACCTTCGCCAACTACGCTACATGCGACCGCAGCAACCTGGCTGACTGGCTGGGCAGCCTGGACCCGCGCTTCCGTCAATACACGTATGGCCTGGTCAGCTGCGGCCTGGACCGCTCCCTGCTGCACCGAGTGTCGGAGCAGCAGCTCCTGGAGGACTGCGGCATCCACCTGGGCGTGCACCGCGCCCGCATCCTCACGGCCGCCAGAGGTCAGCCTGCCCACCTGGGCCCCTACCCCTGCCCCTGCCCCTGCCCCTGCCCTGGAGGGGTGAGGGGAGACACATGGGGGGGGCGCTCAGAGCCTCACTGCGGGTTGATTGAGCACGTAGGCTGTGCTGCACTGGGCTCTGAGGATGCAGATGAATATGTTGCACTTTGCCCTCAAGAAGTTCCCAGTCTGAGGTGGGTAGGAGGGTGGGAGGAATGCAGATGTATAAACAGGCACGTGGCTGCAGGAGCTGGCATGCCCAGGACTCCAGTGGGAGCCTAGAGGAAGCACCACCTACCCTGTCCACTCAGGCCTAGGCTTTGGAGAGGGGAGGATGCCTGACCAGGTCTTGAAGGATGTGTTGGGGGTGGGGAAAAGAGTGGTGGCAGCAGGAAGAGCAGCCCAGGCAGAGGGAGCCGTACATGCAAGTGTGGAGGTGAGACAGCATGGGGGCTGGGTACAGGGGATGTGGGCGGGAAAACAGAGGGCTTATCCTGTTAGTCCACAGCTGACAAAGTATGGGTGCTTTAGGGAGGTCGCGAGAGCAGAGTGGGTCCTAGGGCTCTAGCAGCCCTCTTGATTTATTAATTTAATTTACTAATTTACTATTTGACTGACATTTATTGTCAATTACTAGAGGCCAGGTCCTGATTATGAGATATTATGATTAATGAGATATTATCTCATTAATCTCTACATCCATTCTGTGCAGTGGGTGTTTGTTTTTTTAAAGTCAGCTTTTAAAACTTTTTAAAGAATAAAAGTGGTATAATTTAACTTAAAAGTGTCCAGTTTGAACAGTTTTGAATGTATACCCCTGTGTAACCATCATCATAATCAAAGATAAAGGACAGTTCCATCATGGGTGTTAATTTTACAGATGATGAAACTGAGATTTAAATTCATTTTGTAAGGTTATAAGTCATTAAATGACAGAACTGGGATCTCAACCTCTGCCTTCATACCTCGTAAAGAGACAAACGTTGTCTGTGACTGTTGTCTGAATATTATAAGATGGGTTCTTTTCATGCATGCATGCATTCAATAAGTATGTACTAAGCTCCCACAGGGGACAAGGGACTGGGCTTTGGCCCCATTCTTTTGCTTCAACCAAAGCAGATTAACTTCTATCATTTTTACATTGCAGCTCCCAATAAATCCCCAAGATTTAATTTTTTAAAAACAAGAGGCTGCTACAGCAAAAATAGCTTACAAACACCTCCTGTAGGGAGTAGGGAGCCATGCACAGCTTTGAAGTGGATTTTAAGCAGAGCTCTCTGGTGCCTGCGGCAAAAAGATCAGACTGGGCAGGTGTGGATCTGGAGAGACCACTGAGGATGCTGGAGTTGAGGGCCTGGACACAGGGACGGCCCTGAGGCTGGAGTCCAGGATGTTGGCAGGCAGAATCCACAGAGCATGGTGCCTGACCCTGAGCATTGACTGTCAGCTCCATGAGGGCAGGGTTTGTTTTGTTCATTGCTGTATCCCAAGCACTAAGAATACTGCCTGGCACACAGAAAGCACTTAGTAAATATTTGTTGAATGAATGAGAGGCAGGAGTTGAGGCTGATACCCAGGTTTCTGGCTTTGGTGGGAGACTAGGAAGAAGTGGGGTCTGGGGAGGATTTGGGATGGGTTGGGTTTGGAGTACCTGTGGGCAGCTGGCTGTGCAGGTCTGGAGCTCTGGAGAGAGGGCAGTGCTGGAGGTGTCCCCAGAACACAATGCCTGCCTCCTGAGAGGGCCTCACTGATAGTTTGCAGCCTGCCTTCCTGTGGGCCCCATCTCTCCACCTCTCTGACCCTTTTTGGAGCAAGCCACCCTGCCTGGGCTGGGCTGAGAGGGCTGGGTATGCAGGAGATGATGTACCTCGTGGTGAATGATGGGGAAGGCCCACCCTCACCAAGCCGTCTCTTGTCTGCTTCAGAAATGCTACACTCCCCGCTGCCCTGCACCGGCTGCAAGCCCTGCGGGGACACTCCAGACGTCTTCATCAGCTACCGCCGGAACTCAGGCTCCCAGCTCGCCAGGTGAGGAGGGGCGGACAGGCAGGCTGCCTGGGGCCTTGTGGGGAGGCCGTGGCAGTGACACAGGACCTCTTTGCAGCCTCCTGAAGGTGCACCTGCAGCTGCACGGCTTCAGTGTCTTCATTGATGTGGAGAAGCTGGAAGCGGGCAAGTTCGAGGACAAGCTCATTCAGAGTATCATGGGTGCCCGCAATTTTGTGCTGGTTTTGTCGGCTGGGGCTCTGGACAAGTGCATGCAGGACCACGACTGCAAGGACTGGGTGCACAAGGTAAGTGCTGGCCTCTGTGGTCCCAGCATTGGCCTGTGGCCCAGGGCACAAGGTCCCCGTTTCATTCTTTCTCACCTGCATATACTCCAGCAACCTCCATAGCCCAGCTGGAAGTCAGGAGCCATGGCTCTGACCGTAATAGGACTTGAGCAACTTACTTAGGTTCTCCGAGCCCCAGTTTTCTCATCTACAAAATGGGGGTAACTTACCTGTCCTGTTTACCTCGTAGAATTGTTGTGAGGGTCAGAGAAGGATGAACACGCTTTGAAAAATAACCTCTGTGAGGGAAGGGGGGCAGGAGAGCATAGTGACAGGCACAGTGGAATGGTTAAAAGCACAAAGCTGGGAGTTTAAATCCTGGCTCTGGCGTTGGGCAAGTTACTTAACCCTAATGAGCTTCATGTTTATCACTGGAAAGTGGGATAGTTGTAGTACCTAACTCCCTAGGATGTTGTTAGGAAGATTAAAAGCGGTAAAATTTGTGAAGTGCTTAGCAGAATGCCTGGCACATAAGAACTGCTGTATGATGGCAGCAATTACTATTATTAATATAATTTTTGTGAGTCCTACCACTGTTTAATTCCCCGTTGTATCCTGAGTGCCTAACGCATAGTAAAAACTCATTGGGAACTTGTAGAATGGATGGATGGATCTATATCACATCTGTAGGTTATTAATCATTACTCGTTAGTCAGCAGGAATTGGGGCCAGGGCAAAGGGAAGCAGTTGTCATATGGATAGGGCCCTTGTCCTAAAGCAGCTAAGGAGACAAGGATATGCCCAGAATGACTAGATCATACATAAATTGGTGTCAACGTAAAGCCGGGTAGGCGAACCTCTTACTTGCTCTAAGAATATGGAGAAAGGAAAAAAACATCAAGGGCTGGAATAATCCGGGGAGGCTTCGTGAAGGAAGCAGAACTTGAGAAGAGTCTTAAGAATTTAGGCCAGTGGAAGAGAAGGCATCTCAGGCAGGGCAACAGCAGGAGCAAAGAAGAAAAGTAGGCATGAGGGGCTTCCCTGGTGGCGCAGTGGTTGAGAGTCCACCTGCCAATGCGGGGGACGCGGGTTCGTGCCCCGGTCCGGGAAGATCCTACATGCCGCGGAGCGGCTAGGCCCGTGAGCCATGGCCACTGAGCCTGCGCGTCCGGAGCCTGTGCTCCGCAATGGGAGAGGCCACAGCAGTGAGAGGCCCGCGTACCGCAAAAAAAAAAAAAAAAAAAAAAAAAAAAAAAAAAAAAGTAGGCATGAGAAGGGTGCCAGAAACCTGCATTATCACTGGTATTGCCTTCTCCATTTTACGGATGAAGAAACCAAGGCTCGGAGAAGTAGAATAATTTTTCCCATGGCCACACTGCCTGGGCAGAAATCAGAACTGGGCTTTGAACTCCTCCTGTCTATCTGACTCCAAAGCCCATGCACTTTCTTAAGATCCAGCTTTGTCCTATGTCTCAGATCTGAAGGGTGGGAGGGGAGGTGATGAGATAGGATTGCAATCAGCTGACACCAGAGTGACTGCATCTTTTCCCAACTCCGAGTTCAGTGATGTCACGCCAGTAGCTTGAAATCAGCCATGGTGGGAGTAGTTACACTAAAGAAATTGGTAAAAACTACAAATCAGGATTTTATTTGTTTGGTTGTTTTTTTCCCCCTCTGGAGAGCTAGCTGTTAAACATGTACCAGCACACCACTGGCTGGATAAGAACTAAGAAACCAGGTTATGGGGTTCCTAAAGGCAGGGAGAAGACCTGTGCTGAAAGCACTGGCAAAAGGGATCCCATGAGGGCAGTGATGCCATACCAGTGGGTTTTAGGGAGAAGGCTTCACACTAGGGTGCAGCCCAGATTGACAGTGGGGAAGAGGGTCAGGCCCCAGAGGCCATGTAGGAGGGTCTGAATACTGGGTTTGGTTTGGGGAGGGGATGCTGTGTCAGAGAGACACCCTGGAGGATCGTGGCTTAGAGCAGGTGGCAGGCGGCCTTCTGAGAGAAAGAGAGGAGTGTCTGTGAGCTCCGTGAGAGCTCAGACCTTGCCTTGTTCATGCTGCATCCCTGATGCCTAAAACCATGCATGGTACAAAGTAGGCTCTTGAAGAGTTTTTAGAATAATTGAATCAATGATTAAATAGATGAGTGGTTCTGATGAAGCTGAGATGACTGGGAGAAACATACGTATCTACTAGGTTTACTAGGTCAGACTGGCCAGCCTCTGAATCGGTACAGGGAGCAGTGTGCTGTCTTTGCTTCTGTGTAATTCTGGATGAAACAAACGTCTAAAGGTTCCCACATAAGTTGCTGCAGGGCCAGAATTCATCCAAGTGCTCAGCAGAGAGGCAGAGGGCTTGGTTGAAATAGCCTTGGACTTGGAATCTGAATGCTTGAGTCAGAGACCTGGCCCCCTCCTGGGCTGGGCATGTATGTGACTTGGGAGCAAGTCCCTCCCCTTCGCTGGGCTTCCTTCTTCTCAGTTGTAAAACGGGAGAGGTGCCCCAGAAGCCAATCAGGGTTGAAGTTATGCAGATTCCTTCCCCAGGAAGGCTCTGCTCCACGAGGGTGCTTGGCGTCCATCACTGTCCCAGCCAACTGCAAGGAGGGAGGGGCGGGCAGGTGGTGGGAGCCTTTGCCTTGGACCTGTCCCAAAGGCTCCATCATTCCTCCTTGGTTGTTTTTAGTACTGAATTGCCTCTGGTTTTAAAACTGCTTTCCTCAAAGCCACATTTAGTGGGTAATCAATATGGAAAACCACAAGTGAACTGCACTCAAAAAGTCCAGTCCTTGTGGTACCCCCTTGAAAGGAAAAAAACATTCAATAAGCACTTACCAGAGCACCCATTAATAGGAATATCCTCAGAACAACCTAGTGAGGTAAGTTTTATTATCCCCACTTTACAGAGGAGGAAGTAATAACACTTGTTATTTATTTAAAGCATACACTGCATGCTAGTTGCTAGCCTAACCACTTGCCATGGGATAGCACAGTTATTTCTCCCAGCAATCCTGCAAGATAGGGACTATCATTAACTCTATTTTAGAAATTAGAAAACAGAGGCTTTGAGAGCCTGTTGTTTTTGCCTCAAATGACAGAACCTGTGTCAGAGACTTGATGTGAACCCAGATCTGATGATTCCAGAGCGTAACCCCTAAATGCTATGCTGTCTCATTCATTCATTCAGCCTGTCTGCCGTTAAGTATTTAGCAAAGGCAGACTACGGGCAAGGCTTTGTGAAAGATGCTGAGATACAAGGTGAGTGAAACCTGGACATGGTTCCCACCTTTATGTCTGGTGGGGAAGCAGATATTAAGTAAATTACTCATTAGTGAATTTAAATTTGTAAGTGTAGCATGTGATGTGGAGCCTATGAGAACCTATAACAGGGGATCTGACCTGGTCAGGAAGTGAGGGAAGACTTCCCGAGGAAAGTTGATGGAGCTCAGATCAGAAAAATGAGTTGGTATTAGCTAGGTGAAACGGCAGGGAAGAGTGTTCTAGTCAGAGGAAGGCCTGTGGGGGGAGGGAGGTAGCAAATCTAAGGGACTGCAAGGTCTGTGTGGCTGGGAGGACAGCGCAGGGATAGAGTTTGAGAAGTGAGCTGTGGCCAACCGCACAGAGCCTCGAACTTTATTCAAAGAGCCATGTAGAGTCGTGAAGTTTTAAGTAGGGGGGGTGACATGATCAGATTTGCATTTTGCAAAGAGTAGCTAGGTGAAGGGGCAACATGGAGAATGAATTAGAGGAGGCAAGAATGGATGAGAAGAGACCCGGTAGGGGCTAATGGTAATACAGGGTTGGAGCAGGGCACTGGTGGGGGTGCAGGTGGAGAAAAATGAGAGGATTTGAGAAATAAATAAGGACTACAACTGGCAGGGCTCAGGGTGGATCAGTTTGGATGCAGGGGGTGCGATGTACTTCTTGACACCAAATTTGTGTGGGCTTTTTCCCATACCAACAACCAGTTCTCCATTTCACCAGCGCCAATTGGCTGTCCCACAATTCAGTTCAGTTCTGACACTAATCACCCACCGGGAGCCAGTGTCAGACTCCATGGTTTAAGGGATCAGTCTCACAAGTCGGCCCTCACTTCAGACCCAGTCGCAAGGCCCAAGCCACCTGCACTGCTGTCTGACTCAGCTACAAATGCAGGGGTTCCTAGGACCACCCCCCTCAGGTTCAATAATTTGCTAGAATGACATGCAGAATTCAGGAAAGCACTTTACTTAACTATTACTGGTTCGTTTTAAAAGATACAACTCAGGAACATCCAAATGGAAGAAATGCACAGGGCAAAGTAAGGGTGGGTGGGAGCGTGGGCGGGGCTTCCATGCCCTCTCCGGGCCACCCTCTCCACACCTAGATGTGTTCACCAACCTACCAGTCCTTAGGGGTTTTATGGAGGTCTCATTATGTAGGCGTGATTAAGTCATTGGTGAGGGAACTCAGTCTCCAGCCCTTCTCCCCTCCCTGGAGGTGAGGGGGGCACTGAAAGTTCCAACCCTC
Source organism: Leucopleurus acutus (assembly GCF_964270905.1). Taxonomy (NCBI): domain Eukaryota; kingdom Metazoa; phylum Chordata; class Mammalia; order Artiodactyla; family Delphinidae; genus Leucopleurus; species Leucopleurus acutus. Next base: position 44,842,669 of record NC_139161.1, read on the forward strand.
TAATCACAGCTTAGTCTTCCTGGCCACCAGCCCCCATCCTGAAGCTATTCGGCACAGCCCCACCCCCCAGGTCATGCGAGAGGGCTTTAGGAGCTCTGTACTGAGAACCTGGAACAAAGGGCAAATGTAGATTTATCATACCACAGGGGATGAGGGAGAAGTCAACGGGGACTTCACGGCCAACATCCCCCCTTGGGCTCAGCCTGGCCCCGAGGTCCCTGGATGGGGCTCCACGTGTCCTCCTCTTCCCCTCTTCTTCCTCTAGGAGATTGTGACTGCTTTGAACTGTGGCAAGAACATCGTGCCAGTCATTGATGGATTCCAGTGGCCAGAGCCCCAGGCCCTGCCCGAGGACATGCAGGCTGTGCTCGCCTTCAATGGCATCAAGTGAGGAGGGGGCAGGGCGGGTTACACAGGCCCCCAGCCAGCAGCTCCCTCTGCCCAGCCCTCTGACCCACCAGCCTCTGCACCCACAGGTGGTCCCACGAGTACCAGGAGGCCACCATCGAGAAGATCATCCGCTTCCTGCAGGGCCGCGCCTCCCGGGACTCATCTGCGGGCTCTGACACCAGTTTGGAGGGTGCTGCACCCCTGGGCCCCGCTTAACCAGTCCCTAATTCCCAAGCCCTGCCGTGACCCCCCATTTCCATCATCCCCCCCAATGGAACAGCTCCTCAAACCGGCTTCCCTGGGCTGAGACAGCCTGGGCTCTTCTCAGGAAATGGCTCTCTGCCTCCCCCGACCCTCACTGTCCACCTCAAACCCAGCTTCCTCAGTATCTGGAAAGGGAAGGGAAGCCAGGCATTGGGGGTGCTAAGACCTCCCCTAGCCCCTGCCCCCAGGTCCTGTCTCGGGCGTGGGAGGGTCATTGCTCAGCTCTGGAGACTGGAGAATGAGGGTGTGCTGCATGCTAACCCCTCTGCTGCCCTGCCAACAGCCAGCCTGAGTAGAGTGAAGGCAGGCAGCCTTGGGCAGGGCTCAGTGCAATGGCCAACCCTCACCACCAAGCAAGGGCTTGGGCCCAGGAGCCAGTTAGGGATGAGAGGCTAGCCACGGCTCTCCACCGAGACTGCGCCTGGCCCCTGGGCTCACCACTTCCTGCCATCCTGTGGCCTTGCCCTGTAACCACTCAGTGCCCTTAGCTGGCCTGGTCTGGTCCCAGGTCCACTCCCAGCCTTCCTGATGTGCATCCTCCTTTGCCACATCTGGGGTCAGGGTGAGACTGAGCCGGCCCTCACTCTGGCTGGTCTGCAGCCGCGGCCTGCGCTCACCGGTGCACGGGAGCCCCCTGCTTGAGGCTGAGCAGGGGACGCTGCCTCTCGAAGAGCAGCTAGCCACCCTACCTGGCCTTGGTGCTGTGTGCCACGCCTCTGCCCATCACGGCCCAGCTCCCTTCCTCAGCCCCTCACCCGTCCAAGGCCCCCGAACTGGCTCAGAGGGAGCTGGGGCGAGGCAGCCCCCCTGTGGCAGCAGCAGTAGCCTGGGCAGAACCTGTAGTTCCCTGGGAAGAGGCAAGATCCTGAGGAAGGGCATGGAGTGCATTCGAATCACCTGGGAATTTTGTTAAAATCCCATTCAGGACACCTGGGGTGGGGCCCGAGTTCCTGCATTTCTCACAAACTCCCACCTGGGCTGAAGCTGGTGATCAAGGAATGATACCTTAGGAAGCAAGACTGAAACACAAATGCCTCACAAACGTTTGCCATTTCCCTGACACTTCACTCCATGGTCTCTAATCATCAGAGCAGCCTTACCTGGTATTATCTCCATCTTACAGAGAAGGAACTGAATGTCGTGCCCAGTTTCCCAAGTCACCCGTGGCAGCCCCAGGATGCAGACCTGGCCTCCTGGCGCTCAGTCCACTGCCGGGGGGACTGAGAATCAGACGGCTTGCTCCACAGATGGCTGGCTTCCCTCTTGCCCCAAAGAATCTAGCCGTGGGGGGACAGGCTTTCACAACAGAAGGCTGACTCAGGGGCTGTAAAGAAATAACCGAGCAGGAGTGTCCGTCGGCCCCTTCCTCCACCGGGGTAGGAGAGCAAGAAAGCATCCTCCTTCCAATAAATGCAGGCTCCAGCTAATGGGCTCAGCGGGCACCTGCCCTGCCCCTCCCCTCCCCTCCTGAGGGCAGTGGGTTCACACCTGAAGGCTGGCTCAGCTCCCAGAGCCACCTCCTGCAGGTGCTGGCCAGGCTCCTCGGAGCTCTTGGGCCACATCGTCAGAAAGTCAAAGGTCTCACTCCAGGCTTGGAACTCCTTCCTTCCACTCGCCTCCCTGTCAAAGATACTGCCTCTAGCCGGTCCTCTGACTGCACTTGACCCTTTTCCTTCTTGCCGCACGAATGCCCACCGGTGTCCTGGATACGACGGTGACTGAGGCAGACTGGATGTTGCCCTCAAGAGCAGAGACAATAACAATACAGTGTGATGAGTCTCCTCCAGGGGAAGCCTTCTGTCTTTTTGTCCCCAATCAGTCCCACTCCCTCCTGAGGTCCCTCATGGGCAGTACTCAGAGAGGTTGCCCAGCACTGTTTCTTTTTCTGTTTGGCATACTCTCTACTGCTGCCTGCCTCCTGTCTCTCTGGGGAATCACAGCCCAGCCTCCGGGCCCCACCGGAGCAGCTGAAGTGACGAGCCTCCCCTGGCCAGGCCAGTGTGTTCAGGGGCCAGCCTCCCCGGCCGTAACGAACACTGCCCAGATCGCAGCCAGGGCAGGCACCCTGGCCCGCACCTTCCACCTGGGCGTGGTCTCACAGGGCCGGTCCTGAGACAAAGGGCTGAGAAACAGCCTTTCACCCCCTGCCCCCCAGCCGGCTCTGGCATCGCAGCCTGGTCTGCGGGGTCAGGGTTTTCTGCTTGGCTGGGCTGTAGCTGCTGCTCCCAAGTCGGGGCTGAGTCAGCCTCACCCCACCCCTCGCCAAGACCAAGAAACACTCAAAAGTCAAAAGTCCAGCTCCAACTCATTTATCCTTCCCCTAGGTCCATGAATAGAGGCATGCATTCCATTCTAGAATGTATGAGACAGGAAGGATCTTAAAACAGTATTTAATCTAGTGTCTCCTAACTTGTCCAACCATGATCAGACAATTAGAGGCATTGCTGATCTAACCCTTCATAGAGGGCCTTGCTCAAGGCCACACACGAACCAGAGGCAATGCCCGGAGTAGAGCCTGGGCCTGAGGCCAGCCCAGAGCTTTTTTCCTACCACCCTCACTGCTGGGACAGTCAGTGGAGGGGGCCTCTCCTTGCTCGATCTCCCAATGACAGGGGACAGTGAGATGGTAATCTGGAAACAGGCCCAGGCTACAGAGGGCCACAGCTGACCCTAGTTTGCCCTGGGCCACGTTTTACCTGCGTGATTTCTAGCCAGAAAACTGGCTAGCAGGGCAGGTGAGAGAGAATGAGGGTAGAAATACCAGCAGGGGGCCATGCCCTGTGGCCAATTCTGTTTTGAAGAGTCAAGTGTCATCTGATTTGTTTGGGGGCTTATGGCCCTCATCAAAGCCAGTGCCTTAATACCAAATCCCATTCTGCCTTTCAACTCCAGGTCCAGGCTTTCCTAACGCCCTAGAAATGGGCCCCTCATTCTCTGGGGAGTCGGGCCCATCTCCAGGTTCCTGTTGAGCTACAGATGCTCGTCAGCACATGGCCCTGCTGAAATGCCCAGCAATGGGAGGTGTTAGAGGGCTGAGTGGTAACAAAAACTGATTCTGCTTGGTTTGGTGTAGCCAGGAAGACCAGAGCAAGGTGTCTTCAGGGAGTAGATCTCTGACCCTGAGGAATGAGCGGCCAGGGCTCTGCCCGGAGCTTCTCTGCTGACCTGATGCAAGCGTGGCAGCCCTTCGCCTCCCAGCAGCTCCGGAGAAGAGAATGGGCAGTCAGATGAGGACTGAGCTAGCCACGCCCAGTACCAATCCCATGGCAACTCAGGGGCCCCTGTCCCTTCCAGCAGCCACTGCTATCTGACCTACAGTGGGCAAACTAGGAACAGGAAAAAAGAAGGCCCCACAGCCCAATGCCTTGGAGGCCGGAAGGTTCATTCCAGGGTGATTATACAGACTTCTCATTATGATTGGCACTGCTAAGCCCAGGGGATTGATTCCCACGCAGAGATAGCAGCACTCTCCCTCCAGGTGGCACCAAGTCCCTCCCACGACCCTCCCTTCCCCCAGAGCTGGCACTGACCAGTGGTACCGTATTCATCACTAAGGAGTGACTGGTAGCTGCTTGGCCATGAACTGAGCACGGTGGGCTGCACAGTTTGGGTTGGAAGCAGAGGTGCTGCCCTCATGCTTCAACTGGTCCCTCCATCAGGACCTCTCCTCTCCCCTGGAGGGTTCTACGTGATTGATGGACTAAAGGGTTAACAGATGCCTGTTCCAAATGGCTCCCACACCGCCCGCCCTGAGTGGGACTGTCTGGGTTACAATTCCAGATCCTAGAATCACAGGCAGGCACGGCGTGGATGAGGTGGGGGCCTTGGTCTAGCTTGACCACCTGGTCCAAGGTGAACACTGCCCTTTGAGGGGAGCTGCCGCTGCTGCTGAGGACTGGGACCCAGAGGCGTATACTTCCAGCTGGTTGGCATTCACGTTGCTCCTCTCGCCCCCTGCCCTCTGGTCCAGGCAGATCAGGGGCTCTGGGAAAACTGCTGGAATTCAGGGCAATGATTAGCCCTTTCCAGTATCCTGTGAGAGACCAGAGAGAGAGTTCAGATTTAACACGGGGGGACCCTCAACTCCTGGAGAAGTGACACAGGCTTTATCGGATGGGCTGGTCCAGGTATCCCCCTCCCCAAGCTGAGAGGTGGAAGACAATGTCCAGAGACAGAGGGCTCTGGGGGAAGAAACAAGTGGGTCAGGTTAGCATGTGGCCCGGTCACAACTAGCCGAGGAAGCTCTCCAGGCTTCCCTTTAGCACATTTCTGCCACCGTAGTTCCATCTGTAAAATGGGAATGGAGGGGGTGAGGGGAACTGGGTGCGAGAACATAGCCTTGCCAAGAAGCACTGTGAGCCTGACCCTTCCCCTACCAGCCTCTGCCCTGCTACCGGGGAATCGCTCCCAGACGATTAGGCAACCAGCTGCAAGGCGAGAGTCAGGCTGGGACTGAGACACCCACAGGGGAAGAGCTCCAGGACTGAGGAGGTTGGAAGGAGGAGGAAGAAGAGGATACATTTAGGGTGAAGGGGTCCATTTTGAGCCTGGGTCAGGGCCCTGCATTACCCAATCAGGACGGCCGGGATGAAGAGGAGGCCAGCTCCCAGGAGGAAAGGGAAGCCCTTCATGAAGTTCAGGGTGGCTGGGTAGAGCGAGTTGAAGATGCCGGAGGCTGTCAGCATGGCCAAGCCATTCACACAGGCCACAGCAGAAAAGAGAGCACCTGTGAAGAAATAAATAGCACACTCAGGAATTTGAAAGACCCAAATGCAAATCCTGACACCACTACCTCGCAGCTGTGTGACCTGGAGCAAGTCACTTAACCTCTCTGAGTGTCACCTTCCTCAGCTATGACTCCTACATCATGTGTTGTGATAAGGCTTCGATGAGGTCATGCATGGAAAGCGCCTGTGCTACAAAATAAATGGCTGTTATTAAACCTCTATATTACAAGTACATGTGATATCTCCTAGCAAAAGTCTGATAAAGTCTGATAAAATGGTTTTAGGTTTATCGCCTTTGGAATCATCTCCTGTTTAGGATAAATTTCTGGGCTAATTCTCAGTTTCAACACTTATCAGCTGTGTGATCACCGAATAAGACACTTATCTTTCTGGGTTTCTGTCCCCCTTCTGTTAAATAAGGATAATACCTTTCATAGATTGTTGGTAACACTATAATCGCATGTAATGCACCTATCACAGGGCCTGGCCCCCTGAAGGCAGTCAGTTAGTAAGAGCTGTTCTTTTCTCCTGTTCCCCTTGGCATCTCTGGGCACAGTGAAGGTGCTAGAAAAATGCTTATTGAGTGAATGAATGAAGGCACATGGGTTCTGAGGATAACAGAACCCATGGTGGGCTATACATGGCATCAGAGTCTCTGCCATCACCAGATCCTACTTCCAGGGCACATGGGAAAAAGTGGATGAGCTACTTGTTTCCGGATTGGGATCTAAGACCAAGAGGCCTGAGAAGCTATTCTTTATAGATATGACAGCATGGAACTTCCCTGCTGTCACAGTGGTTAAGAATCCACCTGCCAATGCAGGAGACACGGGTTCGAACCCTGGTCCGGAATATCCCACATGCCACAGAGCAACTAAGCCCGTGAGCCACAACTACTGAAGCCCACTCGCCCAGAGCCCGTGCTCCGCAACAAGAGAAGCCACTGCAATGAGAAGCCCGCGCACGGCAACAAAGAGTAGCCCCCGCTCACTGCAACTAGAGAAAAGCCTGCACGCAGCAAGGAAGACCCAACGCAGCCAAAAATTTTAAAATAAATAGAATCGATATGCCAGCAGAACACAAATTTTGCAAAATAATCAACAGCCCAACAGAAGTTGAGATTAAACTATCAGACTGTCAGAGCTCGAAGGGCCTACAGATGTCATCAAGAGCTATTCACGGGACTTCCCTGGTGGCGCAGTGGTTAAGAACCCACCTGCCAATGCAGGGGACACGGGTTCGAGCCCTGGTCTGGGAAGATCCCACATGCCGCAGAGCAACTAAGCCTGCGCACCGCAACTACTGAGCCTGCACTCAAGAGCCTGCGAGCCACAACTACTGAGCCCTCGTGCCACAACTACTGAAGCCTGTGCACCTAGAGTCTGTGCTGCGTAACAAGAGAAGCCACCGCAATGAGAAGCCTGAACATCGCAACGAAGAGTAGCCCCCGCTCGCCACAACTAGAGAAAGCCCATGTGCAGCAACGAAGATCTAATGCAGCCAAAAATTAATTAATTAATTAATTAAATTTAAAAAACTATAAAAGAACCCCTCCCCGCCCCATACACAAAAAAAGAGCAATTCACATGTGTTACAGATGAGGAAACAGGCCCAGATCACAGAGCCACTGTGACAGAGCCAGGACTAAAACCCAGATCCCCAGATCTGCTGCTCTTAGAAACAGACCTGGGTGTGCATCCTAGTTCCACCACTTACTGAGTGACCTCAGGTGAATCAAGTTAACCCTCTGGGCCTCTGCTTCATCTGCCACGTGGAGACAGTGAAACCTACATCACAAAGTTGGACACTCTGACCCCAGGGAAGCAGGGAACTCTGGCATCGTCACATCCATTTTACAGATGGAAAAGCTGAAGTGTGGAAAGAGTAGATCCTCTGCTTGGCTTATGCAAAAGAACATAATCGTACGCTGCTGACTGCAAATTCCAACGCTGTGGTCTGAAAATCCAAATCGCTGTGGTTCTCTGCCAGCCCTGGGCGCTGTGACAGCAATGCAGTTGTCTTGGCTACTTATTTCTCCAGGGTGGGAGGGAGGAAGGTAAGCTGCCTCCTGGCCCGTGGCTACCCTCTGCGCAGTTCAGGAAACACTGGGCATGAGGAGCCAGACACAGGCTCACCCTGATACTCACCCTGCTCTGACTCTCTCACCAGCCTGGAGAGTTTGGCCCGGATGACAGGCGTGACGACCAACGACAGGAAGAGGAGCCCGTACCCTGTGAGGAAAGAAACAATCATCAAGGAAATGGGCTTGGGGAGAGGGGTGCCCAAGTGAGATGTAGCAGAGGTCCTGTACCTACCCCATGAGGGACTCGGATTGGACACAGGAAGAACTTCCCTGACGGGGAAGGAGACAATGATGGGGCACAGCAAGCACACAGTAAATGCAAGTTCCTTTTCCCTTGACATTTAGTTACTCACAGGCTTACACTGTTTCCTTCGTAACCATTTCTCTCCCTTGTGCAACTGTTACCTCCTCAACAAAAACTGCAAACTGCTAAAAAACAGTGGTGCCTGTGAAGTGCATTCACGATGAGGCCCCCCAGGGCCCCTTCAGGGGAAAGGCCCCCAAATCCCAGGGCAATGACAGTGTCTTCATCATCTCTGCACCCGCGAAGGCGTTGAGCCTAGCACCGAGTCCATGGAAGATACTGTGGGCAGGAGAAAAAGGTACCTGGTCCCCGTCAGCACTGTCCAGGCGAGCGGCCACATTAGGAAATCTGTGATTACAGAATGGCTGACTGTACACATTTTAGGGCTCTATTAAAATAAATCTGTCCATTCAGGAAAGTTAACTTCCTCATTCGCAGCTGCCCCCTCCCACCAAAAAAAAAAAAAAAGAAAGAAAGAAAAGAAGAACTAACACAAGCAGGAATTTGATAGCTGCGGTCTGAGAAGACTGGCTTTTTTAAAAACCCAAAGAAGCTGACCAAGGATATTTGAGATAGGTCCTGTGATTCTTATCAGAGAAGTGAGTATTAAGGCATTAATGGCTTGGACTTTGCTTAAGAGCACCAGGAATATAGGCTGTGGGAGGCCAAGGAGTGAAGCAATTAGTGTAAGAGCAATATTTTTGTCTTTGGTTCTATCTTACTAACAATATTTATGGTTGGTAATGTGAATGAATTACTTTGGCTATTGAAGGTCTATATTTTCTGTATAACAAAGATGGCATTTTTATGAGGTTTCTTAGTTGTCTGTCCTCCAGTGCAGGCTAGGGGCACAGTGATGTTTCCGAAGACATGGGCATGAACTACATTTGGCGGCAGCAGGTGGCCAGTCCCCAGTTTTCACCCAGCAATTCTGAGACAAACTGTCCCTGAACCCATACACACTTTACCTGTGAACATGAGGGGTGTAATGGTAGCAAATGCAAAGACCACCATCCCCATGATGTTGAAGGCCAGACCGATCTCAGCCACCCAGGTGTCGGCCAGGCAGTACTGCAGAAGCCGCAGGCCCAGCAGGCTGGTGAGGTATGGGAGGTGCTGAGCCGCAGAACCGTAGCCAATCAGCCTAGAGTCCCAGCAGAGGGGTGTGCTCAGCTCATAGAGGGTCAGGATGTCCTGGGCCCCAAGGTGCACAGTGATCACCACGAAGATGGCCAACGAGTACAAGGCTAAGTGCTTCCTGGACTTCTCCGGGGCCTGGGTCACATAGAGCTGGACGATGGATCGGTGGTGACGGAGTGTGAAGAGCCGGGCGGGTGTCGCCTCTTTCACTGTCTCACCAAAGCAGAATGCTGCATAGAGAGTCATGGCAATCAGCAAGGCCAAGGCCAGCCAGAAAGGGTTGGCATAACCCTGCTCCTGGAGCCAGTTGCCACCAATGAGACTCGCCAGCATCCCTGCCACCCCGATGCACGCTTCCAGCAGGGCCATTCGGATGGTACGGGTGCGGCTGGAGCTGACATCTGCCACGGAGGCAAAGCCAGCAGCCAGGAGGCCGCTGAAATCGCCGAGGAGGGCACAAAGGATGCGGCCCAGCACGAAGTAGCCAACGTGGAGCTGCAGCTGTACCACAAAGATGGACAGCACGGTCTGGAGCAGCAGGCCAAGGGAGGCCAGCACCAGCAGCGGGCGGCGGCCCACACAGTCACTCCAGGCACCCAGCAGGGTGGACGAGAAGAGTCCCACCAGGAAGCCGCCCATGTTCATGTAGAGGGTCCAGTGGGAGGTAAGCGTCTCCACTTTCTGCGGAGGCAAGAGTCTTATTACCAGGGTGCCGTTCCTCACTCTGGGCTGCCCATCGCCCACACCATCACCAACCTCGGAGATACAGGGATGAGGACTTTCTTTGGAGCCCTAAACCTCAGAGAATTTTAGTACAACTCTTAAAAACTGACACTGGAGGGGTATGGGAAATGGGCAAGATCCATTCTCTTACTTTTGGCACTGTGAATGAAAACTGCTGCCTGCCGCATCGGCAAACAATGGATGCTGCGGCCATCGAGCCCTCAGCCACTACTGCCGCCCCTGATGCTGAGCCCTGATGTAACTCAGGATGGAGACCAACAGGCTGCCGACAGCCAAGCCCTCAGCCACTGCAGCCAGCCCCAAGTACAGACCCAGGATGGGACAGAACAGGATACTGGCTCTAGAGAGCTAAGGTGCATATCAGAGGAGTGATTTCAATAAGCCCAGGCTCCTGCATCTTCCCTTACTTAGAAAAGTGCTAAATTCATTGACTCGTGGGAATTCCCTGGTGGTCCAATTTTTAGGACTTGGTGCTTTCACGGCTGGGGCCGGGTTCAATCCCTGGTTAAAAAACTAAGAGCCCACAAGCCAGGTGGTGCAGCCAAAAAAAAAAAAAGCCCAGTAACTTGAGATGTCTGGTTTTCCTCAATTAACAGTAATCTTTTGATGTTCCAACTACCTGGTTTTTATTGCAAAACTCCTATATATCCTGGCGCCTCCCTTACCTCTTGGGAACAGTCCCTCAGAGCTATCTCAGAGACTGCCTCCCGGGCCTGAGTCCTCAGAAAGTCTGCCAAATAAAACATAATTCTCAACTTTCAGTTTGTGCTTTTTTTTTTTTTTAATTTATTTTTGGTTGTGTTGGGTCTTCGTTGCACGGCGCGGTCTTCTCACTGTGGTGGCTTCTCTTGTTGCGGAGCACGGGCTCTAGGTGCGCGGGCTTTAGTAGTTGTGGCACGTGGGCTCAGTAGTTGTGGCTCGCAGGCTTCGCGGGCTCTAGAGCGCAGGCTCAGTAGTTGTGGCGCACGGGCTTAGCTGCTCCGCGGCATGTGGGATCTTTCCGGGCCAGGGCTCGAACCCGTGTCCCCTGCATTGGCAGGCAGATTCCCAACCACTGCGCCACCAGGGAAGTCCCTCAGTTTATGCATTTTTTTTCAGTGGACACCCTCTTTTGTTAACCCTCAAACTCGCTTTACCTAGATCAACTTTAAGCATCCCCGCAACGCATTTCTCAGTCAAGCCCCAACTTTGCTCCGGCCCCGCCCACCACCTAATATCCTAACCCACTGGGCTGCCCCCAACCTTTACGCAGGCTCCGCCCACTCCGCTGCCCCCAGGGCCCGCCCCTGGCACGCTCCTCGCTTCTCCCCGCCGCCCTTACCTGCGCGGTGGGGTCCACGCTACGGTTGGTGCAGCTGCCCCTGTCACGAGTGCCGTTGTAGCCAAGGTCGGCACTGAAGCGGTGCCACAGGTACTGCGTGGTGACCGGGCCCTGCAGGACCAAGGCGAAGTTGGCAAGGAAGATGAGAGGCTCCACGCAGCCGCGGCACAGCACGGGCCCGGCGGGCCAGGCGCGGGACTCGCCCCGGGAGTTCGCGCGTCCCTCCATGCTGAGCTGCCGCTAGGCTTACAGCTCGGCTTTCTGCGCCTGCGCCCAGCGTCTTTTTTTTTTTTTTTTCTTTTTTTAAGCCTGGTGGGGCGGGGCCAGGAGTGGTGGGCCCCCTTCCTCTCGGCCCCTCCCTCTCTGGGCTGGGGAGGGGAGGCGAGGGACCCCGTACCCCTGGTTTACAGAGTGACCTCAACTGCAGACCGTGCCAGGATACAGCCCTGCATTCCTCAGGCGCAGAACACCCATAACAGTAACAAGAATATCAATAATTAACATTCATTGATCGCTTATTATGTGCTGGGCACTGTACTAAACTCTAAGTGCATTAATGTCCCAACAACTCTATTGGCTAGATGTTATCAAGGATCTCAATTGACTCATGAAGAAACAAGGACATCGGACACTCAAGGCTGAGCTAGAAGAACACACGACTTTTTTTTTTTTTAATTAAAAAAAATTTTTTTTTTTTGTTTATTTTAGGCTGCGTTGGGTCTTCGTTGCTGCACGAGGGCTTTCTCTGGTTGTAGAGAGCGGGGGCTTCTCTTGTTGCGGAGCACGGGCTCTAAGCGCGGGGGCTTCAGTAGTTGTGGCACTTGGGCTCTAAAGCACAGGCTCAGTAGTTGTGGCACACAGGCCTAGCTGCTCCGCAGCATGTGGGATCTTCCTGGAACCAGGGATTGAACCTGTGTCCCCTTCACTGGCAAGCAGACTCTTATCCACTGCGCCACCAGGGAAGCCCAAGAACACATGACTTCCGATGTCTATGCTGATGTTCTGCGCTGTGACAGGGGCGACTCAGTGGATAAGAGTGCAGCCTCCAGCTCTACTGCCTCAGTTCCATCACCTAGGCCCCGCTACTATCTCGGACATGCCACTTAGCTCTTTGTGCCTCCACTTCTTCACCTTTAAAATGGTGGTGCTAATAGAACCTGCCTCAAAGAGTTGCTGTGGAAAGTGTCTGATACATTGTAAGTGCTGTTGTTGTTATAAACAGGCTGTCACTTGCTCCCCTCCTGCCACAGGATCTTTCCCTGGGAAGCTTATCTTGTTTCTGGGGCTGGGGCCTGGCTCTGCAGTGCCCTTGGAGGAGCAGAGGAGGAGGAGAAGAAGGTGGACGACCTGGGAGGCCCTTAGGTGTGGGCTTGTGCTCCCTGGTCCTCCTACTATAGAAATAGGGGCATAAAGCAGTTGGATCTCCTGTCTGGGCCAGTTTTATTGCCGGTAAAAGGGAATCGTATTATTTGGCTTTCTCCCTTATCAGTGCATTTGCTGAGTGCTCCTTGTGTGTCAGGGACAATGCCTAGGAGAGGCTCTGGAAATCAGCCGTTAGCCGCTGCGGTCCCCCACCATCCATCCACCCACAGTACACCTGAGGGAAATTCTGTGCTTTGGACACCGCCCCTAGGTAGTTAAGAGACGCATCTAAAGAAAAAAATCAATGACCCCAGATTCCTGTGTCTTCCCAAACATAGAGAAGTACTCAATCATTAACTTAAGATGCCTGTTCTTTGTGGTTAGCAGTAATCTTGTTATGTTCGACTAGGTGTTTTTCTTTCCATTGGGTGGGCGACTGCAGTGGCTAACGGCTTGATCCTTGTAGAACTGGAATGACAGGCAACATTTTATTTCTTTACACTGTTGTGTTTCCAGAGCCCCTCCCACCCCCCCAGCATGGTCCCAGACATACAAAAAAAATTTATATATATATCCCGGCTCCTCCGTTACCTCTTCAGAACAGTTTCTCAGAGATCAGTGAGAAACTGAATAAACTCAACTCACAGCTCTTATGTTGTGCATTTTTTTCAAGTCAACTGCAGTGAGGAAACAAAGCCCTCAACCAGGCCCTGAAGTTTCTAGAATGGTCGGGGAGAGACATCAAAGAATCCTATTAGGGCTTCCCTTGTGGCGCAGTGGTTGAGCGTCCGCCTGCCGATGGAGGGGACACGGGTTCGTGCCCCGGTCCGGGAGGATCCCACATGCCGCGGAGCGGCTGGGCCCGTGAACCATGGCCACTGAGCCTGCGTGTCCGGAGCCTGTGCTCCGCAACGGGAGAGGCCACAGTGAGAGGCCCGCATACAGCAAAAAAAAAAAAAATCCTACTAAGATTTCAACTGCGGAAAGACCTTTAAAGGAGAAGAGCGTGGGACTCTGAGGGTACTAATTCAGAAACCTGGCCTGGTCTGGAAGGAGCAGAGCCAGGAAAGGCTGCCTTCCCTGACAAGGGGGCAGCTGAGTGGATTTCTGGAGGCAAGCCTTGTGCCATGACCCACAGGCCTGATTCTTGGGGTGGTGAGAGCTCCGTTTCTGGCCATCATGGCTGTCTATGGGCTTGTTGCTGGCTTATTGACTCTCCCCCCTCCCCTGAGCCAAAAGGAGTCCGAGCCTCAAACTAGGTAGATGCTGGCTAGATACCAGTGGACTGAAGGATGCCCAAGCTGCCCACAGCCATCACCACCCTGTGGTCTTCCTAGAGACAGGAAATTGCACATTAAACATACAAGCCCCTGGGTTGGCTCCCTCCCCTCCCTCCCCCCACCTGTACAAAAGCTTGGCCCAGTTAGGTCAGCTACAGTGAGGAAGGGGTGCCCAGTTGAAATCTTAGAATCATTTCCTAGATAAAGAACTAAGACTGAGAGATGGAAGGCCAAGGTCCATCTCTGGGAATGGGACAGGGTGTGGCTCGTCCCAGAGCTGGAGCCGGCGGTGCCCACGTGGCGAGAAGCCCCTTCTAACCAATAAAATAAGAATATTTGCAAGGCAGGATGAGAACATTTTTAACCATAAAATTCTCTCTCTGCCCATTTGAGCCACCACCCCCTCCCTTTAGTGTGCAATGAGCAGCTGTCTGATACATTAACTAGATCCCTTGAGAAGACACAGCACTGCCTAGTCACCCCCCCGCCCCCTGAAAAAAAAAAAGCCGTTTTCTCCTGGCACAAGCAAGGTAACTCTTTAGGAGACATTTCTTTCTCAATCCTGTAAAGAAGTCAAAATAACCCACTACTCGCCTTCTTGGACTACGGAAACTGTCAATATGTTACTTTGATGTAGAACCTTTTGTCTCAAAAGCTTCTATAACAGGTAGAACAGTCCTCAGAGCTTTCTGAAAGACTGTCTCCCAGATTACAATCCCCAGATTGGTTTTTTTTTTTCTTCTTCCTCTTTTTAAAATATTTTCAACTCTTCTAATATAAACATGCATTTTCGTCATGGAAAATATAACATTAAAAAAATCTGATGTTCTCCTACTTTAAACCTAACCTGGCTCTGTTGTCAGAGATCAACTTCATGTCCCTTGGTATTCTGGTTTTTTTTTTTTGGCCATGCCAGGAGGCTTGTGGGATCTTAGTTCCCCGACCAGGGATCGAAACTGGGCCCTCAGCAGTGAAAGCGTGGAGTCCTAACCACTGGACTGCCAGGGAATTCTGCCCCTTGGTATTCTGGAGACATCAAAAGGAGCTGACTCAGGCTTCCCTGGTGGCGCAGTGGTTGGGAGTCTGCCTGCCGATGCAGGGGACACGGGTTCGTGCCCCAGTCTGGGAAGATCCCACATGCCGCAGAGCGGCTGGGCCCGTGAGCCATGGCCGCTGAGCCTGCGCGTCTGGAGCCTGTGCTCCGCAATGGGAGAGGCCACAACAGTGAGAGGCCCACGTACCACCAAAAAAAAAAAAAGGAGCTGACTTTCCTTGAACCAGGCACTGTGTGGGGGCATTACATATTATCTTATTCAACCCTCACCACAACTTTATGAGGTAGGTACTATTATTTTCACAGATGTCATTCATATCTGTGGCTTAGAGAGATGCAGGGAAAAGTCCTCCCCACCCTGGGTATAGGTTTCCTTCTCCCTATACCCACTCCAGTGTTTTCTGGATCCCAAGCCTTAGTATATGTTAGTCCTTTTGCCAGGAATACCCTTCCCACCTTGCTTGGCCTAGTCAACTCCTATTCATCCTTCAAGACCCATCTCTGGACCGTACTTCCAGGCAGAATTAATCATTGCTTAGTATGTGCTTCCTCAGGACCGTATTCAGACATCTAATCCTGGTTTTAGACATCACCTGGTTATAAGTACGTGTTCACAGGATTGTCTCTTCCCAACCCCTACCCACATCCTGCCTCCAGACTTGAGGCCAGAGACATTGTTTTATTCATCTCTGCATCTCCTAGCAATGGGCCTGGCACGCGATAAAATGAAATGTTAAATAGATTTGATGGCATGCACCAACCTCAGTCGATTGATTGCCGCTGCCTGGATTGCAACATTGAGATGGGCTGCTTCTCTGGCTTGGTGAGAAGGAGTCATGTGATCCATTAGTTCTGTCTGCCATGGCCTCAGGAATGAAAAGTATCTAATGACAGTGTTGTCTAGCCCTGGGCCATGTGCTCAGTAAGTTTTGTAGACCAGCTTTGGAGAAGCCCCTGGAAGCTACAATGGTTTCTTCACTCCCAGTTGGTTCATGCCCGTAGAGCACTGTCTTACAACCAACCACTGTGAAAGAGATGAGTGCAGCAAAGATTCCTCATCCAAATGGCAGTCTTGTCATGACTTCCACCCAAAGCCTCTGCTTCCTTTTCACAAGTGGCCAACCACAGCTTCTGGAGAGCTGTTCTTGTTTTTAGATAGGGTAAAAACATTTCCTGTTTCGAGTTGTTGCTTCTCACATGCCAACTCTGAACTTTGTGTGACTGGGTCCAGGTGCCACGGATGGTGGTTGCTGTTGAATCGAGCTTGAAGATGGGCAGGGATTTTACCAGAAAGAAGTGAGGCTGTCCCAGGTGAGGGGACCAGCTGAGCCTTAGACAGGAAGGCCGTCCAGGATCCAGAGAAGTGCAGGGCTGCAGGCACAGCTCCCCAGCCACTTACCCGACTGGGGAGCTTCCCCAGACCACTTCCTGTCTTGGGACTCCTGCTCTTGGTCTCATTTTAAACACTTTGTCCCTGATAGGACCTTCTCATCTTTCCATCCCTCCATCCGGTTCACTTAGCATCGACTGCTTGCCAAGCTCACTGCCAGGTGCTGGGGTTACATACTAGCATTTACACAATCCCTTCCCTCAGGGAATTCCCAGGCCAGTGGGAGGCAGCACTACCACTTCCAAATTACAATAAGAAAAGTATGCAGTTGCATAAATCAGTTCAGAGAACGTCCTCACAAGGAAGTCAAAGAAGGATTCACAGCAGAGGAGCTGAATTTTGAAGCATGAGGTGGTGAACTGGAGTCACCAGGCGAACAGAGAGAAGAAATAGAGGGCTTTCTGCGCCCTGGGAAAGGCAGGTCCATGCAATTATCCCGTGAATAGCACAGTTAAACAGCATTCTGTTGTGTGTCTTAAAATGTGTTAATTTATTCAATGTAAATGTTTAAAATGTACTATAGGGGCTTCCCTGGTGGCGCAGTGGTTGAGAGTCCACCATGCAGGGGATATGGGTTCGTGCCCCGGTCCGGGAAGATCCCACGTGCCGCGGAGCGGCTGGGCCCGTGAGCCATGGCCGCTGAGCCTGCGCGTCCGGAGTCTGTGCTCCGCAACGGGAGAGGCCACAACAGTGAGAGGCCCGCGTACCGCAAAAAAAAAAAAAAAAAAAAAAAATGTACTATAAAAACCTGTCTTAGGGGCTTCCCTGGTGGCGCGGTGGTTGCGAGTCCGCCTGTCGATGCAGGGAACGCAGGTTCGTGCCCCAGTCCGGGAGGATCGCACGTGCCGCGGAGCGGCTGGGCCCGTGAGCCATGGCCGCTGAGCCTGCACGTCCGGAGCCTGTGCTCCGCAACGGGAGAGTCCGCGGCAGTGAGAGGCCCGCGTACCGCAAAAAAAACAAAAAACAAAAAAAACCTGTCTTAGGAATTCCTTGGTGGTCCAGTGGTTAGGACTCCGTGCTTTCACTGCCGAGGGCCTGGGGAACTAAGATCCCACAAGCCGTGCAGCACGGCCAAAAAAATAAAAATAAAAAAAATAATAAAGCTATTAAAAAAAAAACCCCAAAAACCTGTCTTGACAAGTGTTCATTTTTATTTTCCCTGGATTCTCAAATAAGGTAACTGAACCCAGGCTTCTTGATTTCTGGGAGGCCCTGCAGGAGTTCCTCATGGCTGACCCAGTTGGGGGGTGACCATGAGGGTAATGTCTAGGGGTTCAGAGGAAGGACAATTTTGCTCAGGCCCTTCCTCAGTTCCGGGCTCAGAACCCCAGCGGTGATGGTCTCAAGCACCTGGTTTTCTGAGTGCACCAGAGAATGAACTCACACGAGACTGGGGGGGCCAACCAGAAGGCTGTTCACAGACTGTATTGGCCACATTGCTCATCTAGGGCTGCCTGTTCCCGGTACAGGGAAATGGGTGATGGAATTACTGATCAGAAAGGTGCTGGGTGAGCAGGAATCAGAGCCAAAGGAAGGAGGATGGTTGAGGGGTTGGGGGCAGGCTATCTTCTCCCTGCACAAGGGAAGCCACCACTGAGAACAGCTGTCTGGGGACTGAAGTGATTGTGGCACCATCAACCAGGCTCGCTCTTCCCTTCCTTGGTGGTGTTCATGTACCCTGTTTTCCTAGGCTGACCATATAAACATGCTCTTTTCATAGATGTATCGATAGTGCTGATACAGTAATAATTGGCTTCCATTTCGGGAACTGCTCTGTGCTCCCCATTAAACAAATATGATCTCTTGGGAATTTCCTGGTGGTCCAGTGGTTAAGACTTGGTGCTTTCACTGCTGTGGGCCCGGGTTCGATCTCTGGTCAGGGAACTAAGATCCCACCAAAAAAAAAAAAAAAAGAGAGACTGTCCCCTGTTTTGAGGTGGGGTGTGTGTTCGCCAGTTCACCACTCCCCCGCCATCACCTTCACTCATGGAAAGAACACCTGGCCTTGTAGGCCAGCAAGATTGCAGCCCCTTTACCGAGCTCTGCCGTTGTCTGGGAACAGGATCCCAGTCTCTCTGGGGCCTGTATTGATGGGTTCTGAACAGAAGGCAGATGGAATCACTGTGATACTATGTCAAGCTGCTATTCCAAGGATCTGAAAAATATTCTGTTTCCTCCCATACTTTGCTGATTTAATTAGCTGTAAGGCCACCACAATCTGGTATTGCTACACCTTACAACAAAGGGGAGAGAGTGTGAAGCCAGAGAAGTCAGCAGGGGCCAGATGATGCCCTTGCGGAGTTCAGTTTGGATCTTACTGAGTTCGAGGTGGCCGTGTGTGACATCCTGGTGGAGGGGGGCTCCCACGGGCAGGTGCACCCAGAGCTCGTGAGGAAGGGCAGAGCTGGGAGTCAGCCGCCTCTGATAGAGAGAGCCATGGGGGTGGACAGACCCTCCTGAGAGGACAGGACAAGTGACAAGGAGCCTGGGCAGGAGGCAGTGAGGTGCACAATGAGTTCAGATGGACAGAGGAAGAAGGAGTAGGTAGAGAGGGAGGAAGAGGAGAAGCAGAGGAGAATGTTGAGGAAGCCAAGAGGGAAGAATTTGCAGCTGACATTGGTGACATGTGCGATACGTCAGTGCTGGGTGCCCCAGAAGTTTCAGCAGGTGAGACAAGGGAAGGGAAGTGTTGTGATCTGTGCATGGGTTGGAAGAAGAATTTCCAGACACGAAGTATTTTAGAAGAGAGTTTATTGAGAGCAAAGAGCAGTGTTAGTGAGGGGCGCTGCAAATACAGCGGGCCAGCTTCCTGATAGACAAAGGAGAGCCCACCCCCTTTGTGGGCCAGCAGCCAACTTTCAGAGCCTCAAGACAAAGAAAATTCCTGCTGGCAGGATGGCATTAGGTGATTGGTCAGGATGCTACATGGTGAACATTTTACCTAATATGGAGTTGGGGGCTGTCCGGTTTAGGTCGGGAGAGCCCATGGCAACAGTTGCTATGGGGCCTCGGTTATTGGAGATTTTTGTCCTGTGCCCTGGATATTGGGCTCCACAGGAAGGGTAGAAGTCAGATCACAATGGGTTAAGGACAGATCAGCCGGGCATTTAATACGAAGGAATGAAGCAAACGTGGCCCTTGATAAGCTCACCCTTAGAGAATGTAACAAGCAAGATGCAACACATCTGGGGTGAGATTAGCTCCTCTTTCAGAGGTGGGACTGAAGCTTTAGGGACAGGCAGGCCTGATATCAGAGACCGATGTAATTTCAGGGAAGCATATCTGAGGCTGAAACCCAGTCAGTGGGGGAGAGAAAGCAGAAGGTGCAACCTCAGCCAACCCTGGCCGGCTCGCTCATGACAGCAGCAGACGCACTCTCCCATCCCCACAGCGTAACCTGTCAAGGCAGACAGCTGCCCTCCACGGTTCGAGCGCTGACCCTTTCGTACTTAAACACTCCAACGCTTCTAGGTCGGCTGTCAGAGGCTAATCTGGGACACCTTCGCAGCCCTCCCAAACCAACACTTCAGGCTGTCTCACTAGCCTTCCCCATTCTTAGCTTTTCTATGCAGTTATTTTGACATTTGGTTGACATTTGCCCTTATTTTATAAGACTGAATGGGAAAAGGGAAAACGCTGAGCTGACCCTGTTGCAGTATATACTTCAGATAAAAGATGGAACGCCACCAGGCACCTGAGAGCAATGGGTTTGGGCCAAGGTGAGAGCTCATTGCCCTGAGAGTGAGTGACAGGTGTTCAGCAGTGAAAGAAAAGGGCAAATTTAAAAGAAGACTTGTGGGACTTCCCTGGTGGCACAGTGGTTGAGACCACGCTCCCAATGCAGGGGGCCCGGGTTCAATCCCTGGTCAGGGAACTAGATCCCACATGCATGCCGCAACTAAGAGTTCACATGCCACAACTGGGGAGCCCACATGCCACAATTAAGGAGCCCGCCTGCCGCAGCTAAGACCTGGCGCAACCAAATAATAAATTAATTAATTAAATATTTTAAAAGAAGACTTGTGACTTGTACAACTCAACATCAAAAAAACAAACAATCCAATTGAAAAATAGGCAGAAGCTCTGAACAGACATGTACCCAAGGTAGACATACAGACAGCCAGCAGGCACATGGAAAGATGCTCAACATCACTAATCATCAGGGAAATGCAAATCAAAACCACAATGAGCTGTCACCTCACGCCTGTCAGGATGGCTGTCATCAAAAAGACAACAAATAACCAGCGTTGGTGAGGATATGGAGAAAAGGGAATCCTCGTGCGCTGTTGATGGGAATGTAGATTGGTGCAGCCACTACGGAAAACTGTATGGAGGTTCCTCAAAAAATTAAAAATAGAACTACCATACAATCCAGCAATTCCACTCCTGGGTATTTATCCAAAGA
This sequence comes from Leucopleurus acutus, assembly GCF_964270905.1. Taxonomy (NCBI): domain Eukaryota; kingdom Metazoa; phylum Chordata; class Mammalia; order Artiodactyla; family Delphinidae; genus Leucopleurus; species Leucopleurus acutus. The sequence goes on from NC_139161.1 coordinate 44,863,133, forward strand.
ACAAAAACACTCATTAGAAAACATATATGCACTAGCCAATGTTCGGAAGCAACCTAAGTGCCCATCAATAGATGAATGGATAAAGAAGATGTGGTATATATATACAACGGAATATTACTCAGCCATGAAAAGAATGAAATCTTGCCATCTGCAACAACATGGATAGACCTAGAGGGTATTATGCTAAATGAAATGTCAGACAGAGAAAGACAGATGCTGTATAATCTCACTTATATGTGGAATCTAAAAACCAAAACAAACAGACCAACCTAACAAAACAGAAACAGAGTTATAGATACAGAGAACAAACAGTGGTTGCCAGAGAGAAGAGGGAGTCGAGGGAGGAAGAAATAGGTGAGGCGATTAAGAGGTATAAGCTTCCAGTTGCAAAATATCAATAAATGCGTCACGGGTATGGAGGGTACAGTGTAGGGAATATAGTCAATAACTATGTAATGTCTCTATATGGTGACATATGGTAACTAGATTTGTTGTGATGATCATTTTGAAATGGACAGAAATATCAAATTACTATGCTGTGTAACAGGAACTAACACAGTGTTATAGGTCAATTCTACTTCAAAAACAAACACAGGAAAAGAGATTAGATCTGTGGTTCCCAAAGGTGGGGGGAGGGGGAATTGGAAGAAGGCAGTCAAAAGGTACAAACTCCCAGTTGTAAGGTAAATAAGTGCTAGGGATGTAACGTACAGCATGAGCCATATAATTAATACTGCTGTATGTTACATATGAAAGTTAAGAGAGCAAATCCAAAAAGTTCTCATCACAAGGAAGAAAATTTTTTTCTATTTCTTTAATTTTGTATCTATATGAGATGATGGATGTTCACCTAATTTATTGTGATAATCATGGTATGATGTATGTAAGTCAAATCACTATGCTGTACACCTTAAACTTATACAGTGCTGTATGTCAATTATATCTCAATAAAACTGGGAGAAAAAAAATAAAGAACGCCTGTGAAATGATGGGACTGTGTATCCAGGGGTGTATCTAAAACATGAAGAAATGGGATGTCTCTAAAAGGATGGGGGACTTCCCTGGTGGCGCAGTGGTTAAAAATCCCCCTGCCAATGCAGGGGACACCAGTTCGAGCCCTGGTCCGGGAAGATCCCACCTGCCGCAGAGCAACTAAGCTGGTGTGCCACAGCTACTGAACCCGCATGCCACAACTACTGAGCCTGCGTGCTGCAACTACTGAAGCCTGTGCGCCTGGAGCCCGTGCTCCGCAACAAGAGAAGCCACAGCAATGAGCGGCACACGCACCGCAACAAAGAGTAGGCCCCGCTCTCTGCAGCTAGAGAAAGCCCGCGCGCAGCAATGAAAAACTAATGCAGCCAAAAAATAAATAAAAAATAAAAGGATGGATTAAGATCAAAAACATCTACCTGGAGCACAGGATAAATCACCTTAGGATCACAGGTATGAACTGGAACACAGATGATGAATACCAACATAGGGTTCTTGCAGGAATTCCTAATTCCTCAGAGCAAATACCGTGACCCCCCTCCTTTTTTTTTGAATATGTATCTGAATCTCCTTTCAGAAAAATTCTTTACCTGTGTACTACAATTCCTCTTGTTTTCAAAATGTACATCTGAATCTCTTTTTAAGTCTGTATTTTCTTTTCTTTACTCTATTTCCATTTCCTCTGTTTTCAAAGTGTGGACCTGAATCGCTTTCCATATATACTCTAAGTCTGTTAATTGCGAGTGCAAAGATGTCCCTACACTATGGATCCTAAAACAACTTCTGGAAAGGCAGCAGTGGTGCAGAGAGATCCTGGGTGTTTCCCATGAATAATAGAGAACCGGTAAAAACTGATGTGAGCAGTCGTCCAGCTTCCGGAGAGTGGGATCTCCCCTACTCTTTCCTATATGCATGTTTCTTAGGAAACTGAAAAAGTCATATTACAAAATAAATTAATAACGACAAAGAAATGTCAGTGACCCAAATGCAGCAAGAATAATAACAGTAGTTAATGGTTAATGATTACTCACTATGTGACAAGCACAGAAATATCTCAACTAATCCTAATAAAACCTTATTACGGTTCTCGTTTATAGAGGGGAAGACTGAGGCTTTTAGCGATTGAATAACTTATCAAAAGTCCTGTGTAGGGCTCCCCTGGTGGCGCAGTGGTTGAGAGTCTGCCTGCCGATGCAGGGGACGCGGGTTCGTGCCCCGGTCCGGGAAGATCCCACGTGCCGCGGAGCGGCTGGGCCCGTGAGCCATGGCCGCTGAGCCTGCGCGTCCGGAGCCTGTGCTCCGCAACGGGAGAGGCCACAACAGTGAGAGGCCCGCGTACCGCAAAAAAAAAAAAAAAAAAAAAAAAAGTCCTGTGTAATTAAGGATCAAAGACATTACTGGAACCATATCTGCCTGCTTCCAAAGCTAGACTGCTCACTCCTGCTCTCTGCTGCTTCCTGGGTTTTCAAAACTGTTGGCAGGCAACCAGCCCATTAGAGTCCTTTCTCAAGCAAAGAAGTGTTTAATATTTCCTCTTGAAAATTTTCAAGAAAGGTCACTGAAACACATCCACATTCCAATCTTCCACTCAATCTTCTACAAAATCCCTGTTGAAAAATCAGCATCAGCAAGCCCTCATTCCCAACCTTAAAATTAATTTCTGTGTCTCCTCAGTAAGATGAGAGAATGAAAACAGGGTGATAAGAAATTACCCTAGAAATTTAATTTCCATTGCTGCTACTGTTTAATCCATCTTTAACTTTTTATGATTATGAAAATGTTCAAAGGCACACAAAACAGAGGAGCACAATGAACCCCCCATATACTCATCACTTAGATTCAGCAATTACCAAAATCTTGCCGCAGATTCATTCACTTTTGTCCTTTGCTGAAGTATTTTAAAACAAATTCCAGACATTATGGTGTTCTGTTCTGTCATTTCATCCCATATTTTACATTTCTAAAACATATAGACATTTTCTCACATAATCCCAATGTTATTATCATACCTTAAAATATAACAATTCTTTGCCATGATCTAATACTGGGTATTCAATACCTGTTTCCAAAAGAAGTCTTTTTATGACTGATGTGTTTGAATTAGACTTCAAACAAGCCCACACAATGCATTTTAACGGCACCTTACGGCTCTTAAATCTCTTTTGTTCTGGAGCAGTCTCTCCATTCCCTACCATCCCCACGTCTGCTTTTTTTTCATGTCATTAACTTGTTGCAAAAACAATGTTTTAATGTTTCTCCAAAAAAATCATGTATAAATTGGGCTTGCCTGGTGGCGCAGTGGTTGAGAGTCCGCCTGCCGATGCAGAGGACACAGGTTCGTGCCCCGGTCCGGGAAGATGCCACATGCCGCAGAGCGGCTGGGCCCGTGAGCCATGGCTGCTGAGCCTGTGGTTCCGGAGCCTGTGCTCTGCAACGGGAGAGGTCACAACAGTGAGAGGCCCGCGTACCACAAAAAAAAAAAAAAAAAAAAAAAATCATGTATAAATTAAACGATGCTGAGTTGTAAAAAAATACTCATAAACATTTATGTAATATGGAATTTTATAGCATTCATGAGCTCTACGAATGGACTCTACCATATGACATGTAAATCTATTTATCAACTTTTGTATCCTTAACTTCCGCAGGATGTAAGAAATAAGGCACTCCTTGTAGTGGAAAAATGTGTCATATGAAAAGAGTGGACCAAAAGAGGACGAGGAAGACATCCAGGAAATGGAGATCAAAGGGAAAGATGAAATTTGATAATTTTTTAAATTAATTTTTATCGGAGTATAATTGATTTACATTGTTGTTAGTTTCATGTGTACATCAAAGTGAATCAATTATGCCTATACATATATCCACACTTTTTTAGATTCTTTTCCCATATAGGTCATTACAGAGTACTGAGTAGTTCCCTGTGCTATACAATAGGTTCTTATTGAAAGTTGGTAATTTATCCACTCCAGGATGAGAGACGTTGAACTGGGCAGACATGAACCTTCACTTCACAGGCAACATGGAGACCTCAGTTGACAGTCCTTGCCAACAAGTAGCTCAGAGTCTTCATAAATAGCCTTACAGTGTCTACATACACACACACAACACACACACACACACACACACACACACACACACACACACGCCTTCATTCTCCTTCTCCCTTGGTGACCCCTGATGACCCTTCCAGCCTCCAGGGCCCTTGATGAGTGGGGTAGAAGTGCCTGTTGATGGGCACATGTACTCTCGTCCCTCTTTAAAGATCTCTTTAGATTTTCTGAAGTTTGATTCCCTACTAAGAGTTAACACATTGGTATTTGGAACTATGAGGCAGTCCCTTATGGGCCTGGTTACTGCATGTCAGCCTCTGAAAACCAGATACAGTCTAGCTGTCCTGACAAAGTGGCATTTGACTGCCCAAGATTCTGTTGCCATGGCCAGGATGGCTCTCAGACCAGCTGCCACCCTCACCACTTAATGTCTTACCTGGTGGACGAGGCCTTCCATGACCTGTTCTTTTCCTCTCCTCCCCCTTATTGTACCACCCCAATAAGCTCACCCATCAATTTTTTCCCTGCCCTCACTGCCACTCCACCAGCCCAGGCCTCTTCTCTCCTCAGACTATTCCAACTAACTCCTAATTTGTCTCATACATTCTAGGCTTCATCTGCTTCCAAATCTTTCTCCACAGTGATATTTTAAAAAATGCAAATCTTGGACTTCCCTGATGGCCCAGTGGTTAAGAATCCACCTGCCAATGCAGGGGACATGGGTTCAAGTCCTGGTTTGGGAAGATCCCACATGCCGCGGAGCAACTAAGCCCGCAAGCCACAACCACTGAGCCCGTGTGCCGCAACTACTGAAGCCCACATGCGTAGAGCCTGTGCTCTGCAACAAGAGAAGTCACCACAATGAGAAGCCCGCACACTGCAACGAACAGTAGCCCCCGCTCGAGGCAACTAGAGAAAGCCCGTGCACAGCAACAAAGACCCAACACAGCCAAAAATAAATAAATAAATATATATACATATACATATATATATATATATATATATATATATATACACACACACACACATACAAAGCAAACCTTACTGTGTCACTTCTCTACTTAAAAACCTTCAATAGTTCCCTTGGCCTGACCTCTGAGGCTCTTTCTGATCTGGTGCTGGCTCCCTCACACTCAGCACCCACTCTATGCAAGACACTCTGCCCATTTCCCATAGAGCCCTTGGCCCCTGCTACTGCCCTTGCCTAAAAGTCCCTCTCCCATGCCCACCACTCCCTCCCTGCCTATTTCCTGGAATAACTCCTTCCTACACATCCTTCTAGACTCACCTCAGATACCCCCTCCTCCAGGAAGCCCACTCCCCATCTGGAGCAGGCACAGCCACAGAGCTCTGCTCCCCCGAATCAGGGCACTAAACTGTAAGTTATGTGTCTTTCCTTATCTAGCCGTGTCTGACATGCCAGGAATAATTGTCAGAGGATCGAATACGTAATTGTTTAAGATAGCGTGCTTTCTCTGCTCCAGGCTGAACAACTCTGCTCCTCCAATTATTCCTCCTTTGAAGGGATTTCCAGACTCCTCCCCATAGTGACCTGTCTTGCAGGAACAGATCACTCTACAGGACGCCGTGTGAGCGTCACCTGGCTTGTCCCCATTACCTGATCTCATTAATTAAACCATAATTGGGGGGGTGGGAAGCGCACTCTCACTGCCTTGCTGGCTCCTGCTGTGTTATTCTGGGAATCCCCAAGCTTTCGTCTCACACTCTGCTCCTGTGTCCACCATTTGGCCCACGTGCAGGGGCTTTGGGACCCATTTGCAGGCCCTTTCAAGTATCCCTTACACTTGATGTCATCTAGTGAGATTCAGCCCATGTGTCACTTAGCATTCTCTAGTTGCAAGGAAAAGAAACATATTCTGGCTGCCTTTTTAAAAAGGATTTGTTTAAAGGCCCTGGAAGGGTAGCTCTCAGAATACAAAGAAAGCCGAACAGCCAGGTCGCAATGAAGACAAGATGCAGGACAGTTCTGGGAATCCAGGCAGCAGGAACCATCAGACACACTTTATTGGACACTGTTGTCAGGAGAAAGCAGCTGTAACCCTATTCCATTACTCTCAAGAATCCAGTTTCCAGGAAATGGAGAGGCTGGCTGGGCTGGCTGTGCCCCTTTTGGCATAGGAGAGGCATCCTGATTCTCCCAAGGTTGTACACAGTGAGGCGTGGGGCGTGCAGAGCAATACGCTCTTATCAGAAGGTGAGTTGATTGCCAGTCAGGAGAAAACCCTGATCTCTACCCAGCTGCAACTTGGATAGATTCCGGAGATAAAGGAAGCCCGATGGAAAAGATTAAGTGCAGTTTGCAAAGGGTAACCTTGGGTCCAGCTCCAGCAGGGTCTACCCAAGGCTCTCTTCTGAACAGCACAGCACTGGGACAGATGGTCCTAAAAGCAGCCAGGCAGCCAGTATGGTTCTAGGGCACCAGTCTTTTCAGAGCAGACCCCACCAAGGCCCAGGCTAGGACTTAGGGACCGTGCACAGGCTCAGTGACAACCATCCCACAGGTAACACCAGGGACCAGGCTTCGGCAGCAAGACTAATTCCAATCTCCGTGGCCTGGGAGGTTCCCTACTTCCTGGTGACTGGGAACCTTAGCTGTCCTCTTCCTTATCTCTTTGCATCCTGCTCCTAATGCACTTTCTCTCTAGACCTGACCCAAGCTCTCTTGCTTGCCCCCTGGTGGCCATACCTGGTATGACGGTGCTCTCCAAGCTCCAAAGAAGTCCCCAACCTGCAGATAGAGACCTCACTCTACATCTTGAAAGTGAACCCAGCAGATTAAGCAAGGTTATTTTCTAAACAAATAATTGTCAAGAGAGAAGATTCTTTTCAATGGGTTGATTTATGTAATGACAGGTCCTATAAAGGTATGAATATGAACAATTACATCTAGCAAGCCAGTTCTAAGTCATCTCTATTGAAAAGAGTAGAAGTGCATGACCCCAGGACTCTCCTAGAATCTTGCAAATGTCAGACCACAGCCTCAGTGAACCTCCCAGAGACTAGCCCTCTTGGTTCTGTAGGGCTTTTCACTGGAGAGAAAAGTACACACTATTGAAATGTTAGTCTGTCAACACATCACATGCCCTTCTACCAGGAACTTCCTTCTCAGCACACACACCTCATTTCCCAGGCTTCCTTGATCACAAGACTTCTTATCCTCTCAAGACTTGATTGCCAGCATTTCTTCACCAGATCCCATCAGGCTTCAATCCACGACCTGCTATTTGAATCGCCAGGTAATTGGTGTTCCTATTCTCAAAGAAAAGGAGGAAGAGGAGGTAATAGAGGAGGCGGAGGAGGAGAAGGATGGGGTAATTGAGAGGACAGGACCACCAGCTGACCCGCAAGCTAGACCAGGGCAATCGGAAGCTCCTCACACGCTCCCCTGTGCCTGGAATGTGCCTTCAGCTTGCCTTCCCCTCTAGAAGCTTCCCTCTCCCTGCTCCCACCCCCCAGAAAGCTGCCCCAAGGACACAGCCCTAATATACTCAAGTGTTTTGAGACCATCTGGTTGGCATATACGACTGAGCCCAGATAAGGCCTCTACATAAAGTTTAGAGATGCTGGCTGGTGGGTGTGGAGATCTACTCCTCTTGCAGTCACCCAAAACAAGCCTGATGTGTAAGTTCCCGTGATTTTAAACCTGTCACCTACCCCTCTGGAGTGGCTGTCTCTTTATTTGGACTCTCTTTGCCCTCTGTGTTCAGGGACCAGTTTGCAAACCAACAGAAGGAGCAGTCACTGTATTAAACACTTAACAATATTATCTCATTGAGACCTGTAGACATTCCCATTTTACAGATGGGGCAGGCCCAGAGGCCCCACAGCTATCAAGAGCCAGGGACATTTACAAGTGGGGGTTAGGGGCTGTGGGAGACTCCTGACAAAATGGCCATACCCCCTGAACTGGCCTTGAGCTGGAAATCCTACCCTGGGAGAGTCATTCCTCTGAGACGTTAAGGCTTTGGGGCTGGGAATTCTCATTGCAAATGGTCATTAATTAAGGATTCATTGACCAGACTGTTTTATCAACGGAGTCGTGTGTGTGTGTGTGTGTGTGTGTGTGTGTGTGTGTGTGTGTGTGTGTGTAGAAGAATATTAACAGTCTTTTTTTTTTTTTCTTTTTTTAAATTTTTGGCTATGTTGGGTCTTCCTTGCTGCACGTGGGCTTTCTCTAGTTGCAGTGAGCGGGGGCTACTCTTCGTTAGTGTTCAGGCTTCTCACTGCCGTGGCTTCACTTGTGGAGCACGGGCTCTAGGCGTGCAGGCTTCAGTAGTTGTGGCACACAGGCTTCAGTAGTTGTGGCTCATGGGCTCTAGAGCGCAGGATCAGTAGTTGTGGCGCACAGGCTTAGTTGCTCTGCGGCATGTGGGATCTTCCCGGACCAGGGCTCGAACCCATGTCCCCTGCATTGGCAGGCGGATTCTTAACCACTGCGTCACCAGGGAAGTCCAACAAAGTCTTTTGTTGTTTTTGTTTTTTGTTTTTTTGGCCACGCCACGTGCCTTGCAGGATCTTAATTCCCCGACCAGGGATCAAACCGGTTCTACAAGGGATCAAACCTGTGCCCCCAGTGGAAGCGCGGAGTCCTAACCACTGGACCGCCAGGGAATTCCCAACAGTCTTTAAAAAAGGGATTTTTACTTCCCTCTGTCATGCAAATGCTTGCAATCTGTAGAGAAGGATTTCATTTTTTTAATTAAACTCTTTTTTAAGATCATTGTAGATTTACGTGCAGTTGTAAGAAATGTTCTATCTGTATATTCTCTTCAATTAGATTTCTCTTCATATCTTTTGTCTACTTTCTAATTAGATTTTTTTTCAATGTAGAGTCTTGAAAGTTCCTTTATGTCCTAGATATTAGTCCTCTGTTGGATATGTGGTTTGCAAATGATTTTTTTCTCAGTCTATCGCTTATCTTTCATCCTCTTAACAGGGTCTTTCACAGACCAAAAGTTTTCATTTTGGTGAAGTCCGACTTAGCAATTTTTGCTTGTATGGATTGTGTTTTTGGTGTCAGATCAAAGAACTCTGCCTAACCCTAGATCCTAAAGATTTTGTCCCATTTTTTCCCTAAAAGTTGCATGGTTTTCATTTTCATAATACGTGATCCATTTTGAGTTAATTTTTGTATAAGACGTGAGGTTTAGGTTGAGGTTTTTTGTTTGTTTGTTTGTTTTGCTTATGTATCTCCAACTGCTCCAGGACCATTTACTGAAAGGCTATTCTTCCTCCACTGAATTACTTTTGCTCCTTTATAAAAAAATCAGTTGGGGGAATTCCCTAGTGGTCCAGTAGTCAGGAATCTGAGCTTTCACTGAGGCCCCGGGTTTCAATCCCTGGTTGGGGAACTAAGATCCCATAAATGGCACAGAGCAGCCAAAAAAAAAAAAAAAAAAAAATCGGTTGAGCATATTTGTGTGGGTCTACTTCTGGGTTCACTATTCTGTTCCATTGATTATGGGTTCATCGACCTTTTTTTTTTTTTCTCTTGGCCTCGCTGCATGAGCTTGTGGACCTCAATTCCCTGACCAGGGATTGAACCCTGGCTCTCAGCAGTGAAAGTGCAGAGTCCTAACCTCTGGACCGCCAGGGAATTCCCCACCAATACCAGTCTTGATTACTCTTACTATATTATAACTCTTGAAGTTGGGTAGACTTGTCCTTGCCACTTTATCTTTCTTTTGAAAATTGTTTTTAGCTATTCTAGTTCCTTTGTGTTTCCACATAAATTTTAGAATAACCTTGTGTATATCTGCAAAAACTCCTGCTATAATTTTGATAGGGGCTGTATTAAATCTGTATGTTAATTTGGGGAGAATTGATATCTTTACTATGTTGAGCCTTCCAATATATAAACACTCTGTGTACTCCATTCATTTAGATCTTCTCTGATTTCTTCCTTCAGCATTTTATAGTTTTCAGCATACAAATGATGTATACGCTTTGTTAGGTTTATACCTAAGTATTTCTTTTTTTCTTTCTTTTGAGTGCTTGTAAATGGTATTGTATTTTAAATTTCAGTGTACTAATGTACGAATGAATACATAGTCATTAGTTCTAGGAGTTTCTTTTTTCCTTTTTCTCTCTTTCTTTTTCTTTCTTTTTGTGAATCCCTTTGAAATTTCTTTCTACACAGGCAATCATGTTATCTGCAAATAGGGACGGTTTTCTCTTTCTTGCTGATCTGCATGTCTTCCATCTCCTTGTCGTGTCTTATTGGACTGGCTAGCACTTCCAGTACTTTGTTGAATAAAAGTGGTGAGAGTAGAGAGTCTTTGTCTTGTTCCCAGTCTTAGGAGAAAAACATTGTCTTTCAGCATTAAGTATGTTCGCTATAGGGTTTTTGTAGATGTTCTCTTTTTTTTGTAATTTTACTTTTATTTATTTATTTTTATTTATTTTTAATTTTTTTATTTTTTTAAATTTTTGGCTGCTTTTGGGTCTTCGTTGCTGCACGCGGGCTTTTCTCTGGTTGCGATGAGCAGGGGCTACTCTTCGTTGTAGTGTGCAGGCTTCTCATTGCGGTGGCTTCTCTTGTTGTGAAGCACAGGCTCTAGGCATGCGGGCTTCAGTAATTGTGGCTCATGGGCTTCAGTAGTTGTGGCTCGTGGGCCCTAGAGCGCAGGCTCAGTAGTTGTGGTACACAGGCTGAGTTGTTCCGCGGCATGTGGGATCTTCCAGGACCAGGGCTCGAACCCGTGTCCCCTGCATTGGCAGGTGAATTCTTAACCACTGAGCCACCAGGGAAGCCCCGTAGATGTTCTTTATCAAGGTGAGGAAGTGCCTCTCTATTCCTATTTTTCTGAGAGTTTTTATCATGAATAAATATTAAATTTTGTCGAATGCTTTTTCCGCAATGATTGATATTATCATGTGATTTTTCTTCTTTGGCCTGTTAATATGATGCATTACATTGTTTAATTTTCAAATACTGAAACAGTCTTGCATGCCTAGAATAAACCCCTCTTGGTCACGGTGTGTAATTCTTTTTATATATTGCTGAATTTTATTTGCTATTTTTTTAAGGATCTTTTCATCTATATTCATGAGAGCTATTGGTCTGTAGTTTACTTTTTTGGTACCGTCTTTGTCTGGTTTTGGTATCAGAGTCATATTAGCTTCATAAAATGAATTGGGAAGTGTTCCCTCTTCTTCTATTTTCTGGAAGAGACTGTAGAATTGGTGTTAATTCTTCTTTATATACAAGTTTCCCCCGCTATCTGGAAGTAGAGCGTTCCTATGAAAACCTTTCCTAAGCTAAAATGGAATAAATCAAAGAAACACACATCTTGCTTCTTCTTTAGGACACATTGTGCTAACAGATGCACAAAATAAGTTGAGATAAAGCTTGCTTCTTGCAAGCTTGCTTGAGATAAGCTTGAGATAAAGCTTGCTTCTTGCAAGATGCACAAAATAAGTTGAGATAAAGCACAGATGCTCACAGGCACAGTTCAGAGCTATGGCAGCTTGATGCTGAGATGCTGAGTGGAGTCACCAGAAAAGAAGCTTGGCAGTGCCACTCCTGCTGCCCAGGGACGTGTGCTGCTTCTATGACGCTTGCTGCAAAACAAACTCTGGACACTATTTTTGCTTTTAGCATTCTTTTGTAAAAATGAAAATCCTCTTCAGATTTCTTTTGCTTATCAAAAACAGATACTAATGTAGGTCTTTTATAAAAGTAAAGTAGCATAAAGTAAACTTTCGATAACCGGGGTATACCTGTATTTGGCAGAATTCTTCAGTGAAACCATCTGGGTCTGTAGATTCCTCTTGGGGGAATTTTTAAGTTACAAAATCAATTTCCTTAATAGTTATGGAGCTATGTAAATTTTATGTTTTATATTGGGTGAGTTATATTAGTTAGTGCTTTTTGAGAAATTGGTCCATTTCGTCTAAGTCGTCAAATTTATGTGTGTAGAGTTGTTCATAGTATTCCCTTATCCTTTTGATGTCTGCAGGGCCTGTAGTGATAGTCGCTGCTTTATTCTGGACAGGCAAAAATGTGATCTCTCTTTTTTCTTTGTCAGTTTTGCTAGAAGTTTCTCAACTTTATTGATCTTTTCAAAGAACCAGCTTTTCTTCCTCCCATTTGACCTTCTCTATTTAAAATTTTCTGTTTTCCATTTGCAGCAACATGGATGGACCTAGAGATTATCATACTAAGTGAAGTAAGCCAGACAAAGACAAATATGATATGGTATCGCTTATATGTCGAATTAAAAAATATATATAAATGAACTTATTTACAAAACAGAAATAGACTCAGAGACATAGGAAACAAACTTATGGGATAAATTGGGAGTTTGGGATTAACATATACATACTACTATAACATAAAATAGATAACTAATAAGGATCTACTGTATAGCACAGGGAACTATACTCAAAGTTTTATAATAACCTATAAGGGAAAAGAATCTGAAAAAGAATATATATACATACATATATATATATATACACACACACATATATATACACATATATATATATAACTGTGCTGTATACCTGAAACTAACACAATGTTGTAAATCAACTATCCTTCAATAAAAAATTAAATTTAATTTAAAAATAAACATTAAAGATAATTTGTTAAGTATAAATAAATAAATAAAATTTCTGTTTTCAATTTCATGGATTTCTGCTCTTTATTATCTTTATTATTTCTTTCTTTCTGCTAGCTTTGTGTTTATTTTGCACTTTTTCTAGGTTCCCGAGGTGGAAGCTTAGATTATTCTTTGAGATTTTTCTTCTTTACTAATGGAAGCATTTAGTCCCGTAAATGCCTCTTTCAGCACTGCTTTAGCTGTGTCCCACAAATTTTGATATGTTGTAATATGCCTCATCTTCATTCAGTTCAATGTGTTTTTTAAATTTACTTTGAGACTTTGCTTGGACACACGGACCATTTAGAAATATGTTGTTTATCTTTCTGAGTGTTTGGAGATTTTCCTGTTATCTTTCTGTTGTTGATCTGTAATTTGATTCCACTGTGGTCAGAGAACACACTCTGTATGATTTCAACTGTTTTAAACGTGTTACAGTTTGTTTTATGGCCCAGAGTATCTTGTTACCCCTATTCAGTGCCAGGCGCTTGAAAAGAATGCGTGTTCTGCTGTTGTTGGGCAGAGTAGTCTGTAAATGTCAATTAGATACTGTTAGTTATGGCGTTTTTTAGTTCTTCTCTATCTTTGCTGATTTTCTGACTGGTTGTTATATCAGTTGCCGAGACAGAGATGTAGGAGAGGGGGAAATTATATAATTTTAGGACATCTGCAAGCTTTGTGACTTTGGGAAAGCCAACTAAGCTCTTTGAGTCTATTTCTTCATCTATGAAATGGTGACAAAAATACTAAACTCTCAGGATTATTTGGAGGATTTAAATAATGAAGTAAATAGTCCAACAAGTGCCTGGCACTGAATAGGGGTAACAAGATCTTAATCAATAGGGTTAAACTGACCAAATTATGTTTCTATCCAAACAGCTAAGGGAAGAGCATCCCAAAGAAGAAAGGTAACTGAGAGGCATCAAGGGGTTTTTGTTTGTTTGTTTGTTCATTTGTTTGTGCCACACTGCGCGGCTTGCAGGATCTTAATACCCCAATCAGGGATTGCTCCAGGGCCGCTGCAGTGAAAGCACCGAGTCCTAACCACTGGACCGCCAGAGAACTCCCAAGGCATATTTTTAACCCCGAAGTCCATCATACCCAGGCTCAGGCCTATCCCTCCAGAGGTCTCCCCATCTCCCACCCTGGGCTCCTCAGATCCTTCTGTCTGCCGACTGTAAAAGGTCTTGGGACCCAAGGATTGTCCACTGAATGCATTCTCGATTTCTGAGGCTCAGTTATTTTAACAGTAAATCTATCAGCGAGAATCAAGTCCAAATTTTAAAAATAGATATTTAGTACTCCACCTAGAAATAAAGAATGTAACAAAGTACGCTTTCGGGCTGGCTCCACCTCACCTCCTCTTGGGGCTCTATTGCAGAGAAACAACAGTCTAGCAACCAAAAGCATTAAAAGTAATCCTAGGGCTTCCCTGGTGGCGCAGTGGTTGAGAGTCCGCCTGCCGATGCAGGGGACACGGGTTCGTGCCCCGGTCTGGGAAGATCCCACATGCCGCGGAGCGGCTGGGCCCGTGAGCCATGGCCGCTGAGCCTGCGCGTCCGGAGCCTGTGCTCCGCAACGGGAGAGGCCACAACAGTGAGAGGCCCGCGTACCAAAAAAAAAAAAAAAAAAAAAAAAAAAAAAAGTAATCCTAATATTTACTTACATTTTTCAAAGATCCCCTTCATAAGCTACAATAATATCTCTTGAGATCTCCATTCCCAGGATAGTCTTTTTAATAAATGGTACTGGGTCAATTGGAAAGCCATATAGAAAGAAAAAATTAGCCCCTACATTACACCTTACACAGAAATAAATTCTAGATGGGTTGTTTTTAGAAGAAAACATAGGAGAATGCTTTAATAGCCTCAGAGTAGGCAAAGAGTTTTTTTCAACGGGACACAAAGAGCACTAATTATAAGGGAAAGAATAGATAAATTAGACTATATTAAAAATTAAAACTTCTATTTATCAAAAGACACCCTTAAAAGAGTGAAAATGCAAGCCACAGAATAGAAGATATTTGTAATACATTTATCTGGCAAAGGACTCACATCTAGGATATATAAAGAACTCTTAAAACTCAATAAGAAAAATGTAATTTTTTAAATGGGCAAAAGACTTGTACAGACATTTCACGGAAGAGAATATTCAAATGGGCTGATAAACATATGAGAAATTGCACAACTTCATTTGTCACCAGCAATTGCAAAATGAAGCCACAATACAATGTTACTGCATACCTGAAGAGCTGAAAGTAAATATCAAGTCTTGACAACATAGCCAAATATCTGGAAACAACTCAAATGTCTATCCGGAGCAAAACAGAGAAATTGTGGGTATACACACAAGGGAATATTATAAACAGCAAGAATGAATGAACTACAACTATAGGCAACAATATGGGTGAATCTCACCAACATAACACTGAGGGAAAGAAGTCAGAGACAAACGAGTACATACTGTGTGAATCCACTTCTGTAATATACAAAGAACTGTCAAAAGAAATCTATTAATTTGACTACAGGCAGATATTGTTATCGATGGAAATGCTCAGTAAACAACCTGTAACAGGAATAGAAAAGAGGTTTTTTGTTGTTGTTTTTTTTTTGCGGTACGCGGGCCTCTCACGATTGTGGCTTCTCCCGTTGCGGAGCACAGGCTCCGGACGCGCAGGCTCAGCGGCCATGGCTCACGGGCCCAGCTGCTCCGCGACGTGTGAGATTTTCCCAGACCGGGACACGAACCCGTGTCCCCTGCATCGGCAGGCAGACTCCCAACCACTGCACCACCAGGGAAGCCCCATCTTTACAGTCTTGATCGTGGTAAAAACCCATCCACTTCTTTGCCTTGTTGCCTGACCAATGACCTGCATCTGTCCTATCCGAAGATCCAGGGACCAGCTTCAGAACATGCTGGAAGGAGGGCTTGGCTCTCTGGTATGAACCTTGTAAATTATCCTATGGACATCCCATCTGCTCACCCATCCATCCATCCACCCATCTATTCATCCATCTACCCATCCATTGTTTCAAAATGTATTTGTTGAGTATCAGCTCAAGAGGCTGAAGAGGTGCATATGGACACCCGTACAGACAGACCCTGACTTCATGGAACCTACTCTGGTGGGGCATGTAGGGAGGTTAACAGGAGAATAAAATGCAGTGTGATGTGTGCTGTGACAGGGTGTTCTAGCGCTAACTTAGGAGCAGTGCAACTACAACTGCTTTCTCCTTCACTCTGTGATGAGAGTTCACAAAGGAAGTTTAGTTTTAGTCTGAGACTTGAAAGATTAACAAGACTTATCCAGTAAAGTGGGGAGAGAGACGCAGGGAGAATGTGTCTGAGAGAAGCAAGGGCGTAGACAACTTCCTGGAGATCGTAGAAAATGCAGTTAAGGATCTGAAAACAGTTGAGCCAAGGCAGGAGTGGTAAGAGCTGAGGCAGAGGAATGCAAGGAGAGGATCTTGTAGTGTTGTTTAAGCACCTTGCAAGGTGCTGAGGGGAGATGTGAACATGTATAAGACAAAATGAGAGGACCCAGTTTGAGAGGCAGTGGAAGAAAGGGGAAGAGATCAGGGCCCCTGGAGTCAGATTCTGGGTGAACAAGGTGCTCGGCCCCCTGCACAGTGTGGGACCCTGTCCACATCACCCTATTGTCTCAGGGCAAGCCAGCCACCCAGGAGGAGCACTTCCGGTGCTGGGGAATGCATCACCTTCCACCCAGCTCGGTTTTTTCTCTTGGGGAGGGAGATTTCTTGAAAATAGCACCAGTGAGGCTCCCTAACCCTGCTACCTGTGGTCTCTCTCTGTCCTTGAGAATACCTCTGCCCTCTACTTCAATCAAGGATTTGAAGACAACCCTCACACCCTGTCTTCTCTCCTCCAGTCTGGGTAGTCTCAGGTCTTATAAATCATTCCTGGGGCTCCCTGCTGTGTCCAGCCATCCCTGTCTTTCCAGGTCCACTTAGGTTGTACCCCTGTGGGCCCCAGGCCCAACCTGCTCAACCCAGTTCCGCAGGAGCCTCTGTCTGAATGTCTGGCTCCCATGTCCAGGTGTGAACTTCCTAAACTCACCTTTGGGCCACAGCCTCAGCCCCAGCTCTATCTCCAGCTTATCTGCCAACTGCTCCTGAGGATAAACCGGTTCTTGTGAGCCAGAGAGCATCTCTTCTCACCCTAGGGCTTCCTCAGCTGTTCTTAGATGAACTTCTCAAGGAGGGTCAATGGTCACAGGGCACTCCTCCCTGAGATAGTGCTGACGCCTGTCACCCAAAGGGTGACAAGGACAGAAGAAGGATAGTCACAGCACCTGCCATAGTCCATTATGGGCCACAAAAACCAGAATAGTTATTTATAGCATTAACTGAAGGAAAAGGAAGTGGGGCAAATGAGAATTGAACTAAGCCCGGTAGAGGAGGGCCCTGCCTGTGATTACCGGGCAAGGGAAAGTTCTTGGAACACACGTGATAGATGGAGACTTCCCGCCTTTGAGACGAATTAGTCACTGATGGGGCCTGGCTGCTGGGGATGTGATAGTCCCCCTACACCAGTCTGCAAAAGAGAGTCAGCAAGGGTCCCAAGAGTCTATGACTTTGAAGGGGGCTGTACGTACAAAGCTGGGGGGTCTCGGTGAAAGAGTGGTCATCTAATTTGCAGTCAAATGCTCTACCACTGAGCTATTCCCCCACAGGAGCCACCTAATTTGGGAAAATTGAGTTTTGTCCCGGCACCATCACGGGGGCCCAGGGCCCGGAGGGTAGGCAAAGAGCATGGATGGTCTTAGATATGAATCGGGTTCTCTCTCAGCTCACACATGCTGTGTGACCCTGGCAAGGGACTTCACTGCTCTGAGCCTATATCACAGGGTTGGTGTGGAGAGTTGGGTAAACTGGGATGCAGATTACACACATAGTGGATGTTGTCCCTCTGGGGGAGGCTCAGCCCTGCTCCCCTTGTGGCTCGTCCAGAGCCGCAGGCCAGGGGAGAGGCCTCCTCCAAGGGCGAGACAGAATCAGGGAATGTCTTAAGTCTCTGAAACCCTTTGTCTCTCCCCGTGCTTCTGGACTCTTCCTCACCTTGCCCTGGGCAGGTGGCAGGTTGGCTTCGTGGTAGTGGAAAGGCCATAAATAGCCTGAATGGGGGCTGGGCGGGGGGATGGGGTAGGGCAGTCTGTTTTGTTGCACTGTAGCTTCCCACCAAGCCTGGCCCCAGGAGCCCTTTGACCTGGATCCATGCATAGCTCTCTGCCCACCCTGCAGAGGGCACTGGGGTCGGGGCAAAGTGGGGGGGGTCTGTGTCACACAGACCTCACTGGCTCTAGGAGAATCTCATTGGCATCGCCGCCCAGGCCAAGCTGCTGTACTCCCTGGAAACGTGGTCACCAGCTCTCAGACCTGGTCCCACACGCTCACTTTCCAACCACTCAGAACCTTCTTCCTTTCACATCTTTGCCCAGGCTGTGTTGACTTCCTGAAACCATCTCCCTGAGACACCCTGCCTTCTTGTCCTGGCACACGGATCATCACACTTGAATAATCAACAGAAACATGGATTGAGCTTCTACTCTGAGCTGTTTGGGGTGGGGAGGTGGGAGGGTAGCAAGAGACAGAGGCTCTGGGTAGCTATATCCACACACTCCATCCTCCAGGTCTCGGTTCACTCTTGCCGCTGCTTGTGATCATACCTCTGTCACCTTGGGGTCTTCGAGACTTCACTGAGGTGTCACCTTTCCCAAGAGCCTTTGTTCAATACTCCTACTGTTTCCTTTCACCTGGAGTTGCCATACTGGTTTGGACCTCCCCAGGGCACTCCTAAAGCATGTTTGAATTCTGGCTGGCTTGTGTCTTGGGGCCTCGGTTACCCCAACTGTAAAATGGAATAGTAACACCTAACTCCTGGTGTGGTTGTACAGAGTAAATGAACTAGTAAACTAATAAGCTTGTACTGAATGCTGAGCAAATGTTAACTATTACCAGTGGCCTTTTAATCTCTCTGCATCCTTAACACCGAGTCCAGGGCTGATGATATAATCAGTGTCAAATACTTGTTTGGTGGATGGATGGATGGATGGATGGATGGATGGAGAGATTAAATGTGTTTCCAAAATATGAAACAATCTTTGCCGGTGTTCCATGGGAGCTTGGGGTTGGGAGTGGGAGGCCAGGGAGAACCTACCAAAGTGAGCCTTTACTGTATCCCTATCATACACCAACACGTCAACAAGGAAGTGGCTGCTCCCAAATGAAGTCCTTGCAGAGGACTCCCCTGGCGTCCAGTGGTTAGGACTCCGCACTTCCAGCGCAGGGGAAGCAGGTTCAAGCCCTGGTCGCGGAACTAAGATCCCACGTGCTGCTCAGTGCAGCCGAAAGAATGATTGTCAGTGCATCACACAGCACACAGTGCATACGAGTTGGTCGGTTCCAGTGGCTCTGACAGTTTCCTTGATACCTGGAAGGAGAAGGGCTTACTGCAGCCCTTCCTCAGTCCTAGACTGGAAACCCCCAGAGGGCAGGATGTCTCTGGAGGCTGGGCTGCCCAACCCAAGGCCCTGTATAAACTGCTCAGAGAACTCCTCTTTGGAGGAGTAAGAGAGAGGGGGACTGGGCTGGAGAGCGTGCTCTGGGTCTTGCTCTGTGGATGCCAGCTGTGGGGCTTCCCAGGCGCCCTTCCTTCTCCTGCTCCTTCCACATTCAGCCCTTAGTAGCCCACACACAGAAGGAATTAACTCTGGGCTCAACTTCTCGAAAGAGACTGAAGGCTTTATCCCCGGATCTTGCCCTCCTCCCTTTGTTTGCAAAGTCTTCCTGATCTTTACACTCCCTGCAGATCCTTCTTCCTGACTGTCACCTCCCGGACTCTAAAAACACTCTGATTGCCAGGGTGGGTCAATGGTTAACCCTCCAGCGGCTTTATATAAGCCTGCCTGGCTGCCTACCTGCTACACTGTCGGTCCCACAGTTCCCTGGATCTGGAGGGTGACCCGGCAGCCCACGTGGATCCACACCATGGCCACCTGCTGGCAGGGCCTGTGGGCCTATCGCTTCTACCTGATTGTATTCTTCCTACCCATTTTCCTGCTGCCTCTGCCCATCCTCATCCCGACTAAGGTAAGGACGTGGGGTCCTGGGCACAGAGAAGCTCCAAGGGAGCAGGGGAGGGGCCGTGTGGCCCTGGGGTCGGGCATCCTTAGGACCAGCATCATCCATTCATCCCTCCTAGCCTGACAGCCTAGGCTGTCACCACCTGGTCCTCCTGAGGCCTGAGGAGTAAGAGGTCAATGGGGGGGCTTTTGTTCGGCACCCAGTAGTAGGAGCCCAATGTGAATTGCTTAGGTGCACTTGGTATCTACTCTCTTGGGAGGCAGGAAACCTAGCGCCGTAAAGGAGGTGCAGGTGGAAGCAGGTGAGTTGACTGGGAGGGTATGAGCTGGGCTAGCTGCTTGAGAGGGAAGGAAGGGGATTAGAAGGAAGCTGGCCTCAGACAGTTTGTGCATTTAAGAGTACAAACAGAAAGAGGAGGCGCTCACCTGTGATCCCAAGAGCTAAGTCTCCTGCGGAGGAGGGGTGGGAATTGAAGGAGGAGATCCTGCCAGTGGGCAATACAGATGCACACCTTGAATGGAGGAGCAAATGCCACTGCTTCCTGCCCACCCCCATGCAAGCAGCAGGAGTCATAACTTCGGCTCTCATTTACTGGAGCCCCCCACTGCACACCCTGTACCATGTACCCAGGAACCCTCTCTCCCATCTTATGACGCAGGTCTGACTCCCATTTTACAGACGGGGAAAGTGAAGTTAAGTCACCCAAAATCCCAGGGCAGATCCTGTTTTCTGGAGGTCAGATAGTATACACTTTGGGGCTCCCCTTGTAAGTAAAAGAAGACAAGATCTTGAATCTAAAATTAACACGGGACTTTGGGAAGGGTAGGTCCAGAAGGCGGCCTTGAAGTCCAAGCTTCACAGGAAACCTCCCTCTGGCAAGTGGCATAGTTAGGCAGTGGCAGAGCTGGGGGTGTGGTCTGGCTACAAAGCCTGTGCTGCCTGCCTCCGGAAGGCTGAGACCTAATCCTGGCCCTGGCCTCACCCCACACCCGCCGCCCCACCCTCACTTGCTCATTGAGCCATTTGCTTCCTTTAGTCACAGACAGGGAAATCGAGGCAAGATTTTTGTTCGAGGTATCCCAGAAGGGTAAAGAACTAGGGAGGCAGTGGCACAGCTCCTGGTAGGTGGCAGGGCCTGGCTGACCTATGAGATGACCCTTATCCCAGGCCAAAGCCAGTGGCATCTCTATGCTAGGGACCCATCAGATCAGTTTCCAGACAGGCTGAGCCAAGTGTGTTAATCCCGGAAGGAAGGACAGACAGGAACTGTGATGCCCATTTTACTCCCCAAGAAGGTACAGCCCAGAAAGATTTAGAAACTTGCCCTCGGTCACTCAGGAAAGCCTGAGTCAGGATGAGAAGCCAGGCCTCCTTGTGGGAGTGCGACGTGTCAGGAGCCCCTGTGTTCCCTGTGCTGTACCCCTCCCTGCCGCCTGCTTCCCACCTACAGATGTTGTCTCCCCTGTCCTGACTCAGATGAACTGTCCCAGGTTCCATCTGTGGAGGCCAGCCCCTCCACTGGGGCCCTGGCTACCAGTCCCTCTCAAGGACTTTGCTCCTGTAATTATCCTCTCCTCTCCAGCATCATCAACTTTTCCCTCTTTGCCTCATCTCTCCCATCAGCATGCAAACAAGCTCTAATCCCTCTCACATGAAAAGACAAACAAACCCTCCGTCAGTCCCACAGTCCCTCCACAGATACCTGGTTTCTCTGCTCTCTCTCCCAAAAGAAGGCCTCAGAGACTGACTACACTACCTGTCTCTCCTTAGACAGACAGATCCAGTCTCCAAGACTCTATCTACCGAGTGGGCTCTTGTCAAGTTCCCGTCAGCGTCCGTGTCACCAAACCCCTGTTCCATGCTCACCTCCCTCACCCCCTCGGCAGCGCTCATCACAGCTGGTCACCTCCTCTTTGCTATGCTGTCTTCTTTTGGCTTCTCCTGGTTTTCCTTTGACCACTTTTCCCGGCTACTTCTCCCTATCCTCGCCCGCAGGTGATCTGTTGTCTCCTGCCTTAAAAAGCATCTCTATGCTGATGATTCCCCAATCTGAAACCCCAGCTCTAATTTCCGAACTTGTATTATCCAACTAACACTGGACACCTCCCCCCTGAACATTTCCCTTTTTTTTTTTTTTTTTTTTTTTTTTTTTTTGCGGTGCACTGTTGTGGCCTCTCCCGTTGCGGAGCACAGGCTCCGGACGCGCAGGCTCAGCGGCCATGGCTCACGGGCCCAGCCGCTCCGCGGCATGTGGGATCCTCCCGGACCGGGGCACGAATCCGCGTCCCCTGCATCGGCAGGCGGACTCTCAACCACTGCGCCACCAGGGAAGCCCTGAACATTTCCTTTTACGCAGCATACACATTGGCATATCCAGATCACAGCCCTGATTACTCATCTCAGCCGACTCTCCCTGCGATCTTACTCCTCAAGATATGGCTCAACCGTCCACCTCAGGGCCATTCCTGATGCCTTTCGTTCCTTCACTTCCACAAGCACCAGCAGATCCTGTTGACCAGTGTTTTCGCCATAAATACACTGAATGGAATCGCTTTCCACTACCTCCACTCTGGTCCTGGCCGCCATTGTTTCTCTCCCATCCCTACTCCTCCCCAGATCATTCTCTTTTTTTTTAATTGAAGTAGAGTTCATTTACAATGTTGTGTTAATTTCTGCTGTATAACAAAGTGATTCAGTTGTACATATATGTACATTCTTTTTCATAATCTTTTCCATTATGGTTTATCACAGGATATTGAATATAGTTCCCTGTGCTATACAGTAGGACCTTGTGGTTTATCCATTCTCTATATAATAGTTTGTATCTGCTAACCCCAAACTCCCAGCCCATCCCCCGCCCACCTCCACCTCCCCCTTGGCAACCACAAGTCTGTTCTCTACGTCCCCAGACCGTTCTTCACCCAAACTCCAGGATGATCTATTCCAAACATAAGATCACTACCCTGCTTAAAACCCCACAGAGGCTTCTCGTTAAACTTAAAATAAAATCCAAACCTCTCAGGGTAGCCACGAGTCGTCGGGGGCTCCTGCCCCGTATCCTGCCTCTTATTTGCTCTTCTCCAGCCTTTCTCTTCCTCAAATTGCTCATCTTCCTGCCTGGAATGTTCTTCTCCCAGAGGCCTCCTTCTCACTTCTTACATGTCAGCCGAAATCTGCCTCCTCAGAAAAGGCTTCTCTGAGCAGCACCGGTCATTTTTATTACAAAAACCTGTTATTTAAAGGGCTTTCGCTATCTGAAATGATGTATCCCTTTTTTTTTTTTTTTTTTTTTGCGGTAGGCGGGCCTCTCACTGTTGCGGCCTCTCCCGTTGCGGAGCACAGGCTCCGGACGCGCAGGCTCAGCGGCCATGGCTCACGGGCCCAGCCGCTCTGCGGCATGTGGCATCTTCCCGGACCGGGGCACGAACCCGCGTCCCCCGCATCGGCAGGCGGACTCTCAACCACTGCGCCACCAGGGAAGCCCTGTATCCCTTTATTTTCTATTTATTTTCTGACCCCCCCTACATTAGAATATAGGCTCCGTGAAGGCAGGGACTTTGTCTTTTTCCATGCAGAACCCCAGTACCTGGCACATAGTAGGTGTTCAACAAATACTTGTCAAATGAGTGAATGTGGGCAAAGAGGGCCCCGTCGTGAATTCCTGCTGAGTCCCTGCTCTCTGCAGTGGATCCTGAGCTCACCTCCATGACCCTGGGCCCTGAAGTGGGAAAGAGGAGGCCCAGACTAGGCTCAGGCCTGTGTCCATATAATACTTGTTGACATTTCTTTGGTATTTTTGTGTGTGCTAGTCATTGTACCAAGCACTTCAAAACACTAACCCATTTATTTCTCGAAATAACCTCTGAGTTACTGTGAGGTTACTACTGTTGTCTCCAGTTTACAGACATGTAAATTGAGGCCCAGAGTGATAAAGGAATTTGCCTCAAGTCCCAGCTAGAAAAAGGCAAAGTCTGAGCTGGAATCTGGCCTTGGCTAAGGCTGTTTAAGGATGCAAGGTAGTCCCCTGT
Source organism: Leucopleurus acutus (assembly GCF_964270905.1). Taxonomy (NCBI): domain Eukaryota; kingdom Metazoa; phylum Chordata; class Mammalia; order Artiodactyla; family Delphinidae; genus Leucopleurus; species Leucopleurus acutus. The sequence goes on from NC_139161.1 coordinate 44,886,934, forward strand.
TGTGAGTCACCACTTGAGCCATCTACCGCCATGTCCATCCAGCCGTCAGCCAATCCTTCCACTGTCGTTCAGTCTGGGAAGTCTGTCAAGCTCTTGCTCTGTGCTGGGGGTTAACAAAAAGGAATACAGATGTTCTGTCCTCAAGATGCTTTCAATCTAGAGGACCGCGTGTTCATGCCACACGGATTATAGCCAGAAGTCTGCAGGAGCTCAGAGGAAGGAGAAAATCCTTCCATCTGAGTTAAGGGAGAATCTGAGTTAGGCCTTGAAGGCTGAGCGAGATTTCAACAGTCAGAGGCATCCATAGAGGGCAGGCCAGGTGAAGGAAATGGCAGGAGCAAAGGCGCGGGGACTGGAAATAGTAAGGAGTGTTTGAGGAGTTAGCAACAGAATCCTAGAAATGCCCATCACCCACTGCGGGGTCCCAGTGATTGGGAGCCAGTGAGGCCTGAGGTCTTCTCAGTGCTTCCCCAACCCCTGCAACCAGATACCCAAGAAGCACCATCGGTGTGCCAGAAACCTTACATCTATTCATTCACTCATCCGTTCATTCATTTATTAGGGAACAAGTGACAGGTACTATTTAGGTGCAGGGGGTGGGAGGTAGGATTCAGGGGAACTTGCGATCCTGGGGGTGCAGGGGGTGTGGAGGGACACACAAAAAGCATATACTGTCCATGCAGTGAAAACCATACAGCAGGCTGTGACTATGGCCTGGGGAGGGACTGCTCTAGATGCAGTGATCAGAGACGGCCTCCTGGGGTGCTGATATTTCCCTAGGGCCTGACTGGCAAGGAAGAGCTAGCCAAGCACAGCTCTGGGCCAGGAGCCATCTAGGCAGAACGCGTAGTGCAAAACCCAAGGCCAGGGGTGAGCTTGGCAAGGTGGAGGGATAAATGAGGCCGGCCCGGCATGTGGACCTGAGTGAGCAGAAGATGACTGAGGTTAAGTTTAGAGAGGTAGAGAGAGGCCAGCCAATGTCAGCCCTATAACGTCCGGGGAAGGAGTGAGGATTTTATGCTGAGGGTCACGAGGGATAAATACTTACTCAGAGGTCAAAGAGCTAGTAAGTTAGAGTCAAAAATGCAAATACCTCCCAGGACCAAACAGAATCATCTGTGAAAACTATCTGCCCGTGGTACCATGTTTGCCAGAACAGAGCTTAGCTGAAATCCAGACTGTATTTACATTAAGAACAGAGGGCAGGATTTCTTACTCTGAATCCCTGCATTCCTAGGATATAAGAACAGTAGGTGTGTGCGTGCACACGCACTTTAAAATCTGTGTGACTAAAATACCCTTACTGCAAGCTATTCCTGAACCCCAAAGACAGACCAGGATTGTGGGCATGAAAACTGCGCAAGGAATTTGGACCTCACTTCCGGGGCCTGCCTGGAAGGCCTCTGTCTTCCCTGATAAACAATGCTTCCCTGAACCCTCTGCCCCTTGTCTGAATTCCGGGCCCCTGGAAAACACAACACAGAGTCTCGGGCATTGTGTAGATGCCTGACTTATTTCCATAGACTACTTCTTCTGTTCATGAGGGCCTTGGTGTTCCCACCAATGAAACAGGAAGGCGGGGTGTGTCTGGTCAACACGCCCAGGGCAGTGAGGTGTGGTCCTTAAGTGTGGCCACGATCAGCACTGGACTGCGTGAAGTCTGGTTTTCTGGCCTCTGAAGGTCCTGGGAGTAGGGGCCAGCCTCCAAAGCCAGGGAGATCCCTGGAGAAGAGAGAGAAGGTTCCCCAACTCGAACTTCACCCCCAGATGACCAAATCATGTCCACACTTCCAGCACCTGCTAGGTGAAGGTCAAGAATGGGAAAGCCAAGGAGACTCTTCAGCAGTACGGTTTCCTGAACGGAATCCAGCAGCAGGGCCCAGGGCAGTTGTAGGGCTCAGATGCACGGAGGAGTGCGGGAATGCTTCTCTCATCTTCAACTCCCGCCTGCTGGTTTGCTCTTTAGGGGACGCAGGTGGGCCTGGCCCTGGCCCTGGCCCTGGCCCTGGCCCTGGCCCAAACTGTGATGTCAGGACTCTCCCCCGCACTTTTGTTTTCTCAGACACTCAGACCCATTGTTTTTCTCAGACACTCAGACCCATTGTTTTTCCCTTTGGCCTCTTAAAGCAGAAGATGATGCAACAAACGCATTCACGTTAAGGTGCGGAATTAAACAAAGATCACTCAACTGATATCAGGCGAGGCTAGGAAGGGAATCAGCCTCCATCCTTGCTTTCGGCAGAGCCTCAAAGGCAGGGGGTGGGGACGCTTTAGAGTGGAAAGAGGGAAGCCTTCAGGGGTGCCTTGACTGGAGGTTGTTGGCAGGGGGAAGCTGGAGGGGGGCTAACTAGAAGTGGGGTATCCTCTCTGATTGTTAGGAGAGCACATTTGGCTTTCACTGATTAGTCCTGAGTTGGGAGTGGAGGTAGCGACGAGTGGGGATCGAAAATTAAGGAGGCTGGCGGTCATGGAGCAAATCCTGCCCATTTGGGGTCAGTTGCTATGCAGGTGGTAGTTTGGCTACAGGGCTGGTTACCGCAGAGATTGTAGGACATATATTTGCGTATGGACTGGCCATTGTCGCCTTTTATGTGTAGTCTCTCAAGGTATTCGGCATTTGCTTGGGCCTATTATTCCTGGAATGAATATCACACACACACACACACACACACACACACACACACACACACACACCCCACTCTGCACCTCCTTCCCCAAGTCCTGTCTCATGGCTCCTTTCCTTGGGGTCACTACGCACCTAGACACTCAGGAAAGGCACCTGGAGTTTTCCTCCTCCCACCCGACCCAGCAGCCATCACTCAAACCCTCTGTCTTCCATCTCCTAACATCTCTGGAGTCCGTCCTCTCTCCATCTCTACTGCCATGACTTCTCTGAGCCCCTGTCATCTCCCCACTGGACATCCCAGCAGGGCCACCTGTCACCTCCCAGCTTCTGTGTCTGCCGATCCACCTTTCACAGTATCGCAGGTGTAAGCCCCCTATTTTCATCTTGAGGTGATTGATTTATTTAATTAGGTGATACATGCACATTGCACAAAGTCCAACAGCACAAAAGGCTGAAACATTTCCTTCTGTGATGAATGTGGACAACAAACCACGATAGTAAAGAACGATATTTTTGACTTTGCCACCAGTAGGTATCAGAGATATTTTCAAGTCGTATGAGAGCTGTTGCCAGTCCCTTGACATATTATGTTAACCATGACTTTGAAATTACAGTAGCCATTAACCCGTGAAGAGCTTAGTAGTTAAGAGTCACATTATATCACTGTCTTACCCATTTTTTCATATTTTAATAACTGTATTTTGATATAATTGGTGTCCCTTGTAATCCTGTGCATTTTATTTAATGCATTTTAAAACATTATTCTAAGAAGGAGTTGGAAGGCTTCATCAGGCTGCTAAGGGAATCCTGGTACCAAAAAAGGGTAAGAATCCCTGAATCAGAGATTTTCCTATGTGTATACAAACACCTGTGGACACATTTTTAAAAAACACATAGGGCGGCATCAGCGTAATCTTTTAATAGAAACACCAACCTGACAGTGTCACCCTCTCGGTTTACAATCCTTCAAGGGCCTCCTCCCGTTTTCACCTTTGTCTTCCAGATAAAGTCCTAGATTCCTCTCTTGGCAGGCAGGCGAGCATTACATCCCTTCCCCCACAGAATGTATCTTGATCTTTTATGCCTCATTCCATTCCCTCTGTGCTTACTCCCTCATGCTAACACATTTTGCCCACCCACAGAACTCCTATTCATCCCTCAGTACCCGCTCAGTGTGCCCTCTCTGGAAGCCTTCCTCAGTCCAGATGGAGGGAGGCTCAGAGAAGGGGCCCCATCTCTGGGACTCCATTCTCTGGTCTCTCCTTTGCAATGGTGCTGGCTGCCACCCAGGGCCTCACCTCACTCCCCAGCAGCATCCCTACTTGCCAGGCGCAGAGGGGAAGTGGGAGTAGCCCACCCCAGGGCTAACCTTCAATCACCAGGACAAATAAGATGTGACACCTTTGAGAGTGTGGGCATTTTTGCTGCTGCCCAATGGCCACAGGCTGCTCTGTGCCCGTAACGGGTAAAGGCCGTGATGCCCACAGGTCCCCACCCTGCCCACACCCAGTGTCCAGAGTCTACCCTGGATTCCCTGGCACTACCATCTTCATTTGTATGTCATGTATCCACCCTGGTTCTCCAGCAGCCCGGGAGCAGGTTTCTGCGCCAAGGCCAACCCAGCGATCTGCTCACTGCCATCTACACTCCTCTACAGCTTAGACCTTCTCAGTCACACCCCTCATCTTCATAATAACCCAGCAAGGAGTGTGTTTCTCTTATTCCCATTTGTAGAAAAGGACCCTGCATAAAAGACAGTAATGTGTGTATAGTTAGAAATGCTCAATATTACTTATCAAAAAAAAAAAAAAAAACCCAAGCTGAGAGAGGTTAAATACCTTGCCCAAGGACATGCGGCAATATAGCTGGGCCTGGGCGCTCAGCTTTCCTGACCTCTGACCTTTGTTTCCTATCACAAAAGAAGCAAGTTGCCAGCCTTGGGGTTTGGAAGCCATCTGAGGCTTTATCTCTTCTCTTCACTGTTGGCTTTGCCAGGCAGCCCGCCATGACTACAGACCAGCCCACACAGGGCACTCAGACTCCCCGAAGGCCGGGGCCAGGTCTGATTCATGTCTGTACCCTAGTGTCTGACATTCATTCACTCATTTATCCAGTGTCAGCTCCGTAGAGGTGCCAGGCACCCTGCTAATGTGAGCAGAAACAGACCCAGACCCTGCTCCCTGGAGAGTAAGGTCTGGCAACAAAGGTTGATATTCATCATGAGAAATTTGTGAAAGCAAATGTTTAACTACAGACCGTGATGAGTGCTATGCAGAAGAGGTACAGGGGCATAGGCTGTGAAAAATGGGGAATATACCCCTGAAACCCACAGAGGCTTCCCTGAAAAAGGAACATTTGAGTTAAGATCTCAAGAATGAGTAGACATCAGGTGAGCAAAGTGGGGAGGGAAGACAAGAGAGGAGATTAGGTACAAATGCCCTGTGGCTACAGGGAAGATGGAGCATTTGAGAAACTGGAAGAGGGCCACTGTGGCTGGACCAGAGAGAGCAAGGAGGAGAGGCACAGACCAGCCCCCAAATTTTCCTAAGAGCAGTGGGAAAGCCTGCAGGGATTTGAGCTGCTTTTAGGGGTGTGTGTGTGTGTGTGTGTGTGTGTGTGTGCGTGTGTGTGTTGGGGGACAGGGTGTGGATTAAACAGGTTTGTGCCTCAAGATCACTCTGGCTACAGCAAGAAGAAGAGATTTCAGGGGCAAAAGAGGAAGCTAGGAGGTGAATAAGGAAGCTCTTGCAGAAATCTTGGTAACAGATACAGGGGCTTGGACCAGGCTATTGGCCCAGAGCTGGAGAGAAGTAGAGGGGAGCATTGGAGGTGTTGAACCAGCAGGACTGGAGACCTGGAGCAGAGAGGTTATTTGTCCAGTGAAAGCCTGATGAGCCCTCAATAGCAGGGACAGCCTGGGGGGAGAGAGGAATGGGGATCTGACCACGGTAGTTTCCTGGCACAGCAGGGCCAGGGGCCCAAGTGGGAAGGAAGGATTTATAGACCCAGGCCAGCACCAGCAAAAGAGGGAGGGGCTAGAGACAGGGAGGTGAAAGAAAGTTGACCCCTGTCCTCCAGAGCCCAGGCTGAGAAAGGAGTACATTCTACAGCCAAGGAACAGCTGGGGAACAACTAGCCTGCTGGACCGCAGAAGGAGGACGTACTGACAGAGGTAGAAAGAAGAGCGTTAGCCGCCAAGAGAAAATTCTTCCCTGCTGGTATCTGAGCTCCAGGAGGGGCTGCCTCAGACAGGGTGCAGGCTGTGCCCTCTGCCGATGGCATATGGAGTCGTGCAATGTAGCATGACTGGGGAGTAAGCCAGTTGGGGCCCGTGCCATAGGCCACCAGCTGAGCTTGGCCAGCCCAAGATGCGTTGAGCTGGGCAACAAGGCAGAGAGTATAAGGTGGCCCTGGAGCCCAGGTCTGATTCCCGACTTCCCACTTCTAACACTGGGGATACAGATCGTGGAATCAGACACATTGCGGGGCCAAGGAGAAAGGATCCCCCAGGTTCTGTTCCCCGTTTCTGAGCCATGAATGCCACTGGCTGTCTGGTGAAGACTGTGGGCCCTTCTCAGAATATTGCTTTGAAATGCATGAAATAAAATGTATAGGATGACAAAGGAAACCAACCATTTTGAAATACAGTTATAAAACTATGAAAAAATTAATGCAATTCAGAAATGCAGATGCTTCCTTATTAAAGCATTAAATAAGATCTAGTGTTGGTATAATAACTACCATAATTTCAAAAGAGTGATGGATGTAAACAATATTTTGAGATATATTTTGAGTCCATTGCAGCCACTAATCTGTGCAGGTACCTAACAGCTGACAGCCACAATCAAGTATCTGTGACAAAATCGCCCATAGCAACGTTAACAGCTATGTGGTTTTGGGAGTTCCCTGGTGGTCCTCTGATTAGGACTCGGCGCGCTTTGTGGGCCCGGGTTCGATTCCTGCTCGGGGAACTAAGATCCCTCAAGCTGCACGGCGAGGCACCCCCCCCACCCCACCCACCCCCACAAAACAGCAGCTCTATGGTTTTGTTGCCTCTGTTCATAACCTTAGTTAGATGTTAGCTAAAAGATGAAATTGTTTTCCCATCCAACTTCATGAATCCTTGGCATTCCACGCCCCATTTAAGAGCCCCATGAACCAGGAAAAGCAGGTCAGCGAGTTACGGACCAACTAACTCTACAGTTGGACCGACTACCCAGGAGGGTGGGATGGGGACACGGGGCCAGAGCCACCAGGGCCAGAGTAAGCTTCTGAATGGAACTTTGAAAGTGGTCTTGGGTTTTGATCCAGAGACAGACGGACAGACACGGAGAGGGACACCAGGAAGTTGTGAAGGAGTAGAGGAGCCATAGATTCAACACACTGATGCTCACAGCTCTCTTTGGAGGGTGCAGATGGGGACCCAGAAGTGAAGGAACTTGCCCAGAGCCGGGCAACAGGAAGTGGCAGGCCCCAGCGAAGACAGTTCCATTTGGATCCAGAGCCCTAACTCACTCCCGTACACCCTGCTGGTCACAGCGCACCTGAGGCTGGGGGACACCCTCCAGTAGCAAGGGAGAAAGCTCAGGGGAGAAGCAAAAAGCTGGGGCTCAAGAACCAGATGGCCTGGATTCTTCACTGATTTGTGTGACTTTGAGACATTTACTTAATTTATTTGCACCTTTGTTTCTTCATCCGTGAAATGGGAACAAGAGTCATTACCTCACAGAGCAACTAAATGTCATTAAAAACCACCTGAAGTGCATAGAGCACCATGCCTGGCATGGAGTAGTCCTTGACGATGCTTCTGCTGTCGTTATTAGCAGAGCTTTCTTCTTGAATCAGCAAAGGCATCCGGCCCAGCCCCCACCCCTTGTCTCTGGCCAGAGAATTCTGGGGGGTGAGGGCATGGGGGGCACACCAGGGTTCAGAGGGCTGGCTTGCCCTTAGCCCCACGGGAAGATGGGTAACAGGCTGTGCACACTGCAGGTGAGAAAATGGTTGAAAGAACAGCAGCTTCAGCAGAATCTACTGCCTGCTGGGGGAGGAGGAGGGGTGGGTCTCTGCTCAAGGATCAAGGTGGCCCCACCCTTTGTGCCAATGAGTTCATGTCCAGGGTGAGAAAGGTGGTGGAAGTTTCATGGAAAGAAAGTGAGCCTGGCATCAGACGGACTTGGCTGGGCAGGCTGGGTGCCACCCCACCCCCCAGGATGCCACTGATGTACACTAGTCGGGGAGTGCTCTTAGAATTATGCAATCCTGCACACCTTGCCTGGGTTCCAACCTGGCTCTGCCACTCCCTAGTTTGTGACCTTGAGCAAGCCACATACCTTCTGGAGGTCATCTATAACATAAGACCACCACACACATCCACGGCTGTAACTACAAACATGAAAACACCCAGCTCCTAAGAGTTCCTCAGTAAACAGCAGCTTCCTCTCCCCAAGACCTTCCTTCAAGCTTCAGGGTACTAAAGGCGTGAGGTATAAGGGGTGAGCCCAGCCTATACCAGGTGGAGAAAGCAAAAGGGGCAGGGCAGTTGAGACAGGTAAGAGAGGAGGAGTCCCCAGCCCATAGTCCCAGCAGGCAGCCTCTTCCTTTGGCAAACAAAGAGCGGGCAGGTGTCCCGAGGAGGGTTGGATGCCAGGCACCCCCTTCCCTGGAGGCTTCCTTCTGGCTAATGATTCCCCCGTCCTCCCTCCCCAGGCCTGCGGAGAGGCTCTGTCAAGGAGGGTGGGCCCCTGACATCTGGGGTTGTCTGACTTCATTCCTGCTCCAGGTCCCCTCCCAGGCCTGAGGTCAGGACTTTCTAGCTTTGGGAGCCTCATGAGGGAAAGGGGGGTCTCTGGTACCCCAAGACTCACAAGACCATGACTCAGGGTTTACTCCACAACTCCCCGCACAAGGCGGGGATAGGGGAGTTATGTGAAACAGTGGTCATGCCAGGATTACTAGGAAGGAGACCCCACTATTCCTAAAACTTTTCAGTGGTTTATTCATTCAGAAAAGATTTGCTCTGAAGACTCCTGGGTCCTGAGCTCCAAGGATCCAGATACAAAACTGACTCTGTCTTCATGGAACTCAGCTCCTAGCAGAAGGAACAAATACTACTTAAATCGTCATACAAATAAATATACTCTTACAGGCTCTTGATGAAGCAGGGAAGGCCAGGGTGCCAGGCAGGGATCCGCATTTCCCAGGCCCCAGTTTCATCTAGATGAGCCCCCGTCTCATGTAAGGATCCTCACCTGAGCCCCCTGCTGTCCCCAGGGGACTGGATTATAATCCAGTGGCTGGATTATAATGTCTAGGCTCCCCAGGGTTAAAGACAAGGTGGTGAGTGTTTTGCTTTGTTTTCTATTTCTATTTTTAAATGGGACCTGGGGCTCAGGAATCAAAGACTGTGAGTTTCACAGGCTCTCCCCACACTGTTACAAACGACCTGTTTTCTCTGGGGACAGGAGGTGACATGACTCTGGGACACAGGCCTGCCCCCTCCAACAGCTTTGCCGTTCCCCTCCCGCCTGCAGGAAGCCTACTGTGCCTACACCATCATCCTCATGGCGTTCCTCTGGTGCACCGAGGCTCTGCCCCTGGCTATCACCGCCTTCCTCCCCACCGTCATGTTCCCCATGATGGGCATCATGGGTGCCTCCGTGGTAAGCCTCCCCACCCACAGGAGGACGTGCTCCCAGGGGTGGAGGGGGGTCTGCCCTAGGACGCTGATGACGGAGGAAGCCTCACCACACACAGGGCACATGGAGGAGGGGGCCCTGCCTCTGCTTGGCAGGTTGGGGAGCACTGAGGGAGGAGTCAACTAGAAGACAGGGGGGAAGGCATTCTAGAAATGCCAGGTGCGTGGTTGGTGTCAAGAGTTAATTCTAAGTGGGAGCAACTAGGCCTAGATGAGGGAAGGAAAAGGGGGCCTTGATAGCCAGCTAGAGAGTTTGTATCCTTCTAGTTCAGTGGCTCTGAAACTTGAGCAGATGCACCAGGATCACCTGCAGAACTATTTAAACACCTTGCTGGCTCCACCCCAGAGTTTCTGACTCAGGAGATCTGGAGCAGGGTCTAAGCATTTCATTTCTAGCAAGTTCCAGGTTGTTGATGATGCTGGCCCAGGGACCACACTGAGAACTGCTGCGTTAGTTTCTAGAAAGAGCATTAAATGCTTTCTCTCTCAGTCAATGGCTTGCAACAGGAGTGGATTCAGGTTGGATGATGTCTCAGTCATTCCCGAGGGGAGAAAGAATGACTTTGGCAGGAAGACAGGAAACTGGTTAATATTCAATGGCAGATGATCCAAAGACCATTTCCATTTGGGTCCAAGAGCCCAGGGGACCAACCTCCGTTTGCGGGAATATCAGTGTCGGCACCCTGTACGCCCAGAGGCACGGGGGGACGCCTTCCTCCTTCTCCACTGTCCCCGCCTGCCAGGTCAGCACTGAGTACCTTAAGGACAGCAACATGCTATTCATCGGGGGGATGCTAGTGGCCCTGGCCGTGGAACACTGGAATCTGCACAAGCGCATCGCCCTCCGCGTGCTTCTCACCATCGGGGTGCGGCCCTCCCTGTGAGTTCCCACAGACCAAGTGTGGAGGACCTGGGGCGGCGGTGTGCCCTTGAAGGGATGCTGGAGCACCCGCGTGTGTGTCTGTCCGTCGCTAGGCTGATCCTGGGTTTCATGGTGGTCACGGCCTTCCTGTCCATGTGGATCAGCAACACAGCCACCACTGCCATGATGGTGCCCATCGCCCGTGCCGTCCTGGATCAGCTGCACGGGACGCCCACGGGCACGGATGCTGAGGAGGGCAGGAACAACCCCGCCTTTGAGCTCCAGGAGCCGAGTCCCCAGAAGGAAGAGACCAAGCTTGATGAGAAAGGTGACGCCAGGCCCTCCCCGAACCCTCAGTCCTTGAGGAGGGTCTGAGGCGATGCCCATGAGAGGAGTAGTCATCCTGGCACGTTGAGGGAGAGAAGAGGGAAGCAAGAAGTTCGGTGACCGACGTGTCCTGGGTTTGCCTGGGATTTTCCTGGTTTTGAAATGAAAAGTCCCACGGGCAGGGAATTCCCTCAGTCCTGGGCAAACCAAGATGCTAGGTCACCCTGGCAAGCCGAGAGTGGAAGCCTGGGTGGGCTGTCACGGGTCCAGTCTCCACTCTTCCTGTGTGGTTTGGACAGTCTTCTTCCCTTCTCTGTGCCTCAGTTTCCCTCTCTCAGAAGAGGGGTTGGGCCAGGTGGTGTCTGGGGGGATCACTCCAGCCTGAGACTCCAGGGAGTGCTGGCCCTTGCAGACCTGGAAGCAGCCTCTGCCCTCCCCCCAGCCTGGGTCTAGGCTGCTCAGTGACAAGGTGCCCCAGAGACCCTGGAGCTCCCACCAGGCTCCCCAGAACTGGCCCTGCGCCCATCCCCAACCTGAGCTCTCCCTTGTTCCCAGACAACAAGCAGGATGGCCCTGCGCCCCCTGTTCCTTCGGAGTCCGGGGCACAGCGGAACGAGGAGCAGCTCCGCTTCACCCAGGGCATGAGCCTGTGTGTGTGCTACTCGGCCAGCATCGGGGGCATCGCCACCCTGACTGGCACCACAACAAACCTGGTACTGCAAGGCCAGGTCAACTCGTGAGTGACTGAGTGGGAGGGGGTCTGCATTCTGACTGGGGGGCAGGGGGAGCAGGCTGGTCGCCGGGCAACGTCACACAGCAGCCTGAATCCCTCTTCAGGATCTTTCCCCAAAATGGCAACGTGGTGAACTTCGCCTCCTGGTTTTTCTTTGCCTTCCCCACCATGGTCATCTTGCTGCTGCTTTCCTGGGTGTGGCTGCAGTTCCTCTTCTTAGGCTTCAAGTAAGTGGTGGAGTGGGTAAGAGCTGTCCAGGTGCCTGCCCTTACCCTCTAGGAGCTTCCAGTTGGGTACCCAGGTAGCCCTGCGGAAAAGGGCATAATCACCATCCCGGTGGGAAGGCCTCTCCCTCCCAAGGCCCTTCTGTGCACTTGGCCCCCCCCCCCCATTTGAGGGAATTACTGTTTGGAGAGTATTAGCCCATCTATCAGATGAGCAAACTGAGATTCAAGACACGGTACACAACGAGATGTGTCAGTGCTGGGATTGAAAACCAGATCTCCTGATGCCCAGGCCAGGTCCCATTCCATAACAATCCCCAATCCTTTGGCAGGTGCTTAAGAAGCACACACTGTGAGCATCGTCAGTTACAAAAGTCCTTGTTGTGCTCCTACTGTGTGCCTGGCCCTCTGCTAGGCACTGAGAACGCTAGAAGCATTAGACAGTCCCTGTCCCTGGAGCTCACCATCTAATGGGTGATGATAAGGTAGGAGCAGTGACAGAGGAAAGCCCAGGTGCTGTGGGAGGACAGCCCAGGATAGTGAAGATTCTAGAAGTCCCCTGGCAGAGATGATGCCTGAACTGAATCTTGTAGAGTTAGAAGTCAGCCAGGTAGAGAACGAGGTAAAGTCATTCCAGCAGCAGGAAGAGCTTGTGTACAAAGGTACAGAGGCAAGAAAGAGCATGCTGGGTTTGGGGGAACTCTAGTTCTGTGTGACTGAAACACAAAGAGGAAAAAAGAGTATCAGCATATGAAGCTGGAGAAGTAGGCAGGGGAAGATTATGGGGAATCTCCTGTGCCACATAAAGAGTATGGACCTTCCTCTTGAGGCCAAGAGTAGTAAAGAGGTTCTATTCCTACTTTCAGCCCTTGATTACTAGTAGTCACTAGAGCTCTGAGTTGAAAATCATGTGAGACCCTGCTGGAGCTCAGCTGGAATCAAGTCTGGGATCGATTAGTGATGTCTGCTATAGTACAGGCTAAGAGTGGTGGTATGACTGTTATTGTGGGTATAAGTTGTTATTTGTCCATCCTGCCCAGGCAGTGGGGAGCCATTGAGAGTTTTTAAGCATTGTTGCTGTCAAATTGCTTGGGCAGGTGCAGGGAGGCTGGATTGAGGTTGGGGATGGTACAAAGCAAAGTGTTAGTCAAAGAGACCAGCACAGTGCTAAGCAACGTCAAGGATTCAAAGATGTGTGAAGCATGGTTTTTCCCTTGAGGAACTCACAAGTCCAGCAGGGGAGTTGAGATTTGCCCAAGTGAAAAGTCAAAGTGAGTTAAGCACATGGAAGTGGGCTGCAGACTCCTGTGCCTCAGAGGACAGTGTGGGTGGGGCCCAGGCAGGCAGAGGATGCCCAGAAGCAGTAAGAGGGGGAAGGAAGGATTTCCTGAAAGGCTATTGGAGGCGGGGAGAGACGAGTCAGGGCCAGAAGGAGGCCTGGGGTCTAGACCTCTAGGGCCTCCTCACTCTGGGCAAGGGAGGGCTCAGCACAAGAGAATTCGTGGAAGGACAGAGGGGTCAATGGGGCACATGGAGCAGGGACAAGCACAGGGAAACCCAATCTCCCATCCTCAGCCTCCCCTCTGCTAAATAAGAGCCATGACACCCCAGAGTCTTCTGCTCTTCTTCCAGAACCTTGGGAACCTTTACAACTCATGGGAGTTCCCTGGCAGTCCAGTGGTTGGGACTCAGCACTTTCACTGCTGTGGCCCTTGGTTCACTCCCTGGCCTGGGAACTAAGATCCCGCGTGGCACCGGCCAAAACAACAACAACAACAAAACCACAGGCACTCACAGCCCCTTGCTCCCCTGCCTGGTGTGGTGCCCTTACGAGCTGTCCCCACCCCTACCTGCAGCTTCCGGAAGAACTGTGGCTTGGGGGACCAGATGAGGAAACAAGAGCGGGCAGCCTTCGAAGTCATCCGGAGAGAGCACAAGCGGCTGGGCCCCATGACCTTTGCAGAAAAGGCTGTCACCATCCTCTTTGTCTTATTGGTGGTGCTCTGGTTCACTCGGGAGCCAGGCTTTTTCACCGGCTGGGGTAACCTGGCTTTTTCCGATGAGAATGGGAATAGGTGAGCACTGCGGGGAGGAGAAATACTTCCAAGAAGAGGGAAGGGAGCAGGGCCCACAACGCAGAACAGGAAGTAACGCTGGGTTGAGGTGGGGGGAACTTGCCAGGAGGGGTTGGCACATCTGTGGGAGGGGCTCCTCTCCAGCCCCCCTCCATCCTGTGACCCTGAGCAGCCCTAAGCCGCTAAGCCTGCCCTCCCTGCCCCGCCCGCAGCATGCCATCCGATGGGACAGTAGCCATCTTAATCGGTGTAATTTTGTTCATCGTGCCCTCCAAGATCCCAGGGCTGACTCAGGAACCAGGTAAGCACCTGGTCTGGGGCAGAGAAGGGCCTCTGGGCAGACCCCGCCTTCTGGCATGTGACGTCCCTTCGACCGCACTCGGCAGGAGTAGACCAAGCCCAGAGAAGCTGGGGTGATTTGCCAAGGGCACAGGGACTCAGGGACAAAGTCGTGATGTTGCGGAACTGAGGGTCCCTCTCTTCCATGCGTTAAGCTCTGATAGGGACCCACCCGTACAGAGCGGGGAAGGGAAGGGGAGGAAAGCCTATTGGCTCTTGGTGACCCATCCTCTTCTGCTTGGGGAGTAGGAAAACCAGAGAAGCTGAAGGCCCCTCCTGCCCTCCTCAACTGGAAAATAGTTAAAGAGAAGATGCCTTGGAATATCGTGCTCCTTCTGGGCGGTGGCTTTGCCCTGGCCAAGGGCAGTGAGGTGACAGACCCCACTCCCTCCCCAACCCACTTGAGGGAGACCCTGTGACAGGGACAGAGGGGCCCTGCTTCTCTCCCACACAGGGGAGCCCTGACCCCCCACTTAGGAGCCCCCTGGTGGGCAGAGCCTTTGCAGCAGCTGGAGAAACAGGTTAGAGCCCTAAGAGAGGGGGAGGAAACACAAGCCATAGGGACCTCTCCCTAGTGGGGGCTTCTCTGGTGAGCAGGGACTGTACTCGGCGATCACCCAGTCCATCCCCTCACCGCCTGCCAGACAGAGAATGCCAAAGCTTTAGCACCAGAGAGTAGTTGGCTGGCATTGGGTTGACACAGTTTGCTAGCTGAGGCCACCAGGGGGCGCCATGCTCATACCCAGCCAGGCTCTGGGGACCGGGTCGTCATTCCCCATAGCCTCCATCCCAGACAGAAATCCCTGAACCTGCACCCCCAGGCCTCGGTGTTCTGGCTAAGCTCATTCACTGCACGGACAGGAGCTATCCTGGGTCAGGGATTGGTTAGTTCCTCCAACAAGCGCTCACTGACTGTGCCAAGCGCTGTGCTGGGTGCTGGGTGCTAAGTGGGCAACATCGTATATAATAAAGTCCCAGCTCCCTGGGGCTCACAGTCTGGCATTATAGGTGTGGGCAAGGCAAGACCTTGGAGCTCTTCTGACCCTGTGAACTGTCCGCGTCCCCCTGTTGGCCTCTTCCCAGCCTCTACCAGGGCCCTTCCCCTTCTCCCTCCTTGCTGGGAGCAAGGTCGCCCCCTGTCCCAACCTGCTAGGCTGGAGGGGGCAGGCAGAGGGCTAGGGTTGGCCAGGAACCTCCTGAAGAGAGGTCAGGAGAGCAGGAGTAAATGGGGTCAAAGGTCCTTACTCTCCCCAAGCCCCAGGTTTCCCAAGAAAGCCCCTTCGCTTCCCATCTGACCCTTCTGCCCACACCCAACTGTCCTTCAAGAGCAGTAGAGGGGGCCCCCAGGTTTCAGCTGGGTCTCATCTTCCCTCCCAAGCTGCCCTTTTCTCTGAAGATTCTAGAGAGGCGCAGGCAAGAACAGGACCCTTCCAGAGCCTCAGCAGGGGACTCTGGGGCCCCAGGCAGCCCAGCCTCCCACACATCACCCTCCTCTGCCTACAGGAATCGGGCCTGTCGAAGTGGCTGGGGGACAAGCTGACCCCGCTGGAGAGTGTGCCGCCTCCCGCCATTGCCTTAATCCTCTGCCTCCTGATCGCCACCTTCACTGAGTGCACCAGCAACGTGGCCACCACCACAATCTTCCTGCCCATCTTGGCTTCCATGGTGAGCTGGCCCTGCAGACACACCTCCTCCAGGCAGCCCTTCTGCCCACACTGCCTGCAGAAGTGCAGGGCCCTGCCTGAAGGTCAGAATGACCTTCCTCCTCTCGTTTCTGGGAAAAGACCCCTGAGCTTCCACCCTTCCCCAGGCTCTTCAGTAACTTTGGGCCCCAAGGCCCTCTGCCCCCTGACTCACTCCATCCCTGATGATATCACCCCTGGAGTATCCTGATGGGGATCACTGGTGGCCTCGCCCACCTCCCTGGGCCAGCTCCTGTTCTTGTCATTCCTGAGGTGACGGCATGAAATTGCTCCCCGGAGCGTGCCCAGCCCCTTCTCCAAGCGCGTTCCCACAGCCTTTGATGATGACACCCACAAGCCCCTTTGAGATCCGTTTTATGGGTCCCTCCCCTTCCCACGCCCCACAGGGCAGGGCTGCACACTTATCCCCTCCAGAGAGGTCAAGGGGCCCTTTCCAGGTCACCAGGTACCTTCTGGCAGAAGTGGTGGGTTCATGGCCAGAGTGTATATTGGGGTGGGGATGGGGGTTGTCCCTCAGAGAGGGGAGCAGGAGAATGGGGACCACGCCTTCCCCTCTGGGACGGAGACTGCGATCAGCTCTGCCCCACTGTCTCCCCCTCCAGTCTCAGGCCATCTGCATCCACCCTCTCTACGTCATGCTCCCCTGCACGCTTTCCAGCTCCCTAGCCTTCATGTTGCCTGTGGCCACCCCGCCCAACGCCATCGCCTTCTCATTCGGAGGCCTCAAAGTGACAGACATGGTGAGTGGCAGGGGTCTCCAATGCCTCAGCACTCGCTGCTCTGTCTTTCCATCTTGGTGGACCACAAGGTAGCTTAAAGCCGCTGAGATTCTCAGAGTTTAGTGTGGACCCTGTTGGGGTGGGTGGCAGCAGGGGAGGCTGGAACGTGATCCCCAGTTGGAGTATCTTCAGGCCCTGCCAGCCCTAGGCCACTGAGAGGGAGAGGAGGGGTGAGGAACTTAGGGAAGGCACCAAGATGCCAGGCACCCGGACCCAGGGATATGGACTCAGAGAGAATGACTCAGGGCTCTGGAAGCGCCCCTTTCCCCTGTGAGCACTGGGATTAAAGCCGGTGGTAGGGGCATCACCTAGTGCTGCAGGTTAGACCCAAGGGAGGACTTCCCAGGGAGAGGTTTGCTAGTGAGGGAGCTCCTGAGCACCTGTGAACACCTAAGGGATGGGTACCGGCCCAGCTCAACACCCACTCATTCAGACTGGCTCTCCTCACCCCAGGCCCGCGCAGGATTCATGCTCAACATCATCGGGGTCCTGGTCATCACGCTGGCCATCAACACCTGGAGCATCCCCATGTTCGACCTGCACAGATTCCCCTCCTGGGCCCAGTCCAACACCACAGGCTTCTGTGGGGTCAGCCAGGCAAACGTCACAACACCCAGCCCCTAGAGCACGGTATAATCTGGCCCAAGCCAGGAAGACCCACCTCGTTCCTATTCCTCTGAGCTGGGAGGGGAAACCCAGGCCCCAAGGCAAACATTGAGAGAAAGGCACATGTATACCTAACCTCATGTGTGTCTTCGAGGGAGATGTATGTGAGCTCAGTCCTACGTGTCTGAGGAAAGTGTGTGTATGTGTATGTACGTGTGTGTGTATGTGTATGTGTGTGTGTGTGTGTAAAGATGGTGTGTCATGTGAGGATGTTCTGCAAGGGGGCTTTGTGTGTGTGATGATCCTAGGTGGTGTGTGCTTGACAACGTACACTTGCGAGGTCACAGACACGACAGCGTGCTCTGTCTGGCACTCCAGGTCTTTGTCTCCCCAGCTTGGTGGGTGACCAGACCCTTTTGTCCTCTATTTATTGAAACTCAGGGTTGGAGCTGCCTGGGCAGCAAAACCTACCAGCTGTTGCCATGACTACAGTCTCTGGGACCGGCCCAACATACTGCGTTCCCCCCAGCCTCTCAGGTCTGGGGGGAGGTTCAAATATCAGCCCCATTAAAGTCTTTCAGTAGACTCTGTGGTGGTTTTTCGCGGCACTTTCCAGGGCTTCACCCCAACATGGTTCAGACCCCAGGTTGGGAAATACGCTGGGAGGGGACCTGGCATCTGTCCTGTATGGCGGCCCCCTTGGCACCCCTCCCACCCAAGGGAGAAGTTCATGGCCAGGGAGCTCTGCCAAGGCCTGTCGGAGTGGACGCAGCCACCCAGGAAAGCAGCCCTGACACCACCCGGCCCGGCTAATTGGGAGCTTCCACTCCCTGCATGTCTTTGAGAAAACCAGCCTCCCCGTTCCCAGAGCCCTCCCTGGGCATTTACGTAAAATCCTCTGCCCCTGCCAACTCCTCACAGACCCCTCCACAGCTGGAAAAAACAGTCCCACCAGACCAGGGGAGGCAGGCTGACCCACGCTAGATGCCCAGAAAGAGGGACCCTCACCCCAAATGGCAACCTGCGGCAAGAAGGATACAGGTGAGACTCACAGGAACAGGCTCAAAACTATGGCCTTCAGAGTCCAGGACCAGACTGCACTCTGGATCATTCTGCCTCCCAACCTCCCCTCCCCCTCTCCTCTGCCTCTCCTCCTTCATGAATTCCAGAGTTTTCATTTATCTGGCAAGGCAGGGTGGGGGTGGGGAAGGATGTCACCACATCCACCATCCATCCTGGGAGCTCAACGTCCCTTCCTGGCTGGAAGTTCATCTAGATGGAGGTTTCCAGGAGGTCCCTTCTGCTGCAGTGGGAGAATAAAAAGAGATCTTTACCATCACTCTCATGCCCAGTAAAACAGGGAAATGCGTTGTGAAGAAAGAAAACCAGAAAGGATTTAATTCTGGATTTCCCCTCTGGGCTGGACCTGTACCCAGTGCTCCCAGAGCTGGGGGTTTGAGGGTTGGGGGAGGGGGCTGCTGCATGGGGGAGAACATGGCTGTCCCCAGGGCACAGGAGATCCTGACAGGACATGCCAGACATCCAGCAGAATGAGAAGTGTCAGGAGGGGGCCCCTGCCCCCATCCCAGACCCCCAGGCTGGCATTCTTCACTCATGAAGCACAGTCATAAATCACGGCTCCCACCCAGACCCACACTCGGACCCTCCCAAGGCCCCAGGCGACAGCCCCCTCCACTGGGAGTGGGCCAGGCCCAGAGTGGTGAGACTCCACCAGTGGCTTACCCGCAGTGGGTTCCTAAGGAGTAGTCCCAGCCCCCTCTGCAAGGAGGACCCTCTGCTGCTACTTTCTTCGGGACCCTGGTTTGGTACCCACAGTGCAGCCCTGGCTGGGGAAGAGATAGGTGTGCTTCCTAGGGGACACATGGGCCTCCACTGTTCTCAGCTCCCCTTTGGACCTCTCCACTTCCCCGTCAGTCTGGCTCAGAGAGGGCCAGATGTGGACTGAGACCACACAGCAGCCCCAGGGGATGACTGGGCTGGCCCTGCCTTCCTTCTCAGGAGAGGAGGTGGATGAAAACTGGCCTAAGGGTGGAGGGGTCTGCTATGGTGGGTGCCCTGGCAGGGCTCAGGACAGGCTTCCCCCAGGTGCTTAGAATCCATCCTCCTCAGCAGGCGGGAGGGCATACGGGAGGCAGGCGGCACCTGTTGTCCTAATTACTGTCATTAGCTGGGCAATAAAGAAGCATGGACTGGGCCTTTGAAGAAAGGGCCGTCAACCCAGGTCAGGTGTGTGCAGGCGGCCTAGCAGCTCAGCCCCCCCTGGACACACACACTCTGGGCTGCAGGTGGATGGGGCTCTGCGGGGACGGGGGTCTATGCCCTCCCTGCCTGGCCACTCACACCCCTTCCCGCCATGGCTTCCAGGAAGGTAGCAAGGGGTTTTGAGTGTCTCCTACGAGCTGAACTTGCACAGTGCTGGGACTCAAAAACTTCTATGGTAGTGAGCTCCCCGTTGCTAGAGCAGATCAATGAGGCCGGAACAATTTGAGGACAGTCTGCCTGATGCGGCTGTGTCCCTAGTTCCTAGCACAGGGCCTGGTGCGGTGACTGTTGTATGAATGAATGAATATATCAGGAGGATGGGGGGCTCCTTGCTCCTGGGGGGAAGTCTGCCCTCAAAGCCCTTTTCCAGACTGTTGTGTGTGAAGTGCTATGTGACCTTGAGCCAATGTCACCTTTTAGGCTCATCAGATAGGCCCAGTTTTCCCCTGCCCCTGTCCCCTAGGGCCCTGGGAATGTCCCTGTTTCCCTCCCCCCTCTTCCTGCTGGCCAGCCCCAGCCCCAGCCCCAGAGAACCGTAGCAGCCAGAAGGCCCAGCAAAGAGCTATCAAGACAAGTTTTTAAGGAGAAACCTGGCATGTGTGCTTGTTAGGGGGAGGCAGAAGGTGGGAGTAGGGTTATTGATCCCCCTCTCTGGGTTAACCTTGACTTGGGCTTTAGGTCAAGGGAAGCTCTGTGGGTTAGGATCCTCAACCCCAGAGTAGGCCCCTTGGGGGCTCAGGCCATGACTCCCCTGTCTCCCCAAAGTCTCAGAGGGGAGGCTGCTTCATGAAATGGGAGGGGTGAGCTGTGCAGGCGAGTGGGCAGTGCAGCCAGGGGTGCAGGGTGAGGGATGGGGTAGGACTGGGATGGGTGAGGTTTTGGTGGGTGCCAGCCTGGAGAGGGTGCCCCCTGCAGCCTCCACCCAGTCTGGGCCCCATTAGTCACGATTAGCAGAGCCAAGAGGTTTTTCTAGGGGGCTTAAAAGGCTGAGCCTCAACCTCAGGGAAAGGAAGGGGGAGAGGAGGGGATGCAGTTGGGGGCAGATGGAGCAGCCTGATCGGGAAGATTGTGACAGAGATTCAAAAGAGCTGCTCTTAAAGGTGGGGAGACACACAGACACCTATACAGAGAACCACTGATGCCTGGGTCACACAGAGGGCAACACATAGACATGCACAGACACCTGCGTACATAGTTACACACTCACAGGTACTCATAGCCCTCAGACACCCAGAGTCATTCGTGGACACACACACACATACACAGTCACAGACATTTGTACAAACACTCACTCAGACACTCACATAAACACGGATGCCCATGCACACAGTGTCAGACCTGAGTGTTCCCAGAAGTACAGAGAAGCTCACACACACTGAGACACAGATTCTGTCACAGACACGCCCAGCATCACATTATAGCTCCACAGACTTAATGCACACCCATGGAGGCACATGTGAGCATGGTAACAGAAATGTAAATACTTGCACACTCACAGTCACACACACACACACACACACCGGCATTGCTCCTCCCCATCTCCACAACCATGCCTCCTGCAGCAGGAGGGATTAAGGTGAGACAGGAGAAGCCTGCCCTCCCCACCCAGCAGGACTCTAGCTACAACCCTCACCACTGGTCCCCCCACCAAGCTCTCGGCTTGGAAACTCCCTGGATTTCCCAGAGGGTCAGCCACCCAGAACCGGCTCAGACCTCCCAACCCAGCGCTCTTGTCACACACCTTCCACGGCCCTGGCCAGTGCTCCTCTGATCGTCTACAGCCAAGGAGCTGCCTGCTCTCCCCCAGGAAGCCCATCCTGACTAACTCCAGACCTCTCCAGCCCTTCCTTGACCTGGGGTCCTCGGGCCTCAGGGCCTCCTGACAGCCATGCTTGGGCCCTGTCCCTCTGCAGATGTTCTTAGGGTCTTCCACGCCAATGGAGTAAGACTTGGAAGGCCTGGGAAGTGGCAGGCTCAGTCTTGGGAGCTCACTTTTGGAAGACAAGCTCAGCTCACATGAACATAAGTAGACAGGGAATTTCCTGGCTGTCCAGTGGTTAGGATTCTGCGCTTCCACTGCCATGAGCCCGGGTTTGATCCCTGATCAGGGAACTAAGATCTCACATGCCAAAAATAAATAATGGCCAAAATAAATAATGGCCAAAAATAAATAATGAATATTTTTTTTAATTAAAAAAAAGCTCACATTCTCTTAAAACATACACACACACACACACACACACACACACACACACACACAAGTAGACAGAAGATAGCCAGTCCTGACATGGGGTGCTAGGAGGGAGCCCCCCCTTCCATCATCCTGGACTCCCAAGAGTGGAAACATACTCTTCCTTCTCCCTGGGGACACCAGACTGCCTCATGGCAGACAGTGGCCAGAGAGATTTCCCTCCCTAGTCAGGGCTGCTACTGGCTCAGAGCATCCCAGCCCTAGGCAGAGCTCAGCAACAGACAGTGAACCGGTTCTGACCACCAGTCTCCAGAGAGACAAATCTTCCCCTGGTTCCAGTCTGTTTAAACACCGAGCTACAGCCCGTCCAGGCCAGAGCCCAGCTCAGCTACATCGGCAGGTCCTGAAATTAGGGTGCTGGAGTGTGTGGGACCAAACCTCCAGATGGAAGCAGCTTCCAAGGGGAGCAGAGCCGACCTTGCAATAGCTAGAATTGAGGGTAGACACCAGGACAGACTTTCTGGGTCTAGGAGAGAACTCTGAGGGGCTGGAGAGGATGAGAAAAGGAGAGGATGGTCCTATCTGGAGGCCGAGAATGAGAAGAATGACCTCACAAAGCCTTTCAGTCTCAATTCCCAAGGCTCCTGCTTCTACTCCCAAACTGCCTGCAATAAGGAAGTAGTACTTCCCAAAGGAAAGAGGGAGTCAGAGCCCGCACCCATTCCTGGGGCAGAGGTGGGATCCTGTCTCAGGAGGGAAAGAAGTTCATCTCAGCCATCAGTCTCACTGTAGGAAGGTGAAAACCAGTCTCTCCTGCCAAACCATCAGAGTCTCCCTGGGACCCTTTGCCCCTCAATTCATTTGCCTTTCCTTGATTTTTAATGAAGTTGAAAACTTTTCATTTGTTTATTGGCCATTTGCATTTTATCTGTGAATTGTTTATTCATGTACTTTGTCCATTTTTCTGTGAGACTGTCTTTCTTCTTATTTACTTAGAGGAGCTCTTTATATATTATGGATATTAACCCTTTGTCTGTTACATACGTTACAAAACTTTCTTCCAGGCTGTTTTTTGTCTTTCAACTTCGTTTATGGTACATTTTGCCCTAATGAAATATTTAGTTATTTACGTAATCAACAAACATTTCTTTATGTTTTCTGCACTTGAGGTCATGCTTTAAAAATGAATTCTCCATTCCATAATTATAAAAATGTCTCCTATATTTTTCTATTTATTTGTATGGTTTTCCTTTTACATTAGATCTTTAATCCATCTGGATTTTTTTAAAATTTATTTTTAACATCTTTATTGGAGTATAATTGCTTTACAATGGTGTGTTAGCTTCTGCTTTGGATTTTTTAATGTATAACATGAAGTAAGATTTAACTTTATTTCTTTCAGATGGAAAACTCACTATCCCAAGTTCACTTATTGAATTTTTATACTTTACTACTGCTTTAAAATATGTTATTATCATATACCAAATTCTGACAAATACCTAAGTTTATTCTGGACTCTATTTTCTTCCATTAATTTATTTGTTAATTTGCACCAAGATCACACTGTTCTAATTGCAGAAGCATTATTGAACATTTTGAAATCTAGCAAGGCAAGTTCCCTCTATATTAGTCTTCTTTTTCAAAAACTTCTAAGCTATTATCATGTATTTACTCTCCCCTAAACTATATATATATATATATATATATATACATATATATATATATATATACATACACACTCTTTTTTTTTTTTTTTTTTTTACTTTTTGGCCACACCACACCACATGTGGTATCTTAGTTCCCCAACCAGGGATCCAACCCACGTCCCCTGCAGGGGAAGCGCAGAGTCTTAACCACTGGACTGCCAGGGAAGTCCCATTCTTCCCTAAACTTTAAAAAGTAATTCCCTGGCAGTCCAGTGGTTAGGACTCAGTGCTCTCACTGCCCTGGCCCAGGTTTGATCCCTGGTCAGGGAACTAAGATCTCACAAGCCACACAGCATTGCCAAAAAAAAAAAAAAAAAAATCGACTTGTCAAGTTCGGGGAGTAGGGAATTAGACTTTTGATTTAAATTACATTTAGTTTAGGGACTTCCCTGGTGGCACAGTGGTTAAGAATCCGCCCTGCCAATGCAGGGAACATGGGTTCGATCCCTGGTCTGGGAAGAACCCACATGCCGTGGAGCACCTAAGCCCATGCACCACAACTACTGAGCCTGAGCTCTACAGCCCACGTGCCACAACTACTGAAGCCCGCATGCCTAGAGCCTGTGCTCTGCAACAACAGAAGCCACTGCAATGAGAAGCCCACGCACCACAACGAGTAGCCCCTGCTCAATATTATATTGAGCTTTCCAATTCAGGAACGTGATACGCCTTTATATTTATTCAGTTTATTATATGTCTGTCAGTAAAGTTCTATTGTTTTCTTCATGTAGATTTTATGTACTTTTTATTAAGTTTAGTCCTGGGTATTTTGTAATGTTGTTGCTATTGTGAATTGGATCTTTTGTCTCCTTATACTTTCTTTTTTTTAAAATTAATTTGTGTATTTTTGGCTGCATTGGGTCTTCATTGCTGCACGCGGGCTTTCTGTAGTTGCTGTGAGCAGGGGCTACTCGTAGCTACTGGGCTTGATAAATAGAAAGGGGGCTCACGTCTGTTGAACATCTACTACATACCAGGGATAGTGTTGAGAGCTTTAAACGTAATCTTATTTAATCCACAACAATTCTGTGGGTGACTAATATCGTTCCTATTTAACAGATGAGAAAACTGAGGCACAGGGTGGTAAGTATGGAAGACGACACAGCTAACCTCACTCACAGATGAGCTCATTGTTATCTGCCTCAGCACGCTCTTTTTGAAATGGATATCCCCTGCCTAGACCAAGAAGTTTCCAAATGTTTTAGTCTACTCTACACTGGTGCCAGATGGCCACCAGGACCCCCCTGCCAAGGGTGACATTACTTCCCTCCTTGGAATGAGACAGAATAAGTAGAGTGGAGCTGACCTATCCACACTCTCCGACCAGAAGACAAATCCCAGGCTTTGCTGGGCACTCTACCACTACATACCTGGAGCCTTTCGTTCTAGGAAGAGATATACGTGGGCTTAGAGGCCAGGACAAGGGGGGAGGGAGAGGAGGGAAAGAATGGCCGGGGATAGGAGACAGGGGTGGGGCAAAGAAGATGAAAAGGGAACAGTGAGTAGGAGGTGGGGACAAGGTCTGGGCCGGGAGCCTGAGTCTTGGTGGGAGCAGTGGGGACCAGTTTCCAGGGCTTTCCAGGCACTCCACATCCAGTGTGGACTCTGAGCCACAGGGTCCACTCTGAGGGGGCCAGGACCGGGGCCACAACCACATAAATTTCTGTTTCCATCCTCCAGACCATAAAGAGTGGCCGTGGGATCACGACACAGAACAGGGGCCCCCATCTCCACCTGCTCAGACACACAGATACACACACAGGGCAGGATTCCTGACCCAGACCAGAGACATGTGTACAGACACAAGGGTGTACACACGCAGATGACACACGAGAGGGCACAGACACAGGCCTGGATAAAGGGACACAGATCCACACACAGACATGGGGAAAGACATAGATGCAGACGCACAGCAGCCCAGGAGACAAATGTGCGAACACATGGAGACACTCACGAACCCGCAGACACGCAGAGGGAGTCACGGACACATGTACATGTGGTGCACACACCCACACACCCAGGGAGACACCCTGAAGGTGTCAGAGGGACTGTAGAGAGACAGGCAGATGGCTGGACCTCGTGGACAGACAGTCCCCAGCAAACCTATGCTTGTGCCTGGCCCTCAAGGGGTCACAACTATTGCCTGTCCATGGCAGGCCTGAGAACCCCAGGCTGCCACCCAAACTGCTCCCCAGAATCCCCTCGCCAGCTCCTTGAACACACATGCGGTGGCCCAGCTCTCCTGACACACGTGTGCGTGTCCCAACAGGCCTGTGCCCCACCCATGGGGGCTGACATCCCTGTTCTGCAGTGCAGGGAGGGGCCAAAGGACAGCCCCCTCCGCCACAGGCCACAGGCTGTGCCCAAAGGGCCCAGCCTGGTCCAGGAGGAGGGAGGCGCTGGGGGGACCAGGGCGTGGCCAGGGCGGGCACAGGAGCCGGTACCTGTCAGACAAGAGCCAAGGAACAAACTAGGTTCTTAGTCACCTTGCTCTTCTCCCCGTTTTGGCATCAGCCCCTCGGGGCAAGGGGAAGCTGATATCATAATTATTGGCTCGCCCAGCAGCTGCCTCCCCTCACCTGATGTCAGCACAGACCCAGGACGGCCGAGCTGACGGACTGATAGAGAGACGGAGCTCCTGGCCCCCCAGACCCCGGCCCCCACGCCGACCTGCTTCACTGAGCGGTAAGAAGAGACCCGGCCTAAGTCAGCCGTGGAGGCCAGCAGGGCTGGGCCAGGGAATGGGGAGGGGGGGTTGCCTTTTTAATGGGTCCTGGGAGTGACTGGGAGCACCTCGGAGTGACTGGGAGCACCTGGGTGCTCCCTTTCTTCTCGCTGCAGCTCAAGGGAGAATCAGGAAGTGGGGTGAGTGCCTGGAGGGCAAGGAGGACCCCCTCCTCCTTATTCCTCCCTCTTCTTCCTGTTCCAGGTTGTCTAACTTCAATCCTTCTTGCTGTAGTGTGGTTTTTCGTTCTGGTGTTTCGTGGATTTTCTCTGTGTGTCTCTGTGTGTTGGAGAGCGTGTGCTTAGCCACCCTGTGCTGGAAAAAAGTCAGGACACAGAGGGGCTAAAATTGGAAAACTAGAGCTGAAAGACAGGGAGGCAGATTCCCAATTTAGTGGCTTTTCCAAGTGGAGAGGGAGAGCCCAGCTCTGGGGGCTAGTTGGTGCTAAGGGTGTCTGTTGATCAAGGAATCATTCACTGCCCCTAAGCAGCCTCAGCTGGGGTCTAGATGCCCGGGCCTGCACAGAGGACTGGGCTGCAGGAAGGAGAGGGTGCAGCTGGTGGAGAAGCAGACAGGTGGCGAACAGGTGCTACGGCCACAACCTGATGCTGCACTCAAGGCAGAATCCCCCGGAGGTCTGGACCCCAGAAACCAAGAGGCCTCGTGAGCAAACCTGGGATACGCAGGGAGCTCTCAGACCCTGGACGCCTGGAATTGGGGGTCTGGGGAGCAAAGGCCCTTAGGGAACTGGCCGGAGCAGCAGGAAGACCCCTCTGGCTCCCATGGCTTTTCCCCACCCCCTATCTGATCAGGTAAGGTTCTGGCATTCCCCGTGGAGTCCCCAGGCCCTCCCCAAATGTCCAAAGAAGCAAGTTAGATTAAGAATAGACTCGAATGAGTGGGCGTGTTTGCCTCTTGTCTCTGCGCAAGGTGTGGGGAAGATATGTTTGCGTGTGCATTGTGGCCCGTCACGGCTGGTCAGCAGGAAAGGACCTGGGTGGAGAGGGCGCATCCTCTCGAGAAATCATCTCATCCATTCCACCTGCCTCTAGGCTGGTCGTTTCCCGAGCCAGGCAGGTCTGCCCCCTCCTCATTTTCTTAATCCTGAGGGAGGAAACTCGGGCATTCACTCACAGTCCTGAAGTCAGTCCTTCCTGGAGTCTGAAGTCTCTGCTGCCGCAGGATCCAGCTCTGCCCGCCCCCATAGGGTTCTCTTTTCCCTGCTGATAAAACCCAGCTCCTCTGGGCTGATGGGAGGGTGAGAAGGGTTGGGTGGCATTGCACTCCGGTCCTGTCCCCGTCGGGCCCAGCTCAGGCCCTTTTTCCACCCTGGGCATTCCCTGACCCCCAGGATGCAGGCAGTAGAAGGGCATCCCCAACTGATTGGGGCAGCACCTCTGTTCCTGGACCCCACTCTCGTGGTGGGCCAGGTAGGGCCAGAGTGGGGCTGGGTCCTGGGGAGGCTCTGGTCCTCAGGAGCGAAGGTGCTGTGAGGAGAGGCACATGTCCTCTCAGCTCCCTGCCCGGCCCCGCCCATGCCGCCTCTGCGGAGCTCAGCTCCAGGCTCCAGGGCCTGCCGAGGCACGCTGCCCCCCCAGGCCCGGCGCCTCACTCACCTCCCAGGGCCAGGAACCTGTTCTCCCGGGAATGCCGGGGAGTTCTCAAAGGACTTTATTTCAGGAAAGGACTTTATTTCTTGATTCTACTCCTGGGAAGGCAAGAGAAAGATTAGAGAGTTGGGGCACCCTCCCTGCTCCCCGTATCTGTCTCATCCATACACTAACCCCATAGGACCCCAACCAACAGCTGTGCCTTCATTCATTGTGAGACGGGAGAAGGCCTGGGACAGTTGAAGACAAAGGGGGAGGCCCACTGGTGACACTTGCCTTCTGGGAAGATGTCTTATGTCCCCACTTTGGTCTCAGGGAATGTCTTCCTTTAGCCCCCATGGAGAGTTCCATCTGCCCTCTAAGAAAGTACCGCTTCCCATGGGCTCTCCATCCTTTTCTGCCAGGAAGTCCTTCCTGCTGTCTAACCTCCCTCCTTCCAGCTTGAGTCTTCATGGACCAGCAGAGCCCCCACTGCCTACACAGGGCTCAAGCACCTAGCTAGAGACTGTTACTAAGTCACACTGAAATTTCTGAAGACCTTGTGTACAGGAAGGGACAGAAATAAGGCCCCATGCCCGCTGCCCCTCTATTAGTCTCTCTGGCTCCATACCCTGATGAGAAGGGGGCTGTTGGGAGACATTTCTGCCTGCCTCCCCTTATTCCCCTATAACAGAGGGATGCCAGGGACAGAGGTCCCGCAGATATGGCCTCCCCTCTTTCTTTCCCAGTCACAGCCCACCGTCCCTGCTGAGGCCTGCAGGAGGGAGTTTTTAGCAAGCTGAGATTGGCTTCTGCAGCAGGAGAGATTGACATTAGACTTCAGAGAGACGTTTCAGCATTTTAAATTAAGTTTACCTGGACTATGTGACCACAGGAGGTGGTTTCCTGAGTGGAGAGACAACCATTGATCTGTGATGGGTGTGGCTGGGCTGGCAACATGCCCGGGAGCAGGGGAATGACAAGATGACCTCTGGGAGAGTGGGTCTCAGAAGCATCAATCAAAGGTCCCTGAGTGATTTTGTTCTTTCCCACTTATTCCTTTCCATCCTTTGCCCCTTCCTCCATCTCTGTGCCCATCTCCAACCTCCACCCCTCTGCATGCATAACCTCTCTACTCCACCTGTCTTTCCTTTCACAACCCAACTCTACCCCCATTCTCATCTCTAACCCCAATCCAGCCCTCTTCCTATCCAACCCACATTCCCAACCCCAGTTTCAAGTCCACCTCCACCACCTTATTTCTCTCTTTGCTTTCTCCCTCACCTCCTCAGCCCCAACTTCATCCTCATCCCTAACTCCATCTTCCCCTCCCACACCATTTCCACCTCCCCAGGCTGGATCTCTCCATACACCAGAGATCCCCTTTGGAGGTCAGCGCCCCTCATCGGTGCCCCCGCCAGGTCCTGGTATGTCCTCCACATTCTCCCAGTGTTCAGGACAAAATGGATTGGGTAGGATCATCCCTGGAGAAGCCCTCAGCTTCCTGATCTCATCTGAACTTTAAAGGCTGGTTGCTGGCCAAATAGTAAAAATGAGTTCAGGTGCAACAAGACAAATCTGATGTCCAGATGGACCTCTCAACACTGCAGGTGTGTGGCAGGTCAAGTGGGGAGATGAAGAGACGTCCTTAGAGGGCCCCAAAGGGAGGCAGTGGCAATGTTTTTGGGGGGTGCTGGGAGCATAACCGATCCTATTAAGCATGGCCAGGCCCAAGGCAAGGAGATGGACAGAAGCTAAAGCAAGGAAGCCTGCTGGGTATTTTAGGAATGACTGCAGTCTTGGGCATCCCCAGTCTCTACCCCACCTGCGGCTCTTGCTTAGTCAGCTCAGATTAATGGAGCCGGGGAGAGAATTAGCTGAATCGTGATCTCTCAGGGAACTTGACTCAAGAGCCAGCTGTGAGTCACAGAGAAAAGGAAACCCATGCTCTCATGGCTACTCTGGAAGGTGCAGAGGGTAGGTACCACTCAAGACCCCCCAGGATGCAACAGAGAGTTTCCCAGAAGTCTGACCCTAACCCTCCACCCCGTGCTCATGGGAGGACACATGATCGGTCTACTTCAAGCCCTGCTCCCCCAGCCTGAAACTACTGCTTCTGATAAACTACAGACAACCTGGGCAGGCATCAACACACACACACACACACACACACACACACACACACAGAATAGGGCATGTCCCTGGAACCGGATCACCCGGAGACAGTTGGAGATCTTACATACACTTGTAATTCCACAGCCATGTCCCAGACTACACCAGCCCATCATTCTTGGAAGGCATAGGATGTGCATGAGGACACACACACACACATACACACACATCGCTGTGATCAGAAAACCCAATTTTCAGACTGTCCACTTAGCAGAGGCAGAGTGACTGCAGCCGTATTCACCATCAGAGGTGTCCCCTGCTCCCTCTGAGAGGAGTTCCTGGAGCCCACATTGGGCCCCACGGAGCATGTGGCTTTGGAGAAGAGGCTCAGCCTCTGGGGCCTTCTCGTGATCATGTCCAATCTGCCCAAGGTGGGAAAGGTTTTGGAGAGAAAGTTCTTTGGGATGACAATGCCAAGCCCAGGAGGATCTGTGTGTGTGTGTGTGTGTGTACGTGTGCTCTGGGTGGCTTTGGAGGAGAGGTGCACCAGTAGGTATTTGTCTGGTACTCGATGTGCATCATTAGTAGTGGTGGTGAGATTAATATCCCTAATAGTAGATTGGTAATAATGAGAGTCCTTATGATAATAATATGTAGAGAGCGTGAGAGGCCCCTGGCTCAAGGGATGGTAGGTCCCTGAGCCAACTCAAGCCCACAGTAAGGTGAGCAGGCAGAAAGGGGTCTGGGCCCGTCCTGTGTAGAGCACCCAGGGAGGGGCAAATGGTTGAAGGGGCAAAGATCTCAGCATCCCTCTCCTGAAATCCAATGGGCCTGGGACCCCAGGGGAGGAGGCAGGGGCGCCAGGCAAGACGGTGTCAGTTTACCTTCCTCAGAGGATTTTGACACCCTGCTTCTCACTCAGCCCCCAGGACAGCCAGGTGAGCTATATAAGGCAAAGAAGAGGATCCCATTTTATAAAGGAGGCAATGAGGTTAATTTCTGTGACTAGCCCACGCTGATGGCAGAGCTGGGAGAGGAGATTCTAGGGTCCTTGGTCAGAAGGACTCCCTGTGCGGGAAGAGGCGGGCTTTGTAAGGCAGCTGGGGGTTTCTGAGATAATAATCAGTCATCGCTGTGGGTCTCACCTCTCATATCCTCAGCCACCAATCACCAGCACAGCCAGTTAACTCCACAGCCAGTTATCAGAGCAGCCCACAGGAGGCCGGAGGGGGGACACCAGGCTCAGCCCTGAGCGACTTTGTTATGGGGGAAGGACTTCTGAGACACTGGATCAGAGATAATGGGTGCTCAGAGGAGACCAACTTCATCCCACCCCCCCCGCCCATTCCCCTACCCTCTTTAGCCAGAGTGGCTGGAAGAGGCGTGTTGTAAGGAAGGAGGAAGGCCATGTGTTACATCTATGAAAAATCCTCCTGTTCCTTCAGTCACTGCCCACCTCACCATCCACTCTTGGATCCCTTTCACAGCTAGGCAGACTGAGGACTAGAAGGAACTTTCTTTGGAAATCAGACCACTGCTTTCTGAACACTGCCCCCTGGGAGGACTAAACAAGCAAGGAATCCCCACCCTTCAGGAGCTCAGCTCTCAAGTCGGGCCCCAGGGGCTCCAGGTCACCTGGCTCACATACGAGTCCCTTGCCAGACCTATTCTCACCATCAGACCCAGTCATGCCTTTAAAAATTCCGGGGGCAGGTGCGGGGTGGAAGTCACCTTCTCCCTAAATCTCACATGTAAGGGTCTCATGATCTTGGAAGAGAGAATTTTGCCTCCCCCTCCCCCTGCTAAACTTGGAGGCCAAGATGACCTTGCTTCTGGGCACAAGATCTGGAGATGGGCTCACAGCCTCAGAGCCTGAACTCCAGAGGAGGCAGGAGGGAGGAAAAGACAGACCATGAATGACACCAAAGACCAAAAGATTCCTTGGGGGTTGGGGGTGTTTAGGTGGGAACTGTCTTGGAAAGAGTCACCTAAGGAGTAGGGAGAACCCAGCAGAGCCAATCTCTCAGACCAGGTGTCCATAGCAGAGGAGAAAAGGGGGCCTGGTAGGTGTGTCTCAGAAAGAGATGGATGGGAGCTTTGAAGGATAGCATTTCTTATTTCCTTGAAACCAGCACCTCTTTCTCCCCATCTACCAAATGAGCATCTATAGGCAGTTCAAGGACACCCATTAATCTGTCCCACTGTCCATTCATTCATCTGTCTGTCCGTCTGTCCAGCTTTCCATCCAGTCGTTTGTCCACCCATCAATCTGTCCATTTCACCCACCCACCTATCCTTCCATTCATCCACCTATCCCTCCCTCCATCCACCCATCATCCATCCATCCAAGGAGGTCAGGCCCCACTCGATCTCCCCAGGGCTGCTGGGAAGGGCCTGTGGTCCAGTGGCATTTATGGGGCATGTGACCTGCCTGCCTGGCCTGCGGAGGCAGCCCCGCCCCGGCCCTCAGGCAGGGGGCTGGTCCAGGCATGTGGGAGTATTTATACCTCAGTGGAAGCTCCTGGGGAGTTCCTGGGCTGAATGACTCCCCGAAGAAGCCGTGATGGTGGCCATGGCCCAGAGCCTACTGTGAGTGCTTGGATTCAGCTCCTTTGGGGCCAAGGCTGGGTGGCAGGGGCTGGGAACGGGCTGGAGAGATGGGAAGCTGCCCACGATGGTCAGGGATGGTAGAAAGGAAGGGGTTCTGGGCAAAGGAGAATGGGGGAACCGGAAGCTGTTGGAGTTCGACATCTACAGCCAGGCTGGGACCCACCCTGCAGGAGGGATGAATCCATTGCCATTTACTAGCCCTTGGTGAACGGCAGGAAGGATACGGCAAGAAGACTAACATTACAAGAGAGATTACCTGTAATGGGTTAGACGTCGGGAAGAACTTCAAGGTCGGCCCCAGGCATGCGAGGTGGTTCGAGTGCTTTTTCGGGACGGGCATACCGAGTTCTGCTCTAAGACAAGCCTACTTCCAGAGGCAGAGGGATGACTGAAGTGGCTTCGGGAGAGCCCTGGTTTGGGGAATGGGAACGACTCAGCTGCAGGTGTCCGTGGCTCAGATTTGAGGAAAGCATCACATGGGGGACATGATCACTCTTCATCCTTTGTTCTTATTCCCCACTCCACCCCCTGCCCTTTTCATCTGTAGTTGCTTCTCAGAGCGCTTTAATCAGATCTCAAGGCAGGGGCAGCTGACCCACTTCCTGATACCGAGTCAGGGTCAAGAGCCAGAGGGGACAGGATTTTGGCCTCAGAACCCCCAACCTTGATGGGAGCAGAGGAGCTAGAAACCCCAGACTCCCAGTATCCAGGGTGTCCAGCCTCAGGAGTGGCCCCTACCAAACTGCTCCAGGGGACCCCTCCCAGCAGCCGGGAGGGTGGAGCCTGGGTGGGGCCACAGGCGGCACTGGGCACGGTCCCCACCCCTTGTAAAACATGCTGCCACAGCCAGTAACAGAAACCATTAAGGTGGAACTCTACCATCTCCACCTCTGTAAAGGGCAGGTAGGAGCAGCCTGCATGGGAGGGAGTGTGTAGAGCCCAGTGAGGGCCCTTAGTGTCCTCTGTGACTCAGCCGCCCACGTAGGGTACAGGGACAGACCGTCCCAAGGAAACCTCCAACCTTGCCCCTCACCTGCCAATCTGGCTTCCAGGTGTGAGCAAGGAAGTTGAGGTGTTCCCGAGGTGGGGCCGTGTAGCATAGTGGTTAGGCACTCTCTCTTTGAAGCCTGTGTCTGAATCCTGGGGAGCACCATTCACTAGCTGAGTGAACTTAGGCAAGTCAGGTTAACCTCTCTGAGCCTCAGTTTCCTCGTCTATAAAATGGGGGTGATAATACAGCACCTCCTTTCTGGGGTATAATAACTCACCCAGTTGTTCCTAGTCCCCTTGAGGATTTCCTCAGAGAGGTCCCTCCTGAAGAAAAAGCAGAGATGAGGGCCTAACTGACAGCTCTGTGGACCATATACACATCCACAGGACCAGCTTCAACATCTTTAGATGCAAATGGTCCCAGCGCATCATTTTACTTATAACGAAACTGAGTACAGAAAAGGGGAAGTGACTTGTCGAAGGTCACACAACCAGCCAACAGGGTGGCCCCCCGCTCCTACCCCACAAATGTCCCCTCTGCCTTAATCCTGGGGTACTGGGAAAAGAGTCTCTGAGGGGTGGGGAGATATGCTGGGTGGAAGGGACAAAAGACCTGGCTGTTTGTGAGAAGGACAGAGCAAAGATTTGATAACACTTGTTGTTGATCCTGTGTTCATTCTTTCTGAGGAATTTCTTCCTTGTCATGCTTCCTACTCAGGTTAGCATTTCTTTCTTCCCTCCGACTCCAGGAAAGATCAAGTCTACTTCTTCTATCCCTACCCCTGCCCTCCCACTCCTCAAGGATCATGGAAGAAGGAAAAGTTCTGAGAGTAGGGGGTAGACAGAATACCTGGATACTAAAGTGGTCTTCTGCTAAAGTTTTGCCAGCGTTGCACCCCTGGAGTGGTTTGGGGGCGTAACTGGGGCTCTGAGGCCTGAGACGCAGGAGATGTGGTTTTCAGTTTTAACTATGTGGCCCTGGGCATGTCATTTCTCTCTGGACCTTAATCTTCTCCCCTGAAAAATGGGATTAATGACATTTCTCCCCTACCAGTGATGTATGATAAATGCTCACCCACCAGCTCTCCAAAAAAAAGGACTAATTTGTAGCATTTGCAAATTTCCTTGGGTAAATATTCCCACCAAGGCCAATTTGGGCCAATTTCACCAAAAATGGATTTTGAAAGAGATGGGTACAGTTGGCCCTCACAAGTCCATAGCAGCTGGCTCCAGCACACCACTGCCTGCTACTCTCTGGGGCAAAGGGAGGATGAAATGAGATGATAGATACGAAGGTGCTTTGTCAACTGCAGAGTGCTTTATAGATGTGGAGTTGTGATTAAGAAAGTCCTTACAGTCCAAGGGACCCCAGGGCACTGTCCACCATTGAGAGCCCTGGCCTAGCTCTAGCCCAAAAAGAGAGCAGGTTGTGGGTTGTGGAAGCCCACCCTGAGTGGCAGGGTCATGAGTGCCATCCGGGTAGCTCCTGGGATCCAAGGAAGGAGGAGAGCTGACTGGACCTCCTGCACTGGTTTGCTGACGAGATTTGCAGACACACATCCTATCGTGCCCCCTGGAACTGCAGCAGGTAGCGTAAAGATTAGTCATCAATGAAAGATTCCTCGTGAATGCAGATGCCAGAGCCCGGACACTGCAACCGTCAGAGAGGCCTCTTGAGGGATCCAAAGCAAGAGTCGCCTCCCCTTCCTTCCTACTCGAATCCCTGGGAGTTTCTGCAGCCATTCTCCCTCAGGGGAAAGGCTAAAATGATCTCTGAGGCCAGAGGGTCAAGAGGAGAGAAGTGTAGCCTCTGCCAATGGGGGAGGATGATGTCAGGGAGACGGAGGTGGGAGGCAGGAAAGAGGAGTTCCCTCCGCTCTCCTGGTCCTCACCCCCAGAGCTCATCATTTAGAATAACTCTGTCCCACTGCTAATTATTAATAATAGCTATCATTTACTGAGCACATCCTATGCATTAAGTTATTTGCAAGCAATATATCACTTAACCCTCCAGAGAGGTACGTACTATTAGCCCTATTTTATAGATGAGGAAACTGAGGTCCGAGGAAGGACGCTGAGCGAGTTGCCCAACCAAAGTCCCACTGGGTTTAAATGGAATTCAAACCCCGTCCTGACTCTAGAGCTTCTGAACTAGATAATGCAACTTTAAGAGCTCCACCAGCTACTCGAGAAAGGGGTCAGGGACTAAGGCAGCCTCATCCCTCTCTCCACAAGGGGGGAGGTGGGTCCACAAGCCCTGTTATCAGAGGAGCAAAAGGAGATACAGAGAACTGCACCGTTTTTTCAAAGTCACACAGCCAGGAAGTGACACAGCTGGGACTCAAACTTGGGTCGGCCCAAATCCCAAACCTTTGCTCTTAACCATATGTTCTTCTGCCTCTGGAGAGGAGAGTGACCACCGCCCCACGTGTTACAAAGCCCAAGACCTGGGGGAGGAAGGGGCCCAGGCTTGCCTCTGGTAGGCCTGGAGAAGGCCTTGGGAAAGCACCTCTGGACCAGGGCCAGGAGTGGCAGGCGGGCCCGAGCTGTCCAGGGGCTGTCCAGGGAGCAGGGGCCGGGCCGCGCAATCATGCGGAGCCAGAGATGGGCTGCCCTGCACCTCGGGCCCCAGGCCTGCTCCACCGTGGTGTCCAGTTACGGCCAGCTCGGCGCTTCCCTGGTCACGCCACATTTAGCATTGCCGAGTGAGCGGCACCGGGACATGGAGAAGGGGCGGTGGAGACTCTTGAAGGGGCGGGAGAGCCTCCACCAGGCCCCCACCTGGACCCCAGCTCCTAGCCCCCTCTGCCACTGATCCTCTGAGGGACTTTGGGCAATTGCCCTCCCTTCTTTGTCCCCACTACCCCCTTGTCAAATGAAGGAGAGAGCTTATTTAACAAAGATGTACCAACCCCAGGCTGGGCACATGGGGTCACCACGGCCATCCCTCCCCGCCAGAGCTCCTGGGAGAGCAGGGCTGGGGAAATGCAGTTCTCCTGCTCTGCCGGAGGGGGTCTTGTGTGTGTGTAAACCTCGTGCTTTTCTTGTTGTTTGGCGCCTAGCCCATGCACCCCCCACTCTGACCCCCAACAAATGAAGAGGCTGAGAGGAGTGTAGCCTTCAGAGTCAGACAGATCTGGGTTCAAAACTTGATTCTATCAAGGATTAGCTATGCGACTTGGGCAAGTCACTTAACCCCTCTGAGCCTCAGTCTCTTCATCTGGAAAGTGAGGTTAATAATGTCCCTCACTCACAGGATTATTCTGACAAACCAATGAGAAAATTCTCCTAATCATTTACACAGTGGCCAGCCCAGAGCAGGCTCTCGGCAAAGGGTGGTCTTTCTCAGAAACCACTTGGGCAAAGAGGAATAAATTCAGGAGAAACTGCCCTTTGCAGATGGTGGAGAAGGAAGGCAGAGAAGTGAGGGTAGTAGTAGTAAGAACCATACTAATGTTATAAAGCAGAGACTAACACACCATTGTAAAGCAATTGTACTCCAATAAAGATGTTAAAAAAAAAAAAAAGAACCATACTAATAATGATGTGAATAACGAGGGCTGACATTTACTGAGCACTTACTACATGCTAGGCACTGTGCTAAATTCTTCATGTGCATGATTTCATTTAATCCGGCATCCCCACGAGGGCGGCCCTCTCTCTCTCCCTGTTTTTGCAGATGATTGATGCGGAAGCTCAGAAAGCTTCGCTAACACAGCTAGCAAGGAAAGACAAAGGCTGGCTTTGAGCTGAGTCCTCTTAACCACTCAACTGTGCTGGGTACAGAGTTCTCCTATAATTCTAGAAGGTCTGAACAGCAAGAGCCCTCCATGTCACCTAGTATAGGCCCTGAGTTTTTCGAAAGGTGAGTGCAAAGCTCAGAAAGGGCACTGGCCTGCGCAAAGTCCCAGGTACTTTGGAGTGTGGAGGACATAGGAGAAAACCAAACATGCCACACGTTCCACAGTGGGCCGGTGGTGGCATCCCCAGTGCCGTGGGGGATGCCGGCCAGGCTCACGGGGCCACGAGGCATCCAAGTCCCCTCGAGTCCACCTGCCTCTCTCCCTCTGTGTCCTTCATACTCTGTCTCTCCCATTGTTTATCTGCTTCCTTCTGTTTCCGATGTTCCTCTCAGTTTGTCTGTTTATCTGTCCCTGTCTGTCTGTTTCCCCCTCTCATCAGACATCTGGCTGGACTCAGGGTCCCAGCCCGGGGATGGGGTGGGAATGGAGGTGGTGGACTTGGGCTTGGTCAGCCCTGGACGGTGGTCCTCACACTCCTCACAGCTGGCTTTCTTCGAGGCCAGGACTGGGTGATGGTGTCGCTACTCCTGCAGCAGTCTGACGTCACGCTGCCGGGCCCCACCAGACTGGAGGGCGAGCCCCAAGGGGACCACATGCAGGCGCTGGGCCTCCCAGGCTCCCCTGCGCCACAGAACGTAAGTACCAGGCCCTTAGGTCCAGGCTGAGGCCAAGACCTGAGAGGTGCACGAGCCGCAGGTGGACCATCACCCCCACCCCCCAGGGACCTGCCTGCATCTGTCTTGTCCCTTCCACCAGCAGATAAGTACCCAGTGACTCCCAGATCCAGAAGTGTCAGACCTGGGCCCCTGCTTGTCCCTTCGGTCTGGCTTTCCCAGGGCAGGCTATATCTCGCCAGAGCTCAGCCACAGGCCCTTTACCTTCGCACAGAGTCGGGTCCCGGTGCAGCCTCCGCTCACAGGCTCTCTACCCTCTGTCCACCCCAGAAGCATGCCGGCTTCAGCTGCTCATCATTTGTGCCCGATGGCCCTCCAGAGAGGGCACCCTCACTGCCTCCACACAGCCCCTGCGCCGCGTCACCGGGTCCCGAGCAGGTCCACTGCCCAGCTGGCCCTGGCCTGGGCCCCTTCCGGCTCTCACCCTCAGACAAGTACCCCGGCTTCGGCGTTGAGGAGGGCCCGGCAAGCAGCCCCGGGCGCTTCCTCAAGGGCAGCCACGTGCCCTTCCATCCATACAAGCGGCATTTCCATGACGACGTCTTCCCTGAGGCCCAGACCGCCTTGGCCCTCGCTGGACACTCCTTTAAGACCCCAGGGGCGCTGGAGGCCTTTGAGGAGATCCCCACAGATGTGGGGGAGCGTGAGGCCTTCCTGCCCGGCTTCCCAGCAGAGGCCTGGTGCAACGGGCTCCCCTACCCCAGCCGGGAGCACAGCCCCCAAGTCCTGGTGAGTACCAGTGGCCGGCAGCCATCCCACCTACCCCCATCCCAATTCCTGGCAGCCCAGAACAAACCCCCCGCCATCCCTTTCCAGACCTTTCCACTCAGGGTCAGTGTGCACCAGGAAAGCAGCGAGCTCAGAGAGCTGGGGACCCTAGGCTTCATTCTGGGCCTCCAGGTCAGCTGGGCAAGTGTCGCTGCCCTGGCCTGGTGTGGAGTGGACGAGGCTGGGGAGGCCGGTCAGACCGAGGAAGCTGGAAGCTTCCCAGAGGCTCCTGAGTCAGGATTCCAGTGTGCAGCTTCTCTCTGTTTAAGTGTCAAGAATCTCCAGCCAGACCTACAGGCTCATATGCAAATGTGAGAAGAAAAACGCATTCCAGAGGCCAAGAGAAAGGGTTTAGGGAGGAGCCACAGGGCACAATGTTCTCTCCAGCATCAGCCTACAGAGTTGAGAGAGGACTTAAGTCTTCTCAAAGGACACTCTGGTCCCATTCTTTACCCGGAGTGAGGCCTGGGTAT
Source organism: Leucopleurus acutus (assembly GCF_964270905.1). Lineage (NCBI taxonomy): Eukaryota > Metazoa > Chordata > Mammalia > Artiodactyla > Delphinidae > Leucopleurus > Leucopleurus acutus. The sequence continues at coordinate 44,925,826 of NC_139161.1, forward strand.
ATTCATAGAAATACCTTGAAAGCACCTTGAAAGCTCATTTCCTTTCATAGCCGTACCCACAAGCTGTGTGACCTTGGGCAAGTCACTTAAGCTCTCTGAGCCTCATCAGAAAAGTATCATTAATAGTACCTCATAGGCTTGTTGCCTTGGGAAGAGGAAGGCTAAAGGGAGCTTTGCTCCCCACTCCCCAGCCTGGGCTGTGCCTACTCCAGATGCCCACCAGCTCTCCTAACCTCTTGCTTTCAAACAGGCTCCCATTCAATCCACAAGCCACCCCCAACAAAAGCCTGTTTCCCAGGAGTGGAAGATAGAGAAGGCGCTGGGCCCCTACCAATTGTGGCCAAGACGGAGTCTGCTTCTGGTTCTGGGGCCCTTTGACGGCGTCTTCCTCAGGCCCATTGAACGTGGCAGCAGCCCCCAGGAAAGGGACCATCATACCAGTTACTTCCCCCTAAATGTCCACTCAGTGCCAGCCCGTGGTCACTGTGCCAGATGCTTTCTTTTAAGTGCCCTGTTCAATCCTCATGACAACCCTCTAAAGAGTTCCCACTAACCCCATTTTGCAGATGAGGAGACTGAGGCTCCATAGATGCCAAGTGACTTGCCCAAAGTGCCTCTCAGCCTATAAGAAGTGAGGCTGAGGTTTGAGCCCACTTTCTTACACACACACACACACACACACACACACACACACACACACAATGGAGAGAAGAGTTTGGGCCCAGAGACCCACAGCAGGCTGGCTGACTCTGAGTGATCTTGGGCACATCACTTCCCTTCTATGGGCTCAGCCCCACCATCTGCCAAATGATAGGGCTGGACATAGTGTTTGTGGCCCTTCTAGACCTGAGATTCTATGATTAGGGTTATCTCTGCATCAGCAATCCCAGGCACACCCAGAAAGAGCTCACAGCTAATTTGACCCTCTGGGCCCAGATGCTGGTTCCCAAGGCCCCTGGTAATCCCAGGAAGAATGGTCCACCTGCTCTTGGCCTTGTTGACCTTCCTGTACCTAGCTGCACACTCTGTCTGGCCCTACTCTGGGTGGAACTCTATGCTGGCCCCTGGGGGCTCCATGTGGGGCTCACAACCCTTGGGAGGCCAGGATCTGGCCACCACCGCCAGCAGCAGCTGCAGGCTCCCTCCGCCAGAGTGAGAAAGGCCACGGGGCTCCAGCAGACCAGAAACTGTGTACACTCCCCAGAGCAGAGAGCAGAGGCTCTGAGTTGGGGATGGCCAGAGCAGAGGGGACTCGCTAGCCCCCTCCAGAGAGCCTGCCAGAGTTCCCTTGGGCTTTGCAGAAGAGGAAGGGTCAGGACCTTGGGGGCCCCAGCTGGACCAACCTCTCTGGCCACTTCCTGTGCTCCCCTCACCACGGCTCTGCAATGGGAATTCTAGAGCAGTGGTCCTTTGCAGACCTGCTCTGAGGGGCTGGTGGCTCTGAACCAACAAGCAAGTCCTGAGCCGGGCTTGGTGAGTGGGGTCAGGCAGTGCACCCTTGTGCCATTCCAGGGAGACCTCTGGTCCTACCCCAGCTTCAGTGTGACCAGTGACAAGTCTCCCCCATGTCCCCAGACAGCCCAGCCTCAGTCTCTCACCTGCAGGGAGGTGGGGGGCTGGGGAGCCCTGTCAGTTCCAGCCTCAGCTCCACCACTAACTTGCTGAGTTCCCTCAGGAAAATCCCTGCCCTTCTCTGTTCTCTATTTGTTCTCCAGGAATAAGCTCTGGGGGAGGCAAAGTAGGGGTTGCTTTTGTGTAAGTTTCGAGACACAGAAGAGAAAAAGGAAGAAAAATATGGTCCAGCTCGGTCATCTGTTATTTTTTCCTTCCAGCAGGAGTCAGAAGTTGAGGTCAAGCCCCCACCTCTGGAGAGCGGTCCAGGCATGTACTGTTACCAGCCCCCCTTGCAGCATATGTACTGTCCTTCCCAGCCCCCCTTCCACCAGGTAGGTCTGGGGCAGGTGGGCAATTTTCCCCAGGGTCTCAGGATATTACATGTGTGTGTGGTGTGTGGGTGTGTGTGTGAGTGTGTGTGTGCACACCTGGATGGGCAGGTAGGGAGAGCCGGGCCCTGAATCTCAGGCTGGGCCACCTGGGGTGGGGAACAGGGGTTCACGGGGAGGGAAGCAATTGCCCTTCTCTTGGGGTGGGGCTTGTCTGAGACCCTGGCAGTGCCTGAGAGGTCTCAGGAAAGAGAGTGGGACTGAGACTGGGGCAGGGCCGGATGGGAACCAAAAAGGGAGAGAAGAGGAGAGCTAGAAAAGGACTGAGCAAAGAGAAAAGGAGCAAATGGGGTGACACACAAGGCTGAGCAGACCAGGGAACAGTGGGCTTTCGTCTGGGTCAGCCACCATCTTATGTGGCCTTGGCCTCAAACTTCCCTTTAGCCTAGACAGGGTGGAACCAGGAGTGAAGTTAGGGGGCCTTCCCAGTTGGAGGTTACAGGTCCCCATCATCTCTGGCCCTATCTCCCTTCCCACCCCACTGCCCAGCCTCAGCTCCTCCCAGACGTACAGAAAGCCAAGTAATTGACCCATACTGGCATGGGATGGAGGTTTTTAAAAAGAGAAAGAAAAGAGTCCTAGAATAGCCAAGCAGCTCCCAGGAGTCGCCGGGCAAGACAGAGCAAGTGGCTGCCCAGCACCCCGCTTCATCCACCTGCAGCCTGGCACTGAGACAGGCCCTGCCTGTGGAGCAGGTTCTGCTCCCAGCTCTTTGGCATCGGCCTTGATCTTGGTCAAGCCAGGGAGGCAGGCAGGTGGGCGGGGGATGGGGGTGTGTTGGTCAGACTGCCTGCTTAGTGTGGAGAAAGAAAGAGAAGGAGGGAAGCAGAGGAAACGCAAGAGGGATCAATCATCCTCACTCCATGACGAGCCTGGCTGGAATAGCCGAGCCCTCCTGAGGCTCACGGTCTGACCCAGGGTAGGAATGTCCCTGAGGCAGCCTGGCCCAACAGGGACTGAGCCACAGCAGGGCGAAGGGACTACCAGGCCCTAGACGGCCTCGTCATGCCCAGCCCTGTCTCGATGCCCTCTATTTTCTGCACCCCCTCCTCGAACAAGATAGCCACACCCAGGGCTTTATGGAACCTGCAGAGAGGTGACTCAGTCACTAAGTGTCTCTCGGGTGACCTGGAGCAGATGGGGGAGTCAGAGTTTCCTACCCACCCTCACCCCCATAAAACACCATCCCTGGCACCGCAGCCACTCCCTTTGCCATAAAAACCACCTCCTACCCTCACCTGCCCACCATCATGACCAGCCCTTTCAAGGAGCCACTGAAACTCATAAAAGGTGGCAGTGCCCAGCAAATGCCCAGGCTGGACACCCCACTTCCAGCCCAACCACTCCAGGAGATACCAGAGAGGTCTGGAGCGCCTGCCCAGAAGGGTACAAGGGCCTGGGCTACCCCTCACACTCTCTAGCTCAACTCCTGTCCTATCACCATGGCAACCAGAGTACCTAGAGACCTGAGAGAAAGATGCTGGAGGAAGGGAGCTCTGAGGCCTCTGAGATCCTGAATTCTGGAATGTGGGTCTCCTCACAGGCCCCCGGATAGCCGCATCCTTGGCCAGCATCCTCAGATAGCTCTTTGGGGCCATGACCATTGTGGTGGAGCACATGAGAGAAGAATCTAGCCTCAGTTCCTTCTCTGGATGTATATGAATGGGGGCAGGGAGCCCCCTTCCTTGGGAAGACTGGTTACCATGGCAACCACTCTGCCCCTTTGACCTCTACAGTACTCACCAGGTGGCAGCAGCTACCCTGTACCTTACCTGGGCTCCTCACACTATCCATACCAGCGGATTGCACCCCAGGCCAGCACCGATGGGCACCAGCCTCTCTTCCCAAAACCCATTTACTCCTACAGGTACGTTTCTCAGCACTCCTGAGGTAGAAGGAAGAGGGCTGAGAGGACCCTGGGGAAACTGAGACATGGAATCCCTTGAGGTATAAGGGTAATGGCAGGGAGTGGAAGTCATAGCTAGTGGACTTCCAAAGGATGCTATAGAGAAGATTCCAGCATGGGGCAGGGGGATTGACTAGTTCACCTCTGACCTCTCATCTCATCCTGGGGAGCCATGTCTGTGGCTCAACTCAGCAGGTGCTGGTGCCCTGGATAAGCCCGCTAAGTTCTAGCTTCCTGGGGCCCAGGGCCTGAAAGCGAGAATTTAGGAGGATGATTCCCCCCTTCTCCCTCCCTCCCCAGATATAGAGAGAAGCTTCACCCCAAAGCTCTGCTGGAAGTAAGTGAGGGATGAGGTCTGCAGATGCGGCTCAGTTATCCAGCACCTGCCAGATCTGGTGCAACTGCTCTGGCGCTGGGGTTATAAGTACCAGGCCAGCAGCACCCAGCCCATCTGGGAGACCTTCCATCTGAACTTTCATTCATCTAACCAGCATCGATACTCGACCTCCTGTGTGCCAGGCCCCTCATGGGGTCAGGTCATCAGCCAGTATGAGCTCAGGAGAAGGAAAAGGAACTTAAACATTATCCAGGAGCACAGAGAAGGGGTTTGTGGAAGGCCGGATGATGGGCAGAAAGGAGCACATGCAATCTTTGGAGTCCAGTAGAACTGGGCTCTACTCCAGGCTCTGAATTTATTAGCTGTGAAACCTCAGGCAAGTTACTTAATCTTTCTGAGCCTCTGTTTATTCATCTGTTAAAAAAAAAAAAAGAGAGAGAGAGAACTGCAATGTTCAGGCCTTTGGATGGATTAAGTGAGAGAATGTGCTTGGCACTTTTTAGGGACTCAAAAAACCTTAATCCCCTCCCTTACTATCCAACATTCATGCAATCGGCTGAAGGCTGACTGGTAATGACAGCTTCCATTTAATGAGTGCCTTCTATGTGCTAGGCAGCATGCTTAATCCTCACGACTCTGAGACAGCTATTACTCTCTTCACTTCAAAGCTGAGGAAACTGAGGCTCAGAGAGGTTAAGGCACTCACCCAAGGTCACACAGCTAGTGAGTGGCCAAAGCCAGGATTGTAACCCAGCTCTCTCAGATGCCACGAGACCCTTGTATATCAGTAATTCCTGACTTCAGTGGACACTTTCTCATTCCTTCTTCTCTGGACCTCATAGGGCCTCTCACGCGTGAATTCTACAGCAGACTATTCTTCCCTGACTATTCCAGCCAGGCCGGGGGTGGGGGTGGGGAGACTCCAGGCCAGGTCAGAGGTTCAAACTCTCAGAACTTTCTCTGCCTTCAGCATCCTCATCTTCATGGCCCTGAAGAACAGTAAAACTGGGAGCCTTCCCGTCAGCGAGATCTACAATTTTATGACGGAGCACTTTCCTTACTTCAAGGTGAGCCCCAAATCCACCGCACCCCACCAGCCCCAGGCAAGCCAGGCCTCTCTGGAACCAGAGGATTCCGTTGGGAGGTGGGAGATGAGTTTGAGTGAAAGCCAGGAGAGGGTGTGTCCCCCACATGCTCCCCCTTGTCTCCACTTCAGAAGGACAGTTCTGTGTGAGGAAGAGAGAGCTCAAGCCATTCACCAAAGGTCACACAGCCGGCTGGAGTCAGACCTCATGCTGGTGGAAGGTGGACATGGCAATTCTGATAGGCTTCAAGGAGCGTCCACTTACCCCAAATGGGGAGAGAGAGCTTGGGAAGAAATGCGAGGCTGTTCCCACCGCTGCCCCCAGGATGCTGTAGGACTGGAGGAATTGGGGTAGGAGCTGGCCAGCCAAGGTGACACAGGATGCTGGGACTGCAGAACTCATTACCTTCCCGGGAGAGATTAGGATCTGCCTCTGTGGGCGGCAGTCTCAGCTGCTGTTCTGCCAGAAAGCAGAGTGTGGGCTTCATGGTCTTAGAGTGTCCTAGGGAACTGGCTGGTTCACCCGACCTTCCCATGGACGGGATCTATCAATAATTTCTATCATCCACAGAAGGGGCTTCTGGGGCTCTAGCCAACTCCCTCCCTAGAGGCAGGACAGATGCCCTTCTCTCCATTCACTCAAGGCCAAACATCAAGTGGGATCACTTGCCGGCTCAAGCTCTCTGGCTTCCCACACCACCCACTTCCCTTGTCTGATGCTCCCCAGGCCCTCCAACAAAAACCCCTTCTTCTGGGGTGGGTTCAGGGGAGGTCAGAGCTTGCGTGTGAGGGGTGCCTTCTCCAAGGCCTGCACCCTAGTGGATACAGTCTCACCTTCTACCCAGGCAGAGGGTGGGAGCTGCGGCCCAGGTAAGCCAGAACCCAGCTCCACCTGCCAGTGATTTCTGGCCCCACCGTCTTCCCAACTGTGCTGCCTGGGGGTAATTCGAGGCTGATATTCAAACAAGCTTGTACTTGCCGAGCTGCCATCAGATGAGGAGTGGGCAAGATGGTCAGAGTTCTGGCCAAGAATGAAAAAGTATTGTCATCCATCAAAGGTCCTGGAAGGGAGAGGAGGAAGGAGGGTTGTCACTGGGATTCAAGAAGCATCAAAGTCAGTATCCAGAGCTGCCCCTCTACCCCAGCAAGTCAGGGGACCAGAGCCTCCCTGGCCTATAACGTTTTTAGAGGGTCCCCTAGGGCTTCAAGGAGCCAGGCCAGCGAGAGGGAAGTGAGGGCCCTGCCCCATTCCTCTCAGCCTGTCCTCCCTGCCAACTCCCAGCCCTTCCCTACGTCTCATCTTCCTGGCTTAATTATTTTTCCTGGGAGCTGTGTAATCCCTGTTTTGTAGGGCTGAGTAGTGAAGAGGTCTAACTGCTTTTTTTTTTTTCGGTTCCAGTTGTTGTTCTTAGCCAGTTGCATCACTCCCTCATTCCCAAGTTTACATTTGACTTCAGAGAGAAAGCATCTGTGAGGATGGGTCAGGCCCCAGATGGTGAAAGCAGTCCTATGGGGTGAGCTGGGCAGGGCCCTTAGTTAGGGAACAGAATTGGAGTCTGGGCTCTGTCACCACCTCCTTGTGTGATCTAGGGCTAGACCCTTTCTTCTCTGGACCTCAGTTTCCCAGTCTGTAAAATGGTCAGGTTGAACCCGTCGGCGCGTAAGTTACTTTCAACTCTCACCGTTCCCCTCTGACCCACCTAAGAAATTAGTTCAAAGATCCTCTGCCCCCTCTATCACTCACTCCCCAGTTGAAGGTCATTTTTCTGGGCAAGGACAGAGTGGACCCTAGGGTGGGCAGCACTCACGCCCAAGGCAGCTGAGATGGGCGTCCTGAAGCCCTGTGAGTCAGAGATGTGGGATTGGGGAAGGTCCAGCCACTGGACATAATTGCTAGTGCTGACCACCCCTCTTCCAAACAGGAAGTGGCTGGGGTGGGGGCTGCCCTGGCACCCCCAAATCACAGATTTATGGGGCCATAAAAGGGCCCAGTCCCCATTAACTCTGCCCACAGCCTTGACTCCTAGCAGGGACTGTCGTGGGAGTTGAAGCTGAATTCCCCAGCTGGCTGGTCCGGTGGCTCAAGAATTCTCTGTCATGACCCTGGGAGCCTTGAGGGTCACCTCAACCAGGCCCCTGACCCAGGCCAGCGGCCCCTGAGAAAGGCTCCAGCAACTCCTGCGAGCAACTTGCAGTGACGCTGGCATCAGGGCCCAGTTCTGCTGGACATGATTCAGCCTGACTGCTCCCTGGGGCAAGTGAGCTGGGGAGGAGGGAGTGGCTGCCCCTCATTAAGCAGAAACTGTGAGCTGGAAGGGAGAGGGGCCGAGGGGCGAGGGTAGAGGGACCTCACCAGCCAGAGCAGGCACTCTGCCCACAGTCACCCCTGCTGGGCCCAGGACTGTCACAGAGCCTGGGACAGAGCTGGAGGTGGGGGCAAAGGGGGTGCCCCCTGGCACCCCCGCCACTGCCTCTCACCCAACTGAGTCAGCCTAATAGTTTTTACAACCCTCCCTGGGCGCAATTACTGCCCTGGTGGCATGACCAGGCCTCCTAATGGGTGTTTATTCTGTTGGCATGAGCACCGCCCACCTGAGGGCTGGCCTCCTCATCAGGCCACGCCCCCCAGGCACACACATATGAACACTCACAACCACACACACAGACAACCATGGATACCCACACACACACCCAGAGAGACTTTCTCACACACACTCATTTCTCAGGGACACACATGCCCTCCCACTCAGAGGACTCCACAGACCTACACCCCAGAGACAAACTCACAGCAGGGAGAGCTCAGCATAGCGAGTCCCTCTCCACAGACGGGTCCAAGCACAGGCCTGAGGACCCCGTGGGGAGTGGCCCAACCGCAGGCTGGGGAGGGGCGGGGCCGTCCGTAGCGCCCACCAGCCCTTCCTTTATGAACCACCTACAGCCCTCTCTGAAGGGCATGGTGTAGGACGAAGGCAGATTTTAGGTGCTAATAACTGTGAGTAAGGTTCTTGCCCACCCCTGCCCCACTGCTGAAGGGTACCGAGCGTGGGCTGGGTGCTGACGAGGACGACAAGCCCCAGGGTGGGTGGCAGTTCTGTGCCCAGATAGCAAAGGAGTTTTCTGGTATCGTGACCCCGGCCTGAATTCTTGTCTTGCTCTGCTCCGGCAGACGGCGCCTGATGGCTGGAAGAATTCTGTCCGCCACAACCTGTCTCTTAACAAGTGCTTCGAGAAGGTAGAGAACAAATCAGGCAGTTCCTCTCGCAAGGGCTGCCTGTGGGCCCTCAATCCAGCCAAGATCGACAAGATGCAGGAGGAACTGCAGAAGTGGAAGAGGAAAGACCCCATTGCCGTGCGCAAAAGCATGGCCAAGCCAGGTGAGGCTAACGGCCATGCAGGGAGGGCCCAGGGTGCCCATGAGGCAAAAAAAATAAGAGTGGAGGAGGCAAGAAAAGCTGAGCAGGGAGAACTGATAAGTGAGGAAAGCGCCTGAGTGCGGTTCTAAGGCTGGGAGCGTTCGTGGGGAAACGGAGGCCTCATGGTGTCTCTCTCTCTCTTGGGCCTTTTCAGAAGAGCTGGACAGCCTCATTGGAGACAAGAGGGAGAAGCTGGGTTCCCCACTGCTCGGCTGCCCACCCCCTGGGCTGGCAGGCTCAGGCTCCATCCGGCCCCTGCCACCTCCAGCCGGGTTCTCCCAGCCGCTGCAGTCAATCCACCCAGCTCCGGGCCCCATTCGTGGCAAGAATCCCCTGCAGGACCTACTTGGGGGGCACGCACCCTCCTTTTATGGGCAGACATATTCTCACCTCTCACCGGGCCTGGCCCCTCCTGGACCTCTGCAGCCGTTGTTCCCACAGCCAGATGGTCACCTTGAGCTGCGGGCCCAGCCGGGCACCCCCCAGGACTCGCCTCTGCCTGCCCACACCCCACCCAGCCACAGTGCCAAGCTGCTGGCTGAACCTTCCCCAGCCAGGACCATACATGAAACCCTGCTGCCAGACGGAGACCTTGGCACTGACCTGGATGCCATCAATCCCTCTCTCACTGACTTCGACTTTCAGGGTGAGCTGGGGATGGGAAGGGAGAAGTGGGACAGTACTGGAGAGGGACATCTGGCAGTGTGGCCCGTCCCATCTAAGTCTCCAGGCTGCAGCCTGCTAACTAACTGCTGGGTTTCAGGTCAACTGGAGCAGAGAAGGCCCAAGCTGGGTAGGGGGTAGTGGTGGTTAAGGGTCGAAGAGGAATGTCCTTGCCCCCATCTCCCTCCTCCTGGTGCCCTTGAACAGGTTCCAACTGACCTATCATCAAACCGCTCTCAGCTCTGGGTGGGCTGGAAAGGGCCCGATGTTCCATTCCATATTTGGTTGTGAGTGACCGATGGTCTGAACATTCCCAGAAGCGATTGCATTTTCTGAGTTCATCTTCTAATGCAGAGGAAGGAGACAGATCTTCCCCCTCGAAGAACGGAAGGCCTCAGAGCTAGGCAGGTCCCGGGGGGAGAGGTTCTATCTCTTCCGTTCCATCTTGCCTGCTCCATCTCTGCACGTGGCCAGCCCCACCCATTCCCATCTAATCTCCAGTGCACCCCCAGGTCCTGGTACTGGCCACAGGGGGTTTGAAGGAGGGTGCTGACCCAGGCCTCAGACCTTCTGTGTGCACTGGGGTAGGAGACATCCACAAGCAGGTGGGGGCAGCTGACCCCCAGAGATCTCCCAGGCTGATGGGGAGAGAGCCCAGGTCTTGGGAAGCTATTGTTAGAAACGAGCAGCTAGAGCCTACCTCCAGAGGTAGGGAACAGGGCTCAACAGCCTCAGAAGAAGCTATAGACATGTGAGCTACCATAAGCATTTACCTGAGCCCCACTAACTGTCAGGCATCTTGTGAGGCGCTTTACATGTGCTCTCTCATGTGTGCCTATAGGATAGGAGGGATTATTCAACCCATTTCACAGATGTATACCAAGGTTAAGTAACTTATTCAAGGTCACTTAGCTAGAAAGAAGGAGAGTTAAGGGAATTCCGTGGCGGTCCAGTGGTTAGGACTCCGCGGTTTCACTGCTGAGGGCACAGATTCAATCCCTGGTCGGGGAACTAAGATCCCGCAAGACACGCAGGGCAGCCAAAAAAAAAAAAAAAGAGAGAGAGAAAGAAGGAGAGTTAGGATTGGAACCCAGGCAGCCAAGTGCAGTCGAGGGTTTAGCTCAGCTCTCTTCCTCCAGACCCTGCAGCCCTGATACCCAGGGAAGGAGCTCCAGGCCCTGGCCTGCCACGATGCAGGTCACACAACACATAGAGGAGGAGCTGGTGGCAGCACTGTTTGCTCCCAGAGTCGGTGCTTCCTGGCTTTGCTCCCGTCCCTTGGGCCCTGCAGTGGAGGATGCCCAGGGAGCTGAGCCCAACCAGCTCGCTGGATGCAGCAGTGCATTGTCGGAAGATCCTTGGTCTGGGCTGCAGATCCACCTTCCTTGGGAGCCTGGGCAAGAGCCAGGGTGAAGAGTTCCTGGGGCTCCCTCCCCAGGGTAACCCCAGAATGTACAGCATCTGCATCAACCCTTCCAATAGGCAGCTCTCAAATCCTTGATCATCTCCCCCACCCACAAGAAAAAGAGCCACACAGATCATCTGAGCTATGGCTTTCAAACTGTCCTACATGGGAGGAGGAATCAGAGAGGTTCTGCAACTGCCTGGGGTCACAGAGCTAGTGCCAAGGGTCTGTTCTCCATTCAGTGTTACCCCAATCCTGCTCTCTTTAGCATGTGAGAGCATGGGGTGGGAGGCAGACAGGGCTCCTTAGTGCCTCCCAGTGACGCCTGTTCTCTCCCCCAAATAGGAAACCTGTGGGAACAGCTGAAGGATGACAGCTTGGCCCTTGACCCCTTGGTACTGGTGACCTCACCCCTGACATCATCTTCAATGCTGCCGCCCCAACCCCCATCCCCATCCCACTGCTTCCCCCCTGGGCCCTGTCTGGCAGAGACAGGCAGCGGGGCAGGCGACTTGACACCACCAGGCAATGGGGCCTCCGGGGCAGTGGGGGACCTGCATCTCACCACCCTCTACTCAGCCTTCATGGAGCTGGAACCCATGGCCCCTGCTGGCCCCTCTGTGTACCTCAGCCCCAGCTCCAAGCCCATGGCCCTAGCATGAGCTATGCTCAGCAGCTGCTCCAGCCTTTGCCTGGCCTGGAAGTCCCAGCTGGCCACCCATGTCGGGCTCACCTTAAAGGTCAAGGAAGGAACACACTCCCTGTCCCCTGTGCCACTAAGCCAACTTGTTTGTTAGCTGGCGGCTGGGGGTGTAGAAGTCACCACCCAGGATTCTGCCCCTCACACATTTCTGCCACCTGGTACACGAGCTCCTCGCTCAGCGCCCCTGAAGAGCAAGTGTCTGGGCAAGAAGAAAATACATTCTTAGCTCACACTCATCCACACTTAAGCCCTCATGCACGTATGCACGGGCGCACATGCACAGACACACACACATACACACACATACCTTATATCCAGAGGAATCAGAACTACATCAGAGCCTGACTTCATTTTGGGGGCAGCTGAGGGCTTTGGTTGCCAAAACTCAGGGCCCCCATGCCAGGTCCAAGACCACCATGGAACCCTATTCTGACGTCTGCAGGCCCGTTCCCCTCCAGGCATGATCTTTCCCAGAAGCCCCCTGTATTTATTCTCCCATCTTCATCCCAGCGGCCCATCAAGAAGAAGGAGATATGGAGTTTCTCCCCAGGTTGTCTATGGACCCACCCCCGGGGGCTGCTATTCATCAACACCTGCCCTGCCAGGCTCTACCTGTCCTCAACTTAAGCTCTCTCTGGCCTTTCCCAGGATGACACACAGGAGGGGCAGTGTCCACCCCAGGACCAAACTGAGCCCAATTCTGACACAAAGTGTTTGGAAAAGCCCTTGCCCTCAGAAACTTGAAAGTGTCCTTTTCTCCCAGCCCTGGGTGCAGGAAGGGCCCCTCCAGGTCACTACAGTCTCACTCCTGAGAAGTTCATGTAGTTTAGGCCCCAGCTTGTGAATTACTTCCAGCTGTCTCAGGCAGCCTGGGCATTCAGGGAAGGGAAGTCTGGTAGAGGCTGGTGGGGCAGCACCCATGCCCCCTTTCTTTGACTGCTTGGCAGGCCCGGGATGCCCCTGGAATGAGGGGCTGTGACCCAGTTGCCCTCCATGCCCTACCTGAGAGCCCAACCCCTACCAAGTGGGAGCCTCAGCCTATCCAGGGTCTGAGGGTGACAAGAACCCCCGGAGGTTGGCCCCAGGTTCAGATGAGACACAAGCAGAACTCTTGAAGACCTGCCATTGTCCCCTGTCCTGGAACAATAAAGCAAGTGCCCTGTGGTCTCGGCTACCAAGCTTTCTTTTCCGGACCACCCCACCTGGGGCAGAAATGTTAGGACACACGGACTGTAGATTCCCTGGTCCTGTGATCTTACCCCGACCCTCACCTAGGACTGTGAAGTTTCAATCCAAAGAGTGAGGTATCTCGGAGTACTTCCTAACCAGCATGGGGAGGATGGGGCTGGCGGGGACAACTTCCTCCAGGAGAACTTCCAAGAGGATTGGAAGCAGCAGCTGCCCTGCCCAGAGGAAGGGAGAGGGTGCCCTTCCACCACACCCCTTCGTACTGAGATCTACCCCTCCCTCCTCTCACCCTGCATCTCCTCACACAAGAAAGGGTCACTGCCCTACCCTGGCTGTGCCTTGCTGCCCCCACCTTTCCCTGGCTCGGCTCTGGGTTCCACAGATGACATGAATGGACCATAGCCCTGGAGGGTGGTCTCTGGAGGGTCAGGGGCCCACTCAGTCCCACTTAGGGTACCACCACCAGGCAGGCTGCTGTCACCAAACAGCAGCCCGAGAGGCAGCCCCACACTCTGCCTGAACAGGGCTGGGGCAGGTGTGGGAGCCAAAAGCACATACATGGACCTCAGACCATGAGTCTCAGAGCAGCCACAGGTGGGTCTTTTGCTTAGAAAGTTCCTCCAGGGGCTAGGCCTAGGGGCAAGCCAACACCACCTGCCTTCCCCAGAGGACTGTTCTGCAAAGGATCCCATAATAGAACCCCGCCCTACATCAGCACCCTCCCTCACAGAGGCTCTAAGTCTGGGGCTGGGGCTAGAGGGAGAGGGCGGGGCAGGGAGTTGGGGAAGGCATGGACAGCCAGTGCACCCAAGAGGAAGACGCCCCCACCCTGCGCGCCGCAGCCCAGCCCTGCAGTATAGGAAGCGGTGAAGGCTCTCTGTCAAGCCCCCAGCTGACGTTGCACCCCAGCTCTGAGCAACCCCAGGCCTGTGTCTTGATACCCAAGACCCCAAGGGCTGGGCAAATGTTTCGTGGGAGAACCCACTTCCTTGCGTCAGACCCTCGGACGCTGGAGACTCAGACAACCTGCTCCACACCTCCAGCCTAGGCAGCAAGCAAGGACATCTCCAGGAGCCCTCAGTCCGACCTCAGTCTTCCGGGCCCATTCGACACACCTACGAGTAAGCTTGCCCCTGTGCAAGTAAGACAGGTGGCAAGCAGATAAGACTTGGGGGTCTTATGTTTGTTTGTTTGTTTGTAACCAGACTGGCCCTTGGACTTAAAACCGGGGGTGTGGGGGTGGGGTGGCGTGGGCGGCTTCCCTCTGAACTGAGCCCCACACTTCCGCTCATATGCTGCCCCCTGCTGGCCACCTATCACCACGTGTTCAACCACCGTTTAGAGTGAGGAACAGTTTGAACGGATGCAGGGTCTGCATGCTCTAACACTATCCACGAGTCCTCTATTTGTGGGGAATTAACCCTTTTGTTCAGGGGCTCTAAACATGAGGGTTCTAAAACTGGTTAGAATTCATGAGTCCATGAATTTGAATAAAGGAATTACACCTTCATTTTCACTCATCTCTACCTCGAATTTAGCATTTCTCTCAATTAAAAAATGTCACCAATGGGCTACCCTGGTGGCGCAGTGGTTGAGAATCAGTCTGCCAATGCAGGGGACACGAGTTCGAGCCCTGGTCCAGGAGGATCCTACATGCCGCAAAGCAACTAAGCCCGTGCACAACTTCTGAACCTGTGCTCTAGATCCCATGAGCCACAACTACTGAAGCCCGCGCGCCTAGAGCCTGTGCTCCACAGTAAAGAGAAGCCACCACAACGAGAAGACTGTGCTCCGTAATGAAGAGTAGCCCCCGCTCGCCACAACAAGAGAAAGCCTGCGCACAGCAATGAAGACCCAACGCAGCCAAAAATAAATTTATTTAAAACAAAAATGTCAGCAACGGGGGGGGGGGGGGCTTGCCTGGCAGTCCAGTGGTTAAGACTCTGTGCTTCCACTGCAGGGGGCACGGGTTTGATCCCTGGTTGGGGAACTAAGATACCGCAGCGGGCCAAAAAAAAAAAAAGTCAGCAATAAATCACAATAGCTTTTCA